>NW_027273879.1:6837500-8037500 GCF_046630095.1 Trachinotus anak | reverse complement strand
GGCCTTTCCTCCCCTGACTGAAGGTGGACCGGAATAGATCGCACTTTAAGATGATGGATGCTCCCTCTGCCCAGAAAGGTTAGGGACGGGGCGATAAGTTACTGAGCACTGCGCTCAGGGCGAGTTGTAGTGGTTGCCAACAAATATACAGTAATTGTGATTGCTTGACAGCTGGAACATGAACCACAACATGATGCACTTTGGAGGAAAATGTGTAAAAAAGGTGCAACATTGCATATCTTAAATACCTGTGTGTAACCATACCATATACTTTATTAGTTTTCTCAGCTAGTAATCTGCATTTTGCTATTTTATCGTTTTGGGTTTTTTTTTTCATGAGGTAGTATTTACGGTATTTATAGAAGTTATAGTCTCGTCTGTTTTCTTTTACTGCAAAATGCTGGTAATACTGATGCACATTCACAGTAGAGGCCAGACATAAGGAAGACATCCAAATCCTACCAGAGACTCTCTGATGGAAACTGGACCCTTCCAGACCAGGTGAGAGAGTGTGTTTATTCCAACCACTACCCACATTTCCCCATTTAGGCATCAACAAGGGAGCAAAGGGAGGAGAGCACAAAGAGCTGTGGGTTAGGTGACATGTCCAGAAGCCACACCACCACCACCACCACCACCAACCACCTGAAGTCACCCAGTCCCCAGGTCCCCTCTGTGTGTATGTGTCAGATGTCGCTCTCAGGTTTCGAACCCCAGGTCTCCATCTGCCGGATGCTCTCATTGGATTATTCAGGAGAGGCTAAACGCTCTTTGTAGTGAGCTGACTGGGACAAAACCACACCTGGGCAGGATAAGCCACCACAAGCTCTGCAGAAAGTCTGCTCTTGTAGCATGAAAATGTTGTTACATGCTGGGAATTGTGAAGGCAACTAATTATCATCATGTTTTGGTTCGGAAATATGGCACAAAAACTTGTGTGGTTCCAACCTTTTGCAGTTAGCTTTTACAAGGAAAATAAAATAAGAAAACAGCCATTTATGTAGTTATTTTTTTTAAGAATTTAAAGGGCAACTGTAGAATATTCAATTCTAAGGAAACGTGGCAGTGAAACTATGACTGATTTCAAAATGTACAAAATCACATTTACAGCATCGTAAAGCATTTCAACTTAAGACAGGTTTTCACAGGGTTAGTATGAAATTAACAACACATACTACACATTTACTGTATAACAGAAATTCAGAGAGGATAAAGGTAAGTATCAAGCTACGGTACATATGTGATTAAAGCCATAGCTCCGGCTTTAGTGGATCACATGGAGCAGGAGATAGCTGACTGTCTGCAGGGAAGGACAGGTGGTCAGGACCATTTCCGCTCTAAGCAGACTGCAAAGTTTGACGTTACCCGTTTCCTCCTCTTTCTGCTGGTGATGTGACCTTTTACACCTCACAGGCTCTGCACTTCTCTTTTTTTTATATAAATATTTCATTGTGAGCCCATGCATTGTCCTTAGTTCACACGCATACACACTTGTGCGCACAACACGTAAAGACAAAGGCTTGTGTATGTACGTGCATCTGTGTCTCTGTGTGTGTCCCCTGTGTAAAGGGAGACCAGTTGCAGTTTACGTCTGTGTTTAATATTGGAGGAGTTTGAGGTAACCGCAAACCTGCAAACCTGGGGTCACCGTGTGTGAAGCTGGACACCTGATCTGCAGCGCTGCTGAACACAGCTATTGTGAAAAAAGGCCGCATGGAAGACTGATATCCCTACCCTGATTTTTGTTCCATTTGCAACACTCATTGATACATTTTATGGCTGAGGGTTTAGATGGAAGTGGCTCGTGTTTTTCTGCTCCTCTTCATGTGAATACTTGAATGTGAAATACAAACAATGACAAGTATGCAAAAGGAGAAAAATGCTAATAAATACTGGATCTGTTTTCCAAATTTTCCAGGTTTGGGGAATCCCGTAAACACTAACTGACACTGGTAATCTCCTGTCAGCGAGCAAAGAAATATGAGGTCCTCAGATACTTGAACGCTCTGCTGACATCTGGAGCAAAATATATAGAAGGGAAATGCAGGAGAAAGGTGTAGGTAGCTCAGCGGAAAGTAAGCCTCCATGTCCAGGTGATAGTGATACAGCAGAAACGAACTGCTGTTTTATTTTTGTAACAATCTCTCATTTAACATTTATTATCCAGATTAAAGTTGCAGCCTTTGTGATGTTAAAGCATCTATGATCAATATTTTGACCTCATTTGTATTAACACTATAGCCATTTCACATATACTCCACACTTTGCCCTTAGTTTTAGCTCTTTTTAAATGACTGATTTGGTTTTTTGACATAAAACACAGCGTGTTGGTTTGGTTTTCATTTTCACTGTTTACATCAGTGTTGTTTCCACTAAGAGTCTCTGATTAACCCACTGTACACTAACTGCTCAGCACCAAACATTGCACGGACAAAGTCAGCGACAATCTATCAAACATAGTAGAGTGGCATCTTTAGCAGCTAAATAGCCAGGTACGTATTTCCCTCAGGAGCTGAGAGACCGGACCAGAGGGAGAAGAACAGTGAATATTGGACTTACATTAATCAGGTTGACACAAACACGACTCCAAACAAATGCTAATGCTGCACCTTTATCTGGTGGAAGTGACAATACCCATCTGTTCGCTAATATGCGAGCCATATTAACATTAAGAAGTGATAATACATTTCAGTCTTACGTTGACAGCTTGTTGACCCAGGTGGCTAAAAAACAGTCGTGATGCATTTTTAATAAAGTTTAACAATAATTTTTTTTTTTTAAATCAGCAGCTCCCATAAGAATTTGAACAGCACTGCAGTACTACTGTATCTTTCATCTCTGCTGTCTAACCATTAAGCCCTCTCTATTCTGCTGTTTGTTACAGTACATTTCTGCATTAGCTGCAGTTGTTTGACCAGCCCATGGACTCACCTCTTTGTCAGAGTTTTACCCGCAATAGGTGTTTTTCACAGCGGACATTTTGACTTCTCCCAGTAGCAAAGGCCCAGGTGTTTTAAATCCTTTCTTTACTGTGTTGGTGGCAATGATGCAATGAGGTGAGGTCACCTGCTTTCCTGACCCTTAACCTTTTAACCCCTGACATCATGTCGCTCGGGGCAGCATGTGGAGGTATTTCTTTCTAGTGGCTCAGACGGATCTTGATTTGGCAGGTTAAAGGAAGAGTGGTATCCGAGCTGGGGTACTTTTGTACTTGTTGTATCATTAATGGGGCACCGATAAAGATACGCAGATCTCCTGGCACTTTGCTACAGATTAGGAGACAGGCTTCGAAAACTGATGCGTTTATCTTGTGTTTTCTATCTAGGCCACGTTTTGGTTCAACTCACATGTAGGTCTTGCTGGTTTTTTTTAAATTGATGGCTGTAATTGATACAAGACAGAAAAAAAATAATGATATACAGTGGGGTCCAAAAGTCTGAGTCAACTTAGATATCAGATTTCTCTAATTGTTATTTTTCTTTGCATTTACTGAGTCTGGCTGGTTTGAAAAATCCAACACAAACATACCATTCAAATGTCAGATCTCATGCACTCATATTTTACGGTGAAGTAATTTGCTGCATAAATCTTCTTGCATTAAAAATGCTCTCTTGAGCTGGTCAAGAGGGTTGACGGGGCAGTGCAATCCAAACGTAAATCAGCATAAGTGATCGGATAGATTTTTCTGTGTTAATGTAACGTAGCCATGGCGTGCACAATAACTCAAACGAAGGGAGGGAGCGAGTGTGTCCAGCGTCCAGCCCTCTATTTGCCAAACCAATGTGGTTGGGTCATCAAATCGACAAGGTGATTGACCCATCAATTGACCCCTGCTGACCTCTCAGGCCAATCAGGCTAATGGTGGCTAGTGGTTCAAGCTTTAGCTCACTGGTATCCTTTCACTTGCATCGCTTATTTGTGTGTCCACACACACACACACACACAAACAAACACAAACTGACATCCAGGCCGATATCACACCATGGGTTTCTAACCCGTCTCAATTTTAACTGCCTGTATTGGCACGCCCTTCACTGGGGGGCTCTTGTTAGCATTGACCTTTCTCTCCCTGCGTGCTTGTTAAAATCAACAGTCCTTAGATCAGTTCACTTTATGATGCAATAACACAAAAGGACTGCTGGCCTAGACCGGTTTTGGAATCACAACTAACTTTATGACAATTGCCAATTCTTGTGTAAAATGTACAAAATACATTTGGGGCAATTTGTTCATATTAATCATAAAAATGCAGAATCACCATATTCCATCCAAACTATGTTACGTAGATCAATATGTTTCTGCAGGCTGGATCTCCACAAATCAATGATATAGTAAAATTCTTGTAGAGTTTGAGTGTGTAGATGGGATGTGGCAGTGGGGGCTGTATTGATCTGATCCAGTATGTGGTAACTGTATCGTGTTTCCACTTATTTGATGTAATGGTAGCGTATGGATCCTTAATTGACAAGAGGATATACATCAGGAGTTTGAGATAAAAAAAAAACAAAGTGACAGCTCTGGCGGGAAGTCCCCATAGGTGGCTTATACCAAGATTATAAGTGTTCATTGTCACTTCTTAGCCATGCCATGTCATGCCATGTCGAAGTAACAAAAGGGTTCTCTTTGCAACTCTTCAGATCTAAATGATCTGCACAGGTGACTTTTTTTTTCAATTTGAAATGTAGAATTTCGCCTAAAGGTGACAGGTTTGCAGGCCTGGGTGGATTTCTCATCGTAGCTATCTGATCTCTGTCATGTATTGATATGACCATAATGTCACAGGGAAAAAAAAAATCTGGAAAAGCGCTGCACTTCTTCATCACATGGGTGTTTGAGGTTAAAATTTACCTGCACTACTTCATCTAACCAGTTTACATGTCTTGCTTTTTTTCCATTCTTGCCTTGTGTTTGAAACTGCTCTGCCAACAAAAAAACGTACAGACATAAATGTGAAGGATGTAGCGGCTGGTGAGTATGTCAGCTCTTCATGTCCCGGCTCCGCAGTGAAAGATCTGTTGTGCTTTGGTGGTGAAAGGTACTGACACATGCTTCAGATAGCTAGAGCCCACTTGGCCTGAAATTACTTCGCATTACCACAGCTCAGTTCTAAAGAACTGCATAAGCTTTGATCAAGAATAGTAAAAGGCAAACCAAAAAAAGTAATGACAGTGTTGAGAGAGAGTTTACTCAAAAGCAAAATGCCATGTGTCTGTACTGCACTCTTGTTATTTGTAGTAATTCAGGAAAGGTTCCAGTTTCACCTGTTTTTCATTGCACAGTGAGTTGTGAGTTCACATCATTTCACCAGCCTGCTTTATTTGCAACAATCTACCCTCTCTGTGTCTCTGTCTCTCTCTCTCTCTCTCTCTCTCTCTCTCTCTCTCTCTCTGCACAATATCAACAGAAATAAATTGCACATCTTTTCCAAACAGAGCAATTTCTCCACCATCTGTTCACCAACGTAAATCAGGGCTTGTTGATGTAAACCTCCTCCTTTTCTCAAACTCCCCCCAGTGAGGACTGAAACAGGCCTAATCCCCCAGTCTCCCCTGCCCTCTAAATCATCCCTGCACATTAATGTCTCTGTGCATCACTACCAAATAGAAATAGGTCTATATGCAAAATATGCAAAACCAAGGCTTTGGTCTGGTTGCAGGCTCATAATGAACAAGAAGACAAGGAACATATACAGATGTGTTAAACAACTGTGCGTGCTGGCACAGTGGCAGTAAAGTTAAATCAAAAAATACTTTAAATATCCTAAGTAAAACTATTTTGTAATGGAGTACCTTTTTACTTAAGTAATTTAGAGACTTTAGTACCATCGATACTTTGTGAGAGTGTGGGTGAGTTTTTTTCTGCCAGGGTTATTATTTAATTTCAGAAACCACATTCTGACTTTCACTGTCCCTCTCATTTCTCGTCATCCTGCACCTCTGACAGCAGCTCCACTCCTGCTGATACCTCAATGCGCTCCCCAGGTCACAGTCCACCACAAACATCCCCTCTTCCATTCCTAGGTCCAAGCTTCACAACCCTCTCATCTGCCCATACAGATGTTTCCACATCAGTCAATAATCCAGCCTAGCCCCCTTATGCCAGGGATTAACACTAGCCGGGCCCAATTCAGCCACATGGGCTGGGGACAGGGAAGACGGATAAGACAGGCTAAAAAAGGATCTGCGTCCCAACTGTGCTGTGTTTTATTCAATAATTTGCCCTTTGTAAGCACATTTTTCAGCTAAAAAGTAATCTTGCATCATAGAAATTAACATAATGGAAAACAGGATAATATTCTATCACTCACATTTTCCCAGGTTAACTCCTCTCAAAGTAATACAGAAACCAAAACTGGCACATGTGAACAGGTCTTTTCAACATGTTTGGCCAAGCTGTTGAAAACCGTGGAGGTCATGTGAAACAATCTGAAAAACTTTGCGAAACAATAGTTTAGAGTAACATGTGGCCAGATGAATACGTGGGACCTTTGGTACAACAGAAGCAGGTTTTAATGACAACAGATGGCTTGACAGGATTATGAAACACACACACAGGCTCATGCGCCTAACAGGAGCACATACACAAGAGATGATGAATCCAAAAGAAAAAAACACTGAAGAGGACTGGAAGTGTTTGAACAGGCTTGGGGCTATTTCCTTCATAATTCAACTTTTTATAGCAAAGAAACTTGGAAGCCACTGCCCGACCCAACTGCTTGCATCATGTTTTATTTTAATTAGTTTAATTGGGTACTTAATTTGCTCTCTGGGGCTTGGCATGCTCTGCACACCTAACTGTCTTGGAAGTGGATCAGTGTTAGGCCCTTTTCTCATCTTTTAATTTTATTTGTTTAACTTAAAAAAAAAAAAAAAAAGTTTTACATGAATAATTTCCTCAACAGAAAAACAGGCTCAGACTGAGGGACAAACTGGCAAACCCTCACACTGCATTCCTTAGGAACAAAAAGTGTGCAGAAGCTCCTATTACTAAAATGAAACTTACACATCAGAACATAAAGCGAGTGCACATATATTTTCATATATGTGGAAAAACTTTTGCCTGACAGGCCTAATGAATCTTTGAGCAGCTTTATAACACAACACAGCGCAAACATGGCTTTGATTAAACTTTCACTAATTAAAGTCTCCCTCATCTTATTAGCCCGAATAATTGATTTAATTTGTCTTAGCTCAACTATTGGCTGTGACCTCTACTTAGTTAATGAATTAATTGATTTAGCCCAAGTGTATTTGAAGGAGTCAAAGAGGATTTTGACATGTTGCCCCTTTAATCTTGCTTACTCTAGACACTCTTTGGGTCATGATGGCCATGTATTGGCAAAGGTTTTGGGGGGGTGGGACGTGAAGCTTTAGCTGTGGATTGCAATTGCCACTAGTCTATTTGTCTGTCTGCAGTTTGTCAGTGAATGAAGAAATAGCCTTGGCAATAACATTTTAAAAGTGCCATTCTTCAGTTACTTTCAAAATTGGAAAGAAACTTGAAACCTACACAGAATATACTTACTACTAATACTTTCCCTGGGCAACCTCCACCTTTGAGGAGATGAGGCAATACTCTAAAGGTCTTCACGTTTTGGAAGAGAAAAATATGAGTCAATAATATAGCCATAATGCATGATTAGAACCAGTATATATCCTTTACAAGGGCACTTGGATGCCTAAATCACTAGCTTCCACTTTACTGACATCGTTTTTCTAAGTAATGGCACGAGACAGAGGAGCTTCCTCAGCTTTGATGCAGTTATTAACCAGATGTAGGGGAAAGGCGACATCTAAACTTGGCACCATTTAGCACCATTTGCAGCAGTAATGGTGCTGTATATGTCCATTCATCAAAGAATGCAATAATGCAGGGGCTGGACTTTGTTCAAAGTGGCCTATGTAGGAAAGAAGAGAGATAGTCCGGTGCCATGCCCTTGAATACTGTTCCTCAGTGGAATTTTAAGCGTTGGTGGACACAGTGAAACCTGAATAAACAGCACCCTCCAGTGGTGGAAAATCAAAATGTTGTCTCTCTTGTGTGGCTTTTCTCGACCAAAATCTAATAAGGAACATCTCATCTCTTCTCAACTGTTTTTTCAAGAATAAATGAAAATGGAATTATCTGATTTGGAAAATACAAACAAATATGAAAAAAGAAAAATAGTGGTTATCTGCAAATGCATTTCATTCCACTTAGGCGCAGTATTATTAAGATGTATAACGATAAATCAGAAAAACCTCTCCTATTGTTGGCCTGTGTTCCTGAGAGCAGATTAGATCAGATCTCCCATTATGAAACACTGCTGGCATCACAGCTAAATTCAAACTTTGTTCTGTTTGATCAGTGAGCCTTGGAAGTAGGTCAACGCATGTGATTAAGACTAATTAAAAAGAAACAGCTGATCTGTGTTGAATAACAGTGTCCTAGTCAATTTTGACACAACTTCATAGAGTAATATAGAGTATCTTATAACATTAACTTAACCCTTTTTCTTGCATGTTTCAATTTTAAGTTTTAGATGAATTCCTGATTTAAGAAATCCAGTTATCTGGTTTCTCACTTGCCTGACATAAATGTGAACTCGCATGGAGATCATTTTGACAACCTGACCTTCATCCTTGTTCTCCATGCGTCCTTTCCTACTGTGCCAACATTATTTATACCCGAGAAAGGAATTTGGTTCTTCACTTCTTGACAAGCAAGGATAACCCTTGAGGCACTTTGTTTCCTAAATGACCACCATTAATCTTCTAACCAGAAAATAGTGCAACCCATTATAAGTACACATCTCAAGGGGGTTAGATAGGCAGGAAAGTTTCTTGCTAAACGGATTCAACTCAGCTGGGACAAGTACAACAACCTATGTAGCAGCTTCTGGTTCCAAAAATTCAAAAATCCAATTCAGAGCAGAGATAGAGAAGCTCCTCCAGCTTAATGGAAGCGTCTGAACCAAGTTACTGACAAAATGGTTGTGGTAACTCAGTGATTTACAGTACAATAAGTATTTTGTGAGTTTAAAATCATGGGGCTAACAGTTTCTGAGTTTTATGGTTTTCAGCAACCACTTTAGTCTCAGAAATCATACTTTTAAAACCATACAGAAGTTTCCAGACATAAGAAGACTTCTAGATTTGTAGGCTATTGTTTTGTGTAGCGTCACTGCCACTCCATGCCGCAGTACACCACCAGCATCTCCGACCTAAACAAATGCTTCGTCGGCCACACTTCCGGCCTCCACTCACGTTCTCAGTCAGCAAGGTGTTACAAAGCCCAGTGAGAGTGGCCTCCAAACAAACAAGAAGTGCAGCTAAATAACGTTACCCGTGTACACAAGAGGCAACAAAAACAACCATTAGCCCACGCGCTACCATTGCTGTAATATGCTCCACAGCTAGCGACAGCAACATTAGTCGAACACAATCATAATATGGGTAACAGCAAGTTAGCTAATGGTATCATTCCTTCTGTAGCCGGTCACCACTGGCAAAAGGTGTGCAGCCTTGAAGTTTTTCTTACACATCGACAAAAATAAAAATAAAAAGTAAAATAAAAGTTTTTACATGTTTTGACGGGCCACCTGCCGACCAGAATTTGAGCAGGTCATGTGTTGAAGTCTGTTCCCCCTTCAGATTGTGTTTCCTGTAGCGCCCCCACTTGGTGGATACGGTTACATGTTAAGGTGAGGGGAAACACATCAAGTGGGGAGCAGACAACAAACACAGCCTGTGTTCTGGCCTTATCTATTTCTTTATTGGAGGCCTGTTTTAGCCCAAAAAAAAGCAGTTTCTTGAGTAGAGGAAACTCTGGAAGGTCGCTTTCACCTTGACACTGCATACTGCACACTGCCATCTCACCTGTGGGTGGTCCCTGTGTCTTTGTAAATGTGGGGAGGACCAATGATTTTACAGGTGGGACTCGCATGCACACATACATGCACTAACTTGCACTCGCTGCCAGACCAGATAACATAACAAGGAACAAAGGAAATCAGATTACAACACACAGAGGGCGTGTGACTTCATTCTCTATGCAATTTCTCCATTATTTCTTTACACAGAAAAAAACTTTTTGATGCTGTAGTATTGTTTACATAACCTTTAACTTGTAGGCCATGTGTAAGATTGAATGGCATAAGACAGAAATGGATTTTCAGCTAGTACCTTAAAGTGAGTAACATACAGTATGGGTGAGGCTTCCCTTTATTATTGTTCATGTTAATTAGAGGACTCCTTTGACAAATAACCTGATCTAGAGTTCATCTATTGATTATGAAAGTGAAGACTTCTCTATTTCTGAGGCAAGACTAGGCTAAAGGTTGTTTTGTTTGGCACTGATAAGCCAAAGATCAAGTTTATACAGAAGAAATAAGATTGCATAAGCAAGTGATGTTGAAAGAGAGCACTGAAAGCAGCTCTCCCAGTGAATTCAACGCGTGCGCTGGCATGACCCTCAGCATTAGAGAAAAGAAAAAGAGGCCATTTAGGTAAACAGAAAACAATAATGATAACACACCGGATATAGATGGCTGCTAGTTAGTGGATTTAAAGTCTGGATTCAGTTGCCTCTGACCAACATTTCATTTTTATCATAGCTTTGATGCTAACTGAGTTTTTTTTACAATTCTGATATTTTGTTTTGATTGAAAATAGATATGTTGACCAAAATATTTGTTAACAAGAACTCAATATAAAGGCGTCTCCTGCACTACAGAATTCATCCCAGGTCTTTTTGGCACCCTTATTAAATGATACTGGGCAATTCCAATAATCTACTGATAAATGTGTTTTAAGTGTGAACTTATGCCACTTTTTTTGAGAAGTTTAGCCATGGACTGAACCGCTATAACTCACCGCTCACTCAAAATGAGGAGCATGAAGGCATTCGGAAACAGTGAGCGCTCTCTTGCGGACAATTCATAAATACAGCCATTTTAGTTTGCTGACTTCAGATTTTGGCTGCGACTCAAATTATTATGCTATGGATTTCATTACTAAACTCAATCATAATGTGAAAGCAAAGTACATGGATGAATATATTCATCCCCAGGGACAGCTTTATGTATGTTTGATTAAATATTATAAGGTTTGTTTTTCTAATTTTGCATATTACACCTTCAAATTTGTAGCAAAGTGATCCAGCACACTATTAACAACTGTAATAAACTCTTTTTTTTTCTTTTTTTTTTTTTTCTTTAAGAAAAAGGCCTGTATTTATTATGATTTATGGCCACCTGCTGCCATCTGGCTTGCTGACAGATAGCTGAGATGTAATCATTCAGCCAAACCATTAATCTGCCCAATGAAGGTTACTTGATATACTGAGCGAGAGGCTAGATCACATTTATGTGGTCCCCTGCACTTATGAGGACGTGCATGTGGACACACTGTGCAACCTTGTGAGGTTTACAGACACGTGAATACAAATGCAACCATGCCCATTGCAATGTCTTTTTACACAAAACTGCTGCAGGCGACAGTACAGACAGGTCACAAGTTTGAGGACCCCGAATTACCTTGACAGCTGCAAGTATGAGATGTTTTTGTGGCAATAAAAGGAGAAAGTTTCTCAACCCTCTAACATACATGAATGTTAGAAACCCCATTTTTCCAATCAGCATCTCGCTGCGACTGTTGAGGTTTTACATGAATAATCCTTCCTGCCAAAGTTTCATTCAGTTATTTTAGACAAGTGACTTCCTGTATGTTTTGTGTTGACTGGGGGTTTTGTAGTGAGTTTTGATGGGTGGCGCTCATGTGGGAAAAAGTGATGTGACTTCTTTCTATGCACCAATCAGGATTTAGTCATATTTGACTCAAAATGTGTTGACAGTTGGAGGGCTGGGGGTCCAATAAAGGGCCGATCAGCTGAGTTTTGTTAATTAAAATCTTAATGAATAATTTTTTTAAAAACACACACACAAAGTGAGTGGTTCTCAAATAAAGTCAATTTCTGTTTTCTAAGTTATCTCGAGGCAGCCAAAAATAATGTGATAAACATTTTTCTTATATTTGTTATTTATAAAAGCTGATTAACTGGAAATATTTTCCCACAATATCGTTTTTCTATGCCCAGAACATATGGCACAGAGGGAGGACAGCATCATGTAATTTTGTTAGTGCTTGTGTCATATTCATTCCCCCCACAATTTGTCAAGCTTTAGAGGAAATCACTCATTTAGTTTTTCCAATGCACTGAATCATGGTTACACAAACAAAACACACACACACACACACACTACAGTGCAAGCAATAATTACCTCCTAATCTTTGCTGACTTTGTGGTTATTGAAGGAACTGCAAAGCTATTCGCGCAATTCCATAGAAATTATGCACTAAATGGAATTTATTTTAAGCTGCAGTGCAAAGCGAGCGTCCTCTCAGGAGTAGCACTTCCCCTTTAAATCGGCAGCTGTCGTCACTGCAGGGTGACTCGTATATTTTGCGACAGGACGTAGGAGCACCGGCTCGCCGTCGCTGGCTCATCTCCGCTGGCATCGTGGGGGGAGGAAAAAAAAGAAAACAAATCCTGTGTGTTTGTGTTACAGCCAACTGTTTATAATGTGGTACAATGTACCAGTCGTCTGAACCTCAAACACCAGTCGTCTTTTTTTTTTATAGAGGAGGAAGGCGTCGTAGTGTTGCATGTAAGATTTCCATTGGCTCTGCACGATCCCTTACTTCTAGACCAGAACATGGATGAAAAAGGTCCTTTTTTGGATAGGAGACAGTGTGCTAGCTATGAGACGTTCATTAAGACATAATCAGCAGCTGTATGTTCAGATATAGCTTTAAACCCATCACTTGAAATGTGTCTGTTGTTTTCAGCTGAAGAAAATGAGGCATGCACAGGCCTGCATCTCTTGAGTTAGTTTTGCATCACTGTGTGCATGTGAATTTTGATCCTGTGTCAAAAAACATTCAGTAACAATGTGATTTCTTCACAGAACCTCGTTGCGTTTGAAGGGGGAAACCTTGCTGACTGCGGTACCAGCTGCCACATCTCGTCCCTGTGCTCCTATGAGAGCCAATCTTAGCTCCACAACCAAATGAAGCTAACTCCCCGGAAGCTGATCTTACAGAGGACTCCACTTGTAACTGGGACTCCTGTGCACTGTGCTGGGCTCCAGTAGCCCACCCATGCCTGTGATCCCTATTCCACGGCGGGTGCGCAGCTTCCATGGCCCCCACACCACCTGCATGCACTCGGCCTGTGGGTCGACACACGCGTCCAAGCTAGTGCGCACCAAGTACAATAACTTTGACCTCTACTTGCGCTCACGCTGCATGTACAGCTTCCTCAGATTCCTCCTGTACTTTGGCTGCAGTCTGCTGACCTCTCTGCTCTGGGTGGCGCTCTCGGCTCTCTTCTTCCTGCAGTATGTCAGCGTGCGCGTGCTCCTGCGGCTGCAGTACAAGCTGTCTGTCATTCTGCTTTTGTTAGGGCACCGGCGCCTGGACTTTGGGGTGGTCAATGACCTGATCATCTACAGCATGCAAATCACCATGTTTCTGGTGGGGGGGCTTGGCTGGTGCTTTATGGTGTTTGTGGACATGTAGCTGCGATGTGAGCAATGTGGGAAATGTAGTGTACGATATGGATGCTTCACACTTTAACTTCAGCATTGTGTGGTTTTAATGGGACAAGACACACCTTTAGCATGTCCTGTAGGACTGCCCTGTATCACCCAGCTCTAGTCACGATAACCTTTTTGACATCAACTCATAAAACCAACAGAATCCAGTAAGAATCTGTGTAACATCTGATCTACGACATATCTATTGTATTACATTTCTACTGTATTTTCATTCCATTTGTAAACAGTTTTCACAAATTTTAAAAGGTATCTTGACTAGAAAACCTTTTGTTTACTATAATGGAAAATGTGACTGTCAAATCAATGTTGCACGGAAATGTGACTTAATATACAACTATATTGCCAAAAGTATTCACTCACCCATCCAAATAATTGAAATCAGGTGTTCCAATGACCTCTGTGGCCACAGGTATATAAAATCAAGCACCTGGGCATGCAGACTGTTTCTACAAACATTTGTGAAAGAATGGGTCGCTCTCAGGAGCTCAGTGAATTCCAGCGTGGTACAGTGATAGGATGCCACCTGTGCAACAAGTCCACTCGTGAAATTTCCTCGCTCCTAAATATTCCACAGTTAACTGTCAGTGGTATTATAACAAAGCGATTGGGAACAACAGCAACTCAGCCACAAAGTGGTAGGCCACGTAAACTGACGGAGCGGGGTCAGCGGATGCTGAGGCGCATAGTGCGCAGAGGTTGCCAACTTTCTGCAGAGTCAATCGCTACAGACCTCCAAACTTCATGTGGCCTTCAGATTAGCTCAAGGACAGTGCGTAGAGAGCTTCATGGAATGGGTTTCCATGGCCTAGCAGCTGCATCCAAGCCATACATCACCAAGTGCAATGCGAAGCGTCGGATGCAGTGGTGTAAAGCACGCCGCCACTGGACTCTAGAGCAGTGGAGACGCATTCTCTGGAGTGACAAATCGCGCTCCTCTGTCTGACAGTCTGATAGACGAGTCTCAGTTCGGCGGTTGCCAGGAGAACGGTACTTGTACGACTGCATTGTGCCAAGTGTAAAGTTTGGCAGAGGGGGGATTATGATGTGGGGTTGCTTTTCAGGAGCTGGGCTTGGCCCCTTACTTCCAGTGAAAGGGATCAAGAGATTTTGGACAATTCCATGCTCCCAACTTTGTGGGAACAGTTTGGAGATGGCCCCTTCCTCTTCCAACATGACTGAGCACAAAGCATGGTCCATAAAGACATGGATGAGAGAGTTTGGTGTGAATGAACTTGACCGGCCTGCACAGAGTCCTGACCTCAACCTTTGGTATGAATTAGAGCAGAGACTGAGAACCAGGCCTTCTCATCCAACGTCAGTGTGTGACCTCACAAATGCGCTTCTGGAAGAATGGTCACAAATTCCCATAAACACACTCCTGAACCTTGTGGACAGAAGAGTTGAAGCTATTATAGCTGCAAAGGGTGGACCTACGTCATATTAAACCCTATGGATTAAGAATGGGATGTCGCTTAAGTTTGTATGCGAGTCAAGGCAGGTTAGCGAATACTTTTGGCAATATAGTGTATGACTGATGGTGCATCATGGCTGTGTGATGCAAGGCAGTCATGTGTGCAACACAATTTGGGCCCTAAAAGCAAAAGTGTACAATGATTCCCAGGTTGATATTACAGACGATGTTGTGTGTAAAGACAACATCACATAAATATACATATACTGCAGAGATGAAGCTGATATACATTAACTTATGGTGGATAAAGTGACCGGCAGTGTGTGCAATGTCATTTTGTGGTACATGTGGGACAGAACAGGGGAAAAGGAAGTGTATATGTGACAGACATAAACTTTTTTTGTAAAGTTATTTAATAAATTTTCTGTTGATATGTTTTTGTGCTTTTAAACTGCATGGTCAAGTGAATGTGTTTACTGTGTTGTCTAACACCCATGATGGCATGCCTCGAGCTGTGTCATAAGAGTGTGTGACAGTTCAAATTGAGAACGGCTTTGGGTCAAGTGTTCCATCAGTCGCTCTTCACATGGTTTCAGAGCTGATCTGACAGACTTCTCTGTTTAGCTTCCCCCAGCACACAAACACCAACCAAATCTAGATCCCGTTGTTTCTGCCAAGCATAACAATGGGGATGGCTGTGTCCCAATCACCTTATATAGCCTCATTTTCACATAGCGTTAAGTATGCTTACATGAACTAATGTGGGCACAACAGGTTGAAACATTTTAATACTTAACCCGGTATAAATGTAATTATTTGAAGTGAGATTGTATGTCATCCACACACATCAGATTAGATTTCTGTGTTTGTCTTTCTCTAACACAGTAAAGCAAAGCAAAAGAGGCTGGAAACTAGCAGAAGGCCATCTTTAGATATGAACTTTCAACACAGTAGCTGGTGGCCTGACTAAGACATGCTTGAGACTGGTATGGCCTCAGGCTGTAAATGGATAATCAGGGGGCAACAATAAGCTTTTGTTCTGAGGATCAACACATCATATGCCTCGTACTCTGAGCCTGGGCCGATCTGACGGCCCAGCTATGCCAGAGGAGAACTAGAGAACATGAGTTGTCTTGTGGTGTTTGGCGTAGAGCTGTACTGTAGGTGAGCTTCATGGTGAAGTCATTGCCTACTCATTTTCATTTCTTCTTTTTGGTTTAAAAACTGAAGTTGTTTGCTACGTCTGAATGACTTGCAAGTTTTTTGTTTTTTTTTTTGTTCGTTGATCAACATAGTCACATCTTCTGCATTTGATCGCCTTCCTCCAGTTCAGACGTAGAACTTGAAACCCCATATTTATGAAAAACACAGAATACACAGTGATCTATTACTAATCACTCCATGTAATTCAAATATTTATCATATGCTAGAGTACTCACAATGAGTCAAAAACTGGTGACTTTAGCTTGCAGTGAAGTGTGTCACGCCATGTGAACTTCCTTCATCCCACTGTTACAGATCGATGAATGTGAAGCTCGATCTACTATATTCTTACTAGACCACGGAGTGCTCAAGCTAACAAAATCACCTGTCATTTTATTAGGCTACACTCAACTACAGCTGTTACTAGTTTAGCCGAACAATGAGCCATAATGAAATAAAATCTTGCATTTCATTGCAAACATTTATGAGGACGTAACTGTACAAGTGGCATATGCCCAAGTACAATAAGATCATTATAAACTCACTCTTGAATACCACAGACACATGATAGTCCCTACAGGAATATTAGAGCTATCATACACTTTTTAAAATAGCAAGCGGCACAATAAGCATACTGTAGACTATTAAACCATTAACGCAATGTTAGCCTATACAGACATGTCACAGGACTTAGTGTAGAGTCTCAGAGTTAAGGCTCATCATGGTACAATTAAGTACTGATCCTTGATCCTTGGGTATCACATAGAAACACTTGAGAAGACAGAGGAAACACAAGAAGTTACAAATAAAAAGTCATGAGAAGAGATTAACACCAGTGTCGTCTGTGATATTAATGAACTGTAGTTTATGTGGTTTAATCAGGTAAATTTCCGGGTATTGGTGCTTTAATACAGTATTTCCAGTATAATTCTAATCAACTGTACTTCAGTCAATCGACTTTATCTGATGGCTTTTGTTGCTAGTGGCTTCTTGTTCAGAATAAGATTTTACTTGTAAAACAGATAATTAGATAATAATGTTTGATGGACTGCTTACAACAGCGATTCCCAGCCTCATTAATGTTTAGAGGTCAAACAGAGGTCACAGATGACTGAGTTAAGCAGAGGAAGAGTTCGCTATCTGACACAACTTAATTTTAAAGGGTTGGGAGTTTAAAAAATACATTTAAACAAAACATTAAAGTGAAAAAAAAAAACCCCAATACAACTGCATGCAACATTTTTTTTTTTTTTTTTTGAAAAAGGCCACAAAAATCAAACCCCAAACGCATCACAAGTGAGAAGCCAACCTTTTTAAGATGAACCACGAGGTAGAAATGTACCAATGCATATAGAGCAACGTGAAAAGTACACATCGCATCCTATAAAGTGAGCTGGCAGCACGATCCTGCCGCCGTGAAGTTTGCAGGCCCTGCAGTTGACATTGCGTGTCTGCGGTAAAAGAAAAAGTTGAC
Source organism: Trachinotus anak (assembly GCF_046630095.1). Lineage (NCBI taxonomy): Eukaryota > Metazoa > Chordata > Actinopteri > Carangiformes > Carangidae > Trachinotus > Trachinotus anak. The sequence continues at coordinate 8,019,815 of NW_027273879.1, read as the reverse complement.
TTGAGGTCACGCCGCCAGCAGTTGGCGCTTATAATTTAGCAGAACGGCACACATGCGCATCGTGGAGCCCGAGCTGTCATCACATAAAGACACGTGAAGTAACCACACATGTACATTTTCTTTAGGGGCACGGCGGGGCACCTCTGTCCCCCCCCCGAGCCCAAAATGTGCTACAGTATGTCACTTGTGCAAGTAAACACATCGCACACGGTGCTGGCTGCAGGGAAATTCGTTAGTTAGTTTTGTGGGCCGCCCACAGTGGAGTCGTCTATACCTTTAAGCCCGCAGAGTGCACCGAGTTCATGTGTCCGTAAATGCGCACGATGTGACCACTCACTGTTGACAGTCCGTTTGCTGCGTAGACTACAGCAGGACAGTGCACCTACAGTAACCTGGCAGGTCCCAGCAAAAATGTCTGTGTCTTTAAAAAGAAGTCTATACCGAATGGTGCATGATGTCAGGCTGCCTGCAGTCCGTATACTGTTCATGTGAGCGGCGTTCACTTCCTGTAAAGGGACAGAAGCGGGCAGAGAGAGAAAGAGAGAGTGGGATAGAGAGATGGGGGACGAGCGGCCAAGATAGGACTGGAGTGATAGAGAGAGCCAACGGACGAGGGGGAAACCGGGGCCTGCTTTTCTTTTTTTTTTCTTTCTTTTTCTTTTTTTTTTTTAAACACCCCGCAAACTTTATAGGTTATCCGAAGAGAAAGCCTGCCACATCTGCGCCCACTGACAGCCGCAGTTTATGGATTAGCGACATATCGGGTAAATATATCCCCCTCTGTCTTGGCTTGATGTTTGCAGTGTCTGATTTGTGTGACGCATAGGTTTTTTTTTTTTTGTTTTTTTTTACCATGCATTATTCCCCTCGCTTGTCCCTCTTTAAAGGCACAATAGGCGGCTGCACACAGCGACACTGTGCTCACATTACACCGCGGGAGTTAATTCTGATAAACTTAACAGCTCAACTAAGTTAGACTCTTAAAACTTTCTTGACGTATTATCGCGAAATGTGAGGATTTTACGCGGAGCATGGCAGTTCCCGCAGAAGTGTAGCCCACCACACGCCACTGAAAGAATTCAATCAGACATATGATATTTGTAGTTTTTTTTAAATTTTTTTATTTTTCTATTTACCCTCCCCAAAACGTGTAGTCCTACAATAACGTCGGGCAGCGCTTTAAAAACCACAGGAAATAGTATTGTCATGAGTTTCAACTGTAGCCATGAGTGGAGAAAGTGGCATGATATCGGTCTTGCGTCACGATGAAGTCAAAACAAAAAATCTCCACCCACAGTGCGCCCATTGTATTGCTATATGTTGCATGATAGCTAAGGTGAATACACAGGAGCTTGCTGTTTGCGGGGCATCGTCTTAAAAGTGTAGTACTGTTATGTGATCTGACACAGCTGGCCTCTCAGAGCCTCAGTCTGAAGCATTTACATTGTCAACACTGTTGCATCTCCAAATGATGGGTTTGTGTTTAAAAATCTCACCTTGATACAGGAGACGTGCCACTAAGTGGTTTTGTAACATTTATAATCGTTTACAAAACTGCATGGCATAGGCGATAAAGTCTCTTAATGATAAGAGATCACTTAAATTTAACATGTTCATATTTGGAACAAAGTGAAAGCGATTGCAAAATTAAGATGAAATTAAAAAAGTTGTCGTTCAAGTCTCCTTTCTCCACTTGACAGTTGCCTGTCAAGGGTTGTGTCAGTTGAGGCTCTGTTTACCTTACCTGAACCCTGCAGGACTCATCTGACTATACATACAGTAACACCCCCCACCCCCCACCCCCCCGCCTCCCCTTCTTTTCTGTGTACATGAGTGTATTATGTGGCTGGCCCACATGTAGCATGTGGCAATTTTCTTCATTTCCTGTCACTCTCCTTCCCTCTTGCACACATTCTCTCTCTCTGTCACCCTGCTCTCATTCTTATTGTCTGTAGTTCACGGTCGAGTGTCATGGGTTTGATCTCAAGATGACTTTGAAAAAGAAAACCCCCTCAGTATTTGCAGGTTCGTTATGGGCTGCGTCTTATCTTTGTTATGTGGTAACAGTCCAGACGAAGTGTGTAACGTAACAGTATGGCGAGCATCCTGGTCCCCGTCAGGTGTCCCACAGGTCAGATTGCACCTTAAAGCCCGCTTTATAGACTCATATGAATCTTTTAAGTAGTGTAGTGTGAAGTTCACAGCTTGTTTAAAAACATGCTCCTCACAATTTTTACCCTAATGAATTCCACTTTAGAGTGTTCGAGTGTTTTAGTGCCCATCTGTTTCTGCTTCTCTTATGTAAAAATATCATGGGCGATAATGAGTTGTGTTGTGCGTGTCTTTTTTGTGTAGAACTGAATCGGTACGTATCCATAGGTGTACCCGCTTGCCCTAAAGCAACACAAAGACAGCAAGGTAGTCTCTGATAGGGCTGCTCCCAATACGGGGAAATCATTTCGGGGTAATGTGTGTTTGTGCTGCCAAGTTTCTATCTTCAGTGTTTAACACAACATACATGGAAAATGTGGGAGCTTTTTTTTTTTTTTTTTTTTCTAAACGGAGGCCTTCCAACACCACTCGTCTTTGACTTGGACATCTGCCAAAGGGTTGTGATGGCTCTCAACAGCTGTATTTGTCTGTGTGTGTGTGTGTCTGTGAGTGTGTTAGCCTATGTGTGCTCATTTGTGTGTGTGTGTGTGTGTGTGTGTGTGTGTGTGAGCATGTGTGTGTACGTGTTTTCTCGCTGTGTGTCCCGGGATGCCCTTCCTCCATAGGCCTCACACTATACAGCATTCCACAAGGGGGCCCGGGGCTGTCTGCAAGAGGGGAGTGTCAAGGAGAGAGAACGACAACACTGTTTGGAATGGAACTGATGCAGATCCTGAGAGAAAAGAGTGAGGAGTAAAACTGTGAGGCTGGTGCCTCAGTGAAGGTCTTGGGTTGATGGTGTCTCAGCACATGGACAGATACACTGTAAAGAAAAAAGAAAAACATAGTCAGCTGTAGGGCTGTCACGATATCAGATTTTCCCTGTAAGATTATCGTGGCCTAAAGAATTCACAGTAACGATATTTAATAATAATAATAATACTTATGCAATCAGTCAAATTCACCTTTAACTTTGTTTATTGTGTTTCGTCTCTTTTTTGGCCGATGAATTGGACTCAGATACGAGCGTCGGGAGTTGGTGAGTGAGTGGTAATGAGCTGATCAACGAAAGATATACAAGGCCTAACATCTGCCATCATATGTGTGTTATTAACACGATATCAGTGTTTCATTTTTTAAAATATCGCTGTTGCCGTCGTCAGTACGGACATATCAAAACACCACTAGTCACATTACAACCTGCGTGAAATTTCTCCAAAGCTTTATAAGAGGCAGAATTTATCAACACAGGCACATCAGCATGAGCAGTTGGAGAAAACAGCCCTAAAGGTGATTTCCACTGTTTTTTTTTCTTTGATGGCAAATATTTGAGGACAAGCATCAGTCTTAATCCTAACTGTAATTTACAATGACATACATCAGAGGAAGATTAAAAAGGCATGCCGCTGTTATTAAAAATCGTCCAGAGATCCCCCCCCCTCTCACTGCTTCATTAAAACACATTTATTGATCCAAACTACAACATTTAAAATGTGGAGAACGCATTTGTTCCTACTGCTGCCTCATTTGCTGTGTGTGCGCGTGTGTGTGTGCGTGCCTTCATGCTTGGTGCACTTTTTCTCTGTATATGCGTGTGTACTTGTGTGGGGAGTGTGTTTATGTGTGTATGATTTTCCTTTCCTGAGACAGTGGATGAGTCACTGCTGATGGTATGCGATACAGGGCACCAGTCATACATCATGCTCTCATGCATTGGTCTTGTATTTTCTATGTAATGCAGAGCCTGTTCTAGTCAAACCCTGATGGAGAACAAAAAAAAAAAAAAAAAAAAAAAATGCCGCCACTGCTGCTGGTGTGTTCAGGCTTGTTGCTTGCTGTTCAAGGAACTGAGATTTAAACAGTTTAGGATAACTGTGAAGAAATGTATTTCTGTTGAGTGTTAACCCAGAGAGATCCAGCACAGATACCCACACAGAAATCACATCATGTCACAGGTGTTAAAAATGGAAGCAATATATTTTATTTGAAGCTAATTCAAATTTTCTGGACAAATTGGTACGTACTCCAGCACACAGTAAATGACTGTGTAGGTGTTCAACAGTTTTGTTTTTTTTTCCTTTAAGTGGCAACAATTAAAATCTCTTTGCAAATTACAACTTAACTATCTCCAGGTCTATATTGGATTGCTTGTCTTTGGCCAATATGCCCTATTTAGTTTACCCGATGGACTGATAGGAAAATGAGATACCTTAATTCTCTTTTGTGGTGGAACAGCCCAAACTTTATAAACCTGTCAATATGAGAGTAGCACACCAGCCCAATGGTTTAAAGATACAAACATTACTCAGTTACAAGCCGAGGAAGAATATCCGCTCAGTTCCATGTAGGGGTTTTATAGGGCTATAAATTCTCAACTCATGAAATGCTGATGAATAGTCAACAACGTTGGAGGCCCCGCTGACCTTGCCATGTCCACATATTTCCTCATCAAAGCCAAAATTAAGTTGGGAGTCACATCAAATCAGATAGACTGCCAAATGAGTGAATTTGGAAGCGGTGCTGAATGATAGATTTACTTAGATAAACTAAATTATGTCCATCTGACCAATGTTCCACTGCTAACTCATGTGCAGCAGTTACCTGGTAGCGTAACCTTTTTTCACTTCTGAAATAATAGTAAAAATGTTTGGTCAGGAGGAGGGGAAATCATCCAAAAGCCGACATGTGGTTCTACAGTAGATACACAGTGTAAGTGTTGGACCGTATTCATAAAGTTGGCATCAGGAGACTTTTCGTGTTGCCTTATGTCATTGTCATGACAATGTTGTTTTGCAGCCAATCTACATGTATGTGCATGTTCGAGGCGCAAAAGATGATTGCCAAAGCCACAAAACAGGGTTGGGCAGTTCCTCAAATTTGCTGTAATTTGCTTTAAAATATAATGAGACACATCTTGTTTTTAGCTTTCGTTAGTCCCTCCCACTTTCAGCCTCACTCGAGGAAAATTAGGTTGAGGATAAGACAAGATATTTTATGTGTGAAAATATGTGTCTCTTTGTTTGTTTTTGCAAAATGATTTCTTATTTGATAATGTCGCTGTGATAATGTATTTTCTGATCCCATAAAGTACAGTTTATCCTCATGTGCTATGCACAGATGCACATGTGTAATCCGTCTATGTATATGCTAAAATACAGAAAGGTGGAAAAAATAATGAGGGAGCAAATGAGAGAGAGGATCAGCAAAAGCTAATGGGAATCTTGAAATGTAACTGATTTGGACTGCCTTGGCTCACTATGTGCTTTTCAGGAAGCCTTCCAAGAATTTAGACAATGAACAGTAAACATGGCAGGTTCCTCAGAACAATTCCACATTAGATCTCAAAGATCACGTGTCCCTTTTTTTCTCAGAATTGACTGCCCCCACACCACAGTACATTGCAGATAACCGTAGCAGCTACATTTCATGTTCCCAGTGTATGTACTGTACTTACACTTGACAAGGAGCTCTCACAAACTGACAAATGTGCAGAATCTCACTCTCTCTCTCTCTCTTTTTCTTTCTCTCTCTCTCACACACTCACTCTCTCTCTGTCTCACTCTCTCGCTCTGTCTCAGAGATTTCTGGTAAGTGACATGTTTGGCCGTTGGCATAATGCCTAGCAAGATCACATGGCATGAATGTCGTGCCTGTGTTGTGTGTGTGTGTGTGTGTGTGTGTGTGTGTGTGCGCGTGTGTGTGTGTGTGAGTGAGTGTGACTGTACATGTCTGTGCATTTGAGCTTGAGTAGAAAAAAGAAAAGAAAGGGAGCATGTGCACATTTGATTGTTCCAAGTATTTTCAGCATGAATAGGAGCACGTAGCCATAGCAGAGAATTACAGACTGCTGAGAAGTATGACGGGGATGTGTTTTCTGATATAGTCATGAGATCGCATTCTCAAACAGGATGGAAAATTAGATTTTGCACTTAATGACACTACATAGTCAAAGTTTTTTTTTTGCTTCATTTGACGGCAGTTGTGCCATCAGCATATTAAAAATTAATGGAGGTCATGTACCCTTATGGGGAGGTCTTTTCACTTGTTAATGTAACATGCATGAAGAGCAATTTTTTAAAAGCTGGAAATAGCTCAAAGTTGTTCATACTTGTGTAACCATTCTTAGTATTATCTGGCACTTGATTTCCAGTTCTAGGGAACCTTGGTTGAACTCCCTCTGTATATTTAATCCACAGTATGTCAGGGCTTCTAATCATGAGGTCACAAGCCTTCACCTAAATATCTCTTGCTTAAATCAGCTTTGTAACTCCCCATATCTTTGTAAAGCCTCCACTGTAAGTGAAGACAGTAGCCTGAATAGGTTTAGAACAATTTTCCCAGATTTAGATTTTCAGTGAGGGGACATTAGACTTACTGTGAAAGTCAAACCTATAATTCGGGGGATGACGCACGCAGACATGCACAAACATACACACACTTACACACACAAACACATAAATAAACCCCACAGAATCATGCAGATACACACACACACTCATACAAAAGTACACACAGAGGGGGAGAGAGCGAGAGAGAGCACTGTGGATGGCATTTATCCTTGCAGCCCACCTCAATTTTCCATGCTCTTTTGCCATGTGCTGTACATAATTAAATTGCTGCAAACTTCAAGCCTCTCTCAAGACTCCTGCCAGTAAACAAAGCTTGCTAATTACTACAGAGGGTAATAAGTGAGGAAAGCAAACAGGCTGACCCCTTCTCTGTGGCGATGACTTGTCCTGTATGTGCTCCTCATGTCCTAACAGCCTGGCAGAATGCTGGTAGGGGCCAGTGGAAAAAGACAGGAATCTGAGGCGGGTCGTTTTCACTACACAAGGCCCCCCCCCCCCCCCCCCCCCCCCTTTCCCATTTCCACAGCTTACATGCGTTAGCAATTACTGCTAAATCATAGCATTAGCTACTTGATGCTTGCATTGCAACTGTGTTCGCTGCAGCCGTTTAAAGCCACTTTGACTGTATATATTGTCCTGACATTTACTGGTTTGTAATATTTTTTAAGACTGGAAATTTCAGTCAATTTATTTTCTGATGGCAACAAATAATTTTAAAATCTCTTGATGTGCTCTGATTGTGTGTATTTTTTCTGAATAATGAAGAAGTAATCACAGAAATAGACATTGTGGGAAATAATTGATATTCTTACCGAGAGATAGAGATCTGTCCGTTCAAGACAAAGATACAGCCAGCGGCCAGTTAGCTTGGCATTAATACAGGAAATGGAGGGTAACGGCCAGCATGGCTCTGTTCAAAGGTAAAAAAAAAAAATTATCCACCTACCAGTGGATCTTCAGGTCTTCCACAACACTTAACTTAATAACAATATTATTTTACCCATAGAATAGAACGCAATAAAACGCAAGAGTCAAGAAACATACTGAGACAATGTAGAGTATGATTGTAGGATTTACTGTACAAAATACAACAAACTGAGCCTGGTTCATTCATACAGATACTGAAGTAGAGTTAGTTCAACAAACATCGCTTTATATTCCCTGGGGAATCTCCACCTATTGTGGAGCTTTTCTGGTTATCAGGGAATTTTACACCATTATTTCCAGGTTCTTTTCCTTTTGATTATTTATTTCAAACTTCAAAGGTAGGTGAATTTTTTTCAACCCTCCGGCAAAGCTAAGCTAGCTGTTTGTCCCTTTTTCCAGTCTATATGCTAAGCTAACAGCTATGCTGCTTCATGTTTACCGTACAAATGTAGTTGAGTCGTACCAATCTTTTCAGCAAGAATGCAAAAAAAGTATCTCAAAATGTCAAACTGTTTTGATTAAACATAAAAAATGAATTTTGTTCACTGACAAAAAAAAATTACCTTTGTAGCTACAGTAATGTTAATAACAATGGTCTTTATTTATAGAGCACTTTTCTAAACCCATGTTACAACAGTGTCAAAACAAGCAGATCATGAAAACGATTTCTGCATAGAGTAATTACCTTATATTACTCCATATACAGTAATAAGCAAATAAAATGAATAATTCTATAAACCAGTATAGGCAGCATTGCTCCATATTATCAGTCCATTGGCAATACTGGTACATATAGCCCTGTTATCAATTCAAAATCACCGGACAGACACTTAAAAACAGTAGAAAAAAAAACTTGATTGATGTTATGTCATCGAAAAGAGCTTATAACGATGACATCTTTGTGCAGAATCACATCTTTTTTGTACTTTTGTGTGTGTTCATTTTGTGGAACGCCCACATCTTTTAGGAATCATAATTTACTCATCTTCAACTGACCAGCCCACAGCTATACATATGAATATCTGTGAGAACTCAGTGGAATTTTTCTGCTCTGCGAAGGTGCTGTCTGTTTCCATGTTGTTTACTCAATTCTGACTTGAGACAGAGATAAACAAGCTCAGCTCACATAGGTCAGCAAGGGCCCTTTTCACTATTTTACCAGTGTGATGAGGTTATCCGAGGTGACATGTTATTTGAGCACATGTGTGCTGGCATAGTCTGTTGCTGACTCGAAGATTCATAGGTCACAGTGAAGTGTGTGTGTGTGTGTGTGTGTGTGTGTGTGGGTGGTGGTCTGTTGGGGGGGGGGGGGGGGGGGGGGTGTTACATGCACTCAAAATAAATGTGTATGTAATGTGTTGTGCACTTGAACAAACCGTCTTTTATGATACATTTCAACACAAGACGACATTGTGATTTTTATCATGGGTAATCTTTGCTGCATGTCATGAGACGTTCTTTTGATTCACCTACCCTCATCATGATATCAAATAGCATTTCGTTCTCCTGCTTTTTTTCCATTGAAGAGAGTGAATTAAAGCATTCTGTCTGCTCTAATTGCAAAAATGTACATGGGGCACTCAGTCGATGTGGGCACTGCTCTCTCTGTATGTCTTTGTCTGTGTGGGTGTGTGTGTGTGTGTGTGTTTGTGTATGCCTGTCTGTAGACAGTGGGGCACTGATGCTGAAAGATGTGTCCTCATTTTTGCATTGCACGGGGCTCCTCTGGCAGCCATGTTGGGCTGCTCTGATGTCACGCGTGTGTGTCACTGTAGAACATTCAGCTCAGAAACGACAGTGCGGGGTGATCAAAATGGCATGTTTATTCTCTCCATAACCCCCCTCCACTCTCTCTCTTTGCTTCAGTGTCAATCTCTTCCTGCCACTCGCTCTTTCACCCACTGTTGGTGTTATATGCACTGGAAACGTTAACATACACATTTTCATTAAAGTTAGTAGTTTTGTTTCTTTTTCATTATGCAGCCCCTGTTTTTTTATGCACAGAAATGCATCATGTGGGGGAAAAAAACAAGCATTTTTTACTGTGGGGGAATTGAAAGCTGCGTTCACACTTAAAGGTGTGACAATGCTATCAGAGCACAACCTCATTTTATGTGTGTGTTTTTTTTTTAAATTCCTCTCGCCTTGCATGCCCCTGTTTGATTGACACAATTGCTGCAGCTGTTATTCACCATTTTTAATTGCTCTTGGAATCTAAAGTCACTGTCATAACATATCACATGCCTCCAACACGTGAACACCTACAGTACAGACCTTTTCAGTGAAATTGCTGCCAGGTGTTTCCAGCAGGTAAAAATCTATAGACCTGCTATAAGACTGCAAAAGGGATTAACTTTTGACCCATCTTTTGACCCATTTAGACTCTTTCATATTTCTGAAAGGTTTCATAAAGTTAAATAAGGGCAGTGAGAGAAGGTAAGGCTCCTGCACTTGTTGTTTTTCCATGGAGAATTTTTAAGCAAATACCAGAAAAGGCTAGAGCTTGCAAAACCCCTTTTGTTTGTTGGATAGAGCTATGCCCCAGCAGCTATAAGGATAAAAAAGAAATAAGAACCAGCCCCTATAACAGTGTTAGCTATAATTCTCCAATATTTTACCAACTAGCAAGGCATTCTTTCAAAGGAACAGCCCCAAAAACTTCATGTTACAGTTAATATATAGTGAAATAACTTTAGTCTTGTTAAGGGGGCTTGGATGGAAATAAATTGATGAGTACAACTTGGAACAGTCTGAACAGGCAGTGACTAAAACCACATTTTAAAACAAATGCAAATCAAGCAGTTTGAGGTTTAAATGTCCGGGAACTCCCCACCAGATAGTAGAAATGATGAAGCTCCTTGGATGAGTCTAAAACAGCATATCCAGCTGGCTTTGATTTCTAGATGGCATTTTACCTGGCTGACTAAGAATGGCAAACATAAAAACTAAAAATGTTTCTCATTTAGTATCACCTTCTAAAAGTAAACTGTAGAGTTTACCTCTAAGGGTTACCTTCAACTCCATGCTATCCCATACCAACAAAGGCAGTGAAGAAGAAGAATTTAGCAAACATGGATGTTAACAATCTGAATATTTGAAATACTTTTAAGGATTGTTTCAAGGGAATGCACTCAGTGGGTTTGGGTTTGTTTATTAGTTCTCAAGTATACAGACAGTGTTGTGGTGAGTGGTTGTGGTTGAGGTAACGCTGACTTAAGCAGAACTTTTGTTTGTTTTCAGGAAAATTTCACAGGGCACCTTTCCGTAGCTCTGGGACAATAGGACATTTTGAGTTATTGATAAATCAAGACAGAATGACCATTAATAATTTTAATTTGAAGTCAGTCTATTCAGCAGATCAACATTTAATGCATAGAGTGTGTAGACAAATCAAACCTGCATATTCTGTCACCACTCCATTCACTGGATACCGTCTCTCCTGATAGTATATATGTGTGTGTGCAGGATCACCACTGATAAGCTCTCATTTCATGCTGTTTCATCCTATCTTCTACTCTGTCATGCACTGTGAAAATCAAATCACGTTTGGAACAAATGCACAGGGCGCGTCACCGCTGATGCACACTGAAACACTGGCAAACATACAGACCTCCTGTGAAATCTAACCTAATTGTAGTCCTTGTGTGACAGACAGTGACACTCAGCAGACCATCTCATGGCCCCTGTTGTCCCCAGATGAAGGTCATGTTTAAAGAGGTTTTCAATGAAGTTTCTTGGCCATGCGCTTGTGAATCAAAGTGCAGGCAACTACACAACTCCGCTGTGTTTTAGCATACGTGAGTGTCAGATGTCTTGTGGCCAGGAGTGCTGGCACAGCAGTGGGACACCTGCTTTGTAATTGTACTTGCAAGAATAAATTATCAAGGTGCTCTTAAGGCAGGCATCAACCTCAGCCAATTAGCTCCTTCTTACACCGGTACACTCACAGTTCGGAAATGAGGGAGGGCGCGTTGAAATGCTACAGAAGCTTCTCCCAAGAGTAAGCCGGTGTCCTTGTCAAAGCAGAGTCACAAGGCAGGAGAACAACACCCCGGCTGTGATGCCAAGGGCAAATAATGTTTTTCTGAAGTCAGTTTTACTTTGTTGAAGACAAGACAGTAATATGTTTACATACGCCCAGCTTTAGACAATGACGGAGTTTAATAATTCCCTCTGTTGCTTTATTCATTAAACAGTTACCGGTTTTTTAGCTACACCCCGCTAAAACTAACCAAGAGTCTAGAACATTAGCCTTGCAATAAGATAAACTGCACAGCCCTTCCCCTTCTTCTCGACAGTAACGTTCATACACTCCCAGATGGTGCAATTAAACTACAATTAAAGGTACCATGCGTACCATAATTGACACCAATGTCAGTTTGCTCTTCATCAAACATTTCTTCTCCAGTAATGTCATAATGGTCCTTCAAAATACCAAAAAGGCAAAGGTGGAAAAAAAACTAACCAAAAAAAAAAAAACGGCTAGAGCGCGTCAAAACTGAGACTTTGCTGGCAGATCAGTGCATGCCAGCACGAAAGTAGGCCCCTTAGGCTTGTGGAAAATGTACAGTTATGTGTTATATTTTTGAGACACACCAGTCACATGGCAGCTGCGTGCTGATGCCAGTGTTAAGCATTCATTAGTTAGAAACTGTCCCAAAAGAAAAAAAAATATCACATGGCAGTCATGGTGGAGTATATTTTATCCTTGTGTACACACACAAGTACAGGGCTGTCAAACACATTTTTAGACACATTCGTTCCACTAATGGCTCCTGAATCATTTCGCGTGTTATTGGGCTCTCTCTTCCCTCCTTTTCTTCCTGTGCTGCTTACGTCGCTTCCTTATAAGTGGGAAATCGGGGAGTTTTCGGTCTTGTGTCAGTGTTTGTCCAAAATATCTCAGTCTTGCGTGAGTGCTTGGTTTAAGCTTCCTTGATGCTCTAACGTCACACTTATGTGTTGCTATAAACTGGAACGACCTGCAGGCTCCCGTGGTTCTGCAATATGAGTTTAGTGTTACCAAAAAAACAAAAAATCCAACTGTCTTTGTCCTTAAGCACTTTCCCCTGATGTTCTTGTGTCACACTGTATTCTCTTCCCGTTTCCCGTCATATAGCGGGATTTTCTTTCCCAGAAATGGCAGCCTTGGAGGCCTGTTTGGTGATGCTGACATTTTGGAGTCAGTAATGTGGAGGTGGAATCTCTTTTGATTAGAACAAAGTGTCAGCTTGTTGATATCATTTGGCTTCGTTGGTTGCCTTGCTCTGAAAAGCAGACACCAAACGCAACAGTTTGAAATGTAATCACACTATATATAAAGTCACAGCCATACTGGTCAAATTCTGAATGGGAATATGATAAATACAGCCAATCCAGTTTATTTAGCCTTTAAGTATTTCTGTCATTTTGGCTCTTACAGATTCTTGCCTCGCCTAGAAGTCATTTTGAGCTTTACCTTTCTCTGTCACTCTGCCTCGTTTCCCTCATCTCTAACTCTGTTCTCCCTGTGACTGCACTTTGTCAAGTTCTCTCTTGTTCTTTTCTATTTGCATCTTTCACACACACTCCCTCTCTCTTCCCTCTCTCCTTTTCTTCGTCTTCCTTCTCTCTTGAGCTCCTCCTTTTTGCTTCCCTCAATTTAACTTCCCCTCATGTACCTTTCAATCTTTCTCCCTCTTCTGTTTCTATCCCTCAACTATAGGCCCAAAAGTCATCATGAATGTGGTTGAGATATATATATATATATATATATATATATGTGTGTGTGTGTGTGTGTGTGTGTGTGTGTGTGTGTGTGTGTGTGAGTGTGTGAGTATATCCCGATGTCCTAGTCGCTGTAGTTTGGTGTGATGTAGTAGCTGCTGCTACTGTTTGTTTGTTTACCTCCCACAGCCACTTGGAGTCCATTAGCAATGCCTTTGCCTCAGGAGGATCACTCACACACACAGTCACGCACACACACACACTTGCACACACATACTGTACATGCTCTTCCTCTATCTTTCCCTCTGTCTGGTTTTCTCTCACGCACATCACTATGACTGCAAGCTAAACTGACTGGTAGCCCACTGCTAGAGGAGTTTTCTGTGTTTGATAAAGTCCCCACCCACTGTGAAATGTCAGAGCTTCTGGTGCAATAAGAGGTGGTAGTCATTATACTGCTTCAATGCTGTCTTTGTCAATTCAGCTGCTGCAGATCAATATGACATGCATATTTGTGTATAAGTGTGTTCACGTCACAGTTTATCCCTATGACACAGCACAGGATAGGCAGGTATTTAGAATGGATTAATGTTATTGTTAATTTTGCACAAAAGATAACTGAACCTTTGACTGTTTGTTTTCAGGGGGGAAATAAACAGTGACCACCAATTACGGCAGCAGGCATTGTAGTATGGCAATAAACCAAATTGATCAAATTACCAAAATTATGAATCTCTTACAGATCCAAGTCTCACACAGCAATTTTCAAAAATTGCTTGAATTACATATTATTAAATTGACAATAGCTACAACAGCCAATAGGACCATCACTTTAAAAAAGAAAAATCAAGTATTAACAATGGAGAACTAGCATGATATTTGGTCAAACAAATTTGCACACAAACCACATAGCCTATTCTAAACTACCTTTGTACCACTGACGTCGTTCAGTCCATTCATGGTGCATCATGCACCTCAATTAAATCGGCAAGAAAAGATCTTTTGGCCATTTTTAACTTAATATGGAAAACTTGTTATCATACTTATTTACACATCCAGTGGATTTGTAGTCTTGTTTCTGGCCACCTGACCAAAGTTCACTCTCCTTTTCGCTCTGTTTTTGGTCTCCACCAATACCTGAGACGAATATCTGGCTCTTTTAGCTGGTACTTGCTGCACTATGTTCAACAGATAGCCGCTAATTTTGGCTGTCCGCTATTTGATGCTGAACAGGGAGGTTACAATGGGTTTATCAAATATTATTGGCTTAAAACAGCTGCCTGCTTGGGCTAAAAACGACATTGTGGGAGTTGTGCGCCGTAAAACCAAAACAATGCCGGGAACAATGCAGAGTTTGGTGATAACTCTGTGCCTTTGTCGCTATGAGTGACACGGTATTACAGTCTCGTACAAAAGTCAAACTATATTAATCTGGACAAACAAATAAGAAGTGAGACAGAACAAGACATTATTCAGGCACTGATGATGTAAAATAATACTTATTATTACATGTAATGTAATCAGGCTAACTGTGACAGTTTATGATGATAGAGGTTTTAGGTCACATCATACAGTGCCTATATGCGATTGTCTTTATTGTCATTATTGTGTTGCAAACAGCACTGTACCATTAGATAAACCTGAAATTCAGCCCTTTTTTTTCTCCTGGTCACAGACTTACATTATTGGTGCATATTGAGTGAATACAAGTAGAAAAAGATACCAGACAATATTCAGCCCACAACAAATCATTTCATAGTTGTCTGTTTGTTACGTAACTGTGTGAATCATTGGAGGGTTTTTTATTTTTTATTTTTATTTTTTTTTTCCACAGAAAAGATGATTTTGATCCTGACTATGTGCAGACAACTTCACCCAGCGGGGTCTATACACAGAGAATGATGTTGCATTATAAGCAGTGATAAGCAGCCTCTCTCACTCTTTCTCTCTCTCTCGACATCCCATAATGATACTCAGACAGACTCAGGCAGACACCCGCTCTGTCCCGATTGGTAGAACTGTTGCCAGGGAGCGTTGCCGTCTCAACGTGGATAGAATCTGTTGTCTGGTACACTTTAGACATGAGAACAACTGCAGGATCTGAATATTTATAACGAGGGGACTGTTCATATTGTGATTGTATAGAGGCAACATAAGCAAGAGGGGAAGGATCTGTTCCTGTTCGGCTCACTTCAAAAATTTCTTTCAGTTTGCTTTTTTTATCCGTGGATTGCTGTACTTTCAATGAGAAATTAATTAATGTTATTGCTTTTTTCTGCATTTGCCTTCTATATATATATATATATATATATATATATATATATATATATGTATTCAGCACAGTTAGGTTTTTGTTATCTGCATTGTATGGCACCAACTTCACTTCAAGATTGAACTTACTTGAACTATTTCACAAAGTACTAAATGGTGAATGCGTGAATCCTAATTGTGTATGACTTTTATGGTTTTATGTTTGAATGTTACCCTGTTGTCATTCAGTAGGTAGCTACAGTACAACTAGTAATTAAAATCTGTGTGTGTCTGTGTGTGTGTGTGCGTGTGTGTGTGTGTGTGTGTGTGTGTGCCATCTGGCGAATCGTCTCATTTCTTCATATTATTCAAATATGCCTGGACCTGCTGCTACAGTTAATAACACTGTGCGTAGGTATGAATCCTTGATTAAAATGGATGTAACACATTCCAACAAAGCAGACAACAGCAATCACAGCAGCATTCAAAACTCATATCTCAACTCACAGACTACACAGACACACACACACATGCACATACACACTCACACATGCGCATACACACACACACACACACGCCCGACGTGCAGTGCCAAGAGTCACGGCCTGGTATATAACGATGATTATAAAAACACGCCTTGGTATGCGAGAAACTTTGACGTGGAAATGCAAACACACACAGGAGGAAATGAGGACACGGGCAATAGAGAGGCACACATACATAGGCACATATAATCACTCGTTAGGCAAACAAGTTGAGGGAGTTCATGCCTTATATTTTTTTATCAGGCATGTGCAAAGTCTATATTTAATGCGAGCAGGAGAAGAGTGCAATTTGCATGTGCATGATTGTGTTTGTCTACGTGTGCTGTTAGGTGTGTGTGTGTGAGCCTGTGTACTCTCATAATGTACATGTTCACACCTCTTTGTTTCATATTCATCCTTGCATACATTTACATGCACATGCGGCTGTGTGCCTGTGTATATGTGCAGCGTGGCACACTGCCGTCCTGTCTGCCTGACTCAACATATTCTCCGTTCGCTCGTTCACTCTCCTTTGCTCTTTCTCTCCCCCACCTCCCCTCCCTTTTCCTCTTTTCAACCCCCCCCCCCCCCACCCCTCCCCTCCCTCTCGCTCTGCCCGGCTGGCACGTACATGCATGTCTGTAGACTCTGTACTGTGCTTGCTGCCGTGGCACGCGCCAGCCTCACTGCAATGCAGCCCTGTGTGCATTAATTGGCAGAGAGACAGTGGGTACGTGGTATGCAGGGCGGGAAGGATAGAGAACAGGGAGAAAGGGGAGAAGAAAGAGGCGATGTAAGGACACAATAGTGACAATAACTGTTGGATGGACTGATGGACAAGCAGTGGGGCAGGCTCATAAGAGGGACAGAGGGACAGACAGACCAACAGAACGTGTATTGCTGAGTGTGCACAGGGAGATTACCTGTTCTCTGTGTTGGTGTGTGTGCAAAGGAGCAGGGGAATGTGTATATACCTGTTTGCATTAGTGTGTTTGCAGATTTGTGTCTCCGGCGTTTGACTGTGCTTTTTGTAGGTGCTCACTCATGTGTACCTATATGTGCCGTGCAGATATCACACTGCTGGGGCACAGCTCTCTAAACCAGAGTCTGACTCACTGTATTCAACGCTTTGTGATATCCTCCCTTTCATATTTCCGCTGTGACTGAAGAGTAAAAGTTTGCTCAGTTTAGCACAACTTTCTCTACTTGAGGTTTCTCTGGCACAAAAAAAAAAAAAAAAAAATGTGGCAATGTGTTTGGATGCTTTCTGAGGACAGTCTCCGATATAATAATGCTCTGCATCAGCTTTTTTTTTTTTTTTCAACAGATTGTGTATTCTGAGGTGCAAGGATGGAATGAGATCTGGAAAGCTTTCACCAAAATGTTTACTGTCTTCATGTCTCATCACCCAAAATGCAGTGTGGAGGTCAGAAAGCTTCCCACATTGTGTTTTTTAGGTCTTCACTCTGACATGCATGAATTACACAACATTTACATGTGTATGTGTGTGGGTATATATGCACGTACATACTGTAAAATGCACTTACTCATCCGTCACAGCAGTTTTGTATTCTTATCCTCCCACACACATCTTTCTGGAAATTATCCTCCCTGCTCGCTGTTGTCTTTTGTCTTTCCTTCCCTGTCACAGGCTGCGACATCTGGCTCCTGTCCTCTCTTGTCCACATCAAGCAACGTTTAGGGAGGCTGTCCGGTGCGCTGGTCAAAAAAAAGTACCAGCAAAAAAAAAAAAAAAAAACCCACAGAAATGTCACCTGAGTAAGCAGAGCCACCAAAGTGGAGGCGTAAATTAATCATTCAATTTATCAATTCATGTAGAAATACAAAATAGTCTTGCGTGAAGACAGTACTTCTCTCTACTTGTGTGTAGGTGTTTGGCAGAGAGGTCCTTGCATGATTCAGAGAAAATACACAACACTTGCTCAAAAGTAAAACCTCTTTTTTTAACTATTGTCTGTACTGTAAGAAAAAAGGGAAATACCTTGAAATGACAGATTGTGTTTTTGACAAATCTTTTTAATTCTATAATTGGAGGGATTAGAGGCTTACTGCATTGTATGTTTTAAAGCTTCCAAGTTAGTGATGCTTTGCTTTACCAAGATGACCGGTGACGTCTGCTCTCCAGACTTGCGTCAAACAGGAATTTCACAAGTTTCACTATTGGATGTCCAATTAATTAATAGTTTCTGTGACCTCTGTGAGATTTTTTCATTTCTCTTTTGTCTTAGTCATTCTCCACTCTGTTTGACCATATAGGCATTTGTGTCCAGGGGCAAGTGGCAGAAGTTGCTTCAACCTAATTGTCTTTCTCTACTCGTACTGTCCTCAAATGACTTTCTCTCTGTCTCAACTCTCTCCTCCCTCCCTCCCTCTTTCCCTCCCTCCCTCTTTTGCTTCTCTCTAGCTCTGCCCAGTCTCTGTCTCCGTCTGTAACTGTAGCCTGTGTTTTTCTCTCCCTCCCACTCCCTGCAACGTATAGATACTGCATTGATCAGACACACGCGCGCAGACACATGCACACACACACACACACACTAACACACACACACACACACACACACACACACACACACACACACACACATACACACACACACACACACTGAGCCTCCCACTCCTTTCATCATTGATTCGCTCTGCTCTGCTCTCTCTTTCTCTCTCCCCATTCTCTCTCTTTCTCTCTCTTCCCCTCTCTCTCTCTCTCTCTCTCTCTCTCTCTCTCTCTCTCTCTCTACAGCGGCACTTGTTGAATTCAACCCTTGGAGAATAGAGAGAGGGGAGAGAAACAGAGAGAGAGATAATGACAGGGAGGCAGAGGGAGGCTTTGAGACAGTGCTGGAACAGACAGTGAGCACAGAGAATGGGGCTTTGGAGGATATAGAGATATAAGATAGGCTGGTGAAGACAGACAGAGAAAAGTCAGTCAGACAGCAGAGAGAATCATCTTTGAAACAGTGGGAATGACACTTTAAGTGAAAGAGAGAGCCAGCCAGACGGAGTACATCAGAGTGCTCTCCTTCCATCTCTAACTACTCCTCGTCTGTCCTGGTCCTGGCTGCTGGTGGTGTGTTTGTGTGTGTCAAGGCTCCATGGTGTGTCTTAACCAGAAGACTGGCTTACACAGGTCAGAACTGTCTGGGATTACAGTAAGCGTTTTTTTTTTGTGTGTGTGTGTGTGTGTGTGTTTGTGTGTGTGTGCATTTGTGCATGTGTGAGAGTCTTAGCAGGAAAAAGTCTTATGCTGGTTCCTCCAGGTGAGTGCTTGCATGCCAGAGTACACAGTAATTTCCCCACGCAGCCTGTACTGTGTGTGTTTATGCATGCACACTTTTATGTAAGTAAGCCAGAGTGCATGTCTGTCTGTATGGAGTGCATGAAGTGGGAGTGAGACAGAGCGTGTGTGTGTGTAAGAGAGGCGGTGACATTTTTTTTTTTTCAGTTTGTATTCCTGGAAACTGTTCTGCAGCATTGCTCAATAATGAAACTAGTGCGTATATGTATGTGTGTGTGTGTGTGTGTGTATATGTGTGTATGTGTGTGGGTTGGTGGGGAGAAAAAAAAAAACAATGACACAAGGTTCAGGGAAGAAAAGAAGGTGCAAATATGCCTGGAGAATGTTACTGAGCAGGAGCAAAGGGAGCTATCAAAGTTAATATCACATTGTGCGCTGTGTTGTTGTGTTTTCTAGCCAGAGTTTAGAAAGAGAACGAAGTGCTGACAGGGGTATGGAGTTAGCAAAATCAAGCAGAAACCCTACCCCTATGACATGAAAAACTGATTGTATTCATTGTGGTTTCCTCGCTGAGAGAAGTTGTTGTCATGGCTGACTTACAGGTCATTTGAGTCTGGAGGAGAATATTGTTGTTGATACAGTAGAGTGCATTACATGGAATGAGTCCTGGACAGGTTACGGGAATTTAAATCATGTAAAACAACATAGCCTGAAGGTGTTTCACAATGTTCTCATGTACAGTAGGCACGGCATTGTATTCAGTTTGTTTTTTGTTTTTTTTTGTTTTTTTTTTTCTTCTTGTGGACTGACTTGACTCCTCCTTTCTCTCTCCTGCCTCTACTCTCTCACCCACCATCTCTGCATATCCATCTCTCTTTCACACACCTCTCACTTCTTCCTCAACTGTATTCATTTTCTCACTTCATCTCAACTCTATTTTCATTCTTGCTCTCTGCTTCTTTTAAGATTCTCTCAATCTTCCCTTCTCGCTTCTCTACCTCCCTCTGGCATGTCTTTTCATCTTTCACGCATTTTCTATTCACTCCTCCTTTATCACTGTATTTCTCGTCTCCAACGTCTTTTCCATGCCTTTTTTTTTTTTTTTTTTTTTTTTTTTTTTTATACAGATGCCTCTCTCAGTAGCAGAGTCTGCAGTGAATATCTGAAACCCCATCTTCCTCTTCCTCCGCGGCCAACATGTCCCAGCTGCTCCATGTGGAGATCCCGAACTTTGGAGCCACAGTTTTGGGCTCCCTCAATGAGCAGCGCCTGCTGGGACACTACTGCGATGTATCCATCCTGGTCAAAGGTTGGTTAGCAAGAAATCTTGAGTTTTTCTATTATTTACTGAACTTTGAAACCATACTAGAATTTGTCATCAATACCCTCAACTTCTTTTTCTGTTCTCTGTTATTTCTATCAACCAGGTCAGGCATTCAAAGCCCACCGGGCCGTTTTGGCTGCCAGCAGCCTCTACTTTCGTGACCTCTTCAGCAGCTCCACCAAGACCCAGTTTGAGTTGCCCTCCTCAGTCACACCTGCTTGCTTTGAGCAAATCCTCACTTTCTGCTATACAGGGAAGCTAACAATGGCAGCTAGCGAACAGCTGGTGGTCATGTACACAGCTGGCTACCTCCAAATTCAGCATATAGTTGAAAGAGGCATGGACCTAATGTTCAAAGCCAACTCACCTCACTGTGACTCGCAAACAGCAGGGTCCTTAGAGGAAACAGGATCCGAACCGCAGAGTCCTTCTAATAATGGTAACGGCCTAGCGGTGGCCGCCCTTTTGGGAACCCCGGGCTGGTCTCCATCCCTACTCTTGCCGCCACGTAAGATTAAACTAGAAGGGGGTGACCCGACACCCTTGACAATACCCTCGACACAAAGCAAGATTTCATCTTCAGAGTTGGGGAGTCGACTGGCGAGGGCCAGTTCATTGTTCTACACAACGGCTGGAGGGACCCCCATCCCTGGTTTGCCTCCTTACCACCTTCAAGCGGCCGGCGGAGGTGGAGCAGGGGGAGGAGCAGGAGTTGAAAGGTCTAGTCCTGGAGCATCCAGTTTGCCCACCACTGACAGTCCTACATCCTACCAGAATGAGGATGAGGAGTTTGAGGAAGAGCCTTATGACGGTATCACAGAGGATGCCTACAGTCACCTCTATGGACGTTCGGCTAACCCCTATGGGAGTGAGTATTTGTCAGATTGATGCCTTTCCTTTACTCAGGAATGATTTTCATCATTAAAACCTTCTCAAAAACTAATATTACATTTTTACCTTACAACAAACTTTACTTCTTAACTACAGTTAATTAGAGTTGTCTCAAGGAAAAACTTGACAAATGAGAAATGCTAACAAGACAATCTCAATAGCAATCCTGCATCAGTTTTATCTTTCTAGTCATGTAAGGTCTGACTAAGTGCATCACTTTCTCAATTGCCCTTGGCTCAGATGGCCACAATTCATTTGATATTAGACTATTCTAAAAGTGAAACTCGGCATGACTTGCAGAAATATATAACCATAAATGTAGAGGTTTCATTGCTCCTTGTCCAGACTTGTTATGTATTGGACAAAAAAACTGATGCACATTCATTTCATCCCAGTTACATTATTTAATCTTTCATAAATCATGTATCCTGAGCATCTTGAAAAAGCAGGATGTTGTGCCTCCAGTGTGTGTGTGTGTGGGGGGGTTCTCTCAGCATAAAGATAGCTTTATGGAGTTATGATTGGAGTGCATCGTGACCAACAACACACGCCTTATCACAGCTACAACAGCTGGTCTGTACTGCTTTTTGTTATGTTTTTTTTCTTCTTCTTTTTCATACTGTTGTACATTTGCCTACACATGCAGGCACAGATTCTATGATCATATGTGTTTGCATACCAAGATAAACACACAGACTGGACACTAGTGGATAGTCACAAACCCAAATTCACATGCACACACACACACACACACATACACACCTCCCATCATCCATAGCATCCTGCGGCTCAAAGGCATCAGACAGCTTTGTCAAACTCTCGAGTTTCAGATATTTATGAAATCCACTCTATCTGCAATCAGTCAGAGCACCCCAGGGTGACATTGTGGGATATTTGAGAACCATTGACATCGTGTGAGTGAGTGTGTGTGTGTGTGTGTGTGTGTGTGTGTGTGTGTGAGCATGCGCGCACAAGTGCACAGGAGGTGTGTGCACGTGCATACCCTCAAAAGTCATCTTAGAGGTTAGGGGAAACAATTTTGTGAGTAAGAACCTAACACCCAGCTTTGGATCTGTCCCCCTCCAGAACTCAAGTTGCTGATGCAGCGTCATGACTTATCTGGGATACATCTGCAATGCTCTAAAACATTTATGAAACACAACAAACTTGTATGAGATTACACCAACCTGCTTTACTGATTAGATTTTGCAGTCTCTCTGTAAATAGGGGACACGGAGGGTGATGGAATGATATAATAACTTTGTTTTCATTGTTTACAGTAATAAGTGTATACATGCATGTACACATTTATCTTTCCCTGTTTTGCGGTGCAACACAAAACCCTTTTGGCTTTTGAATCCGGTCTGAACCTTTTCTGTTCTTGCTTGCTTTCATCAGTCCAGGACAAGCCAGAGATGGCAGCGATGCCCTTGGCCTTGGAGAACCGCAACTGTGTGCTGATCCGTCGGGACCTGGTGGCGCTGCCTGCTAGCCTCATCAGCCAAATAGGCTACCGCTGCCACCCTAAGCTCTACACAGAGGGGGACCCTGGGGAGAAGCTGGAATTGGTAGCTGGTAGGCACGCACATACTTCTACACCTTGTCTACATTTTAAAAACAATTTAAAACTCAGTGGCTGGCCCAATTAAATTTAATTGATCTCAACAAATAAACTCACAAGGTTAGAGAACCCCATCAATGTGAAATAGAAAAATTTAAAGCTGGCTGTCCACCCAAAATCAGTAACTGAGCAAAGAGTGATTGGGAAGGTAACCGACAACCCAGTGACCTCTCTAATATCCCTTTACAGCCATAAGACGCATGTATTCAACCTGCGTTTGACCCCAACTAAATGGCTGTCAGAGGTTAATCTCTGATCAGCACTATTCATGTTAAGTCCAGTTATAATGTAATTAAAAGCTTTTGGTGAAATTATGTTTAGACGTCAATAACAAAAGCCTGTTCAGTAAAGTAGCTTTTTACCCATGTTAAAGCCAGGTCAGGAGGAGGGTCAGATGGTGTTCACCGAGTCATCAGATCGCGGTAGCAGGTTTGACCCTTGTCACTGTGTCAGTCTGAAAGGGATAAAACGAAGATGCACATAGAGTTTTTCTGCAAAGAGATGACTGTGACAGAAGGACAACCATCTCTGCAGTAGCCATCAATCAGGCCTTTATGGTAGAGTGACTAGACAGAAATCCCTTTGGAGTAAAAAGCATATGACAGCCAGGAGTTTGCCAGATAGCTCTTAGAGGGCTCCGAGAGCATGAGGAAAAAGATTTTTTTGGTATGATGAGACAAAGCCGAACTCTTTGGTCTAACAGCCAGATACTGCTCTTGGCTGTCAGACCAGAGACTTTCAAAGAGAGCAGGTACCGCTCAGCATGTAGCTAATATTATTCCTTCAGTGGACCATGGCAAGAAGTTGAATCAATTTAATATTGAATCTTTTCAGACAAAAGAATGGAGTCTGAATACTTCCCAGTCTCCTTTACAGGTGGACACAGCTGAACACAATGATATGTGAGCAAGTTGTGCAAAATGTTCAGACGCAAAGTTACCACATGGTGAGATTCAATCAAATCATACTGTAACTGAATTAGAAACAGAATGGAACACAATGGAAATGTGTAATTCAGTTGTGTAGTCTGTATGTAAGATGCAGACTACAATACATGAAATGAAAGAGACTGTATTGTAAAGGAAGCAAAACCAAGTAATTTAATGGTGCAGTGCTTTTATGGCCTTCAACTTTGATTCCTTCCCCAGTAACTCCATTACAGATCTCCTTGAACATGAATTTCAAATGTGGCAAAAGACTAAAAGATGAACTAGTTTATGGGACCAAAGACAGAAAAGACAAAGCTTTACAGTCTTGAGAGGCAAAGAAATAGGTTATGTAATGTGAGGACTTTTCTCAGCAGATCTTCCTTCTTCTTACTACTCAGGTACACAGGTGTTCATGACTCGAGGCCAGCTGATGAACTGTCATCTATGTGCCGGTATCAAACACAAAGTCTTGCTCCGCCGTCTGCTAGCCACATTCTTTGATAGGTGAGTATAAAGACATGCACAGCTAAAGAGAACAGTTTGTATTAGTCCTTAAGGAGCCACTGTAAGATCTGAGTCCTGTGTATGACTCCAACACAACCACAGTTGTCACAAACCAACTTTCACACTCCATCTGTGGCCATGTTGTGCAATGCGGTTAGTTATGTGTGTTCCCATGTTTGCCTACTTCCATGTGCCTATAGCTGACTCTGCCCCCTGGTGTTGACTCTGTATCTTTGCAGAAACACTTTAGCCAATAGCTGTGGGACTGGTATCCGTTCTTCTACTAGTGACCCCAGTAGGAAACCCCTGGACAGCAGGGTCCTCAACGCTGTAAAACGTAGGTTTATTCTCCAAATCATTTAATATATGAGACAGAATTTCCAAACAGCACATTTTGTTAACATGGAGTTGTTGCTGTTTTCTCTCTTTTACAGTCTACTGTCAAAATTTCAACCCTAACTTCAAGGAAAGTGAAATGAATGTGATTGCTGCCGACATGTGCACAAATGCGAGGCGTGTCCGCAAGCGATGGTTACCCAAGATCAAGTCCATGCTGCCTGATGGCATGGAGGTGTACCGTGCAGGAATGGGCATGGGTGCTGCTGTCGGTTTGGGTCTGGCACTGGGCGCCCCTCAACCAGGGGTATCCCTCCCCTTTGAGCCTGACTTCAAGACCCTAGAGCAAAGGTTGTATCCAGATCGTAAGGACCCTCTCAGGACTCACCCACCACTGACAGAGGGCAGCCCAGGGTCTGGGGCAGCTGGAGCGGAGGCTGAAGGTGAAGGTGAAGGAGTCGCCCCGGAGGAGCAGGAGGAAGATGAGGATGAAGCTGGGTTAGAAGGTGTAGATGGATCACTGGGGGCGCCAACTTTGATCCCAGGGGCTGAGGCAGGCAATTGTGGTGACACGCCGCCTGAGCAGGAAGTGGAAAGTTTTGGACAAGGTCTGAGGGTGAACGGACAGTGAATGTCCTTTTGGGCTGCCTCTCACTTTGTGAAATCTGTTTAACACCGCATTTTCTTTTGCTTGCATCTGGTCCACCACTCTTTCTTCTCCTCTGTGCTTCCTCAACAGGAATGATCAGCACAAGAAGCCGCGCTCGTAGATCTTACTAACAGAAATTTGTCACACATGCATGCGCGCACGTGTGCTTGTGATCGTGGAAGTAGACACAGGCATGGCATTAGCACATCAAGAAAATCAATGATCTCTTCTCCACCCTTTTCATCGTGTATTCAGTATTTACTCAGTATTTCAGCACCCGCAACAATATTACAAAGGCCTGATAGCAGAACAAATGGCTGTAATGATTCATGAATCCAGTGCAATACAAAAGCAGTAGCTGCTTTGCTGGCAGTTTATGGAGTGCGGTATTAATGGTTTGTAAAATAATTCCGTTTTCTTGGAAAGCTGCTTCTAAAAATAACCCACCTAACCTTGGGAAAAACAGATCAGAGAAACTCTGCTCTCTTAAAAATCAGCTTATTTTGCAGTGTTTGACTACTTTACATCATATTGTTGTATGTTGTATTTCCTGATAAAACAGCATGTCGTTTTTATGATAAAGATGAGGAAAGGTTTTTTTTTCCGGGAAAGCTCTCCACAATCACATGGAGTTGTTTTTTCATGCACATTTGCCCGTGACACATCGGATTAGGTTGTCAATGTGATGCCTGTGTCTGCTCCAGACAGCCCCTCTGAACCATATACACACACACATACAGAAACACACACATGTGCGCACATTTCCCACCTTATGATACTAGCCTTTAATATCTGCACCAATGCATTGAAAATACACCATGCAAAAAACAAAAAAAAAAAAAGAAAAAAACAAAAAAAAAAAGAAACAATGCTTTTTAACTTTGAACAATCCTTTTAAATTACACCATTCTGTCTTGGAGATACAGAGAGAGACATGAACAAGAACATGCACTAAAATCCAAGCTTGCATGCATGAATACAAACAGTGGATACAGAGAAGTATTGAAAACAACAACCAAGCCACAAACCTGCATCTAAATAAGAAAACAGCTATTGTTGCCTTGAGATATGCCATTAATACGCAAAAGAACGTTTTTGGTATTTTGGTTTGTTTTTCTCACCGGGACGTTTCTCAGAGACTTCAGTCTGACACATGTTAGAACTGACCTGGGTGTGACCCAGGACTGACTGTGTTTGACACAGTACTGATTGGATTTTCTTTTTTAACTACGGAGCGTACTGTCACCACGGGTAGAGGAGACTGACTATATGGAGTAGTAAGAAGAAGTGCACTACACCAAGTGGTAGAGGAAGAAAAATGCCAGAGAGAGAAGCACTGTTTCACCTTGA
Source organism: Trachinotus anak (assembly GCF_046630095.1). NCBI lineage: Eukaryota > Metazoa > Chordata > Actinopteri > Carangiformes > Carangidae > Trachinotus > Trachinotus anak. The sequence continues at coordinate 7,993,051 of NW_027273879.1, read as the reverse complement.
TGTGGTGGTGTGTTTAACACCAATACTACATAGTCCTGCTTCCATCCTGTTTTTTTTTTTTCTTTTTCTTTTTCCTGGGGGGATGGGTGGGTTGTTGGGGGGTAAATTATTGAATAAAACTTATAAGAGCAATTTCTGCTGGCTTATTGCATTTGCACTCAAAAAAAGGTTAAAGGTTGGAAACTAAGGAGTTCTGGCAAAATATGACTGTACTAAAGACAGAGTGATCTGGAGGACAAATCTTCCTCCAGATCACCCTGGTTATTTATTTGATTAGGGTATTTTGGGTTTGGAAAGGGGAAGGAGATGGCATGTCGAACAGCGACTTAAACCTGTATTTGTAATAGTCTTTTTCTTTTTTTTTCATATATGTTTTTGTGCTTTCTGCCATGCATAGGGACACAGTCCAAACAGCCTTTCTTTGTTGTTTAGTGCATTGCTTTTAGAAGATACACTGTTGTACGTTTTCTTCACTTTTCTTGGGTTTTTTCTGCTCAGCAGTCAAAGAACATTTAATCGCGAGATCAGACCATCAAATCTAGCTAAATGAGTCAACCCCAAAGTTATTTCAAGCCACCACTGTTATGGAAAGTATGGCTAATTATGAAGTGGTTGAAAAATAAAAGGAATCAGATTTTTCCACCACAGAAAGTGACAGCAGGAATGATCAACAAAGCGGAAAATGCAATATATGCCCTCGATATATTTGATCTGTTTGTTTATGCTTCAGTGCTGTGCCACTTCAAAGGTTGGGCCAGATTATTCTCTGTCCGCGTCCAGTGTATCTTGTTTCGGGTTCTTTTGGGGCGAGCTTTAAAATGGCCCTGCACAAGAAACACAGGGTTAAAATTGCACTATGTAATGATATTGACGTTTACCGTATCTTTTTTTTTTGGGAAGAAATGTGATCTGCCATAGATAAACAGGGCTGTGATAGAGTGGCTGAGATGATGGATGAATGTAAATTGTAGCACTGCTGTGGTGAGGGCTCCAGGCGTTGATTGAATATGGTAAAATACTGAACCTCTTTTTTTATATGACTCACGTCTCTCCTCAATTGTATACTCTCAAAAACTGGCCATAATATAAAATGAATCTGACTGTGGATCATATTCTGACCTAAATCTTTAGTGATCTTGTGATTTTTTTTTTTTTTTTTTTTAAAACTGATGTGACCAGGTCTTCCAATGAGGCAAACACCAAGGAGCATTTCTCTTAACATGTAGAAAACTGAGCGAGGTTCAAGTGCAGGCTTTTATCATTGTTTTTTACTACCTTTATCCCAACAGTTATGTATCTGTCTCTGATGTTGAAATTACATTTGTTCATAAAGCTGAGAGATCCTGAACATTTTTGTAAAGATAAACTTTAAGGTTTGGGAAATAATTTCTTTTTCTCATTTTTAATTTATTAAGCATCAGTTCTTAAAGTTGCTCTTTTAAAGAAAATAAAAGTATAAAGTTGTTTTGTTGGAGCCACCACCTTAATTATTGGACTTTTGTGAGGATCACCTGTACTTGTGATTTTGTCAGCCAAGGTAAACAGTCTTCCCAAAATTGCATACACATATAACTGCACTTTAGATTACAAAATAGCTTGCAACTTAATCAGGCTGCCACTCCAAAAAACTAAACAAAAAACCCTGCACTCCAGTGTTAAACTGAGCAGTAAGTTTAATCTATTTTTCTCTCTTTTTATTTTAATGCACTATGAACGATACATCTATGCTATTTTCAAACAGGCACAACTTTACCATAGAGGAATTTGAAATTAGCTCAAAGTGAAACAACATGTTAAATGACATGGAGTAGAAAACTGTGCCATAGAAAGTGACTGTGTGGGTGATATGATAAACCCTCCATTTTCAGAGAGAAACAAGACAAAGGACTAGAATTCAGACACTGATTTTTTTTTTTTTTTTTTAATTTGCTTCCCTAGAACCTTTGCTCAATATATATAATATATGTAATAATTTATTCACAATTTCTGGGGATAAGGTGCAACATCCAACAGCCAGATTAAGTTGAACATTTTTACTGTACTTGTAATATACATTCAGTACATTCATCAACAACCTGGATCCCCCGGTCAAATGAATCAACATTGGTGCATTCACATTTCAGCTTGTTTCATCCAGCTTGTCCACAGTTTTTCCAACTTAACTGCAAACATATGTCCAATAAAATCAAAAATGCCAACTTTTTTTTTTCTTTTTTTCTGGGAAAATCTTTTCTTGCTTGTCTCCTGCTAAGGACCTTTTTTTTTTTCTTGTGCAGGGTGAATTTGAACATGAATGATGTTGCACTAAAAACTGAGAGATTCTCAGAGAATGTCATGGCTAACCCTTGGGAGGATGAGCTTTATTTGAGGTGGCTGACAGGAAAAGGCCCATAAAATGTATGTACTGTTCTATATTTTACATGTTTCTTTGACTGAAAGCGGTGTCTCCTTCATACGTGATCGCTGAAAACAACAAAAATAAGAGACAGGTTGAAAAGACCCTATTTTCTCAAACGTTCTTTGCAAATAAATTGTTACTTACTTTCTAAAAGCTTACATAGTGCTCTGTTCATCCCCCCATCACTGTAAAACTAATGGACACAGTAGTTTTTGTTCCATTGAATGGTGGATCCTGGAAACAATACATTTATATGCAAAGAGACACTTGTATCATAAAATGCATGACACTCACTCTAACCCGATGAAACCTCTGATCTTTATGCACCATGTATTTTATGCTGAATAACTGTTGTCACTGTTTGCAAACAAAGACTGTGGAGTCTTGCAATGAGTAGGGTTGTATTTTTATCACACACCCTGGCCTTTTATTGAATGTTTGCGAAAAGTTTAATCTCTTGTAATAATGACAGCAAAGTAGTGTGTAGAGTAGAGTGAGATACATAGACTTAACTACCCAGTTTGAACCTACAGCAGACTCAGAGAAAATGCACTAAAAGTTTATACAGTGTGTGTATGTTTATGTCCTTGAACATAATGCCAGCACTTTAGAACTACTTAGAAAAATGAGAGAAAAACGGGAAGAGTGGCCGAGGGTTAGGTGAACGAGGGGGAAACTATTTAAGCCATGCGTTCAGAGCGCTGACAATCAGAACAGGAATGAGACTCAAAGTGCACTATGGGAGGTCTGACATGACTTGCTGTGCTCTTGCTCTTTGCTTTGTCTTTCTCCAGCTTGCTTTGGTCTCTGCTAGCTTACTCTCCAGAGTCAAGGGACATTATGGTGTTTACCCCAGCCTTCTTAGTTATAAATGTGTGTCTCCGCGACAAGGACTGACTGATATTTGACTGATACCTTGGTGCTTCGTGAACAGAGCTGTTCCATGTTGACATGGACCATATCTGTAATGCTCTGGTAAGCATGGGCCGAACTTGGTCCCAAGTCTGGGCTCATTGGTAACCTCTTGATGGGCGACAGTCCATACAACAAAAGAGGATCTTATCATGCAACCCTACACTTTGATCATAGTGATGTTTTTCACTATCAACAGGGCTTGGACCAGGCAAACTGGGATGGGACAATTTCAGTGTTGATACTGCTTTATGTTTCTAATGAAAAATGTTTAAATGTTTATGCGCCTTCTGACTCAAGCATCAATAATATATACAACAAAAATGCAAGTTGCCACTTTTGATGTTGCATAAGAATCTACCTTTCATTCCCATCATGGTATTTGCCACCACCAGTTTCAGTTGTGTAGTCCAAGAGTACCTGATTTCTTTAAATGCAATACAGAAAAATCTGCTTTCTAATAAAAGTTCTAACTTCACCATAAACTGTCCTCTTCTTTCTTTTGTCTCTGTTTCAATCTTATTAACTTTTTTTTTAACTGTGTTGAGGTACCAGTAGAGGACACGTAAAAATGGCCATTCTTACAGCAAGTGCTATTTTGTGGTGTAATCCTTGTGAAATTAATGACGTCACTGGAATTCCCACAAAGACAAGTGGAGCTCTAAACACACTGCCAGAAGTTTTATTTCATGTGGAAACTGTGACTTAACAGACCTCCAATTTGTGATGCAATTATAATTGAAAAAATTCCCTTTAGGTATATGAGAACCTCTGGGAAGATATATGAAAAATGGAGATGTGATTTCAAAGTGGTTCAGATGAATTTACTGTAAGAAGTTTATTCAAAGAGAAATATAGAAGAGAAATAGAAAATAATAAAAAGAGTACATGCATCTTTGTAACTGTGATATCTTGCTAGAATGATCATAAACTATGATTAAAAATATCTCACACAAATAGGCTACATTCAGTTATACATAAAATATAGCAGGACACAGGCATGCAGCATGGAAATCATAATTAATTTTTAACATTTATTTATTTATTTATTTATTTTTAATGCTATTAAGTGACCACATTGTCATTGCAAAGCCTCTTGCCACTTATATGAATAGACTGATAATAATCACAGCAGCTAAAAGTATATTTTTTGTTGGCATGAGGCCTCGGTGTTGTGATCTCTGTGCTCTGGTATCTATTTGTCATCCTACGCAGCTGTGACGTTGTTCTCTTCGCCAAAATCGCGCCGCGGCGTGAGTTCAGCTGTGCTCACAGTTCAATGTGGCTCACCAGAAATTTGCCTCAGATAGAGAGTAAGAAAGAAAATTAACAAATACAACAGGTCGACTGGAAAAGCAACGCCGTCTGTCCCTCAAGATGAGTGACGACCCGGACTCCCCTCCTGAGAGGGAAATGAAGGTAGGCTCTGTTGTCCACAAAGTTATGTTGACAGGTTAGCATGTCTGAGCTAATGTTTGCTAGCCCAATGCCAGTTCATCATCTGTGGTTTAGGTTAGCTTAGCGTTAGCTGCTGAGATAGCCGGTTGAGTTTAGGTTATCTCTTTAGTTAACCTTAACACATAGGTATTGACAGAGCCACGTTTATAGACGAGGCACAATTAAAAGAGTTACGAGCTCAGTAATCGTTTAAAAGCCTCACAAGAAAAGGCGCGTATATTTACTTGTACCCTCTCAGTTTGTATGCTAGCACGGTCGTAGCTAGTAGTAATGAAAGTAAATGTGCTTTTTGACAGTTTAATGTGAACTTGACTATAGGCAAACGAACACCCGCCTGCGTGTGAAATATAGTGATCGGATACTTGTGATGGACCAAAACAGTTTAGCAATATTACCATCGCTAATGTGACACTACGCACTTCATCTTTTACCCAAGATTTTAATCTTCGATTTGAGGGTTTGCGTACCTGTAGTGTCAACAAACTAACTGGGTCAAGTTGACAGTAACCAAATATTTGTTTAAAGGCCACCATGTTTCACGAAGCTAAAGAAAATTAGATCTTGTGTCTTGTATCGCACAAAGTACATTACCAGGCATGTTTACAGTATACTATTGTTCAGTTTAAGTTTCATTTTTTTAAAAACTGGGCCCACTTTTGTTTACCACCCTTGACAGGTCACTATGAGGTATCAAACAGTGCTTGTCTTTGTTTTGTAGGATTTTCAGTTTCGTCAGATGAAGAAAGCAAGAGTTTTTGAGCCCACAGAGGAATTGCCAAAAGAAAGATCTAGTCTGCTTACCATCTCAAATAAATTTGGTTTAACTTTCGTTGGGCTTGACAGAAGATTCAAGGTTTACCTAACTCAAGATATACTGGCTGCTGATAAAGCTGACGGCAACTCCAACGAAATAGGTATGGGCAGTGAAAAAAATGTGAATACTTATCCATTCACCTTTACACTGCAATGTCATGTCCTTCACTGTTACTTGCATACATTTTACATTTAATTTCCTCTCTGCTCTCCTTCCCACAATTCACTCCAATTTTCCTTTTTGTTCTAGTCAATGGGATAGCAGCCTTGGCGGAGGTGACTTTGGAACTGGCTGTGCACCACTTGGCTCTCAGTTGTGATGAACTTACTTTGTCAGTATGTGGCATGTCTGAGGGGGCAGGTTTGTCCCTCACATTCTATGATGTCCGCACCTTCATGAACAAGGTGACTACCTTCATCAGTTTACCTTATGTAACAGTGTGTTAGGCACATGTAATCCTCATTTCAGCTTCTGGGGGCTGTATAACAAACATAAAGCACAATTTAAAGAGTGATTTGACAGTTTTGCTGTAGTCTACGTGATCATGTTGCTCTAGGTCTCTAGATTTTTAGATCACTACAGAACCCCACGAAGTACTGTGCAGATGGCTGACTGAAATGAACAGGGAAATTGCTGATCTCTTATCGTAAAAATGTTCACAGAGAGCTCTACACAGTAGACTCATTCAGAACAGGAAATGTCTGACAGGATTTTGTTATCTACTTATTTTTTCATGTGACCATTTAGTTATCAGTGCAGGGACATTTTGGTTTAAAAAAATATATATATTTACCAAATTCTAGTTAAGCAATTGACGTCTGAACCAAACTATGGATTTGGAGAATCATTACACCCTGAATGCAGTCTCATCTGTGGTTCTGAGTTAATGCTTCTCTGTGCCTTTTTGAAGCTTACATTGTTATTCACTGCTTTAGTGATGACAGCAGCAGACTTGCAGAGACCCCTAATATGAAGAAAATCTTGACATGCAGCCGACGGTTAATTTTTACTTGCTAATCAGCATAATTTGTAATTAAGTTCACCATAAAGTCTCCAAATTCATCTACTTTTTTGTATTTTCACCTTTATAAATACGCTGTTTCTAAACCTCTGCTGCAGATGGGCATTGTCTGACAGTTATACTAGGAACATAATAAAATAGTTTTTTGGAAATGGCAGCGTTGTGGTTTAAATTTGATGACTTTTCTTACCCAGGTATTCAGCTATCAAATGCTCTAGTATCTAACATTTGTAGTCACTTTAAGCATTGACCTGTTGATTCTTTTCCAGGCGAGACCACAGAAGTTACCTTTTGCCTCACTGCAGCCAGCCGTACCCTCTGGCACTTCAGTGCAGGACCTGAAGTGGAATCCCGTTCAGGTGTCCACTCTGGCTGCCTGTCTGTCCGATGGCAGTATGATGATTTTGGATGTGACTGACAGTGTCAAAGTGCAGGCAGAGCTACCTGCTTCAAGTGGCATCACATGCAGTGAGTGAGACTTAAGTACAAATGTTGAGTTTACCTGTACTTCATATCTTCAGTGTGACTCAAATGTAGTTCATGTACTTTTTTTTTTTTCATACAGTTTGCTGGAGTCCAAAAGGAAAACAAGTTGCTGCAGGAAAAATGAATGCCACAGTCAGTCAGTATACACCAGTGAGTGAATCCAATTCATTGTAATCAAAACTGAAACGCTTATTGCTGAGAACTGCATCACCCAGTTACTGACACGATGAATAACTGATTTTCTCCTCTGTTCAAAAGGTACTAGAAGAGAAGAAAGTTATTGCATGTCCACACTTCTACACTTCTTCCCCTGATGAACCTGTCAAAGGTAAGATGGCCACCCCCACATATGTAAAATTAAATGGGATCTGTAATGTATGGCCTTACACTGATCTGGATGTTTAATGGCATATAATGACAGAGTTAACCTGCCACTACTATATTACATATTCTAATTTACTTGCATTTTACTGTCATTACTGTGCTTTAATCCCATCTGTGACTAAAGGCTTTTTTCCCCATTGTCTCTCACAGCTCTGGATGTGCTGTGGCTGAAAACCTTTGTGTTTGCCGTGGTCTATGCTGCTGCAGATGGGTCCCTTGAGACCCCTCCTGAGCTAGTGCTGATATCCCTCCCTGTGAGTATATCCACTTAATTCACTTAATCAAGTTTGGATTTTTGCACTCCTTCTTACTCCTCGTACTCATCCCTTCAGTAGATAAATGCTACCATATATTTTTTATGAAACTCTCACAAATGTTACCTGAAGGTCAAATTATGCCTCTGTATTGTGGTAAAAAAAATTTGTGCAGTGGCTCTGTGGTTACATAGAGCTTCCTACTGCAGTCGTCATGCACATGCTTATCGTATTTTATGTTATTTGACTTAAGAAGTAGGTTATCACACAAGCGCTTACGTTTATCAACTGTGTCACAGATAATGAAATTTTACTTTGATATTGATATAGTATTTGTCAGGGCGTTTTTCTGATAATGATGATAAAATAATCAAGCAGCTAAAAATATGCTTCCACCATACAGAACTGTCATCATGTGTTCCATCTTGTTAATGTATTTAACCAAATGAATGTGACAAAGTGTGAGTTTTATTTATTTTATTCTTACAGAAAAAAGATGAGAAAGTGGAGACAAAGTATCTGAACTTCAGTGACACGGTGTATGGCAGCTGCACTGAGCGACTGCACCACTACTTCCTCAGCCATGTAGAGGACTGGTAAGACTGATCACAATGTACAGGCATTTGTGTTATAGTAGGCACTCAAAAGCCTTATCACTGTCGACTTTAAATGTGTTTCTCCAGCTTTGTTTTATTATAACGTCATGTTAACTTGGTAACGTTTTGCTTTGCTTCATTGTTTAATCTAGGGACCTTGTGTTTGCGGCATCAGCAGCTTCCATCGAGGTCAGCGTCATAGCCAGACAAGATGACAAGGTACCTTATCAAGGGAACATCTGGAGATGTTGATTTCTTATGTTTAAATGACATCCAGTTTAAAATATAGATAGAAATGAAAGGTGTTCCTCACTATGAAGGACTTCCATTTAAAACCAAACTATAATTTTGAAAGAAAAACACAACATTGTAATTGTTTGAGATGCTCCAAAGTATCAAAGAGAATTACATAACTGTCAACACTTTTCCTTTTAAATCATTTATGCAAGCAGAACTCCCCCTCTGCAAGTCAACAAACCCTAATGCCATATGCTTAACTAGCCCATGTGATGATAGTTAGGGCAGCTTCTGGATATATGTTTTTTTTAAGTGCTTTATTAGTTCTGCAGTGCAAAATGCATAATGTCATCTTGTGTTAATTTTGTTTAACCAACTGAGAGCTTCTTTTCAAAAGTAAAAAAGTACAGCTGAAGACACAAAGTTCTGATGCTCTGTGTTTTACAGACTAAACAGATTTTATTTTCATTGTTTTAATTAGCTTTAATTTACAGTTTGTTTAATGCTGAATAGATGGTGTGAGGAAAACCCACCAAACGTCTGTAGACTGACCCACAAATTATTGTCCTCTTAGATCTGGGAACTTTGGATCCTGGAAGATGCGAGTAGGGCTGAGCTTCCAGTGACCGAGACAAATGAAGACACTCTGCCACTTGGTTTAGCCATCGACTTCACCAGCCAGCAAGAGATCCACATCTGTAAGTGGATTTGGCTTTCTGTGTATTTCCTCTGCTTGATGCACCCTAATATTTTCTGTTGAATGTTTAAAGCCAACACTCAAAGATGGTTGTCATTCTGCACATTATCACCAACATTAGAGCCACTGACCACTAGAGTTATCTGTTTTAGAAAAAAAAAAAGTTACATTATACTTATTTTGTTTTTTGGGGGATTGCATTTGTGCAAAGGTCACAGTTATGTCATTTCAATCTAGTCAATCAAGATTTAAGTTCTACCAGAACCCAATTTGAATAGGGAGAAGTTATCTTACAGCTAACCCCAGTGTTATATCATGTCTATCATGTGGGATAGTGTTTTAAACCAGTGTGCAGGACAGCTTTATGGCAGGATTTGTTCAGTGAAGTGCTTTGATTTTACCACTTTGTAAGTCAAAAGACAGGCACTACCATCTGACTGTTTATCTGTGAAGATTATTCTGGAAAACATACTACAGCCCAATATAAATAATCTCTATCGTATATGAAATCTCATATACTGTCACAACGTAGGTAGTACTTAGATTTTTGACATATTGCATACTCTGTTTGCGGCCATAATTCAACTGACATCTGAGAGATTTAGAAGATATTACATTAGATCCCTCCTCCTTGCAATTGCCATCTATATGTTTTTGGATATCACTTTTATTTCACGGTGCCATTAATCCTAAGTAGTGTTGCATTTCTGAGGTGAAGCTTGCTCATTGGTCTGGGTTTTTGACAAAACAGTTCAATGTCAGTGTGGATGGTGTGTGGTGTGTTTAGGCAGGCTTGTACACAGTCTGCCACCCGCGATACTGTCCACCGCAATAAGCTTGTTTTAATGAGAATACATGCTACTTCATACTGAAACTGGTAAGACATACAGTGGAGTCCAAAAATCTGAGACCACTTTCGCATTCAATTGAATAGGAAAAGTTCAAAGCACCGTAGCCTTCTCAGTTTGTCTTCTCAAATTTCTACAAACTAATGGTTTCTGTGAAGTTCAGTTTTTTTTATAGGCTTATTTATGATCTTGTCTAATGGAAGGGGAACCAGAGGGTGTCTGTCATATTTAAGTTAACTCTCTATTTCAGTTTTCTTTATGCATACAGCATCCACTGCAGTGTTCTATTGCAGCATGTGTAAAGAATAGTGATAAGCTACCGTCTCAGTACACTGTTTTATCCTAACTGGCCCAGTCTGTCAGACATTCACGTAGAGCTGCTATTGCTGTCTAGTCACATCTCTCCCCCGCTCATTCTAAGAACTCTCCCCCTCAAGAAAAAAAAACAAAAACCTGCAATTTGAGCAGCATTTCTGACATGATTGTAGTCTGATCAAAACCTTTATCCGAAGCAAGACATTAGATACGGAAAGAGAAGGAAAAGTAACAAGAGTGTTATCTGTGGAGAAAAAAATGCACTCATTAAAATGGCTCAGACAAGCTAGAGGACCACAACAAACAACAAAGCCCAGACAATCCTGTTGCAGAATGCTGATGAGGTGTACCGTGTGCCTCTCCCTTCTGTTCACTCTCTCTTTCACCCTATATCTCTTTTCTTCTCACTATCTTCCAAACTATGCTTTCATAACTGAGATGAAACGAAACATTAGATGCTGTATTTTTGTGCTTTTGTTGTTCTCTGCATTTTGTGTTTATTTTGTGGAGAACTTAGGATCACTGTATTTCTGGAAAGATAATATTTGGTCAAATGTATGTTTCTATATGTATATTGATTGTGTAATTGTATGTTTGTGTGTGGGTCTATATATCAGTAGTAGATAGAGATTTGAGTTCATGTAGACAGTAAAGCATTAATATGCAGTCATAATAAGGAATATACAGATGCAAAATGTAGGATAATTGTCAGTGGTAATTAATGAGACACTGAGATGCACTGAGAAAGAACAGCCGCTGCTGTGTTCCCCTGATGGCAGTGAAAGTTGCACTTGAAGAATAGTTTTAAATGAGACACAACTGAGAGAACAAAGAGAACAGAGTGTTCAGTATACATTCCTGACTTATCTGAAATGACTAGTATCACCTCTGACTAATGTTTCTTTAATTTGGGGTGTGAATACTCAGTTTCATCCTTTAAATGTTAGTTTAGACTGGATTTGCCATTTTTGTCTGCAGCCCACAGCACATTGCGTGATTTGGAAAGTGCAGGAAAGTGGGTGTGAAGAGCAAGGAAGAGTTTTGGGGCTTGGCAAGAGGAGTAATGTTCTGGACTGTGTTTTACGAAATGAGGCATCTTAGGAATGTTATCTTTGTACATGACTACAGTGTGTCTTTTTCATCTGAACGCTGGTTGCTTATTTTAACCACTGGAAGGTGGAATGAGTCAAGGTAAATGAGATGCATACAGCACTAACATAGAGGCTTTGAGCCCAAATGCCGTCAACACTTTAACGATTAAAGTGACAAACCACGTTTTGTCATCATGAACAGAGAAAGCACAGTGGGCAGACAGCATTTTCTGGTAATTGTTTCTCTTATGCAGTGGTGTGAGTTGGAAACACAGAGCTGTGCAGAACGCTATATAATGTCTCACAGAGGTCTATTGCTGTCCAACATGGATGTGGCTCTCAATTAATAAGCTGTCTACAAAGTTTCCTAACAGAGCTGTAGAGATTCTCCCTGAACTGTGGAAGGTTGCAAAATGTATCTAAGAGGGAGGAAATAGGGGAGTTACGCTAGGGAGGAAGATGGACTGTGTATGCATGTGGGTGACAGTGATGTGTTTGTTCTGTTTTGTGAAATTGTTGTTAACATATTTCTAAGTCTTTTTCCACACATCATGTAAACAATTTCTCTCTGAATGTCTTTTTTCTAACTGTTTGTGTTCTGTTTTTCCACCCTCTCAAAGCTGATGAAAAGATCTTACCCCCTGCACCCACTATGCTCATGCTGTCCACGGAGGGATTACTCTGCCCATTTGCTCTGCTCAACCTCAATCCTGGGGTTAAGCAACTGGTCTCACCCCCCAATGCCCTTTCCTTGGAGGGGGAGAGACTGGCCAGGCCAGGTAAGAAAGCTGGTGAATTGAATTTTAGATCAAAAAAGTTTTTGACAGAGATCCAGTAATTTTAAAATTACACATTGCAATGATAATAATAAAAGTGATAATTATCTAGTATTGTGTTTGCGAACCAGAACTTCCCATGGTCTGGTGTGATTTCATCATAGGTTGTTAACAGACTTGACAGACATATGATTTTACATGTCATCCATTTATTTCTAAAGGGACATTTAAGTGTGGAGTTCATTATCAGCCTCTTTTTAGTTGTCTGTGGAGTTTAGTCGGACCACACGAGTTCAGCACCTCAGTTTAACAGCCTGAGTCAAATAAGTAAACACGCGTCCAGATATATCCCCCATTAGGATCATATTAATGTCTTAAGATAATAACATAGTTCTTAAACTACAAATAGACTTAAAATGTTTGGAGGTCTTATCCCAGTTTACATCATCGAATAGGGCCTACAAGTTATTTTGAAAACCAGTTGTTTTCACAACTTGTAGGTAGCAGAAAAGAATTGGAAATGTTTTTTTAATTTTAGTAAAACAAAATGCCCTTTACTGACAGTCGTTTTATATTTTCATTTTCCTGTTCCTGTTGCTGGAGTTTTTTAATCTAATAATTTTGTGTTCAGACGTTTTTTCACTTCACACTGACTAACATTTATTGAATGAGATGAATCATGCTGTCTGCTTTGACGAGACTGAACTTTTTTATGGAGCTAGAAAACCACTGTTTTTACTCAGTCAAACTCCAAAACAAAGAGGCTCCAAAACATTTGTGCAAGCTCCTTTGAAGTCTGACAGAAACGTGACTGTGAGCATCTAACCAACCATGTAAAATCGCTCATTCTTGTCTTTAAAGCTAATTCAGTTGCTCCAAGAATTAGATAGGGCACCTAATTTATTTTCTATTCACAGGTTCTTTGGCAGCCCAACAACCCAAAGTTGCTGCCTCCATCCCATCTGCCCCAGCAGCATTCCCAAACCTTGGTCTCACTTCAGCAGCTGCGTCCACTCCTCCAGCTCCTGCTGCCTCTTCCTCCACTGCTCCATTCAGCGTTGTTCCTTCAGTTCCTGTCTCGTCATCAGCATCAAGCTTCAGTTTCTCAGTCCCATCCACCTGCTCCACCTCAGCCGCTCCAGCTTTCTCCCTGGGGGGATCCACACCTTTTGGCTCAGGATCCTCAGTCTTCTCTTTTGCCTCCAAACCTCCCTCTGACACTCCATCAGCACTTTCAGCGTTTTCTTTCAGCACCCCTTCCATCAAACCATCAGCAGTGGCAGCCACAGCTCCAGCTGCAGCACCACAGAGCCTTGCAACTGCCTCCCCACCTACGGTGAAACTGAATCTAAATGAGAGGTACTGAAATATTATGTATAAGGCTGTTCTGACTGAGGTTTTTATACATACAGTCAAATACATACAAATCTGTCCGCTCTTTCCTAAGGTTTTCAGCTGTGGAGACCCCAGCACCAGCCCCAGCTCCAGCCCCAGCCCCGGCCCCACAGTCTTTCTCTTTCAATTCTCCTCTACCTAAAACCGTTGTCTCCAACTCCAGTACTTTGACCGCCCCTCCACTCTCAACCACTAAGCCACCAGCTGTATTAGGTAAGAAAGTCCTGCCTCAGGTCCTTAACTATTATACTTTACTATTTATTTTTAGGTTGGTCACTATAATTTCATTTTATTTTTTTTGATTTTTATTTTTTTATCAGAGGCAGTCATTTCTTTATCAGTTTATCAATTCTTAAACTTTGAGGTGTTCATGTGATTCTAATATTGTTGATTGTGCCTCAGCTCCAGTACGTCCAGTTCAAACCAGCACACCACCCACAGTTGTCCAGAAGCCTACTCCATCTGCCCAGGGCCGTGTCCAGACTCCACAGGTCCTGTTTGTTTATTATTGTTCTGTTGATATTAAGCTGAAAAATATGCCAAAAGATAAACATGTCCTCTACAGGGACCCACGGAAGGCAGGGAACCTCCATCTGATTTTTAAGAACAGTAAAATACTCAGCAACTTATATTTCTCTACTGTTTTTATCATGAGATCCCTTTCATGTAGCTTTGGCATGACTGTAAAATATTTTATTTGGAGAATACTACAGTTAAATTGATAAATATAATTCCCCTGCTCTCATTGTGTGTGTGTGTGTGTAGGTGCACAGTTATGCATAAGTGAGCTAAATGAAGGACCAGTATGACCTTAAAAGTTTTTCAGTCAGCAGTGATACTGATTGCATATTAGAAAAATGTGAGACGCCATAAACATGAGCTGAGACCAGAAGTCTTATCACATTAAGCATGAATTATTGGAGTTACAAGAAAACCAAATTAACTTTCGCATTAAAGTAGCTACATTTGCTTCTTCCTGTCATTTAATATTACAGGGAGAAATGGTAGATCAGTCCACATAGAAAATACAACACAGTCTTGTTTTTGTAAAATATATATACATACAGTCCACTTAAGAAAAATCAACAAATTCTAATACACTGTATTAGCAGCATGTTAGCCTCAGACAGCTAGTAGCTAACATTATACATAGTAAACTGATAACAGCTATGATAAAGAGTACCTATTTCCATGGTAACAGATCTGACACAATAGTGGATATAATGCCAGTTGAACTGTAACTGCTATAGAACTGCGCTGACAATGGTTGCTACCTAGCAACAGAATATTCCACTGCTGGTGGCAGAAGGAAATGTTATATTAACTAAGTAGATGACAAATCTTTGAAGGTGAGTGTAGGTTTTTTTTGTTTTCTTTTCTTTTCTTTTCTTACCATCTTAGATTTTGTTGATGTATTTCTCGATGCAGGCAGCTGTTAGTGTGAAGGCCCTGGAGAAGCAGCTTCAGCAAAAGAAAGACTCGGATCACATTATGGCTGGTATACTGGAAGAGGTGAGACATGTCAGACAATCAACACAGGAGTACCATGTACCACTTCTAATTGGTTAAAAAAAAGTGAGAGCCTCAGGGTCCAAATCATATTGGGGAAATAAATGTATTTGATAGATGCTTATGTTTATGACTAAACACTGCAGATTTCCTTGTTTAATTTAACTTAACTGTACTGTTGCTTAATTCTGTATTTTAATAAAAGATACACATGACTTTTTAGAGTAAAACAGATTGCACCACAGAAACTAGTTACCACATAACTGCTACCATATATTTACACCCCATTAGCTAACTGAACTAGCTAGTTGACAGAACTGATGTTAGTTGGCTAATACATGATATATATGTATATACACATCTACCATATATAAATATACTTATTATTTATACATAAACATCTTAATTAGCAACGGCATTTCTTAGCTCTAATTGTGCAACATTACATTTAGTTAATCACTAGTTTGAAACTAATTACTGCAGCAGTTACTAAGAACTTAGAAAGGACTTTGAATAAAAGTGAGGGATTTATGAATAACTGATACAACTCAGTGCTGGTTGGTATTGAGAGAGTTGAAATGAGTCTGGACAAATTTTCCTCAAATTTTTTTTTAGTAACTAAGCATGTCTCTGGCTCATCATCAGATTGCGCACTTCCAGAAGGAGATGGATGACCTTAAGGCAAGAAGTGCAAGAGCTGACTTTAAGGTTGGCACCAATGAGGAGATGAAGGAGTTGAGGAAAGAGTCAGAGGACCTCCATATTTTCACTCTGGAGATCAAGGAAACTACAGAGGTAAGACCATAGTTAAAAAACCAAAACTTGTTCAGATATTGTTTAAACAGTGTCTCCTCTGTATGCATTCAGCAGCAGCAGTAGTGTGCAAAACAGTTGCTCCAACCATTTTTGAGAAATTGAATATTAGAATTTGGCTCATGGAGTGGTCTTATTCATTTGTACATAATTTGTGCATGTTTGTACGAGCAGAACAAGCATCTGTGCTTCATTATTTCTCAAGTTATCACACTGTATTTATCTGATGTATAATACTCATAACTTGAGAATTAATGGAGCATACAGTTTGTTTTGCTTGCACAAACGAATGAGTCACCACTTTGGAGTCTTTTGGTTGCTGAGGCCTTAGCTCTGAAGTATAATATTTAATTTCTCAAAAACGATGCAAGCACAATTTTTATTTGGTCTGCACAGCCTACTCAAAATTATTTTTATTAATATCCTGATCATATGGGGTACCAACGTAGAATAAACTGGTGCAACATTGTCCTGTACCCTTATCTTGTTAGTTAAATTATATTTGAATTAAATTTTCAGATGAGTCTGAAAGAGTGGCCCATTAATTTTATATTTTATATCTCTATTTATTTTTAATAAAAATTATAAGTAAAAATAAAGTCGTAAGTATCTGGGCCTCCAGAGTGCCTCAGGTGTCAAAAACTCTCAAACACAACTCAAACACAACAAGGCGAACATGAATAACCCTATCTATATCGATTGTAAGGTTGTTTTAAGCTATTTCTCCACAGACATGCTCAAATACGGGTCCAGCGTCACGCACGGCACTGCTGCTGGTGATTGTAGCCTATATTCTGCTCTTCTCCCCTTTAACGTTTGATATTGTTTGAAGAGCAACAAAAATAGTGTTACAAACAAATGTAACAAAGTATATTGTGACTCAGACTTTTTAATCTATTATTCGTATCTATACTTGTTTGTATTTTCAGAATTATGACATGAGCTTTGCCCAAAACTGCACTGTCGTATACGTGTAGTTATTTTGTTGATTTAGAAGTTTGATCTCCTTATTGAATTAACCTAACTATGGCATGGCAGTCCTCTTTCAACCTTTTTTTTCTTTTTCTCGTTCTCAGTCTCTCCATGGGGACATTGGGACTCTGAAGACCACCTTGTTGGAAGGCTTTGCTGGGGCAGAAGAGGCCGTAGCCCAGAGTGAGCTGAGCAAAGATAGACATTACAGACAGCTGCTGTACAAAAAACCTCTGGACCCACGCAGTGAGGAACAGCTCAAGGTGAGACACAGAAAGACAGATGATTCAAATAATGTTTGCATGAGTGGATACTGAGAAGTATCATAAAGCCTTTGAATGTATCACCTACCTCACAGCATTTTGTCTGTTTTGTTTTAATGTTTTTCATTTATCCAGGAGATTCGCAGACTGTACCAGTATGTCATGTTTGCTGTGGAAGATGTCAATGATGTGTTGGATGTGGAATGGGAGAAACACCTGGAGAAGAAGAAAAAGCAGAAGTAAGCACAAACCATAGGAGTATTTGATACTGAAAAGATTTTGGGTTGAGATTCATTTGTAATGAAATAATTCTCCTCTTCACAGACACATGGTTGTGCCGGGGCGTGAGGGTCTGTACACCACACTGGCCAATAACCTGTACATCATCAACCAGCAAAAGAACAGATTGGACCAGTTGGTTAAGGAGCTCACTTCACTGCGGCTCTACAACAAGACTACCACGCCAGCTATAAACCGCAATACTGCTACAGCAACAACTGCTGGGTAGGGCCAGGCAAAGAACAAGGAGTAGGAGTGGAGGAATGTGAAAACCTCAGGGATAAATGAGATTTAAACTTTGTTCATTGTGAGAAGGGAGAACCTGCGGAGCGGCTTTGGGAATCAGAGCCTTCATACTTCAATTTAATTGTGACTTAAATGGGCTACAATTTGAATCTAGAGCAGTTTTTGAATAATTAAAACTGAATAAATTCTACTTAGCAGGTTCTTTTTCATAACTGGACGGCATAAAAGCTAACAACATAATCATCATAGTTCATGAGTAACATAAAAATTGCCCTCATTTCCTTCAGTGAGGCAGCCTTTACATGATAATAACATTCATTTCTAAATGATATGTCTTAGTACATTGCAAATAGGTCTTAGAAAAGATGTTGTTGTTTGCAATTTAAAACATCCTGTTACTGTGTTTTGACAGTTTGGAAAGCGAGCTTGAGAGTTTAAGGGATGCACTCCTGAAAGCCAGACTGGACACTACCCCTCCCAAGACCAAATCCAAATCTTCAGGTACTAATCTGTCTGTGTTTATGATATAAAAAGTGTAGCACACTTCGTAATTTTAACAAATACTAACTACAGATGTTTTTCTCCATCAGTCAAGATATCACCAGTGAAACAATCCCAGCTACGTAATTTCCTCTCAAAGGGGCAGATGCCTCCTGTTCGCTCAACTGCACCAGGTAAACATCTCTAACTCAAATTATTTTAACAAGGTTAACACTAATGTCCAAAGGTGGAAATCTTAATTGATTTCTCTTGTGCAAATTTGATTTACAGAATAGACATTTGTGGTTGTATGAATGTTTACACATGTATTTCAGCTTTGTCTCAAGTAAGGGCTATGAAACATCTGCTTAAGGGCTGGGAAAATATTCACATAAATTGGGTTGTTGAGCAAGAGTAGACTGTCTATTAAAGTAAAGAGATGTAACCGTTTATTTAATCAGTTTTTTCATCAAGACTCAGACATATGAGAGCCTGCTTGAAGCTCGCAGTAATTTTATCGTAACTGCATAAACATCTCAACTTTATGTCCCACCAGGGACGAAGAGGATTAAGAGAGTAAAGAGATAAACATCTCGAAATTCAGCCTCCAAAAAATTTGTGAAACTCCATGATCCCAGTGAGATTCATGTTGAAATTCTAATATTGATGATGCTGTATAAAAAATATAACCATAATGCAGCTCTGCCACAGATGTTGGTTATTTAGACGTTCTTCATCTTTTCTCTTCCAGCCAACCTGTCTCGCTCAGCCTTCCTTTCACCTAAATACTATGAGGACTTGGATGATGTGAGCTCTACCTCCTCCCTGTCCCAGTCCTTGGACCCCCACCCCCCTCACTTGGAGCTGGAGGAGGAGGAACTACAGCCAGAGCCCCTTCCAATGACTGTCATACCCCCAGCATTGTCCAATCCCCGCCACCCCACAGTAGTGAGGACCCCATCTATCCAGCCAGGCTTCGGAGCCATCCAGTCCACCCCTTTAACCAAAATTCACTCTGTGCCGGGTATGGGCTTTGGACTCAGCCCTATTGCCAGTCCTAGTAAGTAATTCATATTAACTAAGCGTTCAGTTTTCACATCACAGTTTGGCATTCAAAGCCAGGAGACGACTGTTTTTAAATGTCATGTAACCCAGAGTGTTGAACACTAGTAGACATGATTCATTTCATAAATGTTGCTCACTCCTGTTACATTTCAGTACCAACCAATAAGATCAACCTCAGTGGGGCTGATAGCACTGCTCTTGCCACAAAGACAGTCAAACATGGAGCCCCACCAACTGAGAGGACTGTACCTGTCACCATCCCCGCCCAGCAGGCTGCAGCCACTGCTGCTCTACGCAGGCAGATGGCCAATCAGAAGACAGGTAGGAGGAACATGCAAGTCACCGGCCTTGGACTGCAATTTAAAACTGTTGTTTATTTGTTTATTTTTAAATGGTGATGAAACTTTATAAACTTATAACAGGCAACACTATGTATAAGAAGCTGTTTGTGTAATATTGTGTTATGCCCACTGTAATTCACCAGGGGGAGACACAGACTAAGAGAACAAATCATGTAACACTGACAGCTTTATGTCTCAGCTCAAAGCCCCATCACATCTGAGAAACCCTTACTAAACTGTTATAGTATTATTCAAACCAGGCTTATATCACTATGGAAACATTCATCAGGTCATCTGTCTGTTCTGTTCTATTTTTAATATAAACATTGTTTGTGCATCTCTGTCTCTGACTTGCTCACATATACATTTGTGTGTGTCCTAGCTGTCGTCAGTGCTTCCTTGACAGAGTCCACTTTGAAGACTGTTCCTCAGGTGGTCAATGTTCAGGAGCTCAAGGACAAAGGGCCTCCTGTGCCAGTTTCCAATATCATCAGGTAAAACTCAAATGATACAGATTTTTTGAATTATGCTGTGGAATTTCCTTAAGGGACAGTCTCCACTATGGATTATCCACCATTTTAACATTGAAACAGGATTACAGTGACTAATTTGGTTCAGAAAACATGTCATTTGGCATACACAGTATGCATCCAACACTGCATCATGCGTCATCTTTTTCTGTAATCAGTTAATTAATTAGTTTGCTTTGTCTGCTTTCTGATTAAATGCAGCATCCCATTCCTTAGTGCAGAAGTGTGAAAACTGCTTAACACCTAATATGACAACCGTTTTTTACGTTCTGCACAGGTAATGTCAGGAATGCTGGTATTTTGTGGTCTGGATGCATCTCTTATCATAAAGTCGCAATGATTTCACTAAACCTGTTGTGATTTATGAGCAGTACAGAGAACAGACAAGTTTATCAGGCTGTAGAAGGGCATTAGGACTGATTTTGAACCTATAGGCAGAAACTACTGTTTTTCAGCTGCAAATAAGACAATGAAACAACAACTTTAAACTATCCCGTAATATTTGTAGTTTGCAGGCACTCAGTGATGTCTCATTTTGGCAATTTGCCCCTGAATCATTGTGAACCAATTGATCCTCAGGTCTTAGTTGAAGAAGGGCGGATGGATAATGTAGGTATACTTCAAAGCTTCATAGTGAAGATCTACACATCAATAAGCTAAAAGAGGTTGTGCCTCCCAGCTAGCTTCTATCCATTGTACTTTGGATTGGAGTCTTACCTAGGTACCAATAAAGACTGAATGAGGATTTTGCAATTTTTTTTTAATACAGTTTCCTATTAGGATTGATAAAGAAGTATGTCATGTCTTGTCCATTCAACATGTCCTATCTATATCCTGCTCAATATTAAGTATATCATATAATATTTATTCCGTTAAGTCATGCCTGTGTCTACTTGGATCTATTTCAGATACAGAGGGTAGACGGTCTGTCACTATGAGTCCTCAAGGGGTCTAGTGTTTGTTTTGAGTGTGTCTCTTCGGCACAGATTTATTAGGTCAATGACTCCACCTATTCTTAGCCACTGCACACGACTGGCAGAGGCCAGCAGTCTTTGAGGACTTCATATATCTGCATCCCACCTTGTTTCCTCAGTCATTACATATATTCCATATTCTCATATTTACATCATTTTTTGAATTTAGTCTTTATCTTTTTGGAGTCAAAAATAAATTCCCTTTCTTAACCTCCCCAAAGATAATGTATGTAGTACTGTTGTATGTCACATACAACTCAGATGTAATTATTAAAACTGTGATGTGTATTTTATTGTTTTGGCTCAACTCCAGCACCAGGACCCTAGATTTTAAATGAAATACTGGTTTAATGTAAAAACCAACAAGCTGGAGAATGGAGCCAAAACAAAACCGTGAGCCTGCACTGTATGCCTCATACATAATGGTCTGTTTTCTTACCATTATCCTCTTCACTTCCCTTTCTTCATGTCTTTCATTTGGCTCTTTAATTACTACATGATTTACACACTGGCCCTTTTTGGTCCTTTGCAGCCTCCTTCACCTTACTCTTTTTGCCTCACTGGGCTTGTGCTACACTTTTGTGCTTGATATTTTGGCAGGCCATCCCACCTTGGGGCTTTTCCCAAATAAAGCCTGCTCACAATAATAAGTAAGCAAAGTATGGCATTGTGAGAGTAGGATGACTATGAAAAGAGGGCTTTTCCCTGATTCTGCCCTAACATGCTGTACCCTTCCCCTCTGTCAAACAGTAACGCTTTAGACATTCCTTCAAATGATTACCAGCCCAATATAGAGACAATATGCATATTTTCCTACAGCAAAATCTTAAAGTTGTTATAAATGTGTGTGTATTCATATACAGTATATCTTAAGTATATCAAAACTTGGTAGCAGAGACCAGGTTTTGGGTTGTCCATGTAAAGGATTTGGACACTTCATTTTAATAAACATGAATAGCTCATTATGTTTAATGTGCAGCGCTCCTGAACACTTTCTTTTCTCCTTCGTCTGCTCTCTTTCCCAGTTCATCAGTACCAGATCCAGCAGCTCAAGTCTTTGCAACAGTTTCTTCCAACCAGGCTAAACGAGTGAGTATTGACCATCCATCACTCAGACAGCTTTCATTCATCTTTTCACATCCATGTCTCACCGTATTCCTTTCAGTTAGGCAAGACATTATTCACAAACTGTTCTTAAACACACAGTGAATGTCTCACACATCAAATATTTTTACAGAATTGATAAAACAATATGAAGATTTTATTTTTCACCATATGTACCACATATTCTTAAAAAAAAACAAAACGTTTTTTCTTAGTAAAGGATTAATTGGTTAAAATAAATCTGCAAATATCAACTTTTTACAGTGGCGTGATGCAGGCGGAAATAAATGTCTTAAGTGTATTTTTATCCATTTTAGAAGCTATTATTTAAATACTTAATATCAAGAAAATTCAGTGTATTCCTATTCCCTCAACTTTCAATTTGCAGAAATTCACAGATTGCTGACAGTTTTGTATGTGGAGACAGACCTTTAACTGCATGGGTGAGAAAAGTCCCAGTGCCCTCCCATGCTGATGTTACAAATTGCAGTTGGGTGACAGGGGAACTCCTCATACAATTCTTCGTACTTGTATGGGCCCAAGTTTAATCTAATAGACATGCAAACATACTGATCTCCAGCCTCGTGAATTTTTTCACTACGTCTGTCTCAAGATTACAGCTCACTGGACCTGTGCGGTAATCTGTAGTGATGTGGAAGAAGTTGCATATGGATTTTTGAAATTTCATAACAGACATAATATTGTTATCAAGTATTATGGCCTTGCAGAGTTAAACTACAATACTTAATGGCTATCTAAAACTGTCTCTGCAGAATCCTCCCCAGGGTGTTCAGAAGATGTCCACTGAAAGTACAACCACCCCACAATCAGGCTTTTTGTTTGGTAAGCACTGTTTTGACATGTGTACTGAGGTGCGTTTCCTCTTACCTATTGTCCAGATTTGGTCACACATAAACACAGTTACAGTCCAGAACATTGCTTATGATCCTTGACCATAAGTCTACAAAACTGTGACATTTTATTTTGCTGTGGGATGTGTGTCAAAATAAGGTGATGTTTCACTGTGACAGATTTTCACTGCCTTCATCAACTTTGTGTCCTTCAGGTCAACCGTCAAAAACTGATGTTTCCGTGGTTCCTGCAAGCTCAGTGGAGCAAAGCAGCAGCAAAGGTTTCTCCTTCACTTCAGTGTGAGTCATCTTATTAAAATTTAAGAAGTATTCTTAAATAAGTAGTATTATTTTGTAAGTTATAAAGAGCGATCATGATCTTATTTATCACAATGACACAGTGTAATTAAAATAAACAACTCTACATTCATAACCACATTTTTCAATTTTTTTTTTGGTATTCATGTATCATTATCCCTCTCTTCTATTTTCCTGTACAAGCTTGAAATATTTTCTGCCCTTATCCATAAACCATAGATTTTTCCACTCAAATGTGGTTTGAGGCAACCAGCTTACTCCATTTCATTATATTAAACTCCGATTGATCGTTCACTTGACTGCTCAGAGTAGCCACTGAAGCAATATCATTGGTCAAATATTTCAAAAGAGTGTGGCTTAGGTCTAATTAATTAATTTCTCCCTTTGCCTCCTGATATAACCACATGGGTGAGCAAGGTGTCAGTGGAGGTGTATAGTTATATGCAGCTCTGTATAACTATGATTCCTCAGAGACTCCAGTGATTTCCCAGACCCCAGATATTCTGTTTCAGTCTGAAATATGCCCCATTACAGAAGCCATAGATTCTCTCACTGTTGTTTCATTGTGACTTAAATTGTTTCTTTGCAGGTCCACAGGCTTCAGTTTTGCTTCAGTTACACAAGGAGCTGGAATGTCACAAGGTAAAAAAAAAACAAAAAAACAAGAAAGCAGCTTGGTAAAGGATAGTTGTAGATATTAAACATGCATGCCCTTATCGTTTTCTATTGTTTTTTTTTCTCTTATGTCTCTCCAGTGAAGGATGTGAATAAATTTGCCTTTGGTGGAAATGGCAAGATGGCGTTTGGCCAAACCGGAGAGGAGGCATTCTCCCTCATTCCAAAGTCCACCTCCCCTGCTCTAGGCACTGGGTCCCCCACCCTGCCTCCAAACCCACCAGGAGACACAGCCAAACCCACCTCTACCACAGCTGCCCTCAGGATAGACCCACAGCCCCCTAAGACAGTTGGAGGCGAGACTCTGGGCAGTTTCTCCGGACTACGTGTGGGCCAAGGAGAAGAAACTAAAGATTCCTCTGCCAAACCTACTCCTGCCTCATTTACCTTTGGGGAGACTGGACTTGGGATGGGCAAGGCACAGTTTGGCTTTGGTGCAGGTCTGCAAAAGTCTGCAGAAGATTCAACAGGAGCAGACTTGTCTAAGGGGGCGGCTTCAGGCAGTTTGTTCAAGCCTCCTGAATCAAATACCAAGCCGGCCTTCTCTGTTCCCCAGACGGGCCAAACTGCCTCAGCTTTACCTACGTCATTCAGTAGTCTTCTTGCAGCATCGTCGGACTCCTCAGAGGAGCCAAAAGCTCCCCCAAAACCTTCAGAACCCACACCACCCCCTGAAAAAGAACCTCCTTCTGAACCAGTTGTAGAGAGCACAAGTCCCCCCATAGTAGTTGAGTCTGCAGGGGATGCAGCCACCACAGAAATCACAGCAGCCAAACCAACACCTGCAGCACCAGCACCCGCACTCGCACCTCCTGTGGCCACAACTGCCTCAACGCCAGACCCTCCCTCCTCCATCACCGCACCAACTGAAGCCACCCCTCCAGCACCAGTCAGTGCTGCTCCCACGATGGAAGCCACCACAGACACCACCACAACCACCACCACCAGTGCTCCTGTGCCCACTTCAGCGGCTGCCACCCCTGCCGTGGCATCTGTCTCCCAGGAAGCACCAGCAGCATTTCAGGTTCCCAGTTCTGACAAACCAGGATCCATTTTTACTCAGCCTGCTCCTGCAACAACAGACAGCAGTTCCCTTGGAGTCACACCAGCTATAAACACAGTTGCCCATGCAGCCACCACTCCCACCCCCACCATTGTTACCAATGCAGCGACCACTACTACGAGCACTGTGTTTGGGCAACCTGCTGCACCTCCGGCTTCCTCGGCCCCCTCAGCCCCCTCAGCCCCCTCAGCCCCCTCAGCCCCAGCAATCGCTGGATTTGGCTCATCTGGGTTTGGTGCATCAACTGGAACTGGTTTTGGCAAATCTGTTTTTGGCCAGGTGAGTGGCTTTGGCCAGCCCACAAGCAACACTGGGACATCCAGTGGCTTTTCTTTTGGCCAGTCAGCATTTGGAGCAAGTTCTAGTAGCGCAACCACTGGAGGGGGGGGTCTTTTTGGTGCTTCTACTGCTAGCAATGCAAGTTCCTTCTCCTTCGGCACAAGCAGTGCCAACACAGCCAGCAGCACTGGCTCAGGGCTGTTTGGACAGAGCACAGCCCCAGCATTTGGCCAGAGCTCAGGATTTGGGCAAGGGTCTGTGTTTGGTAGTAATACCACCACATCATCCTCTACAGGATTCAGCTTTGGACAGCCCTCAGGTGAGTGTGAGTCTGTATTTGATCTCAGGGGAAAAATACAAGAAGAGCTTGTTGCTTACTGTTTTTGTTCTCACTGTATTTATTTCCATTCAGTAATGAAACCTATCATTTCTGCTGGATACATGAGTAGTATAGCTACTAACTATAATGTAAATTACAAATGCTGGAATAATTACCTCTTAAAGACTGGTTAGATTTGTACTTTGAAAATCTTGTGACATCAGTGTAGTTAATGATAAAAACGTTCTTTTTCTTTTTTTTTTATTTCCTTGTTTCTAAGAATGTAGGGAACACTGTTGAAAAGTTTTGACTGAACTCGGTCTTCTTTTTACCTGCTGTTTATCAGCCCTATTTCTTTCTCAAGTCATTCTCACCTCAGTCATTTGTTCTTCTAAATGTGATATGGCATATATAGCTAACATGGCATATTCAGTTCACAAAATTAAATTCTGTGGCTATTTTAAGATGACAAAAATGACACCATTAGGCCTGTAAAATAATGGGGTACACAGGGTTCTGAATTTATATCAGCCATAAAAACAACTGTCCACCAAGTGATATTATATTTGCTAATCGCAGGTACATGGATACAAACAGTAGCTACCACATCTGACAATGGTGAAGCTAAAAATGTCTGACAACCACTGAATTATATTGTTATATCCATAAGGACAGTGGGCAGTGAGGGAGGCTTTGTGAAAATGTCAACTCATTTGGCTGACCTGCACATGCTGCAGTGACTGAAGCCAAATGTGACACTTGACACCTTATTTTGTCTGTAGTTTACTGCCAGCCTGAGTGGGTTGGAGGTGTGGCAGTGGCCGTGAGATTTGGGGTGGTGGGCTCTGAGTCAGGGGAGTTGTCCCATTCCCAAAGATTCTCTAAATTCTCAGTATAGGAATGTCTCTCTCTTTGTGGACAGCTGATGTTAATGTATCAGCTCAGCAGTTACACACAGCTGATGTCTACAGGCTCTGTGAGGGGGCTCCAAGTTTTCAAAGTCAGCTCTTTCTGTTTTATGACACTGGGAAAAGAAGGGGAAGCAGTGTTGCATGGTGGTGACTCGAAAATGTGCATGGCATCATTGGCCATTCAAAGAGAACACCTCAGTCGTGACTATTTTTCTTTTCCTTTTTATTCCAGCATTTGGTTGCTCTTCTGCCACCCCTGTGTTTGGCCAACAATCGAGCAGTGGGAGTGTGTTTGGACAGGTATCATCCACTGATTATTTAGTTTGATTGACAGTATTGTTTTTAAGAATTGCCTTCTAAATCAAAATATTGCCCATTCTGGAGACATGATATGACTAATAATTGTCTCCCAGCAGCAACCATCATCTGGTGGGAGTCTGTTTGGTTCAAGTTCAGCCAATACAGCAGGCTCATCAGCTGGTGGAGGATTTTTCAGTGGCCTGGGAGGCAAACCAACAGAGGAGGCTGCCAACAAAAACCCATTCGGCACCACTGCTTCCACTGGAGGGTTTGGGCAGCCTGCTCAGACAGGTAGGCCAACAGAATCTATAAAAAAAATGTATATTTTTATTTTTTACTCTATCCTCAGTTTTACTACTTACTTGTATCATACTGAAAACCAAATGGAAACCATTAAGCAGAAGTACTGGAAACAAGCCCTTATTTTGGTGGACTTTAATGTTACATTTATTTGTCTATTTCTCCTCTAGGTACCAACAGTCTGTTTGGGAATAGTGGTGCCAAGGCCTTTGGTTTTGGACAGGCCTCGTTTGGTGAGCAGAAACCTAGCGGGACCTTTAGCACTGGAGGAGGGAGTGTCGCATCCCAGGGCTTTGGCTCCTTCTCTACTCCGACAAAACCAGGTCCAACTTTCCCCATATAGTTTTTTTTGTTCTAATATTACTGTTGTTTTTCAGTCCTTGTTTCATTCTCTTGATTCTCAAGAGTTGAAAATAGTGCTTACTTGTTCTTTGCAGTTAACATGTTCAGATCAGACTTGTCTCCATGTGCTGACCACACATTATTAAGGGACGGATTCATTCATTCATTCAGATAGGGTTTTTTTGCATTTTTTTCCAGGGTCTGGCTTAGGGGCTCTGGTTCAGTGATGGTGGGGTGGCAGTGATAGAAACCCAGGGCAACCATACATTATCATATTATATTCAGCAGCCAACTCTTGACATTGCTTTCTCCTTTATCATTTACGCTACAGCAAGTGTCCTTATCTCCTCCCCCCAGTAGAGCAGAAAGCAAGGTAGTCAGATGGTCTGTCATTTCCTGCCAGAATACTGCTGATGCAATGTTACATATCAGAACTGCTAAGTCAGAGTGCAGTGAATTAAAGTTTTGATAAATTTGTTTAAGTTTCAGATAAAAAGCTTTAAATTATTTAAAATATTATTTAACATAAGAGATCTTTAACTTGAATATCACAATTCATTACAGCTACAGTGTTATGTGTAGAGAGTTTAGATTTAAATACATTTAAATACATAGTGCACTGTATGTAACGTACATAACAGTTTAAACAGCAGTTTCATTGCAGCTCATTATTTCTTTTTATTTGTGATACAGAAAAGTTCAGCCAATAATTTCTCTGAGTCGTGCCACCTCTGTGGAAGGTGTGTGAATTAGTGAAAGCAGCTGATCGGATGTTTACATATGAGCTGGTAGAGTTTTGAGATAACTTTTTCACTTTCTGGCCCCTATTAGCAATATTAACTTAAAGATGAAAGATGTGTGTTAAAAGCCGGTAAAGCTACAACACCAACCCTGTGCCTACTTCTTGAGTTAATCATGCAGCGTCATGTGTGATTAGAATATGTATGTATATATATGTACAGTTTACCTTCCTTGAGTTTTTGTAACAGTTGAGAACATGTGAAGACAGCTGGACTTAAGAGGATACTGTGCTTTGTCCTTGTTGATTTGTCACATTATGCTTTATGAGCAAGAGTTACTGTTCATCAGATAAACAACATCCTCGTGTTAGTGTATTAGGTAATTTAGTTCATTTTGGTTATGGTCTCGATGTTTTGCCTTTTACTTGGAAGAGGAGTGACTATCATGTCAGACAATCCTTACTTGGTTTCAGTTTGTGTTTGTGTGAGTCAGGTTGTCATAAGATGTCTCAGACATCTTGTTGGCAAACAGAGGGTGATAAATACTGTCCCTTTTAAAAATGGACTTTTACTTGTATACCAGGACACAAGCAACATTAAGTGCAGGCAGAGGAAGGGAGGTAAGCTTCCAACAGCAGTCACGAACTAGGGTCACAAAATATTTTTTTCTTACAGAGCTGTTTGGGAGCCATAAACTACAGCCTCTAATATTAACCATAACGAGCACATGTTCAGCTTATTAACTTATACAACAGTAAGGACAGTCCTGTCCTTAATAAAAGCACAGTTAACCTGTTTAGATCCTCCACATGGTCAAAACTGTCTACTGTGCTTCTATACACAAAGCTATATAAGACTATATAGCATTAAGAATTGAAAGTGGATCACATGCAAATGAAATTAAACATAGAGCAAGTTTAAACATAGAGAATTAATGTACCCCTACCCAGACCGATTATTAGATTGTGAAGATGTTAATTAAGCTTATTCCTTGGACTTTTTACTATCTTTTTAAGAAAAATAATAACAGCCATCTGAGCTATCCCCTCCACTCCTCTGGGATATTGGTACCACTCAGCACACTAATGCCCTATCTCTGGCCAGTGTGCAGGGAATGTAATCTTGTTACATTAGCTCAATCAATTATTTACTGAAGCATGCTGGTAGCCAGGCTGTAATTTCAGCACACCCTTTCCCTCCTACCACTAGTACTTTTGAGCTCTCACATTCTGCTGTTCCAAAAACAGTAATGAACTTTACGCAACATGTCACAATATAGTAAATGTATTCATCATGTTTAGATGAGATACAGTGGGGAAAATGGTTGTGCTTATGAGAAATTATAACAAATACTCAATTAGTACACCTTTTAACTTCCTACTACCCTGTAAGCAGTGTCAGCCCAGGTTCAGACCACATGTGGAATGTATTAGTAGTAATATTTACACGGGAGGCTGAACATAACTCTTCTCACTGATGTGTTTTTCTGTCTGTAGCCCAGAGGCTTCCCTTAGAAGACAAATACCCTTGACATAGATGAAATACCCCATGTAAATGAGCTAAAGCCACCAAAACAACATAATGACTCACATTTTTTTTATTTGTCCTTTGTAGAAACAATGATGAGGCCTATGTACCTCACTGTACTGTATATGGTCCACTTCTTTCTGTCACACATTTTAAGAACATATAAATTTTCCTCTCCACAGGAGGATTTGGCAGCGCTCCCGTCTTTGGGAGTCCCCCTTCTTTCGGTGGTTCCCCAGCATTTGGTGGCGGAGCATCATTTGGCTCCAGCCCTTCATTCAGCAACACCATAGGTTCCTCAGCTGGTAAGGTGTTTGGAGAGGGAACAGCAGCTGCCAACATGGGAGGATTTGGGTAAGGAACTTAATATGTTCTGTGCAAGGTTTGAAAAAAAAAGTGCTATGAAAATAAATAAATAAATAAATAAAAAAAAAAAAAAAAAAAAAAAAAATATATATATATATATATATATATATATATATATATATATATATATATATATATATATATATATATATATATATATATATATATATATATTTTTTTTTTTTTTATTTTTTTTTTTATTTATTTATTTAATGAATGTGTACATAGATAAACATGAGACAAAATTGGACATTCATCGAGTAACTACACAAATTTTTGAGAAGCTTATAGGTTTAGCTGCTAGTTTAGATCCTTGTTTACATACGAAACTAAAATTGGTAATGGCTGGTTAGAGTGACAATGGCAGCCAACAGCCAACAGGTTTGGCAATTGTTTGAATACATCTGGTCTCATTTTGCATCATATGCACGTGTATTTATTTTTAAATGTGTTATTGTAATGGTTAAAATCATTGCCTATTCCAACATTCAGGCCATAAAGCAGCAAATATTTTATGTGGCACAACCTCTGAGTAACAAACAGCAGACCAATAGTTTATTTTTTGGTTGTTACTTTGCAGCAGTCAGAAATCATCTAAAAATGTCAATGTCACCAGCTGTTGTGTACAATACAGAGGGGGAAGTCAGGGGAGCAGGATATTGCCTGCAGCAAGCAGCAGCTTTTTTGGAAATCAGAACATCTGTGTTCCCTCATTCAACACACCATCACGCAAGCATAACACATAAAGTAACAGAAGAGCAGCATTCACGGCATTGTTAAACACTCTATTAACATTATAGTGTTGAAATAAAATAAAGTTGTTTCGAGGCTTGCTAGTTAGCCAAATGGAGCAGGGTTTGTGAGCCCTCACTAAAGCCGTGTCCAATTATGAAGTGAGGCAGCTTGCACAGTGTTGAATCCGCTGCTATTATAAACACATTTTTTTCCTTCTGACTCCAACAGATACAATTTCAGGTGGAGTTATAAATTGACAGAAAAATCATAACTCAGGGTCCACTTCCTAGCTTTTTCTGGGTCCTGCTGCCTTTACAAGCGCAAGAGGTTTGCTCAGTATTCGTCCATCTGACGAAACTGATATGCAACATTGAAGCCATTACCACTATACGTTCGATTTGTCCTTGTTTCTGCCTTCTGCACAGTTTATTGCAATATGAAAAGAAATTAGAAGCACTTGGTTTGATGTAACCAGCCTCTCTGCTAATGCAAATGCTGAAGAATCACTGTCATTTCTCAAATTAGATTGCACTGAGGTAGAGGATTGAAATTGCAATTTTGGCATAATTAATTGTGCAGCACAAGTGTAAAGCGCTGACATTTTACTATAAAGTATAATAGACCACATCTTTACTGCCCCCAGCAACTCAGCTTTAAACCAAGTGAAATTTCCGTTCAGCTACAGAAAAAAGGATTAATTCATCTTTTACATCCTTCCCACACTTTCCACACAAGTGATTTCTCCAGCTTTATCAACTTTTGTGTGCCCACCATGTGCATGTGTTTTGATATTAGTGCACCCAAAACTCAGGAGTTCTGTGTAGGACTAGATTATTCCCCTCAGATAATCTCACTCTGGGGTCATGCTGCCTGCAGATTAAACTGGCCTGGTCTCTCTCTCTCTTCCTCTGTTTTGCTTATTCTCTCTTTACAGTGGGTGTGGGTCCTGTAGAAGGGATTACTGCTTAAACCGCTGTCTCTCAATCCTCTAGTACCATGACACACACATACAAACACACACACACACCATCTGACACCTTCTGGCTTGCTTGCATGTTTACTTGGATGGAGCTAAGCAATGAATAGATCCCAGACATAGTTCCTTTCACTTCTTTCTTTTCTTCTTGTTTTCTTTTCTTCATGCTCTTTGTCCAAATAAATTGTTGTTGTGAAGCATGGCTGTTAAATGCCATCCACCCCTATTGCACAATGTTTCCTCTCATTTTGTCTCATCAACCCCGTTCAGTGTATCTGTTTATTTTAATTTCACCTATTTGGTTTGCCTTATCTCATCCTCTGGGTCTGCTTCTGTTTTCAGGTTTGCCTCACCTCCCAACGCCCCGTCCTTTGGCGCTCTAGCTAGTCAGAACGCTCCGTCATTCGGGAGCTTGGCCCAGCAGGGGTCTGGGTTTGGAAGTCAGCCCAGCGGCTTCTCTGGCTTTGGACAACAGCCACAGGCAGGAGGTGAGACTACTGCTTAAGTTGCCTTTTTTCTATTCTTCCCTCATCATCTGCAAATGTCCTCTTGTTTACCAGCACTTAGTTAAATACTGCAGGCAGGACGGTCAGTGGTTCAAGCAGACTCAGTAAGCAGTTGTTACAGCATTGATACAGATGTCTTCCACCCAGTGTATTTTGGTTGTCATATAACGGAGGTAGCTAAAATTCCTACAACCAACATGCACTTAAACACTCTATTAACATTATAGTGTTGAAATAAAATAAACCTGTTTCAAACATGTACTTGTCCTGGTGCACAATTTGCACTGTCAGATGAAGGTTTCCAAAAGATAAATTTGATGCATTTGTTGGTTTCAGCTTCTCAAATGTGAATATTTGCTTCTTTTCTTTGTCATATCTTATAATAAACTAATTAACTTTGGATTTTGGACCTTTTCCCTCTTTTTTTTCCTCCTCAACCTATTCATCTCTCCACACCTTCTCTGTCTCTATCCTTAATGGCCCTGGGCGGCAAAGCGTCTGTGTCAGGTCATGTTAGGTACACAGCACACAGACAGACGCATATCTGTCTGTCAAATGACTTGTATGCTGTGAAATGAGAATTGCATTAGAATCATAGATTTTTTTTTTTCCACACTGAGAATCATGATGTTTTATTACTACAATTAATTTAATTCACTTTTCATTTTGAAGGATTTTCTGGAAACACCTTTGGTTCTGCAAACCAGTAAGTGCGATCAATACATTTAGCTTTATTTCATGTCTTTTGTCTTTTTTTTTTTTTTTTTTTGGGTGTGTATGAGCTGATGAATGAGTAGACAGACCCACTTTTCTCTGTTCCTCCCTGGCAGCAGTGTGTTATGCCTGTGGTGTTTGAACTCTGCTGAAGCTCACATCTTTTCTTCCACAACACTGCTCCCCATAGACCCTTTCAGATTTAATACCACCTCATCTGCCCTCATTTATTTCTGATTTCCTCCTCTTCATCTTCTCTCTGCTTAGAGTCCAGTTCTGCTTTATTGCTATTTTACTGTATTAAAATGCAGTGAAAATTCTCTTTCTGACGTTTTCAGCTTTGGATACAAACACAAAGAAAAATGTATAATACATTAAATTATCTTTTAAAAGATGATCCAGTAAATACTAGAAAAAAATCAGTGCCACACATAATAAATACACAGTCAAGTGTTTGCCAGTATGGTTCATCATTCATGGGTGGTGCACGGTTTAATGCTCTAGTAGCACTTCCTTATTCCGTATCCCTATAATTCCCCACTTGTGATTAGTTTTTCATTCCCATCCTACTGTCTCTCCTTTTCATCCCTCAATCCCACATTTTACCTCTCCCTCTCTTATGCTGCTTGTCCCTCCGTTTGCTGCTGTGTGTCACATGGCAGCCAGTGTTCCCCAGGGTGTGTTCCAGTGGAATGCACTCTGAAGTGTGCAGGAGTGTGTGGAGACAAGGTTGAGCGTATTGGACACATTCACATGCTGTTAATAATCCTCCTTTCGTTCGTTTTTGCTTTTCTTTCATCCTCCACTTCTCTCACCAAACCTGCCAACCTGTACACACTCTATGGGTTGCTGCCACATCGTCAATAGTTGTAACTTATTTTCTTGCAAATATACAAAAACCCTCTATAAAGTGGAAATAAGCTGAATGAAAACAAATTTAAACAGTCCCAGTAATATTTGCAATGAACTTGCAATTATGTGTTGAACCTTTGCAGTATTTCTGCAAAATATATTCCGATTAGAAGAATTTTCTTTACCAATTTCTGCATAAATAAAAAATGTCACAAAAAACGCTCTGCTGACAAACCAGTAAAATTCAGCAAAACCCTGATGACATTGTGAAACTCATAAAAAACAGAATAATTGAAAGACAATTGCTGTTATTGCTCATAACCAGCCGATAAAAGTACACTCCTCTGTGCACTGCTGTGCCTTTGCTTCACTGTGAAGATGCGTTTTTTCCTCTGTATCTGCAGTGTGATTACAGCACAGTGCATCACATACACATGCTTGACATAGCTACCTATAAAAAAGCACAGACAAACAAAAACAAAATACTTCAAAATCAGATTAATGGAAGTCACTGTCCAGAGTAAACCCACTGTGGTCAACAAACTGAATCCTGAAATTTTTTATCAATACTATACTATTTTATCTGTATTATCCATGGGGAAACTCTCACATATTCATTGGTTGCTAAACCTGATTCATTTGAAACTGCATGGCCATTTCATTTACACTGATATTTGATTATTTACACAAAACCTGAGGGGGAAAAAAAACTAAATATTTTTTTCTGATTTATATTCATTTTTAATGTTAAGCTGTTTGTTCAGCTTTACTGCCTGTATGTTTATTCTCATGAATCCCTTAAAATTTCCAATTTGTTCTTATCGTCCTAAAAAAAACAAATACACCTTAGTAGCATTGACAACATCTGTCTGGTTGTTCCAACACTTTTATGAAGCCTATTATTGTTATGTTGACAGAAATATTCAAATCCATTATGCACTACATCATAAAGCCACCATTACACCATTACATCAGATGGAACGTGGTACTATTAGGTCATTTTATAAACATGTTCTTTAATTCAGTATGAAATTTGATATCTTGAGCCCTGAAATGGGTTTTCAAAAAAAAAGGGTTGTGTATTTGATTTACACATTAAAGAGGTCATTCTAATACTACTATTAGTACCTTTTCAAGCATTGAAACTTTTTTTCAGTAATCTCTCCCTCTCTGCTTTTTCTGTCATTTCTTCTTCCAGATCAAGTTCACAAACATTTGCCAGTTGGAGAAGCTAGTTTTATTAAACCTCCATGAGCCACAGTACTTTCTGCAATCAAGTCCTTTGTGCCACACAATGGGAGGAGGGAAAGGGGAAGACTGTGTTGCTTTTGGGTTGAAGGGGTAAATAAAGTCAATTAGAAAACTTCTGTATGTTTTAGAAAAAAAAAATACAAGCTTTCAAAGCAGCTTGCAGAGTGCAGTTCATTCTCCACGTACTATTATCCAGTTCATGCCGTATTATGTGGTCAGAAGACAGATCAATGTGAGGTACCTTGGAAAAAACATTTTCTATAATGCTTTTGAAAATCACAAAATAATACAAAAAATTATTTTGTGATGACCTTTTTCAGAAGTCATACGTTGTTACAGATTGATGCAGATTAGACTTCAGTATCATATACTTTATCATCATAACATTCATACTAGAATGATGTTGCCTTCTGTCTAGCATTTTAAAATTTTAGTTTCTGCACTTTGAAACACCACAGTGTACATGAAGGAGCTTTATGTCTGAACATTTCACTACAGTGGAATTATGTAAAATGGTTTTAATCAGCATGGCTATATAAAGCACTGATCAATCCAGCTCTGTCTAACTGTTCATACAGTCTTGAACAGAAATTTGTCAAAAATGTACACCCACGTAGAATGTACCAAAATTTAACAAACCCAACATGTTGAACTATGATAAAAGGAATTGTGCTTTGAATTTAAAAAACGATATATTTTCCATTTCAAATAATTTTTGCAGTAAATCCCCTCTTGATGTATATTTTTACACGAAAAAGTGGAAATAAACTAAATTTCTCAAACAAGTTATTTGTCTACTCTAAATGGTGATTCTCTTAATATCACAATTTATTTGTTAATGCGGTAATGTTAACAGCTCACTGATTTGTCTTTCCAGTGAATATGTTGTGTTAGGATTTGGTTTTCCGGCAGGAAACCGAGAACAAAGGTAAAAGTTGTCTGATCATCATGTGACTTATTCACTTATTGAGTGCTTCTTTATATTGTTGGGAGTACATTTAAGCAGTAGTAACTAAAAGTTTTGGTCACAGACCTTTTCCAAAGCCTTTAATCTTCACCCTTATATAACTGACAAATTATCTTGTGAAGTAGGAAGATATTATTTTTGATATTTTATTTTATACAGTTCACTGAAGTAACTGTATAGCAAAGAATCTTGACATAGTTTTTAACAGCACTTCACACTATCACTGTGCTCAGCATTTGCTTAATGCAAAGGGAAATAAAATCTAGTATTAGCCATATAAAACTAGATAGTTTAAATCGAGGAGGCATGAAGAATAGCATGGCAGCTAGCCCTAGGCTATGTTTGGATGGTTCACTAATTAATGCTAAATCCTTCTTGATATGCAGCTCATTCCTTCATCTTCAGTAAGGAATTCATTGACTCATACAGAGCTAAATTGGGCTGTGGGAGAATGCTGATGGGGATCTATGGTTTGGATCAGAGTCTTGATGCTGTGGCATGTGGCCACCATCAACAGAATTACATCCCCGGCTTATGGCTGTCGAGCATGTCACTGTCACTCTGTCGACCCTTATCTTGCGTCTCTCGCCACACGGATGGCAGAGGTCCTGGTCGTTCTGAAGTGGCGCAGGAATGTCAGGGTCATAATGTGACCTGTTGGAGACACCTGCTGAAATGGTTGAATCCACATTCCCCAGCAGTCTTTGATAGATATAACCAGTGGACTGGAGCCACTGAGTGTAAATCAATTTTATTTTTTAATCAACAGCTTTTTTTAGTTAAATTAGTCAATCAAGAGCGCAACCAGAATACTGTATATCCTATTAGTTTTGTATCTTTGGACAAGCAACAGCATTATGTACACGATCACAATGATGTGTGATCGGCACCAGATCTATGTGATGTCGCAGGTAAAGAATTACAGTTGGACGCATTGGCAGATTACAGAGGCACGGGGGCAGTTACAGAGCCCAGAGTCTGTAATGCTTTCAGTTAAAGCGGATGAGCTTATGAGATTTTCAGCACCAACTCCACAACTGGCCTCTATAAAAGCATTAAAGGCAGAGTTTTTTTTTTTTTTTTCTTTCTTTCCTTCTTCTACTTTTATAATGGCACAAATATAACAGAAATACTTGATAGTGAAATTCAAATTTAATGGTGCTTTATTAACATGAAAGTTTAAAAAAACAGTTGTTGCCAAAGCGTTAAAATACAATTTAGCCAAGTTCACAATAACAGAAAGAAAAAAAACAACACCAAGATCAATACACAAGCACACAGGCATATTATAGTTCTTATTGATACTGACAGTACATCTCTCATGTCACTATTCCTGATGATGGAAAGTGCAGGAAAGTCTCGCACTCTGGAGGGTGGCAGCTGTCTTCATGGCATCCAGATAAAAATAGCGTAGTCCAAACCACCCCTCCCCCAACCCCGTTCTCTGTCCCCCACCCCCACCCCCCACAGTGAGTGATGATTAGCGACTCTTGAGCACATCCTACTCGTGCTTTGCGAATATATTCATCATCTCCACATGTGGCACTGGACCCCCCCAACCCCCAGTGTGTGCATCTTTTGGGCCTGAAGGCATTTCAATAAACAATGTGCTGCTCCTACATTAAGATGAGAGTTATTCCCAGACCATATGTGGACCCCAGCTACTCTGAGAGAGCATGCTACAATTTTCCCTAATGGGTAATTTTGTCTGCACAGATAATCC
Organism: Trachinotus anak; assembly: GCF_046630095.1. Lineage (NCBI taxonomy): Eukaryota > Metazoa > Chordata > Actinopteri > Carangiformes > Carangidae > Trachinotus > Trachinotus anak. The sequence goes on along the minus strand of NW_027273879.1, from coordinate 7,955,078 downwards.
AAATCCAATAATCCACTAACAGACGAGTGAGACCTCTCTCCCCTCTGGACGCTGTACTGACTTTGTGGTGCACTGCGGATCACTGCCTCCACGGCCCCCCTCTAGAACGACCCCTATGGATAGCCAGTGGACCATGCTGTTATGAATAGGTTAGATTTCTTGAAATTCTTACAAAAGAAAAGTAATAAGAATGAATGATGATGAATAGGTGAAATCAAAATGAGACAAATATTTAAGAGGTATTAGCTTTGAAATTTGAATTTTTGATGCCTGTAATATAATTCCATAAATCTGCATGCTGATACTGGGCTCCTCTTTGTCTACATAATGGTTAATTGAAATAGATATATCCATTACCAAGTTTTACTTTGGTATGTAAAATATTTTCACCTGACATAAGTCACTAGTAAAAGAGGTTGTTTCAGAAACCAAGCAAGTCAGCAAGTGATAACCTAGCCGTAATTTACTATTCTTTATAGTTGGCGGAGTTTCAAGTGGGACAAAGCAGAGCAGGACCTGCACTGAGTCCTTTCCATAGTAGCACTGACGCACATTATACTCGAGCTTTTTTTTTTCTTTTTCTTTAACTGGTGTCGCGCAGTGCTGGAACTGCTGCTACCATTAGAGGAGTTTTTTTGAAGTTTTGCTATTGCTACATAGCCAGTGTTAGCATTAACAGCTGTTTACTTACCAGTCGTAAGTGCAAACGTTGCAGGTTCAACATCATCACCTTTTTTCTTGCCAAGAGCTGTCTCCACTGTTGGAAACAGGTTTTCTTTTATTTCTATGACTACTTCTTATGAAGTTAGCACGCTGGCCAGCTAGCCCCCTACTGGCCCGGCCATCTCATCACTCAATACAGAGTCACTGCAGCATCCAGTCTGCTCCCAAGTAGCAGCGCTGCTCAGAGAGTGTATTATAACCTCTTGTCTTTTAAACGCAACAATTGCTGAGGCTCTTGGCAAGACTGTTAAGTAAACAGCTGTTAATGCTAACAGTGACTATGTAGCAATTTACAAATGGCTCCTTTAAGTTGCAAAATGTGAGGTCATCATCAGTTAGCATGCTAGTATTTGTGCTTAAATGCTAAGCCCAGCTTTGAGCATTGCAGCAGCACTGACATGAACATAATGCATGATAAATAACATCCAAGCCACTGTGCCAGTAAGTCCATCCCAGCCTCCCAAGCTTTAATTACCTACCTGCCTTCGTTCCTCCTCCTCCTCTTTCACTCTCTCTCCCTCTCTGTCTTTAAGTCACTCACGGGGATTATGCAGTTCAGTTACCCTGATACTTCAAAGGAGCTTTATACTGAAAGTTTTAATTTCCGTCAAGCACCATTTAGTCTTCCAAGAATACAGAAGTGCCCCTGCAAAGGAGGTTGGTTCTCCCTTTTCTGTTCACATGTGACACAACATAAACAAGTGCATGCAACAGCAATATCAACACTTGCTTTGCATGTGAATGGATTACTGACAATGGGCTTAACTTCTTATCTAATAGACTTGATCATGGATGTCAGGCATTATCACAGATGTCAGGGGTAAGGCTTTGAGCATCACCAGAGTCGTACAGAGTTATTGAAATTTTTGAAGAAAGCAGTTCTAAAAGGCCTTTAATGAAAACTAAAGACACACACCAAGGCAACAACTACTCTTTCTAGTGTTCCTGTGAAAAGTATTTTATACTGTTGATCCCACGATCTGCCACTCCTTTCCCATTATTCAAGTGTAAACATCAGAGAACATCTAAAATGAGACAGGCAGCATCAGGAGAGGGAGAACAGGTGCCATGTGGAAGGATATCAAATATCTGCTAATGTTACCTTTGATCCAGCCATAATAACTGAGGATAGGTGACACCAGATGTATCTATGGAAGCAGACACAGGAAATCTTATACTAGTAGGTAAATCATTTTGCATACATCAACATACCTGCAGTACTATGTTTTCACATTGCTGAAAGTATTCAGTCGGCTGCTCCTGACTGTTACCATAGTGAGAGTCCTTTATCGCCGGCAGCAGTTTTTTTTTTTTTTTTCCCCAAGCTGCTTGTGCCACTGATGTGAGAAGTCCTTATTTGTTTACACTGAAGTGCACTTGAGGTTGGCCCCTTACCGTGCCTACAAAGGCTGTTTTTCTTTTAAAGCAAGAGCTGAGCCACAGCTGGCTTCCAAGCATCACCTCTGAATGTCCCACTCAGGTGAGCATTTTCTGCTTCTACAGCACTGGAATCCAGTTTGAGCTGACGCTTTGGTCCCCGTTGTCACCCTGGTTTCATCTGCTTTGTCAGAACTGATCCCAAGAGTAATTACGTTGTCAGCTAATCCAGCCTCTTGAAGCATAATTTGATTGCTGAGATTTTTTATGTAATTTATGGGGTATGTTTTGCAGCAGAGGACATGGTTAGCTCATTATTTCATCAATATCCCTCTGAGTGTTTCATTTTGAGCTCTTGAGTCTCAGTCAACACTTACTGTGGTTAATTTTCTCATCTGCTGAATCTAGGACTTGCCCCTTTTCACTAAGCAAGCATCTTGAATTTGACTGCATATTAAACACTGCTGCTGTCAGCAGTTGTGTTGTACTGGCCAAGTTTTGGGTGCATAAATTGACTAAATCCATATCCACCTGTAACATTATTCTCTTTTTTTCAATCAACATTAAAATCTAAAGGCCTGTTGTGAGACATTGCCAGTGATTCATCACAAACCACTTGGGCTATTTAGACACTGTCATGTTTGTCGTACAGCTCTCTGGTCTGTTATGACAACACTGTCAACCCAAGAGCCTATACCTTGTTATCATCATACACTTGAAGTGCATGATCTCTAGAAAATAAGTGTTACTGTATGTGTAACACACACACACAGATTTAGAAAGTTCGTTGCCAACATCTGCATGCTTTTGTCTTTATTTTTATGTAGCCAAATTATCCGTTGCTAATGGCTTTCTGGTCAGTGAGAATAAGCATACAGTAGGGATCACAGGCCATGTGCTCGCTAAGCTTTTACCTTAATTGTATCCAAACGTGCGATTGCAGATACCGTGATGCCAGACTATATCAGCAGCTTCATAAAAACCTACAGATAATGTATAGTTTCTATTTTTCAGTATGTTTGAGTGATCTGATTATTCCTATATTTATATTAATTGTATATCAAAAACAGAAATGCAATGCAAGTGATTGAACAACATTTTGAGATCTAATAACTGAAAGTTTCCCATAGAAGAAAACCCTTTATAAATTACTTAATAACATTTATACCTGCAGGAATTATGATTAAAAGAAAGTGAAAATCCCATGATAATTTATCAATGCATTAACAAATGAAGAGAAAGGTTAAATACCAGCTAATAGTATTTTTAACAACTGGGCAACCTAAAAATGTGTTGTCATTAATGGCTTCCAACTGATCTGCAAGATTAACCATCACATTAGATAAGAGCCATTAGATTAACCATTATTAAAGCCATTAGTTACAACTTACAAACCCTTGACTAGAATTTACCACATCTTGTTTATAAATGGAGGTGCTACTCATGACACAGTGGTGTGGAATGACAAGACATGACAATCCACACCCATGGATTCAGTTTAAGCCAACTGGCATCAAAGAATGAAATGTTTTGGAAGAAATTATGAAACAAAGGGAGACTCCATCTTATGTTTTATTAATATGAGTGAAGGCATTAATATTCACAGTAATTAATTATGGACCAGACAAGCACTGGTCAGATGAGGTGCTCGGTTTTACTTCTCACAAAGTAGTTCAGCGTCTAGTTGTGTAAAGGCTCTATATGCTTCCCCTCAGGAGCTGCTTGTGATGTCTGGGTTCATTACAAAAGTCTTTGGCAGTGTGGGAGGTGTGGGATCCAGCTACATCACATGCTGTAATTACACAGATGGCAATTAAAGGTTGCCCATAAGTACCCCTGTCCCAGCTTGTGGGATGTTCGACGTTTAATGGCTGTCATTAATTTAAATGGAAGATTGCATTATACTGAATAGTGAGCAGTTATTGTCAAAGCTTAGTCTGACAGTCCAGATGCAGCACTGATGTCCATGTTGTTAAATCAATCTCTTATATAACTGTAGGGGTTGCAAAGTGACTGTCTGGCTTAAGTATAACAATGATTTATCTACTTTGCTGCTATAATACATTTAAATAAGTTACATAATATTGTCTGCAGCTTTGGAAAGTCTTGAAAACCAGTTTCCTCAAAATGGCCCGAGAAGGTTTTGAAAAGTGTAGTTCTTAAATTCTTAAATATTTTCTCTTGCCGACTGAATTATTAGTAAAGAAAAAATGCAAAAAAATGCGATGTATGTTATTGCAACTGAGACATTACCATCACTACTGCTAGCTACAGTAAACTCATAGTCTCATAATGGGCAAGTGACGATTTAGCAAAAATTTAAACTGATTAATGAATCCACCCATTTTCTGCCAGTTCTCCAGGTCCACGTTGCATTAATTTAATCAATTATATCATTAGAAATTATTGTTATACGCTACTGAAAAAGTGATATAATAATAAGGTTGCACGGAAGTCAGTCCTCCGTCTCAAGAGAGAGCCAAAATATGAGGGACAAGCAGCCTGTATGGAGGACTTGTTGCAGAGAACGATAACAAGCTAGTGCTCCATGGGAATATTATTAGTAATGTCTGGTGCCAGAAGATACAGAGGTGCAGTGATTACTTGGTATTACACATAGGGACAGGTGGATGTATGCAGGGAGACACTGCAACATACTCGCAGACTCTGAGCCATGTAAATATAGCTGCGAATGTGCAGCTCAGGAATGTGACAAGGATAGCATAGACAGTAGAGGCTGCAGGTCTGGAATTGAATCCAGCAAACAGACATATTCAAGCTGCAGGACTCAGCCACGTAATATTTTGAGACAATTTTGAGCAAAACAGCCATTAAAACAAAGTATAGTATCACTTTTAATTACCCTCCCTATCCCCTCTCCTTCATTGTTAACACAGAGTTTTCACAGTTCTCATTAGAGCCACAAGTGGCTAAATCCCAAGCCTGTCTAAAAATTTGTGAGTCAATGTCCTCCATTACATCTTCAGTGATTCTCTGGGCTGGGACTGAGAGAGAAAATATCAGCTTCCCTGCTTATGCTGTAGACTAGAGATTAATTTTAAGCCCTTACCTACGTGTTTAATGTGGTAATATTATATACCAAGTGATGAACAGAAATTTAAGGAACCCACTAGAGCACTTTGCATTTCTCTGAGAACTCCATAGAGAGTTGTAATGGAGGTGCAGTGCAGACGGGGTGGAAAAAAAGACTCCTCTGCTATCATCCCTGTTCAGCATACCTGTGTACCTGTCTTGCATTTCAATTACTTCATTCAGATGCATACATTTTTATTCCTTTGACCAAATGATTGTGTGCTGGTGGGAAAGGAAAGAGTTCCCAAAGCCACTGAGAGTTAGTTATTGCTCCATTGTGCCTAATCTTATCTGATGTAGCTCTGATTCTCAGAATTTAATCTGTCTGATAACCCTTTTATCCCCTTGGATAAGACAATGCATAAAAATGTGACAGATCAGGGTCACGCATATAAACTGTCAATTTCAACTTTAGAATGTTTGAAAGGAAAGGAAAGGATAAGGCTGTGGATTCTTTTTGTCAACAAATCCCATGAAAAGACCAAAACCAACAATGAATTGTTTCTGCATTATGATGATCATGGGCAGTGTAGTTTAATCAAGTCAGTCCCCCATGCTGTAAATCCTCACTAGCACACCAAATGTGTATTAATCCACAGTTGAAAATAGTTCCCATCAAATCCGATATTCCTGTTTCAGTAATATTTGCTAAAAGTCCCAGTGCCTAACTGTTTTTGGAAATTGCTGAGCACTTTTATAAATGAATCCATATGTTAGTGACCCATTTTGAAAGATTTATGTGCCACAGACGGGGAAGGGAAATTAAAAAGTATTGACAGATGAACACATTGTTAGTTTTGGTTGTTTCATGTTGGGATTTATTGACCAAATGTTGCCATCTTTATCTGTTAAATGGAAATGTGGCTGAAAGTATGAAAATACAGAAAGAATATATAATGAAATGGACTTGAAATAATTGTCAGTTCCTGACTGGTAGAGGAGTCACCGTTTTTACGTAATCCAAACATAGTCACACACTTCCAACATCAGCAACCAATGACTTATGGATTCAGTTGTTCCACAAATACATTTTTGAAATTGCCAGTTTTTACATTCCTATGCAGAATGACAAATTTACCCGTAAAATATAATCTTTTGCAATATACAGAACAGTCGCTCACTTATTAAAGTTTCCCTTTTATTTGTATACTGACTCTAAATTGTACTGTTCTCTTTGCGTGTTTCTTTTTATATCCTCTCTCTTGATTTTATCCAGTTCTTTCACTCTACCATTCTTTGCTGTATCGTCTTTTATGGCTTTCAATCACTGCCATCAACAAAAAGAGGCATATATATATATATATATATATATATATATATATATATATATATATATATATATATATATATATATATATATATATATATATATATATATATATATATATATATATATATATATATATATATATATATATATATATATATATATATATATATATAGCAGTAACATCCCTTCTGCTGCTATAGAAGTCTCTTCAGTGACTGAGACATAGACTGCTGAGCACATGATGTCCTGTATGTGTGGCCTCGGGGAGCATCATACGTATGCGTGAAAGCTTTCAAGCTTTTTCAGTTCGGCACTTGAGACTTTCTTTGTCCGGACTCAGAGGGTATCTGGTCCTTTAGTTTGTGCAAATTCACTGAACACAGAGCCCAACATGTCTGGAGAGAAACCCACCCTCAGGTGCACAGATGTAACTAGTGGATACATAAATTAAGGAAGGAAATGTGATGTGGATCTACCAGACAGAAAAGGGGTCATTGTTGGTTTTAGTTTGGATATACAGTGTAACTCAGACCAGTAAAGTAGGCTACTGATTAAAACATCTTGAATGGAAATTTTTTTTTACCAGACCTTAAAAAAAAATCTGATAACATTAACCTTGAACATATGTGATTTTCCTTCATAAAAGTAAGGCTCCACATTTAAGCTAAAAAAAGAAAAGGAACGACGATGGGTAACATTTGCACATTTTATTGATTCATGAAAAAAACATTTTTTATATCTTTTTTCAGGGGTTGTTTCCCCAATGTTGTGCATTTTCACAGTTTTAAATATCTGCCAGAACTGACCCATTTTCAAGTATTGTTGTAAAAGTCAAAGCTGAACACAAGAACACATACTGCTTCAACTATTTCAGTGCTGTATTTCCAGAAAACAAACCAAACAAAATGAGAGACAAACACAGTTGCTTATAGTATCTTATGTACTACATTTGGGGTTGTTTTTCAAACACTGTATTATGTTAAATAATTTCTGAAATAAGGAGAACAGCAAGATGAACTGACTTGTGGAACATCAATTTTTTTTCTTTTTCATGAGATAGAACCAATAGTTAAAGCTAGGAAACGAAAGCAGATGGTCCTGAGTGTGAAGTTGGGATGTTTTATTGGTATAAATAAAAGGGATGTCTCATGGGGGTTAAATAACTACATAAAGAGCTGAAGCAAAGGTAGCAGCCCTCAAAAGAATTGTAAAGGTGTGGGTTTAGGAGAGGAGGCTTTTGATCTCTTGGCACAGCTCCACAAGCAGAAAACACAACAACAAATAATGTCCCACATGGCTACATTTACATTTGTGATGTTTCTCTGGAAATACATTTGCTAATGCTAATTTAATTATCAAAAACAACTGGAAACAGGCCTATTATTAAGTGCCAAGAGGTTTTTGAATTCACAAGTTACTAACAATAGTGTACTGCATAGTTTTGGCTTTGTCCAATTTTGGCACTTTTTGTTTTCCATACAGCAAACAAACTGTTCGGTTTTGTTTTTCTGTGGCTTAGTTAAGGAAGCACATGAAGCATATATGAGTTATTTCTGCCTTGTGAATATAAAACACACATCAGTAACACAAGGTTTACAGATTCAGACACACACAGAGAAGACAATTAGTGCCCTTTTCCTAACATCAGAGTATCATAGTTAACAGGCACCCACTCAGTGATTTCAGTATTTCAATTTCCTTTTCATAAAAAAGTCTCTGTAGGCATCTCTGTAGTTCGTCGACAAAAAGAGATACATACATCGCTTCCTGTTTATTAGTAGAAAGGTGTGTCTCTGCATATGGCTTTGTAGCATGTGCATGTGTTCAGACAGTCCACGTGCAGGCCTGATAAATGAGTTCACACTGCCAATGTGACACTGCTGTGACAATCAGATACCACGCCGGGCCTGCTCCTTTCCCCTCAGGGTGTTTGTGTGTATGTTTGTGAGGGTAAGCTCTGTCCCTGCTTTATGACAAGGGCGTAACCTTTCCTGCAATGTGTGTGTGTGTGTGTGTGTGTGTGTGTGTGTGTTTGTGTTTGTGTGTTTGTGTGTGTGCGTGCATGTGTGTGAGCGAAAGAGAGAATCATGACTCAACAACAGCAGAAATGCATCAGTGAAACTCCTCATCCTCCCTAAATCCCTCCAATGGGATTTAGCACTGAGACTCACATGACAACACACACACACACACACACACACACACACACACATACACACCTTACGAATGCGGGCCTCTGCGTGTCAGGGTTTAATTACATTACATGTAGTCCAGCTTGAATACTATCCACCATGTCCAGAGGTCATCGCAAGACATTATGAGGCAGTCCACGCTACAGAAATGTCCCCGTACTAGATTAGGTGAAAGGTCACTGAGTTCTTAACATGAGCCCCACTTTTCCAAATAGATTCAGTTTGTTGTCACCTTCATCTTCATTCCCTCACAGCCACTCGACTTAGTGTAGGAATGTGGCGGCTCCTCTCACATGGACACGTTGCCCCCTGCCCTTTGCTATTTGACCTCACTTAAACCTCACCCATGACTCTAGCTAGCCCCTGCCTTGCACAGCACGACTCGGCACAGTTCAGTCCATTTAGGGCATGTAAGTGTGTCACTGCAGATCTAATTATGACGGCAGTCCCTAACTAGCCTCTTGCTTCTCTTCTCCCTCTCCTATCACCACGATGCACTGGGACTTGGCCCAGAGCAGAGGCTATCGCGGTTACGCATGAACCGAGTTGAGCAGCAGTGTCTAATGTAGCCACGTACGGGCTTCGAATGTAATTATAATATCAACAGAGCCTTTTGCTAGCTAATTCTCCAAAGACTGGAGCGTAAGGCTGTCATTCTAGTGAACTAGCACGCCATTAGATTTACACTGGACAGTATTTCATGGTTGAATAAATATTTAAATGTTTTGGATATTACAATTTTGTTTTCTTCGGAGATGTGAGAATGGTATCAATCCACTCAGCTAACCCTCAGCAAGAAAACAAATAAGCATATTTCTCAAAATGCTGAAATATTCCTTTAAGGTCTTGGTAGATATTTCAGCCACATGAAGGTACTGCTGAGTTAAGTCACACATAAATTCTGTTTTGTAATGGTAAAACAGACAGAATATCCTAAAAGACAGAAAGAAATGTGATCTGAACCAAGTGTGAAGGGTGAATGCTTTGTTCAGTCAGTAGTAAGGAGATGCTAATACACTGAAACAGCAGCCTACAAATCTTTGTGAAATACATGAGCAGATCAGACTTGCATGCAAATTTTTTTTTTTTTTTGGATTGGAGGCAAAACACAGGGACTTGGGGAGCACAGTGAACTTGCAAAAAATGTTTGTAGCTTCTGGAAGCTACAAAGCTCTGAAAGCCTCTGAAGAACTGGCCGTTAACAGAACAAACTCTTACAGAGCTCATTAGCAGATTAAAAAAAAACAGAGTTTTTATTTTTGAGGCTGAAGCCGCGCTCAAAGATTAACATTTAAATGGGCGTTACTTCATTTAATGTTGCTGTTTAGCTGACCAGAGCTGTTTGTTTATGCGTGTTTCTCAGTCTCACATTTGCTGGCGTAAAAATAAAGAGACGAGCCCCACATTTCTGCAGCAAGAGCTACAACTGGCAAAGCAGGGAAGTGGGTCATCTATATGCCAACCGAGCAGTTGGGATCAAACTCGCATGCCTCCTGCTCTGCTTTTCAGCCTCGACAACAGATAAAAAGTGAGAGAAAGAAGAGGCGAAGGCAGGGGAGAGGAAAGGAGGAGTTGGAGGAGGAGCGTTGGTGTAGATGAAGAGGATAAGGGACAAAAAATAAATATTAAATACTATAGAGAGAAAGGGAACAATATTAAATACATTGTGTATGATTGTCAGATGAAGGGATGACTAAAAGTGGACTGTGCACTGTTCTTATACTCCAGTTATGAAAAGTTATTTCCCCTGTCTGTGACTGCTTATTAATTTAAAGTATCGATTGTTTAACGTGAGCGATGCAAACACTTGCTTTTTGTGGCAAGACAGATTAGGCAAGAAAAAAGAGAGGGGAAGGAAGTGAAAAAGGGGCCCTGAGATGGAGAGATACAGAGAAAGGGAAACTTGTTTTCTGGCATTGAATGCTACAGCCACCGCTAAGTAGAATAAAATGAATGAAATGAGTTTAACTTTGCTTTTGAGTACCTTTTGTTTAAGTTGTTATTGCACATAGAGTCTCGTGTGCTGAGTGCTATTGACGACGTTTGGCTGAACTGGTGTTCTCTGTATGTCCATCTGCACAGAGCATCTCCTCTGTTGCATAATGCACTTGAAACACAACTAGTTAGCCTGGTTGTATAACTGTGTCTACACATAATGCTGGTTGTACTTGTGAGACAATACATTTGTCAGGTAAATGCAGCTAAACATGAAAAAAAAGCCTAAATTTCAGACCCAGTGTTTCTTCTGTGGTGTCACTCCTGTCCTAAACCCACACATGCCAGCACCAACAGTCTGGAAGAGACGGGACTAATGAGCAAAATACTGCATTGCACTTTGTTTAAGGCTAAAAAGTTTGCAGTGGAAAGCAAAGTAAACTTAAGGCAGCATGGATTGAATGTCTTGCATGTTAAAAAAAAAAAAAAAAAAAATCTAATATGTCACCCAATGCAATTCGCCATGTGAAGCACATGACAACAACAAGAAACAAAATTAAATGCACTCTCTCCAAACCCATAAATAAAAACACAACTGTACATGTACAGAACATTTGTGCATATCCATGTAGTAGCATATGCGCAAACATGGTCATGTAAATACTCTAATTCACCCACACTCACAAACCTCGTATCACTTGACCCAAAGAGCCAAAATATAAAATATTAAATAAAAAAAAAAAAAAAAACAAAGTAATACCCTTGTTTATTATTTTTGCAATTACTTCATTTAGCACAGTGAGACCCGACCCAGTTTGAAGGTAGAATGGTTGCAGTTTGTTCACTCCAGTTTCAAAAGTACTGTATGTTCAACTAGCCTCCGCCCTCATAGCAACAGCTGGTCTTTTTGTCAGAGCTGGTGTCATTTGTCTCTGTCTGTTTTTCTCTTCAAAGTAGTTTTAAAATGTAAGAGAGAAGAGGAAGGAGGCGAAAACAGAAGAAAATTTATGTCAACGAAAGGTTAACGCAGTGAGAGCTGGTGAGGAGCAGGAACGAAAGAAAAGAGAACAAATAAGAGATGATACTGTTTAAGTATCCAAGGCCAGTCTGGTCAGTGAAGCAGGTCAGTATTTGGGTGGGATGACCACCACGGAGTCACCATTCTTTGGCCGCCACATCAGCACCTGGGCGTCATTGGCATTGGGCTTGACCATGGCGTTAGGGGGAATGGGCTCATTCTTGCCCAGGATTTGGGGCTGTTCCTGGGCCACAGGCTCGTTCAGAACGGCCCTGTGACCCAGAGGCTTTTCTGGGTCCACTTTGATGTGAAGCCGCATCCTCCAGCGGATTGTCTGCAGGACAAGTGTCTCTGAGGTGGCCTGGTTAATGGCCACCAGCCAGGTCGTAAAGCTCTGATCGCGGTGGATGCTACTAAGCTGAGGCACATTGCTGTCACTGACCGGCACACCCCATGTCACGCTGGGGTAGAAATTGTCATTCATACTAACGGTGAACTTGCTGTCCTTCTTGGTGGGGCCTACGATAGTGCAGGTCTCCGTGGTGTTGCCGTACCATGGGTAGTTGACACCATCCGAGTCACTGATGGCCTGGATCTTGCCATCACGCAGGTCGGGGAGCTCCCAACTCGACCTGGAAGTTGAAAGGGATCATCAGTGATAGAGCTCATAGCAATTATGTGGTTCATGAGATTAAAGGATGATTGGAAGTTATCACAAGTTGGATCATTTAGTTATAGTTTTGATCATCATTTCTATGGGTTATGATAACACTGTATCAATTGAACCAGGCAGCTCTCTGTAAACTGTCATGGATATTTTCTTTTCTTTTCCAAATACCTTATGTCTTTCTTGACCTGTCTCACTTCTTTTTAGTGATATCAACATTCCTATTACTGACAGGAATGAAAACTACAAAAGTAAGGCCCAAGTTGTAATAAACTGGAATTACCCTGAAGGTTTAGCTCTGACACAATATATCATACCAAGGATTTCTTGTGTAAAAAGCTCTCTTCTCTAATTCTGTCTTCATAAATAGCTTAGCATTTGCATCTCAGTATCCAGTAACACATGATGCAAAATGTGGGAAGTTCGAAGCTCACAGTCGGGTCTTTCCACCAATTTTTAAACTGCTGAGAAAAAATACAATACAACACTAAAATATTGTGACACACAAAGCGGGTGATGCTGAACAGCTTAACTAACCTGGTACCTCTGGTCCATCCACCAATTGATTTTCTGCCAGCAGCAGGAAAAAGATTACCTTTCTTTCCCTGAAGCTGAGGACCAGCAGAACAGTGGAGATAACAGTGTGATCACAGCCACATGACTTACTGTCCGGCCTGGCCTCACACTGTGATTTATGTATTCACCCAGGGGGTGAAATTAGCATGTCAGGCATGATATCAGCTGGCATTTGTGTGTGTGTGTGTGTGTGTGTGAGAGAGAAAATGTGTGTGCATGCATATGTACATTACTTTTTCTGAAAAATCAATCCATTCTGTCAGTAGCATAAACTCCACTACTAAAAAAACAAAAACTTTTTATTGATGAGAAAATGACTGGATAGAAATATCCTTCTTTTAATATGGCTTCACACACATCGTACTTTATCATTAACATGTAACTATGTTCCTTCATCAGATGGTACTTTCCATCAAAAGTTAAAAACCTAAATGTCAGTTTTGTTTGACAGTAAAACCGAGACATGGTCCTGTACACAAATTTCTGTGAAACTGTCGTGGTAAAACAAAGTACATCAAAAGCCAGAAGATAGCAGCAAGGGCAAAACATCAAGTAGAGTAGACTGCACACAAGTACAATGTAGAGTCATCTACCCACTATGGAACTTTGATCATGACTGCAGAATGCATTGCAGAGGAATGGCTCACTTCCTGTTTTACACAGCCAAATGGTCTGCAGTATGTGGTGTGAGTATTTGTGACAGGACCACAATGATGTTAAAAAATGATTCACTACTTCACTACTAAAAAAAAAAAAAAAAAGTGACTCCCAAGCATGTCAGTTATTGTAAATGATGTATGCACCCTAGTACAGCGAGTCCCAACAAGGGGTACCTGTTCTTACTGTTACTTCTGGAGTTGCAGAAAAGATTTAAATTATACTTTGATTCAAATTATATATCCACATATTGACCAGAATTCTATTGCAGTCGAGAGAACATGAGGCCAGTTAGCAAATGTACAGATAAGGGTATGCAGTTAGCTAAAAGTAATGGATCAATAGTTGAAATAGATAGGTAAATGAAATGTAAAGAGTTCTCTAAAATTAGTGAATAAATGGTTGAAATAAAGCATAAAGAAACGACAGTGAAATAGATTTTTAAAAAGTAAAGTAATGGATGAGTAATCAAAAACATCTAGCTTCCTCAGTATGAATGCAAAAGATAGTTGAATTGTATGGAAATAATACCAATACCATATGCATTTTTATGTACTGTATTTTTAAGTAACATTGAAATGTTAAAGAAGAAAATCAGCCAATCAATATTTGGAACATGATGGTGTTGAACCTGAGTTAATCTGACAAGGCTGAAAGAAAAGGTTTGGGAACCACTGCTTTAGCACATGATTGCAACAATTTCCTGTTCACTTACGACTTTAAACCTCGAGTTATAATAAGCCCTGTGCTGTACACATTAAAGCTACGAGCTCTTTAGCAAAGGTTTAACTGGACCAGTATCAATTTAAGCCAAAAACAATATGTGATATTTAAAATGTGAAAGCTGTAGGCCGATTGACTGCACGAAAGTTACTAGAAGTTTGTAAACAGCTTCATTGAGAAATGGTGTGTCTTACTGTGAAAGTTTGATCATGACCAAACAGAGGCAATGTGGAAACAGCTCATTTCCTGTTTCTGCAGCTGTGTTGCCTCTATCATTTGAATGTTAAGAGTGAGTGGTTTGGAGAAACAAAATTCTGTTAATAAGACATAATAAGGAATAGAAGTGAAGAAATAGGATGCAAATGCAATAAATCAACCAATTACAGCATGCTTTATCCTCACCACCAATGAGTTTGTGAGCGTGAGTACAACAGTCCCACACTGCCCCACCGAGTTTTTATTTTTAGCACCTTTACATTTTTAGGGCAACACAGCAGGCCTCGTCTAATCACAACACACATTGGTATGTGTATTAGCATGTGTGCATGCCTGTTTATAAATACACACAATGTCCAAACCTACAAAACTGTACCTCAGTGAAGCTGCGCTAAAAGACAGGGGTGGGGGGAAGAGAGACAATGAATGTGTCCAGAATCCTGAGCAGATCATCCAAAGCCAACTGAGAAATCACCCACATTCCCATCCTCATCTGTTCTGTCTGATTACGGCACACTTAAGTTTTATTACTATCAAAGAAGCTACTTAGTATGAGAGTATCAGCAGCGAGAGCAGCCTCATCTCTTGCATCCTAAGAGTGACTTCAAAAATGAACATCAAGAATAAATGGCCTTGATAGGCTCGTGAAGTTCTGTCATTATCTGCCCTTGCTGGGAAGAAAAGTTTAATGACTTTAAGAATGGAATATGATAATATATGAAATGCATTTTTGAGCATGTGAACTACAGGGGCAGACAAAATAATGTAAACACAGTACGAAGAGGGGAGTTGGCTTTGCAAACACTACCGCAAAGGTGGATGGGTGCATTCCAACACCCCTATATACAGTGCAGTGCTATATATAAACAGTATCTGTTACATCCATATTAGTTCCAATTGGAGATCACTGTTCCTCTTTGTCACACAGTATTTCCCATATGTAGCCATTATCATATGTGAAAGTGCTGCTTACTGTTCCTCTTTAATGGCGGACAAATGTGACCCACCTTTGAAGCAGCATTTGTAATTTCAGAAATGAAATCCTTTAAAGTGATGCATTCATGTTATTTTGGAACCTGGTTGTCAGTAGTTCATGTGATCTGTAAAAGAATCCCTTCATAGCTGAAATGATTAGTCGGTCAATAGGTTGGTTGATCAACAGAAAATTATTTGACCACTATTTATTTGGTGGTTCCAGCCCTTTAAATCCAGCCCTGTTTTATAACTCAATATCTTTGGGTTTTTTTACATGTGGTCGAACAAGACAAGACACGAGAAGATGCAGACAGACATTTTTTGAAACGCTTAATTGATTAATTAAGCAGGCTAATCAAAAATGAAAATAATCATTAGTTACAGCCTTAAATCTTTCACAACTGATAAAATTAGAAGAAATGCGTAATACTCTTCACTCTTCTACTGTGAGCACAGTGAAGTACAATACACTAGGAATTAGTGACTATCTCCAGTTTTTTGTTTTGGGCTTCAAAATGGGAAACTATTCAGCTTTTTGTTTATATTATGTTTCTAGATTGGATGTTTTTTGCTGATTTTCTTTGTATGGAGACAGTCATCGTTAACTAAAAAGACAGAACAGTATAACAATTTGCAAGCTAAAAGAGTTAATATTCACAATACAGTCGTGTAGTTTGGATGAAAGAGGCAATGACTGTAAATTCAAATTGCATTTTACAAAAGGCATCGATCAGTCTGGACTTTGGGAGAGTAATTGGGGGCTCTCTCACTTTCTCACCATCTCGCTCACACCGACACACACACACACATGTGGGGCCGTAATGGGGCGGGGGTGTAGGGGAGGGGACTGGGTCTCTAATCTTAGACGTGCAGCACTCAAACATCCTCTGCTGCAGTGCCTACAGATAAAGTGTATTCTGGGTACATGTCGGCTTGTGGCTTGCCCACCACAGGGTATAAGATACGCTACTTGTATAACATTTGCCCCAACACACAAGGAGGGAAAAAAGCAACAGAGACAGTGAATGAGACGGTGTCATGACCCCATTTTAAAGCTTTTGAATAACCACTGGTGCAAAATAACTGTATTGACAAGCGGAGGGATCTGACAGGTCATAGCAATTATTTTCCATCACAATGTCCTGCTCCCATATCTGTCAGGTTTTGAAGTACTTTGTAGCCTGCAGCCACAGGCCCACATGCTGCAGACAGCTGAGCTACTGATTGAATTAAAGTGCACTCACAGACACAAGTCCATTTATCTTACTTCACTGTAAACATTATCTTCCTGACGACAGATGTTAATGTGTAATATTTTGAACACACTGCACAGAGTTATGCTGGATAATGCAGATGCAACCAAGTTTCACTACTCAATAAAATGTCCACTTTAGGGAAATTTTAGCATTACATGCACTAAAAAAACAGGAACTCCAACACTCTCACAATCCAGCCCAAAGTACACTGAAATAAAGGTTCTGTTTCAGTGGGTGGACATGACTTCATTTGGAAATAAGTGCCTAATTTACTTTAGTTGGGCATCTTTTCGCCATGTCGACACTGGTTAAATTTTTTATCTGCATAGCCTAACATCAGCAACTGGTTGTGGTAGAATTTGGCAGCCTAGAATTTTAGTATTCTCCATATTTTTTTTTTTTTTTTTTTTTTTAGATGAAGCACTTTTTAATCACTGTTTTTATCAGCGCTAGATGGTATAAACATAACGTGCTAGCTAGCTTTGAACAATTAGTTTATCAACATTCAAATAATGGGCAATTATTTTGATAATTGATTAAGTAACCAAGTAATTATTCCTCTCAAATGGCAGGGTTTGCTGCTTGATCTTTGTCAGACAACAAACTGCTGGTCAGACACATGTAAAGATGTCACTCTGGGCTCTTCGAAGTCACGAAGGCACTGTTCTTCAGTTTTTTTTGTTTTTTTTTGTTTTTTGTTTTTTTACAGTTGTAGACCAATATTAATCTATTCATTTCAAAGTAATTGGCTGATTAGTCACTAATGACAATAACTGTTAATTGCAGGCGTAATACATCTGTGTGAGAATTAAGAGGATTGTCTGAGTGATCCCAGTAAGAAACTCAGAGGGAAACATAAAAAGTTTTTGGCAAACCTTTTTTTTCCCTTGTATGTTAATTCATCCAGAGCTCAGAAGGCTTCATTCCAGTGTTGGGGTTCAGTACTCCAAACATAAAACCTCTGGGGACTCCAAACCAAATGTGCTCAACACATGCTCATCACCTAACAATGATGGTCAACATCAGTAGATGCAGGAAAAAGAGCCCATGATACTCACATCCCTTTGTTTCCATACGTATTGTAGAACTCCATGTGATTACACGCTTGAATCCAGCCGATGGTCCATGTCTCTTGCCCGGCCACTGGCGGCACCAGGACCTGGGCATGAGCTCGGAAGTGCGGTGTCCGGTAGCGCAGGACCACGCTGTTTGACTCGTCGATGCTGGTGGGGTTGGAATCGATGCAAGTGTTCACCTCCAGGACGATGATACTGTCTCGGAAACTCTTGGGCTTACACCTGATACTCTGGATACAGCCCATTGCATTAAACAGCAACACAATCCACAACAACGTCCAGAGGTCTGGGGGAGAAGAAAGACGCATGGAAACAGCAAGAAAATCACCACAGTTGGATCCTCATCATGATTCCCCCACCCCAAAAAACCCCCCCCACCAAAAAAAAAACAAGAAAAGCTTACCAGAACGAAAAGTGTTTATGTACAGAAGACTGTCTCATAAAAAACCCATGCATCTTTGATCCAAAACTACTTTCAGAAGAGAAGAAGAAGAAGAAGAAGGGCTTAGAAAATCTTCATATTTGCAGAGCGCATGCTTTCCGGTGCGTAAAGGCAACTTCACCGAATAAGCGCAGGTGCATTAACTTTCCTTATCCGTGCATTGATGTTTTCATGCTGTCAGAATACAAGTCACTGCGTCCTAAATGTGCTCTATAGCAAAATGACTTGACCCTCCGGCAACATGCACCCATTGGAAAGGTGCGCGTAAAAGGTCCGGGTTAATTATGAGCTAAATAATTAACAAAATGTACTAGTGTTACATTTTAGTGTCGAACTGTCTTTTGTGTGATTCTTTAGCCTATTTCATTAGAGGCTAATCCTCGGACTATCATCTAATGGTCAAAGCTCTCTACATCCAGCTGGTGACAAATCTGACTTGAAAAATGTTAAGCCGGACAGTTATAAACGACAAATGGCAGCTCGGATATGAGGCTCACACTCAGCAGAGATGCCCAGTGTCCGTTTAATCCACAACTGTCTCAATCCAAAAGTGTATTTTAACGATTTAACACCATTACTGGACGTTTTTGTTTGTTTGTTTTTTTTACGACAATACAACGTGTGGATTATAGGTCCATGTGATGCAACTGCATGAATCGTGGTCTATTTATAACCGACAAAAAACAACATGCAAAAAAAAAAAAAAAAAAAGAAAAAGAGGAGTCTACCTATAAAACAGTTCACTGGAAAGTCTCCAGTGTCTTCAGCAGGGCGAAGTCCCAGAGAAATTGAGAGTGAACGGCTGCTCGCACAGTTCCTCGGTCAGAGAGGTAATTCCGTTATCTCCTTTCGCGCCGGCTCCCGTTATTTCTCCCCAAGTCTATCGCTGCAAATGATTTCACCGTCCCACAGAGACACAGAGGGAGAGAGGTAGCATTTCCACCCGCACTGAGACCTACTCGAGCGCCGACACATCCAGAGGACACAGCCGGGTCAACTTTAGCACCCATTTCACCGGATGCATTCTTAAAAAAAAAAAAAAAAAAAAAAAATTTAAAAATAAATAAATAGAAAAGAAAACATAACGCCTCTGTAGGATGAACCGCCAGCACATAGTCACATAGTTCGAGCGGGCTTGGCCGTCGCGGTCCTCCGTGTGATGGGATGCGGTTCAGCTTAGATTCCTGCACAAGCTGTCATTCCTCCGAGCTCGTCCCATCGCTGCCACGGCAGGTTCACCCCGATACGCATTGGTCTATTTCAGCTGCCTGGGAAGCAGCTCTATAAGTATCTTTGAGACGACACTTCCGCCCTGAGCACCCAGGCATGCTGGGAAATGTAGGCACGCATGTTCGTGTTGGGTGCGGTGAATTGTCTCAGGGCGCGTTATTGGAGCTCCCATGTTATATTAAATAAATGCACATGTTGAGCCGACAGGAGGTGGAGGAGGGTTGGCCACTGCTGTAACTCAGCTTACAAAAAACTAACACACATAAGCCCGTTCAAACAACAACAGTAGACTAATGAGCATAGGGTAATAATTAGGCTAATATTAGTTGATTATTATCATTATTATAAGCCAGTAGACTAGTAGTAGTAGTAGTAGTATGGCAGTAGTACTTTCACTTTGACTAGATCATATTCCTTACCGGGTTTAACTTGCAGATAAATAACTTAAAAATGGCTTCACTTGTGTTTGATTTTGTTTAGACTTGTGAGTGTATAGGTTCTTCAGCTGTAATGCAGCGTTGGCAATACGACTTAACATCAACATTTATGTCAGTAAAGTTTGTTTGATTTCATTTTTACTCTGCAAAGAGGTTTTGGGGCAGATCTGATCAGTGTAATGATAATCAATATGGCTTGTGGTCTGTTCTGGTGTTAGCCTATTTGTTAGGCTTGGCTACAAACGCTTTGCTTTCCGCCACAAAACAACGACAACACGTTTACTTATTCATTCATCCACTTGCTCTCTTGCTTGTGTGATTTCTGTAATGGTAGCACGGCGGTGGGATATTTGGAAATCCTGCCTCTATGTCTCCCATAATGGTGGGGAGCTCCTCTGTCCCGCTGCTGTCTGTTTAAGCACCTTGGAGAACTCCGCTCCGCAGCAGAGCGCGACGCAGAGGCTGAATCGGGACTGTGCGTAAACTACGTCAAATCCGCACGGAAGCTCCAAACGCTTCACTGGCTGTGCTGCCTCGTCTTCACCCTTTGTTGGTGGTTTTGGCTGACTCTTAACTTCTTCACGTTTTGCCTGCATCGCTTTATATAGGACCAGAGCCGCCTCTCCTCGCTGCCGGGATAATCAAGGTGTTGTGCAGGCTGCAGGCGAGATTTACAGTGATGCTGTGTGGTTCATAGCTATCCATCCCTCCGCCTGGTAAGATGACAACACCATGTCTTTCGTATTTCTTGCACCGTCTCTACACTGAGCTTGTCTTTCACAGAGACACTACCTGTTAGTTGTGTACCTGTGCAGCGCTTTGCCGTAACAAGATACGCATGTTGTTATTTTATCTCCATGCTGTAGATCGGGTTTCTCCGGATTGGCCGAGGCAAATGCCATTCAGTGCACTCTCCTTGTCCGCATGGTATAAACAGCATGGCCATCGCACATTCCAGTGGGTCTAAATATATCTATTAAGGCCACAGGAGGGGGAGGACTGGTGGTGGGGGTTTATCCTGGGACATTTTACTGTCGTGGTGAACTCGCACCACTTGAATTATCTTCCGGAGATTGACAATCGGTTACTGCACCCTCAGAGGTGAACTTGGCCCTATCCAAACATGCCCTCGAATTATAATGCGAGATCCAGGGCGCGGGAGAGAAACAGCGTCCTGAGCAGACCTGAGTTCATGTCCTTGAACCATCAGCCCCTCCAAGGCGGCGGCGGCGGCAGCAGCGGCGGCCCTGGCCCCGGCCCCGGGCCCGGGCCCTCTAAGAGCCGAGGCAGCGCAAGGCGACCGGGTCAAAACAAGCACCAAACAAGCCAGCAGAGTGAAGAACCTACCGACAGTGGCAGCAAGGACAGGAGAGAGCCCAGCAGAATGCCAGAGGAAGACTGTATGCAGCTGAACCCTTCTTTCAAGGGGATAGCAATGAATTCCCTCCTCGCCATTGACATCTGTCTGTCCAAGCGAATGGGGGTGTGCGCCTACACGTCGTCCCCCTGGGGAGGCTGCCGCTCCATGGTCGCCCTCCTAGCGCTCACAGGGCATGGCATCACGTGGATCATTGGCACTATCGTGTGTCTCACAAGGAGTAACACTCTGGCCGGACAAGAGGTCCTGGTCAACCTGCTGCTTGGTAAATGCCACATCACACTCACCAGCCTGTGCAAAACAGGCAGCTCACCCACAAAGTGCACCCCATGCACCATGGCTGTATGAAGAAGTTTACACCAAGAACCAAACCACTAGAGTGACCTGCACCCCCAACATGCTTTTTACTGATACCCGCTTTTATTCTCACCTGGGCAAACGGTCAGCTGTGGCAGTCATGCCTCATGCTTTAGCCATACAGTCCCGTTTCCTGAGAACATATTTGTTAAAACACAGGGGTATACTTAACTTCTAAATGTGCTTTGTAACATGCAGGGGTGTGCATAACACTTTATAAAAAGACATCCTTTATAAAGGGCTTATAAGTTGTAATAAAATACAGCAGAGGATCTTTACATGACAACCATAATTTTCTTCAAAACGACTTGTTGCAGTTCTACAAGTCGCTAAAATGATTTATTAACAGTTATTTAAGTTAAACATCGAAACCCATCATGAGATATGACTTACTAGAGAGTGGTTGAGTGTTTGTTTTCAAGCGCATACACTTTCTAATGCAAAGTGGCCCTTGTTAATCTTTATTATGACTGACGCATGATAAATATTTTGCAGATTCTGCCTCAGCAACAGAGAACAAAAGCTACAAATTCAGACTTAGCAAGGAGTCACAACGGCAACAGTTTGTCTGTTTTGTTCAGTGGAGTCAACATTGTGTATTAAAAAGGAAGGTTTTTATGTTACAAGGGAGTTTTTGGGTTGGTTTTTGTTGTTGTTTTGTTTTTTAGAAGTATCCATCACAGTATCCCATGCAATGCAATCCATTGCAGTGATTTTTAGTATGAGGTACATACTATATTACTGCATGTAATGCAGTGATACAATACAATTTAATACAGCAACACAAATTATTGCTTCAGGATTACAGGAACTGGCAAAAGTTGTTTTGCAGCACTCTTTTATTGAGTTGCATCACACAGGGGTTGTTGTGGATGGATGTTGGATGTTGTGCTTCATAGTTTTAGCAACAAAACAAGCTACCTTTGATCAATGCTCATTCAGAAGCCAATGGATTTGCAAGCATTTCAAGGTCCGCCAAATATATTGAGACGTTAAGCTTGTTAACGGCCCTGGTTTGATAAGGTTTTGTCCCATGGGTCCATACATAGAAAGGTCTTTGTTGTTGTTGATCCAGTTTTGAATTGTTGTTCTGTCTCTGCTGGTGGTAATAACAGTGCAAAGCAGTGGCACAGCTCATTTTATTTCAACATATTTCTGCAGCAAATAGCAGATGACATGAAATTGCATTTTTTAGAATGACTGGAGGACCTTTGTGTGTGTGTAAGCAAGTGCACATACACACGCACATACACAGTCTTGACCCACACAGATTATTGACCAAAAAGCAGTACAAATCCCCTGTCTGTGGCAACATTGAGCGCTGATTGGAAGCCAGTAAATCTCTGGATTTGGGACACCGTTGTTTTGTGTTTAGAACATTGTTCAACCCCAAATTCTTGTTGATTACGTGTTGGTCCAGGATAATTTCTTGTCTGTTGAGGTCTGTCAGGAGAGAATCCACGAACATACTGAACAGTGGGTGGGGAATTAATATTTATTGCTTCTGATTTGTTTTCCTGTAGACTGGTCTATCAGGATTGGTTTAATTCAGTCCACTACTATGACCATATGAATTGTGCAGTGCAGAAATATTTCCCATATCGTGTTTTGAAAACAGTGCAGCCACACAATAACTGGGACTATCTATAAGACAACTGAACATATCAGTGGATCCAAAAGTAGACCTTGACTGTGCAGAGGATGTTCCCACCCTTATCAGCTGCAGTGTAGTCCAGCTGTGGTGTTTTCTGGCTTCTTTGTCTGTGCGACTTAGTTTCTGCAGTGACCTAATTACTCTAATTCTCAAAGAGTCCATGTTTACTGAGAACAATGCAACTCCATTCGAAGTGTAGAAGAGATATAAACAATTGCTGAAGATGATTGAAGCATCGAAATTAAGTAACACATATCAGCAATGACTGAACACTTACACTGGAAGTCTTTATAGCTTACACTGTGTTTTCAGTTTTAGTAGCTTTGAATGAGACTTTTAATGCATGTAAAATCAGATCTGTTGCCCTTAAAATTTAGTTTTTATAGTCATTCTTTGGTAAAATGGGTTCAATATAAAAAAAAGTGTTGCTGTTATTTCATTTTTGTTTCATTCAGGAATTCAGGAAATATAAGGATAGCACGCATTAATCAACACCTCTGTTAATGTGCCAGCTGGCAAAATTTCAAACTGCTGTCCTTTGGCAAGATTTTCTGAAAACCAGTGAAGTGATGATACAGACGACACAAGAGAGGAAGGCCAGAAAGATCAACAGCAACAAATTAAACATTCTTAAGACGGTGCACAAGCCATGCATATTTAGACATTTGCACAGCGAGGAGGCGGATGTGATTGCAACAATAAATGAGGCAGAGTTTGGCGTGCTCTGAATGCCCAGCTCCCTGTACTGTAGTTGAGACCTGCATGGATGGTGACAGTAACAAACAGACATGATTACGCCGTGCTCACACAGCTGTTGTCTCTAATTAATTTTTCATTAAGCTTTGTGGAACAGATAGCTCAGTATTTAGCATTATATTTCAAGTGGCTTACCGGTGTGCATCTCTTTGCTTTCTGTTGGTTGCAAGATTTCAGCAATACTACACCTGTTAAAGCAGCGCTAATCAATATTTCTATGTTAGAAATAGATCACATGACTACTTGCATGTGGAAGGAGTCGCTCATAGTGACAACTCTGCAGCACCCCCTCAGATCCACATAGCTTTGTAGGTGCTTTTACTTGTTCTCTGGCCCACAACTGTCCTGTTCTGGGTCACAGTCCCCGTTCTTATCGCTTTTTGCCACAGCAAGCAGCCTTTTTTCAGAGAAAAATACTCTAAAATCTGCCCAGCTCAAATGGCAAACGATTAAAGGTAGTGACTAGTTTGTGAACACTGTGGAGTTAAACAGCCAAATATCTTGAACAATTCACAACCTTTGAATTGCAATTGTATCTAGATAAGTGTGCAGTACCTTCGTTTGAAGGAGAGAGTGCCTGTTTCGGATGAACAGATGGGAAATCACACATCCTGACAGGGGAATTTAAAATACTTATCATCTCTGTAGTGTTAAAATCATTACTCAAAGTAAATTACAACAGCAGCAAAAGTAGAATAGATCAGAGATGGACTGCCAACCTCCCTTCCAATCATGGCCACCTTTAAAATGACCTCTGCTTATAACCAATGTGTTCTGTCCTGATATGGCTGTAGCCCATCCACAATATTTTACTGCATATACAACTATATATCTGGCACTAATTGTGTGCAAGTTCATCCAGTGAAATGTTTCCATCAGAATCAGTGACAGCTCTGTCATCCTTGCTGCAGCAGGAAAGAGGAAACTCTGATCTAGGCAAAGCATTATTGTGCTTGGTACTGTGAAACACAATGGGCATTGTGGCATTTCCTCACAGCGCTAGTTGATCTGTGGCATCATCTCACAACCTTTGAATTGCAATTGTATTTGGTTTGATATGTTGATGATGCCTGATCAGTTATCCTCCCAAACCTGTTGCACTTCTTGGAGTTGGAGTTTCCATTTGCAGTTTCGCAGATTCCCTTTGAACAGTCAATCTGAGTTCAGCGCTTTGGATCTGACTGAGTGATGGAAATTGTTTGAGTGTTATTGTGTGATCAATAACTCTGTGCTGACTGACCGGGGGCTGACTTCCAATGTGTTATCACACATTGTGGTGACTGCAGTTGTGCTGTCTGTCCTGAAAGAATCCTCACATTCTTGAAGACTTTGGTTTGATATGTTGATGATGCCAAACAAACCTACCAGGACAAACTGAATCGTCACTGTTGCTGCAGTCAGCTGAAGGGCACCACAGAGGGGCTTGTGCTTACAGCTGATAATATGATGTGTCATTGCTTGGCTCACCTTGTGCCTCCCCTCAGTAATTTTAGGAAGTCGGCTGCCACAGGGCAACACGGGACTGCACCAATCTCATTATGTTTTTACCTTTTACGAGCAAACTGCAAACTTTCCTTTGTTCCTCTGTCTCTTCCTTCAGTGTTTGGATTTTTTTCCCACTGGCCATGAAAATGACAGCACCTCACTAGCCTGCCTTTAAGGAGCTGTAATGGAATTTAAAATAATGCCCCCGTTAGGACGGCAGCCGGGCAAGTGGAATGAGAAGTAGGGCAGCATAACCAATATGTCAGAGAAGCTGACAGTTATTTAGTGCAGGATTGGTTGAGTGTGTGTGAAGATGGCAGACCTGAACAGAAGTTAAAGATGGCGATGGGAGGGATATTTTTGGGAGTGCGATGGTGCTATAAAAGGCATCTGCAAATGTCTGGTATGCACACTCAAAGCAAATTCTACTCAGTATTGTATGCCTTATCAGTTATTCTTGGTCACCAAGATATCTATGGACATATAAGTGCTATAGTTTTTTTCTGCTCAGTAACAAGTCCTGGTAAAACCACACTGTTCCACTCTGACAGTTTGTTCATTATTTGTCTTTTGCTGTTGTTACTGTTCTGTTTTGTAGAGACTACAACAATGTTAGCAGCAATAAGGGTTTACAAGCAGACATCACTCCATTTTAATCAAAAAATAACAATTAAGATAAAAATTAGGACATGTTGTTATGGCGAAGACTAGACCGGATTCATAAAAATAGTTATTAGTGCATAACTATGCTTTGTCCATTGGTGGAAAGTAACTGTACATACATTTACAGAAATACTGTTTTACTGTTCAATTTTCAGGACTTGAGTGTTTCACTTTACTTTGCTCTTCTACTCTACTACATTTCTGCTTTCGGACACTTTTTTTAAAATTGAAAGATAGAAAATCTTGCAATATGATGCACTTTCATGGATTAAACCATTGTTCCAAACCTTTTTAAATAACAACTGTTGATGTTGACATACTTAGGGTAGCTGTCACATTTCAGATGTCTATGATTTATTAGCATTTAGCAGTGTAATGTTACATTTTTCTATTGTTTCTATCTTAATACTTTTTCCACCTCTGGTATCATAACATGTCAACTTGCTTTTTCTGTGACAGCGCTCATCCTTGATGTCATGACTGTGGCTGGAGTCCAGAGACTGGTGAAGCGCAGAGGACCCTGGGAGATGACGCCAGGCTTCCTGGACTGCGTCGCCATGGACTTCTACTCCTTCCCTGCCGCTCATGCCAGCCGAGCCGCTATGGTCTCCAAATTCCTGCTGTCCCACCTGGTCCTGGCTGTGCCACTTCGCATCCTGTTGGTGCTGTGGGCCTTTCTTGTGGGCATATCCCGGGTGCTGCTGGGAAAACACCACCTAACCGATATGGTGTGTGGCTTTGCACTGGGCATGCTCCACTTTAGCTTGATGGAAACAGTGTGGCTGTCATCAAGCACCTGCCAGACTCTTATTTCCATAAGCACACTCAGCTGGAGCCCTCTTTTCTAAACCCTTGATATAAGGCTATGCTAGCACACAAGGCTTACTTAACACACTAACCCCACAATGTCAAGGACTTAGGTAGGTAGCTGAGTTATTTTTCCAAGGTTTTGAAGTTTCTCAGTGCAGACTGTGGACAGAGAAGCATTAATATCTTGATGCAGATGCTGGCTTGCATGTAACGCCCAAGACAAGACCTTTATAATGCTTCACAAATCCTGGTATCTTCAGTCAGATCAACTCACACACTCCCTTACTGCTCCTTCATAATAAAGGGAAAAATAAAACAACTGCAAAGTGGCAACAATTTGGTGAAAATGTACATGCACGATTAAGGTTTTTGTTTTTTTTGAAAGATTTTTTTCTTCTTTTTTAGATTTTTGATTCTCATACAGCATGAAAGCTGGTATTGTTCATCCATAACAAAATCCGGTCTTAAATCTGTGTGCCTCCTTCCCTTTACCATCTTACTTCCTTTTACCTCCACTCTCTTACTTCTTCCTGTTTTCCCAGTTTTTTTTTGTAATTGTTTTGCTTTTATATTGAACTAATGAAATACTTAAACCACGTCGAACACTGAATAGAGTTTGGTGTAAGGCTGTAATATTGGATGTGATACTAAAATAGATGATTGTTGTTTGAATATTCCGCATTGTTCCTAATTGGCATGACGATAATGTTTGTGTATTTCTGATCTTTTTACTCTATGTTTATCAAATATGAGCTTATTTTTGTGTAAAACAAATGTCACACTTGCACAGACTTTAATATTTTTCTTACAGGTTCAAATATGATTTCCTTCAATGTGCCATTTACAGTATGCTGGAATGAGTTGAGATCTTTTTTTTTCATTGCTCCTCAGCTCTTTGATTGCAGGCTGCTGCAGACAGCCAAACAGATGATTATGGTCTATGCCCCATTAAACAACTCGCAAAGCAAAAATATCTGTTTGAAGTATCAGTTTTTAAGAAATTATGCCTTTATTTTCTGAATGTGTTTTTTATGGACATTTGAATGAAACCTGCTTTTTTTTCTCCTTTGTGGCAAAAATATTTCAGTGCATTGGTTTGGTGTATAAATACAGTTTTACGTACATTAGTTCAGTTTGTTCTGTATTTCATGTTTTTACGTTACTTTTCCATTTTATTAATAAATGAGGTGGACTATCAGTAAAATGTGGATTCTCTGTATTTTAGATTGGAATTTGGAAACTGTCTGCCTACCAGATTGAGGAAAAACGCTGTTAAACCTAAATTGACGAATGATGTTTATAAATCAGCTGAATCCTAGTAGAAGCTGAACTGCCCAGGTTTAAGGCAGCTTTCTACAATAAATGGCTGCTTCAAACATCACTGTAAGGTGAACTGGACTGTAAGGTATCACATGGTGCACGACTTGGTCAGCAAAAGAACAAAGAAGTGTGGTCGAAACCTCACATTTTCATTACACTGTTTCCTGCAGTGAGTTTAACATTTGACTTCTCTCACTTTCCTCTGCTTATATTTCTTATTCTCGGTTTCGTTTGAAATATACACATGTATATATCTCAAAGAAAAAGAGTGCACTTCACACGGAGCATCTACAATTACATCTTGGCAGTTCCAGTGCAACTACTCTACAAGATTGCTCTTCACTATGCAGAGTTCACTTCAGATTACTCTTCAGTGGTTGGTTATGAACAGATACTGTTTCAGTTTTTGCCTTATGGTTGCCTAGTAACTGAATCACTACGATTTCTAGATCAAGATGTTTACCTGGCTGAGATTTGATCCTAGGCAGGCGAAAACATTCATGTACTAGTGCAACAGTATTTCTGATTGTCATCAAGGCTGTGAGTCTTCACAGCCTTTGACACTGCTTTCCTGTCACACCACTCTTACCACGGGCAACATGACAGGAAACGGCACCAGTGCAGTGGTGTGTGTTCTGAATCAGTTCAAATAGCAGGAACAGAAACTGCTTTAAAAAAAAAAAACTTTCAGAGGGAGTCAGACGTTGATACTTAAAATATCTTTCGCTGAATTTACAGCTGTCAGAGATTCTTATGCGTTCCCTGGTTGCATGTGTGCAGTTAGCGATCAGAAGAAGTTGGCAAATGTCTGAGGAACATTTGGACCATATTTCTCCACCTCATTATTTTAATCAAACAGCGCAGAGCAGACATAATAGACATAAACAGGAAAGAGTGCAGACAAGACAGGCACATGCTCCTAATAGGAACCATTTTCTTTTTGCCAATGACGATACACACTGACACTGACTACAGTATCCTAAGAAAAATCAAACATCATTTCTACCAAGAACATGGATTGTAGACAGGGAGCTGCACAAAAAGAGAGAATGACACACCTGACACCAATGTAGGACTTTTTAAAAAAATGTTTTCTTAAGGTAAAATAAAAATGTAATTGAAACGGCCTTGCTCACTCTGAGGGTTTCAGCTTTCATCCTGACCACGATGATTTACTTTCTAGCGAAACGTGAGAGACATCACAGTTTGTTACGAGATCCAGGTTTGTTTAAATTTTACACCAATATCAAGGCCCCTGCAAGCCTGCAAAACATGTACCCAAAATATCCCTGTGAGTAAGTGCTGATAGTGCTTGCAGGCCTGTTTCCACATGCACCGAATCAACAGACACCACACTCCCTACTGTTGTGTCCTTATGCCCTGTTTGTGTCATGCTCTTGGTTAGATATAAAATAGATGAGAGGCAACATTAGACATCACAACCGTACAGGTGCCACTGATCTCTCACCATGCCGTAGGTGTGTAGCTCTGCGCATGTTATAGGGCCAAACAGCTATTCTGGTGATTGTCACACATTTGCATTTTCTCATCTTCCTAAGTATATGTTCCTTCATCAGGATGAAAAAAAAAAATGAAAACGCTATTTAAAAGATTAGCCCTGGAAGCACTCCAAGCTTTTAAGTGTATTTGTCACCATAGTCTGCAAAATGGCTGCATACAAATGAAATAAACATCTCATGTGCTCTGATAAACATTTATGCTGCTTACACATTTTGTTGCGTGATCATCCATTGTTCTTTTTTGTCCCCGGTTTAAATCTGTATCTGTACATCCTGCTGTGAGATCTGCAGTCTGCAGCCTTTGAGAGAATGGCTGATGAAGGGTTAGACAAGTGCCCCCTCTAGAGGAATCTGCTTGATCATACTTCAGTGCTCCAGGAACCTGTCTTGTCTGAAATTATCATGAACTCTGGCAATGCTGTTTAAAGTTTCCTTTTTTTTTTTTATTCATGTTTTTAGAATTAGGAGAGTAGAGGTGAGTAAATGACTAAATAAATAGATAAATGAAAAACTAGAATGGATCCAACCATTTTTAGTGGGTAAAATCTGGACAGGGTTCTATTGTGGTTTTAATGCAATATGAATTTGTGCATTCGTTTCATGTAATTTCTAGTTCACATTAAATTCAGGGTTGCTTCTTTATTTTCTATAGTGTACCTGTATTCCCACACTGGAGTCACAGATCAGTGGAACATTTTTAATTGATTATTAGACACATTTCTGGTAGCATCACGCAGTTTAGGATGGAATTAGTCATACTTGAAATAAGATCAAAACCAGGATATGACTCAAAACCAGGATACTAATGGGTAGGTGAACTTACTGACATTTAGCTGGGTTCTTTACTATCAGAGAGGAAACACATTTCAGAGCCCATTTATCTGTTTGCTGTACAATCAAAAGACCGTTTTGCGGATGCAGTGTTGTAATTTGGGCATTAGAGATCACAGATCACAGTTGAACCGGAGCCAGACAGTCTCACATAAACCAAAGCAGAGTGAACATTTGCTTATTCTAGTTAATTACCTTTCCATCATTCTTTTTGGACAGGAATAATAAGGGCCTTTAGTGCCATTAATTTAACTCTGTGGAAAATAACATTTCTTTTGGAAGAAGATGGGAAAAAGAGGCAGTGAGGTAGAGCTGTGGCCACAGAGGCTTAGTTATGAAATCAAAGTAAATGCACCATACATCAGCAATCAAATCTCTTTGTATGATCCCTCAAATAATTCATTCTTGTATAACAATAATAGAGCTATGTGATAATTCCATTTCAACCAAATTCGCTGAAGTGTTATTGAAGACGAAACCATTACTTATCACTGATGCACTCAGGCTCATGCAGCGACAGAGGTGCTGGTCTTTGGTTTATGCATTCAGTCATGCAGACTTGCAGGTTATTCACATGTTTGAATGTTCCGGTAAATGCACCAAATGTGGCTAAATAGATTATTTCCTGTTGATCAGAAGTAATCCTACTGACACCATATGCTTGCTTGTACATCACAATTATACTGGCTTGAATCCATCATCTGAGAATAGGTCAAACTACACTGTCATTCAACCAGCGGTAGAGAATAAAATGTATTTATTTATATGAAACTGTTCAAAATGATTTCTTCAAATACTGAAAAGAGCAGATCAGTGTACTCATGTTCTTATACATTTTTGACATTTTAAAGCTTAGGTTTTTCTCTGATGTCATTTTCTGAGTTTCCCATTGCATACTGTGTAGGCAGGTGCTTGGAAGATGGGAACATCCACAGGGTGGGTATTTCCGTTGCATGCAAAGCAGAAGCAATGCATGCAATGCAGTGTTCTGAGAAAGAGGATACATGTGCTCCAGTCAGTTCCAGGTACTTTGGTGTGTCTGTCCTCTTCGTTCCCTCCAGTATCTGTTTTTATCTCTACTTGCATACTGCTGATGTCATAGTATCATGTCATAGAAAGAACTACATATATATAGTGAGCTGGTGCTGGCTGATCTGTACTTTTGGTCATTGTGAACTCTTATCAAATTGAACATATGGACACACAAAGACAATTTAATGCATGTTTTCTCAAGACTGTTGCCAGTAACAGACATAACAGTGTCACATGAGGTGATCACAGATGTCATGAAAAGTCTAATTGCCAAAATTGTTTCTGAGTTTCCCAGATACCAGGTGAAAATAGTTATTGGTCTGTCTGGCAGCTGTGGTCAACCCTCATCAAAGGCTGTGGGAGCAGGTTGGTCATATATTGCAGGGTTGGTGGTTTGATCCCCGGCTTCTGAGCAAAATACTAAACCTCAGTTGCTCCCAAATTGCAGTGCGTTGGTGTGTGTGTCTGAATTCATGAATGAATGCCTTGGATAAAAGTGCTTTATAAATGGAGTACATTTACCAAAGCATCCCCACCCAGAATGTATTCAAACTTTATCTGAGTACCATGCCTCATTCAGGGTTAGAATAGTAAAAGTGATTTACAGATTTACAAGCTGACACTAAGACAGCTCAAATAAACTGTGAAACAAACTGAGACTAAAGAGACTAAACTCAAGTGAACGCATTCTTTATTGATCAAAGTCACCTAAGTGTTTTTAACTAAATGATCACACAGAAGTTAGTGATCTATGCATCTATGTAGTTGTTGAAATCAACCAGCAGGGGCCGCTGTTTCGTCGCTAACGTCGCTCGGTGACGTAGGACGCCCTCAGCCGAGCTGATCCAGCCTACACTCTGCCCCGTTCATTCTCAGGCCGGGTAGGACCCAAGCAACAACACTGCTATCGGTTCAACCTATGAAGATTGGGCTTTTACAATCGCCATCCATCCTTCGAGTAGACAACATTTTGTGGAAATATATCACTGTCACTAATCAGAAGATACCCTAAGTCGTTGAATCGGTGAGTTATGGACGTGGATGGTTGTACCAAATCTGCAGTTTTGCTCGTCTTCTCCGCTGCCCAGTTTTATTGTTGCTTTGTTCTGGGCAGCAGCCATTTTTAATCGCCTTGTCCTACATTCCCATCGCTGTGTAAAGACCGTTCTGAAAGCCAAGCTAGGTTAAAAATGTTAGCATAGGTCTGAGTGTTTCGTTGAAGTTTCCACAAAAATACAGTGTATTTTGTCATGTCAAGCACAGACGTAAATCCACTGGAAACCACCGGCCTATCGGGGTTGTTTTCGGACCACTACATTGGAAGTTTAACGGAATTGCCGTTTCGCTAGTTTCCTACGAGCTGCGGCTGTCGAAGCTAGCTCATGCTAAGTTAGAGCAATTGGTTGTGTTTTGTTATTTCTGCCCGATAGCATAAACAAACAGAGAAACGGCAGCTTGCCTGTATCTTCTGTCTAAAGTATAGAAATGAGAATGATATACATCTCCACAGGACCTTGGCCACTAGCACTCGATGTTTACATAGCCATTTTCCTATAGCCACCAGCTAGCATATTTTGCTAGCTGGTGGCCAGCAACTACACCAAAGGTCCTTCTTGACGTGTATCTTGTTATATTACAATTTGCAACAGTCTTTAGGATCATATGACAGGACCAAGTCCGCTTATTTGTTTTATCTGAGCTACTCACTGAAATAAGTTGTGTTTTGTTTTCGAGCAGCGGGCAGGCTGGTGTCAGTTTCATGTGCTGGAATTAGCACTAGCTTTCAGTGAGGTAACGGCACCTATAACTACTGGTAACTTCAGAGAGGTCAAACGATATCTTGCGGGAAATATACGTTTTACTTGTAGTATACACTTTCAGCACTTATATTATTACCTCTTAGTTGGATATAACGTTTAAAATGTAAACAATGCCAAGAGATTGATTACATTAGCTGTCATTGCTTTAGCTTCCATAGCTAACCTAGCGTCAACTAAATTTGTAATTTGGTGGTCCTTGTCAAGATTCTAGGTTTTTTCTTTTAAGTTAACGTGGGTGAAATGGCGTGATTGGATTTAATGCATGATTAAATGGTGGATCGATGTTTTTCTTTAGAAGTACCAGTAAAAAAAACGCCTATGCGGAGATTTAACCGAGCGGCCTCCGATACGTAATTCATTGCCTGGTTTTCCACTCAAACGACGATATTTATTTGCATAGGTTTGTGTATAAAATATTCAAAAGAGCAGCTGTGCACCGATGTGTCTTCGCTAACGTCGTATACACCCAAAAAGATGATGATTTAGCCCACTTTTTAATGCTTTGTGTCACTCGTCTTTTCGCATACATTGTTTTGGTAGTTTGATGAAGCAATCACTTTTGAAATCTGAGCGCTTGTAGCTGTCATTAAAATGTTAAGCTTTAAGACCATGTGTGGCCATATAATCACAATATTAAGCCAGAAAAACACACACACTGGGGTATGCACTCCATCCGATTTGATTGTCGTTGTCAAACACATTTTACTGAAGATAAAAATAAATTGCTTATGTATAGCAAGTTGGTAGAGCTAGTGATATTGCTATTTCTAGAGAATGTCATTTAACTATTATGTGAGCTTTAAGTGTATATTATACAAAACCCCAGAAAACTTCATGATTTAAAATACTTTATCCAAAAAAGAGATACTTGGGTTTGAGTAACTTTGCTGTCAGCTGATAAATTGCATTATTTTTGTTTATTCATGTGTCTTTGTGTAATTGTGTAGTTAGTGTTGTTAACAGTTAAGGTTGTATTTGCTGTATTTTGCTGCATTAAGTGTGTGTATGCCTAATGAGGACACAATTTCAAGTTATTGAAGTATGTGGCTTTATGGTTTTGCATATGTGAATTGTGTATAAGCACAAATTTTATATAAGCTCAGCCTGGTTATTTAAGGACAAGGTTTCAAGTAATACATGAGAGCCACAAGTCAAAGCCATTTCTGCAAACACCACATCATTTCTACAAAGTATCTCAGTAGTGAGGGAATAATAGATGGAAATGGAGTTTCAACCAGGAAAGAGAATGGATTATTGGCATGGCAACATCATGACGCTTACTTCCTGCCTACAAGAACTTGGTCTGTCATACTTAATTTTAGTGTGAATAAAGTATTAAAGATGTCAGATGATTACTCATTTAACGTATAAGCAGTAGAGAGAAAATCCACTTGCGCAGTCTTGAAATTTGCTCAGTGAACATTAAGCCGTTTCATCTTGCTCAGTCTTACTTAAGAACTTTTCCTATGGACATATGGAGAGCAGCATGTCTACAGCATTGATTTTAATCACAGCAGCCCAGTGCAGTTTGTAAGGAACTAAATACCAGTAATGCCACACAAAGAACTGTGCCTCTGAAGTGTTTGGCTACTAGTTAGCTGTGATGGTTGTCTCTGCCCTCAGGTCAGGATGTGAAAAAAAAAACCAGACAGATGTTAACATGGAATAAATCATACTTTCATTTAAAGTCAAATTTTCATTTAAGAATTGGTGACAATAACTGCTTCAACATCATTTACTTTTTTTTTCCTCTAAATGTTGTATACCTAAACACAAAAGGTATTTTTGTTCCAAGCCATACTGTGGGACACTGTGCTCAGAGCTAACATACCGCAAATGGTTTGCTGTACAACTGTGATGTTGCTGAGGTTACACGGGAAATGCGTATGGTCACTGTGTGGCCGAGGGCCGTGACATATGGAAGTGCTCGTCCCAACAAAGGATGAATGCATCACCTTGCATTGGCTCACACCTTTTGTTAAAAGCTGCACATGAACACATTGCAAAAACTGCACAGCGTCCATCAGACCACTAACATGCAGGTGCATTCTACACCTTTGTGAGGAAATAACCAGTAAGTTTGTTACTAATTTAAAAACAGAACGGAGAGTCAATCCGAACACTCTATCCAACCATATTTACACCAGTTATAATCTGATTGAATATCCTTTTCATATGCTGAGGGTACAAACAGAGCATGTCTGATTTAAAGTTGCAGCTGATTTTATGAAGCTTTGCGTTGCCTTTCTTTGCTTTGCACTGGTGTTTCCAGACTGGCTTTACTTGTGGCAAATGAAAAAAATACTTAATGGGTAAACTACTGATTGATTGGGTTAGAGTGAAAAGACATTCAGAAAGCACTTTAATCTTCTGCACAGCTGTCGTTTCAGCCACTACTATGATGACACCGATTGCAAAGAAAGTTGAACTCTCGTTAAAAGTGTCAACTGCCAACTTTGCATGACAAGATAGAGGACATTTACTTGACTCTTAATTTTAGCTGCCAGTTTCATGGCAGATTTTATCAGCTGTAGCTAAACAGTCAGCTAAACATAATCACGAAAAAGTTTTATAGTTGTGACTAGCCTCACGGATTTTCAGTTTTATGAGCCTTGGTCTCGCACAGTTTTCCTCTGAAAGTAATGCTGCCATCTCAGTGCAAT
The DNA here is from genome assembly GCF_046630095.1 of Trachinotus anak. NCBI lineage: Eukaryota > Metazoa > Chordata > Actinopteri > Carangiformes > Carangidae > Trachinotus > Trachinotus anak. Next base: position 7,918,926 of record NW_027273879.1, on the reverse strand, counting down.
GGAGACACATGGAATTTTGTTTGTGGTGCTTAAAGCCTAGAAAATGACATTTGAAAAAAAAATTGAAAATACAGTGTCCTGGCCTCTCAGAATAATTTGTGACATTACGGTACATTTTGAAAATATGTCTAAGGTAGACAGTAGTAACAAAAATATAATATGTGTGAAAATAAGTAGGCCTCACTTCTTGTTCCAATATGATATAACCAATATTTAAAACACTATTGCTGCTCAGATTACTTGTAAAATTTACTTAAATTCACAAAAAAGCTGTTTTCAGGTCTTTATTGAATCTTGACGGATTTTAGGGTTGGTATTGAAATAAACTGTATATCTGAGCGTAGTGTAGAATTTAGGGTTAATTTATAGATAGCTTTTGGGTCAATGAACAGCAGTGTCTGTTGGCTACATTGTTAAGCCCATATAACGTAATGGGTATAGTTTCTTGATTCACCCTATTGTCAATTATTTGATTTTTACATTTTAATTAATTTAATTCACTTATACAAAAACTTTATCTGACTGACTCTATGAGGTCTATACTTAAGGTGGAAATGTCTTCTCCTCTTCTCTTGGTAGAATCAGAAGGCACTGGGAAGAGGCGCAAAGAAAAATTTCCATACTCGATGACATTACATCGCAATGTCCGATCGTTTGGGGCAAATAACCAAGTCCAAGGATGGGAAAAGCAAGTATTCCTCACTCAGCCTATATGACAAGTACAAGGGGAAATCAATAGAAACTCAGAAAAACACAGGTATGGCATGTTTGTTTTTGTGTCTCTCTTAATCAGTCTCTATTGCCCTGTTTAAATTGTTTTTTTAATCTCTGTTCCCTTGATTTATCTACTTGTATCTTCTCTCCCAGTAGTTCCGCGACATGGCTTGCAGAGTCTTGGCAAAGTGGCCACAGCCCGGCGCATGCCCCCACCTGCTCACCTGCCGAGCTTGAAGTCTGAAAACAAAGGAAACGATCCCAACGTGATTATTGTGCCCAAAGACGGTACAGGATGGGCGAACAAGCAGGAACAACCCGATCAAAAGAGGTAAGGGGAGAATGTTTTAAACATGGCAAACTACCCTCTCATCTAACCATTATGTCAATGTTCAGGTAAATTGACTGTGTTACAAGTCATTTTTAAAATTAATTTGATATTTTGATGCACTACAGTGGTATTCTGACAGTATTGGTTAGTCGGTATCATGTCATAGTGCCCATGCCTGCGTTGACTAAATTTTCCAAAACTGTTTTTCTTTTTTTCCTTTCATGTTTATAGTTCTATTGCATCAATACCACAGCTGCCGGAGTTGCAGCCGCAGCTGGCTTTACAGAAATCTGTCTCCAATCTTCAGAAGCCCTCACCGGTAGCCAACCAGGAGGTGTGTATGTGTAACTATGGTTATATTCAACTTGGGGCATTCTTTTGCTAATTTTTATAACCATAAAGATTGTGTTAAAACTTGTGTCACTAATTTGCTCTTCAAGAAGCCCTGCCTCTTTAACACACAACTGTGGGTCTAGTGCAGATTTCAATAATGACTTTAAAAAACGTCCCCTCTGTGGTCACAATGCAGATATACTCAAACTATGTCTCAAATGTCAGTCAGACCCAATGCAGATGTTAGACTGTGACCCTGGTTTTCTTCGTTTCCACAGAGCACAAACACAGGTGGACCAAAGCAATGGGCCCAGCTAAATGGAAAGGCAGTAGAGCAAGATGGTGAGTCACTTCAGATTTATCTCTAATTGAGAGTTGCATTAAAGATAAAATGACATGTTAATGGTAAAGAATATGCTGTCCAGATTGTGATCCCATATGTCCTTGCTAGTTGGTACAACATTATTCTGTTTGTGTAAGTCGGGACAAACATCTTTCTTTGTGTCACTTCTTATGATACTAACATCAGGTTCAAGGGCCTCAAACCGACTTCAGCCCTTCTCTCACGAGGAATTTCCCACGCTGAAGGCAGCTGGAGAACAGGACAGGGCTGGCAAGGAAAGAAGCGGCTTCGATCCGTCGTATGGGCCCGGACCAAGCCTCCGCCCTCAGAGTAAGTCTCAACTCTGAAGAATTGGCTGGCAGTCTAATAGATAAGCTAATGTCTGCTGGAAAGCAAATTATTAAATTGGCGGCAAGATTTTTGACTGTTTCTGGAAGCTAATGATACTGTTGAAACACATTAAAAGCTTGCTAATAAACTAAAAGAAACAAATTCTAGGAGGAAGAGAGCAGTTTGCTAAGCTTTTCTATATCCCAACGCTATATGTCTTTTCTTATCAGAACCTGTGCATCTATCAAGCAAGTAGAACTCCTTGACAGACATGCTGACAGATTTTCACTGACTCAGAGCTTCCACCCCTACGTTGGGCAATTGCCTTGAGTGGCAGAGTAGAGAATGGCTGCTAGTTTTCAAGTTACTATAGACAATGCTGCATGTTTTGAATTGGCTGTTTCTTCTAGAGAGGTTGAGAGATTGACTTTGCAGCGTGTAATTCACTCTTGTCATTAAAAACATGGGGATACGTTTAAAAACAGTCCGGTATCAGTTTAAATTTCATATTTTGTCAATTCAATATAGTGCATGTAGGATTTATTAATTAGCTCTAAAATCCCTCTCCCCACTTCAAGATGTGACGAGCTGGAGGGAAGGTGGTGGCAGGAACCTTCAGCCCTCGTCCTTGACCCTCGGCCTGCCTGCAGATCCTGAGGGTAAGGTCACTGCCCTGGGTGAGACTGGCACCCCTCCAGCTGCATCTCACCCCCCCTCTGCCACTGGCACCACCTCTTCAAGTGTAGTGACGGCTCAGTCACCAGGCGCTGACCCCAAGGAGCCTTCCCTACGACCCGCCCAGCCTGTCCGCAGAACAACCGTCCCTACTGCCCTGCAGTACCAGCTTCACCACACTTCAACTGCTGTCTACCACGACATGTTGCCCGCATTTGTAAGTACTAGGTGGCTCATATGACTTCTCAGGTGCTTGTTTAAAAAAAGCTTCAAAGACAGGGTACTTGTTTTACTTGTAAATAGTCAACTTTTGGATAAAGTCAGAAACGGCTCAGATCCTTTTGTTGGCAAATTGTATTTCTGCTATGAACACTTGTTATCCTTCTATTTTTCAGATGTGCTCTAAAGAGACACGTGAAGCCCCAGGTACAGAACATGTCCCTACTACCGTAGCAGCCCCAGCCCGATTTGAAAGCAAACCCACTTTTAGACAGAGTTATGCCAAACCTGAACTTGTCAAGTAAGTACCATAACAATATGAAATTCTGTGATTTGACCAAGAGGTTCATGAATTCTGGCAATTGCTAATGTGTCTTTTTACCATCTTCAATTACAGTGGTGATGTGAGAAGAGAGAACCGCTTTGTGCGTGCTCCACCTCGACTCTCTTCTCAGCCCATACGCAGACCTGGTGACAGACCACTGCGGCCAGCCATCATTAATCCAGAAGACCTGAAGGATCTGGATGAGCTTGACAATGAATGCGAGGATGGATGGGCTGGTCAGTATTTCTTAGACCTGTGTAATTGCCTTCAACCCCCTCTTTTAGTGAAGCCAAATAAAATGGTGACTTTGGTTTTTGAATATTCTGAATATTGCATAGTTTTTGTGCCAGCATCAATTACTATTCACTGCTCTGACTCCTCTAATAACAGTTCAACTGCTGTAATGTGCAGACATATTCTGAGCACCAAACCCTGAAGTTTTCTTGTCGAACAATGTACAATATCTACCCATTTCCACAGCCTGCCTTATAGGAAGGCTGAAAGATAAAAAATATGATCACTTGAGGTTTTATCTCACATATGCAACAAAAGTTGTATTGCATAGACAGAGAAAGATTTGCCCACTGGATCCAACTAAATGCAGTTCACTTAGATCGTTGTTGATCAATAATGTGAGCTTGTGTATTAGCATTCATTCATGAGTCATATTAGGATTGCAAATGGCTAATTTCTCAAACTATCATTCTATTTAACCCCTTTATTTTCTTAAAAATACTTAATAAGTGTGTACGCCACACCACACCTGCTGATGGTTTGTTGTTTTTCCAGGACTCCATGAGGAAGTTGATTATAGCGAGAAACTCAAGTTCAGTGATGATGAAGAAGATCACTTGCCCAGTGATAAAAACAAGATGTGGTGAGATCTCTTTACCCGTAGCTCATTACTCCTCTAAACACTATGGTTGGAGTGGAAACACATACTGTTCCAGTATTGTCATTACTTAAAGGGTTCTTGGTTTCAGGACTGAATGGGAGAGGGAGAGAGAGAACCAGCGTGACTGCCAGTCCTCCCTAAGTTCAGGTGAGGCGTCTTACCCCCAGGAGGGCCCTGAGGAGAATTATTCCTACCAACATCACCATCACGAGCCTCCCAGGAAGATCAACGGCAGATATCTCTCAATGGACACCCAGGTAACTACACACGATGCTGTGTTTTCCAGCTTCATTCTCCTCTTTTGAGATTACTTATCTAAAATCAACTCATTATGATGTAACTCACAGTTAAAACACATCTTGTCCTTAAATTCCTCTTTGGTTGGAGAACTAAACAATGCACAGAGCATAAGAATATCAGTGTGCCTTCATGAGGCTGTGGTTGAGATTTGGAAGAGATAACCTTGCGGTAACCATAGTGATGTGTCTGACTATGCTGTACTTGAGAAGTCTTTTTGCTCGGCAAGTGAAAAGGATGTGATAGACATAATGGAAGGACGGATCATGTGTCAGTTTTTTTGGCCATTTTCATGTGGAAAAAAAATCTGTTAGACCCTTTGACTAAACAAGTCCTTGAAGTTTATACGTTCTTAGTGAGAGTGGGTGGACTGGGCTGATTGTTTAATTCATGGTATTCTTAAGGACTCGTGATCTGTGGTGCCTACAATGTAATGGTTATTTCCCAAGTATAAATCTGGTTTTGGGCCTTAGTTTCTTGTCATTCATTCCCTTTTCCCCACGTTTCCATAATTTAGAGGAATGCAACATCTTATAAACACTTTTCGTGAAAGGTAAACATGAATTGAACTGTCAGGGTTTGTTTTTGAAGAACTGGCCACAGGTTTGTTTAATTTTCTCTGTTTAAAAAAAGTAAATAAGTTTAGTCATTCAGAGTAAAAATAAATGTCTTGGTGAAAGCCTTTTCTTTAAGGACACATTATGGATATTTTTCAATATAATGTGTATACTATACGCTGGAGAATTTTGAGCTTGATTGATCAAAGAGAGACACACTCTAAACAAAACAAAACCTTGCATATTTGAGGGTTTAGTCCAGTGTGTTTTCAAAAACAGAATCCATTACATAAATGAACAGTCTTGCCTCTTAAACTGCCTCTGTGACATCTCCAGGCCCAGCAGAAAAACCAAGGTGAGCCACTGACTGACCAGGAAGATCACCAGCGCCAGTCTCAAACTCAGGCTCCTGCTAGGGCAAAGTATGTGTCACCCGAGTTATCAGAGGCTGTTGAGAGAGCTCGCAGACGCCGGGAGGAGGAAGAGAGGCGGGCCCGTGAGGAACGGCTGGCTGCCTGTGCTGAAAAGCTTAAAAAGCTGGATGAGAAGTTTGGGAAGACTGAAAGGCAGACATCGAGGACGGAGGAGGGCCAGAAAGAGGGAGATGGCAAAGAAGTCCCACTGTCTCCTAACAGGGAACAAAGTAAAGTTCACCCTGAGAACTGGAAATACAGCACAAAAGGTAAAAAAGAACTGCAAAAAGATTTGCATATTTAGGCCCAAACTCTTACAAACTATGAGGACTATTGCAAATTTAAGTAGCAAATTCTAATCATTTTTGCTATCAAATGGTTCCAGATGGAAATGAGTGTCCCCCAGACAACTCTCCTGGCCACAGTTACCGTGAGGAACATGGCTTCTCTACCTACCGTGGTAGCGAAGATGATGGACAGGAGCCCTCCTCCCCCCCAGGAGACTACAATGGACGTCATCCCTCCAAACCCATCCCACCACGCTTTCAAAAGCAGCCGCAGCACCACCAGCAGCAGGTGAGTGCCAGCTGATGGCCCTTCTAAGCTATAAAGTCCTAATCCCAGTCTCATGTGTCCATGTATTAGTGGCTGCTTTGTGAGAAGAGGGCTTTCAAGAGTTCACTGGGATTTTTAATGTTGGAATCATCAACATGCAATATGAAAGGCAGTGAGCCATATGTAGGGTGTTAACCTATTTGGCTTGATTGGATTATCCAGTGTTAATTCCTGTAAGGGTTTTTTGAGTGAATATGCTTTGGTTCTCCCATGTAAGAAAACAACAGGAAAATGCAATAGATAAATGGTGAATTGATAAATTTTTCAAAATTTAAAAGTTTTTGCTTTTCACTTCATCATAAGAGGTGTAGTTGAGCATAGAATGGATTGTTTAACAGAGGGCATGTCCCAGCAGGAAAAGCACAGCTATAATTAGCAAAGATCAAACATTAACAACGGGTCCGTCTTTAATATCATTACTAACACTTCTGTTGTGTGTTGTGAACAGTGCCTACTGGTAGGCTAGTTAATAATGTTTTCCTTGACTGAGAACAGCTGCTGTGACAATGAGCATGCCACGCTCTTGCATGAGAGGTGAAACACAGTGGATGAAATTACTCTTGATTTTCTCGGTTAATCTTTCATACTTAGTCTATAGTGTATGTGAATTGTTGTGGTATTAACTTTAGGTATACCTTCTACAGGAACAAGTGTACAAGATGCAGCATTGGCAGCAGTCAGGTCACCCACCCTCGTCTGGCTCAAGCCATGGCCAGCGGGGCTACTATCCCCCACATGTGCTTGGGTTTGACCCTCGCTGGATGATGATGCCGCCTTTCATGGATCCCCGCATGACCCAAGGACGATCTCCTGTGGACTACTACCCTAATGCTGTCCACTCTTCAGGTGAGCACTTCCTCGAGAAAATGAGCATGTACCTTCCTCAAATGAGACTGTTTGCTAGCATGGAAAAACTCCCAGTTTTAAAACTGAGTGTTTTCAGCAGGAATCATGAAACCCATGATGCATCAAGACCACTTGAGCAGTCCTGGTTCTGATGAGGGATGTCATCCCAGCCTGCACCAGGAGAGAAGAGCCCCTTCCACAGAGCCTTACCCCATGTGGAACCAAGAAGGCTACCCCTTGCGCAGCTTCACTCCACCTTACCAGAGACAGCATGAAAGCTCAGACAGTGGCCAAGCAGATGACAGGTCAGTTACTGCGTTTAAAGATATTTGAGCATGTGAATTTTTCAGTTCTTAATTGAAACATTCTTTCATATTTTCATTAAAACCCATGGAAACTCTTGCAATGCAGTAAAACCCTGCTTAGTGATAAGGCTTCTCTTGATGGGCTTGTGTCTGTTTTTTTAATTCTTTTTGTATCCCCATTTTTCCTACAGAAGTGATATGGCCTGCTCCCAACAGGACTCCTATGAAGAGAGGGCCAATGAGTGCTTGACCCACCCCCAAGATGATCTCCCTCATCATACTTACCAGAGCCGAGGCCCAGACAGAGCACATCATGACCAAGGCTTGCTGACCACTGCTCAGAACCACCCTCAGAATCATGGAGATAATGAATACCCAAAACAAGACTGTAGAGACAAACATCTGAAAGATGGCCCCGAATCTCACGATGAGACCTTAGATGGCTCCAAGGACAATTGGAAAAGAGATGGAGGCCAGAAACAAGATGGAGAACTTAACAATACTCAAAGCCAGTGGTCTGAACCCAGTTCCAGCTCTAGTAGTAGTGTCAGCCAGCCATCTGAGACCAGTGGGCGTACCTTGATTCGCAGAACTGGGCCCATCAAGAAACCGGTTCTCAAGGCACTCAAAGTGGAAGACAAGGAGAATGAGAAGCCTAAACCTGAGCCTGAGGAGAAACCTGTCCCCTACCGCCTGGAGAAAGAAGTCCTTACTAACGTTTATGACTTGAAGAAAGATATCCAGCCTGCCAGTAACAGGCGTGCAGCCTCGCCTGTTGTTGAGAAACAACCCGAAGAGAGGCAGCGTCAGTCACCAGCTCCCACCAAAACAGAGAGGCCTTTGAGCACCCACAGTGATGACTCTCCCAAGGAGAGCACCTGGGACAGTGCCAAGAGCCAGTCACCTAGAGATAGCCAAGAAAACCGGGAGCCCCAGGCACCACGGCGCAATAACTGGATCTTTATTGATGAAGAACAGGCCTTTGGTGCAGTCAGGGGAACAGGAAGAGGCCGCAGTCGAGGATTTAGAGAATTCAACTCTAGAGGTGGAACCCGTGGTGGCAGAGGTGGAGACAGTCTCAGAGGAACTTATAACAATAATAACAACAGCAGTGGCATTGGCACTCAGCGGACAGGCAGAGGCCGAGCACCACCTAGGGACCTTGTCAAGGTGGAGGAGTTCCAGCGGGGCAAACCCCGGAGACGAAATGTCAGTGAGACCTTGAGTGAAGCCTCTGAGTATGAGGAACTGCCCAAAAGGCGTCGCCAGAAGGGATCTGAAAATGGAGAAGGTTACACAGAGTCTGGAGAGGTCCGTAAAGCTGACAGAGATTCTTGGAGGTCAAACAAAGTTTATACTGATGAACAGACGGCCACAGATTTCAAAGAAAAGACCAAGGCCAGCAGGGGCTTTGGGGGTCGCACATTGCCTCCCAGACTCAATACAACTGGAAGTTACAGTCGAAGCTTTGGAGGCTCCAGGGACATTTCTACATGGAGGGGCCGTGGGCCCCAGTTCGGTAGCAGTGGTGGCTCCATGCAAGAAAATGGTTATGGTCCTGGTGCTGAGACTGTTTATTCCCGCAGACTTCCTGTCGACCGTGAGACTCTCAAATACACCCCTAAATTCACTGGCTCTTTGATGGAAAATGGCACAGAGGACCGTGAAGGAGAATACTACTTTGATAATGATAACCCCGACAGGCAAATGCTAAGGAGACGGCGTCCACCCCGTCAAGACAAGCCTCCACGCTTCCGTCGTCTACGTCAAGAACGTGAACCTGGCTCAAACCAGTGGACAAGTGATGAGTACGTAAACGGAGACTTTGCAAACCCCTGGCCTGGTCGCTCCAAAGGCAGTGGGGAAGAAAGCTGGCCTAGTGGCCACTACTCTGGTGGGCGTTCTGGCCAGCATGGTCAGGTGGAGGAATGGGAGACAGGATCAGACAACAGTGACTTTGGTGACTGGAGAGAGAAGCGAGGAGGAGGTGGAGGTGCAGCTACGCAGGGACATGGTGATATTCCCTCTGATTCTGGCCATAGTGAACCAGGCTCTGGCGAGAAAAGGGAACTTTCCAAGAGAAGCTTCTCTAGTCAGAGACCATTGGTAGAACGGCAGAACAGGAAAGGGGAGCCATTGCTACTGGAAGCGAGCAAGATGACACGTACACCTGATAATCCCCCCACCTCCTCCTCTAACAGGAGCGACAGTTGGCAGAATGGAGGGACTTCTTGTAAGAGGTGAGGTGAATAATATAACAAACTTAAAGTTGAGGTTCATTGTAGGTTATACTGCCCTATACCCATATGTATTGCTCCTGGGAATTAAACATCCTAAATATGTGCTTGGGAATTATATTAATGCTCTAGTGTCTTGTTTCAGGCCTGGTTGTTATAGTTGCATAGAAACAAACAACATTGTGTGTCTTACACCTACATTGTTTTGAATTAAATGTAGTCTGGCCACCCCTTTGTTTTTTTTTTTTTGCTCACCTTTGTTTGAAGAAACACCACTTTATTCAAATGTATGAAAGTGAGTGCTTACCCTGCAAAGAGAAACTGTGAATGTTCATTAAGATATCTAGCTTTCATTTTACTGGCACTGATTATATTACTAGTCTGGACTGCATTGTTTTTTACTTACTTCCATCAATTAGCTTTTGAGATCCTTTTTCCATAAGGTTCATACAATTTCGTTGTGGCCTCCTGGGTTCAGTTTGGAAGTGCCACATGCTATTCCCACTTGCTCTACCAACATTTGTGTATTATTTGACCATAACTATGCTAATTACCTGTGTATAGTTTGTTCTGTCTGCTACTCCATTCTGCTCCATTGTTTAAGGAAATCAAAAGATTATTTATAGTTTGCTACTGTTTCCCCTGCAGTTAAAGTCTGGGGTACTGAACATTTCTCACTTTGTCCCAGATGAGGATATAACTCAGTTTCATTGAGATGAATGTAGGAAAAGGTGCCTGTGGCTAAAAGGAGGATTGACAAATTGAACAACACCGTAGATTTTCCACTGCATCCCCCTTGAGCCTGAATTTTAAGTCATTCTGTTTGTTTTTTGTCTTATTCAACGTGTTATCTGAAGCCTTTGCTTAAATGGCCAAACTGAAAAATATTTTTTATGCCAAAATTAAATGGACCATAAGATTCTCAGAAGTTATGGTAATTTTGTCACTTTTTTACGTTGATGTTTTAGCAGTGCTAAGAATACCCAATTAAAACCCTTTTGTCTTCACTTTTCTACTTTGAGCAGGAGCCCAGATGAGTCCGGCCCAGTCTACAGCATAGAGCAGCAAGAGGAAAGGGAGCCCAGTGAGCCCTCAGGGAAGAAATTAGACAAGGAGCTGAAGCCAGGACCTGTCAAGACAGACTTAGCTGAACCTCTGTCCCAGTATGAACTCAGCAGTTACCCAAGTGAGTCCAGTATATTAGAATTGTTTTTGTGTTCTTCATCTTGATTAAAAAAATGAGACATCCCTGGACAATTGGTGCTTGTGCATTTCTAAGTTTCTAAAAAAAAAAAAATCCTATTTTGTAGTTGAGGGGGACACAGGGGGACCAGTTACCACCCCTGATGGATACCAGGATGCCTTGTCCAAAAAGCAAAGACGCCCACAGGAAGATGAGAGGAGGAGGAAGGAACAGGGAGCTGCTGTAAGTTGAACATATGTTCAACACATGCTCAGTCCTCATGCTGAGGATGAACAAAATGTATGTAGTATATTAAGCCTTTTCTCATTGCTGTGTTAGGTGCCAGTAAAGAACAGGACAATCACATCCAAGATACCCCCACGCTTTGCCAAAAAGCAGGGAAGCATGAGCATTGAACAACCTGAGGAGGCACTTTCTTCCAACAACTTGGGAACTGAAATCTGGGAGACCAACAGTTCAGGTAGTAGACTGATCCAATTCTGTCAAGGCTCTATTCTCGATGCTTTTGTTGGTGCTATCAAGCAGAAAAACATGCCTTGTAATAACTTGAAATTGCCTGTAAAGCATATTTGCTTAATTAGGGCATATAGCAGAATTTACCATTGCAATATTATTGCTACAGCATTGCTCATATGTACTCTTTAAATAGTTTGACATTAAAACACAGAAAAAATAAGTTAGGAAGGAATTATTTAAAATGTGCATTTCTAGTCAAAGTTTTATTTTTTGAATGGGTACATTTGGTTTTCAGTGCAGGAATATGTTTGAGACATTTATCAGTTTTATTGATGAATTTAGGTTTTTGTGAATGGGAATTTTAAGAAAAAAGACAAACTGATTGCATTCTTTACTAATGGCATCATTTATCTTTTTCAGCTCTTTCAGTACAGTCCTCAGGTGGAGACTCATGGACTAAACAGGTGTCTTACACTGGGAGCGAGCCCAACTCTGAGGTAGTACAATACAAATACAGTTGCTCATTGAAACCTCCACCTATACTGCAAATATTCTGTATCTGCATTATATGTCTTCAGTTAAAAATATTTTGACATATTTTTTTTTTACTTTGACAAATACATTTTTGCAATTGAATTAGATTACTCAAGAAACATGGCCAAATTAATACCTTTTCTTCTTCTTGGCCAGGACTCTGATGCTGGGCCAGAGCAGAGTAAAGAACAGCACAAGCCAGGGCCGATTGGAAATGAACGCTCCCTGAAGCACCGCAAGGGCTCAGAGGGTGTTGATCGGCTGGAAGGTGGCCCCATCACGCCAGTCAATGGTGTGGACCTCCATGTGGACACTGTGCTGCCTGTGCCTCCTATTGAGTTTGGTGTCAGTGCCAAAGACTCTGATTTCAGCCTACCACCAGGTTCTACCCCAGTGCCCGTATCAAATCCTGTCAACAAGCTTCAGGACGCGCTTACCACCAATGTGAGTGATTTTATCTGTACTCGTGGTGTCTTGGAAATTGAACAACTAGATGTGATCTGAATGCATTGAAGATAATTAAAATTACAACAATGCTTCAAGGACACTTTAATAATGGAAGAGTGTCCTTTGTGCTTAACAACAACAGATATTGTCTTTCAACTGATAGATCCTGAACTTCTGCTCATTTTTTAACAGACTGCTCTCAATCAGAGTATCCCCATGCTGCGCTCCAACCACCTGCAGCCTGGAATTAACCTCAATCCCATCTCCTTCCCCAGTGCTGACCTTACTCTCAAGGTATTTGACTTACAATCCCATGTGCAAAAAGCTGTATCTTTTCATACATGTTTCCAAAAAGGGATAATCAGTGTCTGTTTAGGAAATATTTTCCTGTATGGGCAGAAAATATGGTGGCAACATTAAAGGGAAAACTGAATGATTTGGTATTCAAACACGCATATTAATTTCAAATGTTTGTTTTCTTCAGATGGAATCAGCACGCAAGGCCTGGGAGAACTCCCAGTCCCTCCCTGAGCAGGGTTCTCCTGGCGGAGGTGCTTCAGGTGCTCAGCCTCCCTGCAGTGTTGGTTCATCCAGTGGTGTCAGCTACAGTTCTTTTGGAGGAGTGTCCATGCCTCCGATGCCTGTGGCATCAGTAGCACCCTCCATGTCCATGCAAGGTAAAACTGCTTATTCTTTTTTCCCCTGTTTGATGGGGGTTTAATCTTTGAGGTACACTAAACCTAAAGACTGTTGTTTTCTGTCTCTTCTGTAGGTAATCATATTCCCCCATTGTATCTGGATGGTCATGTTTTTCCAAGCCAGCCACGTCTTGTGCCTCCCACCATGACCCAGCAGCAGACATACCAACAGGTAGAGAGATAAACACATAAACAGACAAGCTTGTTTGTGTATCAGCAGAATTGTCATGTTACATTTGTTTATCCATTCAGGCGGCCGCAGCTCAGCAGATTCCGATCTCTTTGCACACGTCTCTTCAGGCTCAGGCTCAGTTGGGGCTTCGAGGGGGTCTTCCTGTTTCGCAGTCTCAAGAGATGTTCAACTCTATTCCTCCCTTCAGGTACTGTCACCTCAGTTTTCCATGAAATTCACACTAGTCCTGTTAAAGTGCCTCACTTTAATGGTATTATCTGCTCAGGCACACATGAATCCTGTTCTTTCGCTCATTCTGCTGCCCTTCTTTGTCTTCCTTGTTTTAGGTCCCAGGTTTACATGCACCCCAACCTGTCACAGCCCAGCCCAATGGTGCTGTCGGGTGGAGCCCCTCTCAAGGGGCCTTACTCGGCTTTCCCTGGCATGCAACCTTCAGACATGGTCAAGCAACAGTCAGGCTCTCACTACCAGCCAATGAATGGCAGCCAGCAACTAGTCTATGACAGCCAGATGAACCAGGGGCCTGGTATGGGTTCTTCCCAGTTAATGGACTCTCAACTCATCCAGGTTAGTTAGTTTCCCAACAGCCAAAGATACTATGTTCCTCTTGGTGCTTGTCAGATTTTCAGATCTATAAACAAAAAAAAAATTCTTTTCACCAGGTGACCATGCCCCTACCTGGCTCTCAGCTGCGCTATGGCTCAGCTCAGCAGCATCTCATCCTCCCACAGTCCATCCAGCTGCAGCAGGGACAGAACCTTTCAGTGGGAGCCCCGCGTCGAATGCTGCCACCTGGCTCCCAGCCTGCTGTCATGACTGGCAGTCGAGAGGTGTGACTTATGAATGTAATGTTACTCAGCCAAAACTGCTTAGAGTAGTATAGACCGATCTGTATAATGCCACATATTTTTAATCTATAAAACCAGTGGTCCACAGTGGTTCATATGTATTGATAGTGCGTCTTCCTTGTTGCTCTATTCTCAGGGCTCGCAGATGGAAATGAAAGGCTTCCAGTTCTCTGAGAAGCACAACCACTCCCCAGGCATATCTGCAGGGTCCTATAGGTGAGTGGAAAATGGTTGTTGAAATACTCTGTATATAGCAAACACTCCTTTGCTCTGTTACTTAGATAATGGGGTATTACAATTTCAGGGCATGGAGTGAAAACTAACTTAAGTTTCCTTTTCCCCCTCTTCATCAGGCCTGGGTCTGCCAGCCCCAGTGGCAAACCCTCTGGTCCTGGGGGCCCTGTAGGCCCCTTGCCAACACATTTTACTCAACAGGTATTTTTTAAATAATTTATTTTAAGAAGTATTTACTTTAAAGGTTAATCAGGGCATTTTTAAACATGGCCAATGACAGAGGTTTTCCGCCACCTAAGGCTGGTGAGTTTGGTATGTTTGCTAAAAGCTGCTCTCCTGACCAGGTCAAAATGATGGTCCAGGGTTCACTTCTAAAAATTAAAACTGAATAACCTAACAACAAATCTGGTAGTGAAGTATTTGGACCAGGTCTGAAAATGCCCTAAAGAATTCTATACTAGCATGCTAATTATTCGTGTTTTCATTTATTTCCCACTCCCTCATCTACTTCCCTCCCCTCCTCCTCTCCCATGACCAACAGGTCCCACCTGCTCAGGGCAGCATGATGATGCACATGCGGCCCCCCACCACAGGCCCTTTCCCCAATCCCATCCAGAGACCAGTCATGCAGGTCAACAAGCCTGTCATCATCCGTTCCCCCCCTTACCCTAATCCTGGCCGTGACCCTTCCCACTCCACCCCTCCCTCGGCCCCCGAGCCCCCTGTCAAAGGGCCAGAGGATGGCATGAAGGTGAGCCACCCACTGTAAATATAGGTAATTTAATTTAATCAATTTTCTTTTTTCTCTATTTGAATTACATGTTTCATGTTTTTTTAGTGTGTGCCTTTGACTTTAAGTATACAGTTCTAGTTAGCATATCTGAAATGTATTAATACAATATATTTTTAGTACTTAAGACTTATCTGGGATAATAAAATTCTGTTCTATTCTTGTTTATAGCAATATTAGCCATTTTATCTATAGACTATTGTATACTGTAAATATATAATTTTCATTTGAACATGTTTCTTGTAGCATTTTGCATTCTTAGGTATAATTGCAGATTAAAAAAGGTTATAATTTTGGATAATCTAATGCTGATACTCAACGTAAAGGATTTAAGTGTATTGTTAAACTAGTTGACAGGTAATCAGCAGCATGGTTGGGCTGAGAAGCAGAGAATGGTTTTCTGGAAAAGTAACTTGTACAATAGTTAGAAACTGGAAAGGAAGGAAATTGTGAAAAACATCCAAATAAGTGTTTACTGCATAAATGTAAAGCTTGCCAGGCACTGCTGTAGATCTTAGTAATGCTGCCTTTTCTTTTGCAGAATAAAACCATACGAGAAGTGCGAAAGGCAGTGGGTGAGGGCAAGACACCATCTGGGGGCATGACCAGCAAACTCCAGGAGCCCCTACCCTCTACGGGGCAAGCCAAACCAGCACGCACTGGAGCCATCAAACCCCAGGTGGTCAAAGTAGAGGAGGGCAAGGCGTAACAATGGACCTCAAAATCCTCATCACCACCCAGCCTGCCAACACAAAGCCCCTTGACCAATGTCTGAGCCTTCTGAGACCCATCTTATCCCAAGGCACCGAGGCAAGGGGCAAACATGCTGACATCACGATGAATTACCCCCTTCTTGAACTGTCTGAACTGGACACTATTATTTCACACCACGTATAGAGATATATAAATATATTATAAATATATACATAGACACAAACAGTCTTTTAAGCAGATCTCTTCAAGGTCCTCTTTAATTTATTATTAGTCACTTTTAAGGGGAGATTGGTAAAGATAAAAGTTATTTGTTTTCTTTTGTGTTTCTCCTCAAAGCGGGAAAAAAGGAAAATGGCCAACTCAGACAGATGGTTCATTTTTCATACCATTTTGCCAAACTATTAACTCCCTGTTTATGGACTGTAGCCCTTAAGACCAGGCAGACACTTGATAAAACTTACTATGAGAAGCAAAGTCTGTTCAATTTTTTTAAACAAATTTGAAATGCTGTGGGGCACTTGTTTGTTGTTTTTCATTGGCATTCTTGCTGGTAAATAAAGTTTCAAGTCATCACCCATTCATTCTATTGGTAAAGGACTTCTTTTATTAACCTGGGAAAAATCCTAACTCCAATTTGTGGACATCATTGCATGTCAACATGGCAAAGGTCAAGTGTATCAGCCTAGAATTGCATCTTCTGGGTTTCCACGCCCAGCCCATGAACTGTGGCAAAACTGCTTAGACTGGTAGAAATGATTTCTTTTTCTTAAAACTCTGTTCTTTGCTTTTACATTCTGTTGCTTGCTCTCTTCTGTCTGTAAATTGAAACAAAAAGGTGGACATTGTACCAAAATCATGTTGCTTCCATGGGAACTTCACTGGCATTGATACAGCGTGTGCATGTGATGTGCTGAATGTGTGTAAACTTGCAGGACTCCTGCCTAGAAGCTAGCAACATTTCACAAAGACTGTACCTGAACTCAGCATTCATTATGCTGCCATCGACTGTATGGATTTTGATAAACCAAGCTGGCAACAATTTTGGCCTCATTGTGAAGTTTTGTGTGTGGGGTGGGGAGGTGCTGCATTCTCAATTGCTGTAAAGGACCCCAGAAATCGCTGATTGAAATGTTTGCTTTCTTATCGCTTTGTTTGGATTGTAATGAATCAAACTGTCTGTTTACGAAGATGTGATATAAGTGATTATTTTTACATCCTTTAACCTGTGGGCGGTTTGCTTTTTTTCTTTTAATGCTCCTGAAAGACTTTGCTCTCTAGTTCCGTTCAAATCCCACTCGACAGTACTGTGGGGAATTGTGAAGAAACAAACTCATCACCATTTGATTATTCAGCATCTGGTCTCTGAGGTGGCACTAGCAATAAATGCAGCCTAACTATAATCACAATCAGGGTCCAAAAAACTATATATATTTTTTTTTCTGTTAGAAGCTAATGATCACAAACAAGGGGCGTTTAGCATTGCTTGCTCAATTAAAATACGATCTTTGACTTAAAGCTTTTTTTGTGCGCACTGCAGTTCCAGTGGACTACGAAGGACTTTTAAAAGTGTTCTATTTGAAAATGTGAAGCTGTTGGAATCATCATTTATTTTGGGGTTTTTTTTGTTTGTTTTTTTTTTTTTTTTTCTTGGTAATGGACATTCATTTTGAAACTCACAATGCCAATGTCATAACTGGTTAAATGTTACTGCTTAATATAACGCTCCATGACACTACAAAATGTTGCGATTTATCTTTATGACAATGTTTCACTGGTATATATGTATATGCATACTTAACTGTACAGTCAAGCCTCGTCAGCGAGGGGAGGCTTAAACCCACATTTCATTTTAGATATTGTGGCACTATAAAGGATTTAACGTTGAATAGGTCACTGTGTTCTCAGAATGGATTGCTTTCACTTGTTGATAGGTTTATCGGGCTTGGAGTGTTTTTGCCTCTTATCCCTTTCTGCAAAAGATCTTGATGCTTCTCATCATTGTACCTGCACCAAAATGTTGCCCTGACTTTTTTTTTTTTTGTACTTTTAAGATGCATATTTCATTTTGTCAGAGGACCAGCGCTTTCTACAGCTGATCCAGCATTCTATTTATCCTATCTGATCTTTATCCTTTCAGATATTTGGTCATTACTCTCCCTTGTTAAAAAAAAAAAAAAAAAGAGCTTATTGAAAGAAAAGAAATAAAGCAGTTGTGATTTCTTAAATGTACTGTTGATTCTGTATTCTCACTTTTTCATATTAAAATCATGCATCAAATTCTTGTGAAAGAAATCGTGGGGGAAATGATTTCCGTCGTGGGACTGTTAGCTGAGGTTTGTGGGATATGCAGTGTCCTTGATAGGAGGTGCTTTCACAGAGTTCTTAATAATTAGAAAAATCAAGTGTAAGCATAGTTAAGTTTTAAAGCTGTCACCAGCTCGGTTTCCCAGAAACACTGGTCATTCACATGTTTTTGTTTTTACATTAATGTTCAACATGAAGCCAAAGATCAGCATTTCAGTGGATTCAATTATTCTCACTCTCTAAGAAAACTGGGAACGCAAGGTTTGACTTGGTTGTGCGGTTATTTTGAAATGCAAAGAGTGTCTTTCTCCCAATAGCTAGACCTTATAGCCTCCCTACCTTCTATCAATCACTGACCAAATACAATTTCTACCTGATATCAAAAACAAAATGTTTTATATGGATGTTGTTATTACTCCAGGTTATACTATAAAACCATATAACTAGAACTAACATGGTCCTGTTTTTTTCTCTCCCAGTTGGTCTGGATTTCATACACTGTGGGCGACATAACAGAAACTTTTTTTGTGGATGTGTTTGTGTTCTCTTAGGCTTATTATTTTTAAACTTTTTGTGCCTGTTTTCAAAGTAAAAAAAAAACAAAAAACAAAACAAGCCAGAGCGACACCCAGAAAACACTCACTCTTTTATTCAACCGCTCACTGATGCCATAACCTGTAAGGAGTAGCCACAAGCAGGCCTGCATCTAATAATTATTGTCATGAATTATTTATCAATGAATCATTTATGAAAGATCTAAATATTGTCAAAAGAATTCACTGACCTGAAAGTGGTGTCTTCAAATGTCCTGTTTTGTTGGACCAAACGGCTCAAACTGATGATATATATAAATGTCAATGAAAAGCAGTAAAACATATTTTTTGAGAGCATCTATTTGGCTTTTTTTTTTCAACTAATTTTGCTTAATTGATACTCAAAATAGTTGCTAATTGATAATAGAACGTTAAAATATCGATTTATCTATCAACTAATTGATTAATCGAATTGTTGCAGCAATTTCCCAGTTTGGGATCATTAAAGTGCTTTGATTGATTGATTGATTGATTGATTGATAAAAGATTACCGTAATACCGCCATAGCAACGCACCTGTGAAAAGCAGGGTGGGTGACGTCAGAAGTGTCAAATTCCGGGGCTTGTCTGGACGAAGAAGAAAGTTTCTCCTTTGTGCCCAAGGAGAGAGGAAGTCGTGAATTTAACCACAGGACTTACTTGCTTTTCCCCCCCAAACCTCCGAGCATCCTGAGAGTTTCGACTCACCGGACAAACACGGTAACTTTCACTTTTTTAAGCTTCGTCTGCAGCCCCGCCGTCGGACAGAGGAGTTGTCCCCTGGGATGTTTTGGTCGATGCTAACGTTTGGATAAGCGTCGTTTTCAAACCGGGACAAGTTTCACAGTCGAGAAAAATCCAATGCACAGTAGATGTCATGTCGATCGATCCAGATCGATGCAAATATGTCATCGAGACAACGCTCGTTTGTTAAACCGAGCTATGGTTCGCTCCGTCAGCGTTTGTTTCTGTCGCTGCGGGTTGTTCGTCGATCGCTCCGTTAGAAATGAATCATCTGCTGTGATGTGCTAATCGATGATGTGTTATAGACCACGCGGTTAACTGATTAATCGAGAAAAGCAAACACTGCATTAATCGGCGAGAACAGTTCCCAGCTGCACTTTCTGAAACTCGTATTTTTGTTAGCGGGTGTTACTTCAGGAGATTGTGAGGGCCTAACCTAAAGCTGTTAGGACTTGCCCTTGTAACTATCTGATGCTGATGAAGACCAATATTAATAGTGATGCACAATAATAGTGATTTTTTTTTCTGCTTATTATTATTCACTTGAGAGTTTGTAATGTTTCTCTAAAATAGGGTTTATGGCGAAGCAGAAACACCAAACTCTGTGAGAACATGAATCGTCAAGTTCAATATTGTGTCCAGGTTTCACAGTGTTGCTCTTCTCATCCAGTTGCAGGGAAAGCAACATAATTTGCTGATATACTTCCTTATTCTGTCCCCTTATTTTTTTTTTATTATATCCACCACACACTGGCCTTTCACCGAGCAATGTGAAATGTATTTCTCATGATCAGTGAAGTGGTACATTCTTATAGGCCTGGTGTTATAAGCCAGTACGTTTCAGTTCAGTTTTTAAATGACAGGTGTGTTCTGGTGACTCAGGATGGCTACCAAGGGCTACGTGAGGTCAGATGAAAGCCTGATGATGATGCAGGAGCTTGATGACCGGCTGAAGGAGCAGATTGACAAACTGGAGCACGTGCGCCTTGCTGCCGTTGAACTAAAGGACAACTTGTCCGAGGTACGGTAGCCATGCCACCTGCAATGACAACTGTTCAACCAAAGTTCATTTTCACTGAGCTCTCTTCTCTCTGACATTGTTTTCTTCTAATACAGTGCAACAGCGATCTGACCCAGTCTGTTGCTGACCATCTGGAATGGTTGAATCACTTGTCAGAACGAGTGGAGACGCTTCACATGAACACAAGTGTTTTTGTTCAGGTGAGAAATGCATAGTTTCTGATGGGTGATGTGCTTGTACACCCTGCGCCCAATTCCATATACAAAAAGCTTTGTTGATCAAGCGCGCAGAGATTGAATCACTATTCAATAATGTAATCACTTGCATTGTGAAGGAATAATGAGTGACTGTCAGTAGGAAGGTCCACAGACACTTCTGACACTCCATAAAAGTAAAACGGAACAGACCTCTATGATGAGAGTCTTAGATTTGTAGTAAAAATTACTGCACATATTGTTGAGAATCAGTGATTCATGGACCAGAAAGAGGCCAGTATAACACAGGGATCCATATTAACAAACAATTTCAAAATCACCACAAATTGCTACGCAGGCAATCTAGGGCCTTCTGAGCCCCGGCACAGTTGGCTGCTTTGCCTGGTTGGATGATCCAGCCTGGAACATTGGAAAATACATGTAGTTTTGAAAGTTTTATCAAGAGTTTGATTAAAATGTTTTGAATCCATAGAAAGAGAATCCTGAGACTGACCTGTGCGTGGAATCTGTAAATAATTGTGTTTGTCCACTAGCGTTCCAGTTTTGTATTGGATTGAGTTATGTTGCAAGCAGCATCATTAAAATTTTAGATTTTCTGAAGATTCATGAATTACACCCTGTCGTACATGGTGTCGCCAAAGTGAGAGGTGAACAAAAGCCAGCTACAAGAAAAGGTTTAATCTATATCATCGTACACTAACAGTCCTCCGTCCACCCAATTACTGAGATCTGGGACTTGGGAACACATTGGACGATGTGCAGTGCATTGGCGTCTTTGCTGATTTCAGCTTTATCTGTTCCCAGATGAATCCCAAGCCTCGTGCATGGGCAGGGAAACAGGGTTCCAAACACGGCTACCGCTTGGCACGTCTTCACCAGGCTGAGGACGCACAGTCTGAGTTCGGCTGGTCCCCCATCCGCACACGACGGAACAGCGATGCCGCCTCTGAAATGTCTTGTAACTGGTGAACTGGTAGACTGTGGCTAATACACCAACAGAGGCTGCAGCTTAATGCGACATATCGTACAACTCGCTCCACCAAATTTCGGTTTGAAACTTCGCACATTTCATCTTTTTCATCGGTAGGTTTTCACTCATTGTCATGAATTAGTTTGCATAACCTTTACATGTAATTTAGTGCTTCACAGTTTTATATGCCATGTATTGTTTGAAAATGTTCAAATTTTTTCATTAATGTTTGGCTGTCTGACCCTGTTAGTATATCCACATATACTAGTATATCCATATTACCTCTGTGTGAAGTTTGTGTCAAATTCTCCAAACTATGTTGTTTTAAAGAAAAAAAGAAATACTACCATTGCATTCAATTACACATCAACTAATTACTAATAAATTCTTATTTAGGCAACTTGTTACAGCTTGGTTACTTAAGCCTGGACTTCGTAAGATTGTGTACTTTGTTCTCAAAAACAGCCAACAGACTAATATTTCGCAACAACTAGAAAAGTTATTCCCCCCCGTCTGATGTAAAGTGTGTTTTAAATGTGTAATCAGTGGATGTGGATGTGGGTCAGTTCGCTCCCCCGGCAGAGGGCGCTGCTGAAGCTCCTCCATTATGTCACACTGTTAACCACACAGTTTTAAATAAAGCTTTGGCAGAACGCGTGGGTGATGATTCTGGAAGGGGCGTTTGAGTTGCTAAAGTAGCGCTAACATCCTCCGAAAAGGACTTCACCCTGAGCACACCGAGTTAAACTTATTTTTGTATCTATATATTAACCGTTACGGGTATCGAGTGAACCCCGGGAAAACATGGCTGAAAGCGACTGGGATACCGTCACTGTCTTGAGGAAGAAGGGGCCGACTGCTGCCCAGGCCAAATCCAAGCAGGTTAGCATGAACAACCTCACTTCGTCTGTATTGTGGATTTTGGTTGTTTCTTTATGAAGCATATGCTAAACTGTCGATCCTTTAAATGGGTCCTAATGGGTTTTAGATAACAGGGAACGCTTGTGTATTATGTGTCAGTAAAAAAAGGATCATTTCTGCACATGGTTCAGGGTTGAATTATCCAGTAAATATCGCCCATGCTTTGTGGGTTAACTTAGTTTAGTTAGTAACAACAGTGAACCCCAGACGAAGCTTGAGTTCAGTTAGCCAAACAGCTAACGTTAAAAGCTCCTCGGTCAACCGTACCTCACTCAAAAAACGGTGAATTTAGCCGGAGGGGGGGAGAGAGATATCGTTAGCTAGTGAGATATTTGACGGTGACAAAAATAGCAACTAGCTAGCATTGACCAGCTAACCTGAACACGGTTACTTGGCTATAGCTAGCTACTGATACCTAACGCTAGTTTTAATTTTAGTTTTATGCGTCTGTGTGGGGCAGGATAGGATGTCGTGTTATGTGAATGCTCGTCGTAAGAAATGTTACTAAACATCACGGAGCATGGTCCTGAAACGCCACCAGGCACACACGTACTTCGACAACTGTTGTCATATAAAGTTAAAATATTGCCTTTATTGCAAGCTCATGGTCCGTTTGGGGGAAGCAGCAAAGATTACAGCCTAAGCAGTTGAAAAGTTGGCTCGATTGTGTCAGACTTAGATAAGCAGGTCCATTACTTATTAACAAGACGGTTTGTGAAAATAAACTAAAAGCCACATGAGCCTGGTCACAATGTCGTCTGCTGTCGATTAAAGTGGAAAACGCTTTGGAATTGAAGGTGTGCACATGTCCATGTTTTCTCTAGGCTATCACGGCTGCTCAGAGACGTGGGGAGGACGTTGAGACAACCAAGAAATGTAAACTTCTGTTTTCTCTAAAACAAAATTTGGTAAAGACCACAGATCATTTGAGTGTTTAGTTAATCCTCTCTTCACCCAAATTGTAATTCAGCAGGCAAAACATGACATGCACTAAATGAATTTGTCATTTTAGAATTTAAAATTCTAAATGAATTTAAATGTTGTGATTACACTGTTTTTGTACGTTTACTACCTTTTAATGATGCCCCAACTTTACCTTGATCCGCCGCTTGTCTCACAGGGTCTGCAGGGCAAAACAAACAGCATCTTGTGACAAAGAACACAGCCAAGTTGGACCGGGAAACAGAGGAGCTACACCATGACAGGGTTCCCTTGGAAGTGGGCAAGGTCATCCAGCAAGGCAGACAGGAGAAAGGCCTGACCCAGAAAGACCTGGCCACTGTGAGTGTACAGACGTCTCATATATCATATATCCATATGCACAGCATGGTGGTACTGCTGGAAAAGTTGTCTTTGTTGTTTGTGAAACATTCTTTATCATGTGTGTTGAATCAATTTGAAGTTTGCTCACACAAAGTAATGCACCCAGGTTAAAAGACACTTAAATGCAGAAAATTGATCGCAGAAAGCTAGTTGAATAACTGTGACACATGTTTTAACAGATATTCATATAAGCTTGCATAGCCATTTCCTATGCAAACTGTGCAAACCATCATTGCTTTTTATCATGTAGTAAATGAGAGACTGCACAATGTGTTCTTTCCAAAAAAAAAAAAAGTTTCCCAGCTACAAGAACTGATTTTGCATACTTAAGTTGCTGGCTTTAGGCCTTGTGGTTTAATAAAAATGTTGTATTATAAATCTTTTCCTCAGAAAATTAATGAGAAGCCTCAAGTCATTGCAGACTATGAGAGCGGGAAAGCAATTCCCAACAACCAGGTCTTGGGCAAGATAGAGAGAGCGATTGGTAAGAAAACGCTTGGCTGTTATTTTCCATAACAGAATGATCATTTTCATTATGTCTCAGTTGTCAGGTATGTTACCCATGTATTCATCTGTATGTCTCTTAATCTGCCATGCACAGGGATGAAACTGCGTGGGAAGGATATTGGCCAACCCCTGGAGGCAAAACCCAAGAAGAAATGAACACAAAGCCTCGAAATCAGCCCCCCCCCCCCCATATTTCCCTATAACTGAAACCTGAAACCCGTCCCCACACCACCTCCGAGAACCCACGAAAACTCTCCTCATCTCTCCCCCTCCCCTTCTTCTAACCTGGGCTGATCTCACCTGTGTCCTGCCTGAGGACTTGGTGTTCACTGCTTTACAGGCTGCATACTAACAAGTCATAATCAAATGAATGATCGAATGCATTTTTCAACATCACAAACTTGGAAGTTCTGTGAATTTCTTTTCACCTATGTCTGCTTAGGCTTTGGCATGATTAAATTCAACTTTTTTGATAGTGATGTAAAGTCATTTAAAGGGTGGAGTCTTTTTCATGACCAAACAGATTAGAATGACCAACTTTAGTTCTGAGCATGATGTTAAGCCAAAAGTGCTTGATTGCATCTTTTTCACACACTAAAGACAGTGGGTGGATGTCATTACAATGTTGAAATGTTTTAATGCTGTGCTTTGTTTTGATCTAAAAATAAAGTTTGGCAGGTCATGACATTTTTGGGTGTGAATTCATAGCCACAGTGGCACAGGATATTTATACCAAAACCAGTGACATTTTCTTAGACATGCCTCAAAGGTAATTCTGACAATTGTCTTTGAGCTGATTGTCACAGAACTCTGATATTTCTTACTTGTAATCACAGACAGAATTCAATATTAACGGAGTTAACGCCTCATAATTACAAAGGTGCCCAAATGAGTGTTTTGAATGTATAAAACAATCAAAACTACAGCTGGATTGTTGTAGTGTATGGCAACCTGAAATCTGAATGTAGTAGAAGTGTTACGCCACTAGATGTCAGAATACTACAGGAAATTTTCTAGGACTATTGGTCAGCCAAAAATAATCCATCAATACTTTGAGCTGCAGTTGGTACTAAATTCTGACAATATAAAAGTGGTTCAAATTCATTGATTTTTTAAGTACAGAAATGACAATATTTTATAAAAAAACAAAAGAATAAAATACATTGGCCCTATAACTTCAAACTGTTATAGCACAGGTGTATAACTCAGATGTCAATTAAGAATTAAAATGCCGTTTGCAGAGGTACGTTGAAACCTCTTATTGCATGCTTCTTTTAAAACTTTAAGAATGAACCATATAAAATTCACATGTACAACACAAATTACTCTGCTTGACGAAACTTGGCTTTGGGTAGCTGTAAATTTAATGCTTTTCATTTCCATACAGAATCAATAACCCATGGTATGAAGTATACTATGGGTTACTGATTCAAGAGTTACTTGCTTGTGGTAAGACTGCCTTCTGTTTTTATTAAAGATTCATTGACCTAATTGTTGCAGAATTACAAAAGCAGACTGGCATTGGGGAAATGCAAGTGAGGCAGAGCACATTCAAGGACTTGGACATGATGCCAACAAAAATAGCAGGAGCACTTGTATTGACAAGAGCTTAAAGGCTGGTGGAGTGTGAAGGACTAGGATGGAAGCTGAACAGGTCTAGTTCATCAGTTTCCCTTTGTCAAGCCACTGCACCTCTATACAGGCCAGGGTTGCAGAGGGAGTAGAGGGCCTTCTGCTGTATCTCGATATTCTCATCTCTTGCTCTCGAGCTTTATGTAAGATATTGTGTTTTAGGCTTTGGTAATAAAGGCACCAGTTGCAGCACTGGACCAAAGGCCTCTTCAGGTGAGACCACCCGAGAGACAAAGGAAGTGTCTACCACGAGGTCCTCTGTCCTGCATGACCTCTGTCCAGCCCTACAGTGCAATCTCTGGTTTGATGAGACAAGACCTTATGGTGCCCCTGGCACATCTAGCACATCTGTAAATCAATGTGGCCATCATGAAAGGGAAAGAAAAATACGGCAGCCCCAGGGACTCTGCAGCTGTGACTTGCTTTTTGCTTGTGGTACACAGTCCCAGGGGATGCTGGGTAACATTAAGTGTCATTTTTATCTTTGTAATTAATTTGATAGTCGTGCTGCCATGTCAGTGACAGTTACTCTTGGGTTTCTTAATAGGCCTGCCTGTGGCTCCAAGCTTTGAGCGGTGTTTCAGGGAAAAGTAATTAACCTATAGCCTAATTGTAGAATCTGTGAAGCATGCTGTTGCTTTACTAGTGTTGGCAAATAGTTAAAAACAGCAGTTAACTGGAAGCCACAACCTATGTGGTTAAAACATGGAACTAAAAGAGCAAGGACACAGATGGGGGGCATCCTAACTGTCAAATCACCCACTGGCTGTACTTTAACAATGTGAACACAAAAAACCCCAAAACAAATAGACATAACAGAGTAGAACAAAATAAAGTGACAGCTCATAGAGAAAGTGCACATATACATGCCAGTCCGTACAATTACTGAAATGTCCACAAGTGGATTACGGGTCAGAAATAGTCCATGGAACCAAGACCAAGCGTGGACGAGGGAGGGCCAAGGCACAGGCTAAAAACCTGGAGTTCAGAACAGTACAACCTGATATGATTTGTTTCCAGGTCAACACCTCTCTTCCCTAATATGTCCAATAAAGGGTTCTCAAATCTAAAGAAACTCAGAGTGGGCGTTGAAACAGAGTACACAAAGTTGCGTCAAGGTATAGAGAGGAAGCCATGTTGTTTAGCTATTTTTAATAGCAAAGAGGGGAACCTGGTTTCTACTCTGTGAGGATATTCCTCTTTTCTATGACCATACCAAGACTGAGGGCTTGTTGTAATGCGGGGGAAGAGTCAAAGGGTATTTAGGACAAGCCAATTTCACCAAGAGACCGTGAGGGATTAACTGTATATGTTTCTGTACAACTGAAAAAGGCCATCCAAAAACTCCTGTGCTTGGGACATGGCCAGAAAAGTTGGCCCAGGGTTCCATCACTACACTTAAATGTATTACAGGTGGCAGAGACAGAGGAAAAAATATGTTTGGTTTGGTCTTGGAAAGTGCAGCTGATGGATGGCTTTAAACTGAATAAGCTGAAGTGGCAGATAGCTTTCCTCTAACCAGCTGAGCCAGTCAACAACCAAGGTAAGTACGTATGTGTTAAATATGCCATGTGCTAGTTTGTGCACCATCCATTGCCATTTAAGTAAAGGTACTTGCATGCTGTCGTGCTTATGGTTTCAGGGGGAATTTTAATCCTGATGTGTACATATAAAGGTATTTTGTATCTCTGCATCGGGTGCTCCAGAAGTATTTATTTAATGTGTGTGGTGCATGTGCAAAAATAGGGGAGTAGGTGCAATTTGTGGATAAATGCAATAGCGGGAGATAGTAGCAATCACAGATAATAGAGGCAGATGGTATAATAGCATAATGACAGTGCAACTGCAAAGTAATTATGGCCGGAATCACAGAAGTGACTACAAGAAGGAGGGAAATTGGTCATTTATACGTAGGCAGTATATTCCTGTAGTAATATATTTTCACATGGTCTCGTTGTGCACATGTTTAGACATTTATCTCCGGGAATAAAAAGATACTAACAAAGAAGCAAGTGAACCTAGAGGTACATCAGCAATGGTAAGGATGGTAACTTTCAGAGTGTGACTTCAGTTGCATTTATACCACATTCATTCTTAAGTTGCAGCAGGTTTGAGTGTGGAGTCCTCGTGTTTGTCCTCTTAGGTCCTGTGCTGAAGATGGTATACTGGAATGCATATTTGCACAAATAAAGTATGCAACCTCCTGACCGGTGTTCACTCAACAAACAAAGACAGGAGCCTTGCTGCTGTTACCAGGGGGGTTATTTAGATTCTTGCTCAACAGGCTGCTTCACTTGGTGTGTGTGTGTGTGTGTGTGTGTGAGAGAGAGAGAGAGAGTGCGAGTGAGACAGAGACTGACTGCGTTCCTGGAAATGCCATTCCATTGGTCAAAACACCATGGCAACATAGTTCCACCTATGACAAGGGAGCAGCCAGTGGTTTTGAAGGAGTGATGTGGAGCAGAAAGCTACATGGGGGGAGGGGGGGGGGGGGGGGGGGGGGGAGGGGGGGGGGGGGGGGGGGAGTCAGGGGGCAGCACTGGGGGAGGGACTGGGGTGGGGGAAAGTCTGTTTTGGCCTGAGGCTCCAAACTCAAATTGAGATTCCATAACACGTACAACCTGTTGTGCTGATCCGTGCAATGCACTTTCTGTCTCCCCCATGACAGCAGATGCTTCTCCTACAGTTGGCTGATTTAAGTTTCATTGCTTTCTCTGGCCATCACTTTATGCTTGTTAATATTCCTTACCTCACATCTCATGTATAAACCATGACAAAACTCAACCTCACATAAAATGTAACCTAAATTACTGGCATAAACTGTGTTTCATGCTTCACCTAACAGCAGAAATACTAGACAAAGGAATATATTCAGTTGCAGTAACTTCCTGCTCAGAATTACTACATCGCCTGATGCTAGAGGCTTCACACATTTCACCAGTTGTTACAGGGTTACAGTTTTTCTGCCATTACAATAGACACCACAGTCTTGCATAATGCACTTTAGAGAAAAAGGAATCCTAAGCCAGAAGATAAAGACAAGAAGCATAACAAAGACTGAGTCATTTTGTATGCAGTTATGCTCCATGTTCATCAAAATAACACCCTACACTTCCTCTGTCACAAAACAGGGGGACTGTTCTCCAGTCAGGCCCCCACTTCCTCTTATCTCTCTGGAGTTCAATGTCTAGTAAGGACAAATTGATAAGATTGATTCCTTCTATGTGGTAAAATTCATCAATATCTGCAACATGAAATGCTTTTGTAGAGGTTCATTTGTACTGGAAGCCAGTAATAACAACATAATAATAATAGCTCAATCAATAAAATGGATGCATACAAAGAAACGATCAAAACACTGGATAATACTGTGAGAAAATATATGCACAGTTTATTGATAGATGCAAATAAGTGAGTCACACACAAAATAATTCAAATCAATAATGTATTAGCTGTGAGATCAGACCACGTTTTTTTTCTCTGCAACATTAGAAACATCTGTCATGGACAAAAACCTGCATGCAGGTGGTTTAATTCTTCTCTCTGGGCTTTATTAGGAAAAATTCTTTGTTGGAGATAAAAAAAAAAAAAGCTCATAACTTGAAGCTTCCTCTGCAGCCTATGCAGAACACAGGAGAAAAAAAACCAAAAACAAAAAGCTGCCCAGCTGCTGCTGTGCCGAAAAACAAAAAACAAAATTTGATAATCTACATATGAAAATAAACACAGAAATTCCAGTGACTACTACAGGATAACAAATTATATCATAAATATTTTTTAACTGCTGCTCATATTCATGGCTTTTTAAGACCTGCTTGGGCTCATTTTTTTTTTCTAATATCATCTACAAATAACTGTACAAAGTTGTTACTAGAACATTCTGTGAAAGGCCAGTTTCACCAAGGACAAATGATCAGTAATATTTACATTTGGCGTCCGAGTCACTGTAACATATACAAAGAACAAAAGGCACTGTGACAAATGTTAAAACATTTAAATATATTAAAAGTAACCATACGGAAGAACTGGGCGTTGTCCATTCAGTGGAAGAAAACGCTAACGTTGAAAATTGTTTCGTCAATCCAATTCCTATTGAGTTGTGTTAGACAGTATGGATTATCATTAATTTATACTGAGCCCACTTATTATGCCGTGCTGTCTAACAAGGCCCGAGATTACACACATTTAGGAGAGGCTGCCTCGAACTAGTAAAACCAGTATCCACAGAGGAACAGGTATTGTTCTGTGGATTTGGTTAAAGACAAGTTTGTGTTGTCTACACAGTACAGCACAATGTGCCCATGGATAAACATACGACGGAGAAGGTGCAACACTGTAAGTCTGCTACTGTCCTCATATTTTTATTAAAATATCAGGCAAATTAAAAAGTTAGCTGCACATTTAGACGAGACACAGCATTACTTTGCAAAGCTGGCTGACATTATTTTTTAGCCTGTTCTCAGTGGTAAAATGTTTCAGTTGATATTTAATAAATACACAAAATACAGTGTCAAACATGAAACTTTGGTAAGTTTATCATATGACTATGAATACTGTCCATATTCTTCCTTTTTTACTGACATATTTCTCAACACAAAGTGATTCTAGTCCGTACGTGAATGTTTCAGTGATTTCATCCATATGTCTATGACTGTTTGGCTGAGTTTTCAAGTCATTTCTTCGTTAGGCTGACAACAGGCCTGTCGCAGGATACTGTCGGTGTAAAAGGGTCAGAGTGGACGGCTAGGTTGATGCATGGCTCTCGTGCATGTAGCAGTAGCGCAAACAGGTGGGTAGGTTTCACAGTATCTCCGAAGGATCACACTGTCTGGACCCATCCATAGTGTCTTTACATTAACTTTAACATTATTGGTCTTTCTCATACACACATTCCCAAATTCGCACATAACTTTGGCTCCACTTACACACACTTTTAAGCCCAAAGTGAGCCATTACTTTAGGGAGTACAGCAGTTCAGCAGTATGACAGAGAGACAGAGGGTGAGCCGAGGAAAAGTACTGACAGCACAACCAGTCCTCCAGCTCTGCGTTCCTCTCGGGCTCCAGTGAACGCTCAGCGAACTTCATCATCAGCAGGGCTCGTTTCACATCCAGCCAGTTCAGGAGACCCTCGTGTCGGGATCCGTCGACGAAGCTTCCTCCGTGTCCATGTCTCTCCAACTGCTGCTCCATCAGGTCCTTCCTGGGGCCCCAGAGGAGGCTCTGCAGTATGCGCTTGGCCTCCTGAATGTGGATGCGTTTGATGGGGTCGGGTTGGAGCAGGAGCTGTGCCAGCCTCCGGAGGCCGGCTGAGTAAAGGGAGACAGAAGGGATTGGGGGCAGTTCCTCACACCGGTAGTCCTGTTCCTTAAGTGCTGGACTCACTTCAAATGGGTTGGGTTGGTGGAGAAGCTCATAGATCAAGATGCCTGTCTGGAACTCGTCAAATTTGCGGTACTGGGCCGCTGAGACAATTTCAGGGGCCAGCCTGGCGTGGTCACGTTTGCTGCGAGGGTCCACATTGGTCGCGGCAGCGTCCTCAGAGGAGCGACGTTTGGCCTTGGCGAAGTTGCTGATGAGGAGCCGGGGAAGGTGGCGCTGATTGTCTGCACCACTTGAACCATTACTGGTGCTGTTGTCACTGTTGGTCTGTTGGGGGAACTGGGAGGGCCTGCGGAGATGAGGCACCAACAACAAGTTTTCTAGGCAGAGGTCGCGGTGCGTGACTCCATGCTCCTTCAAGTGCTCCAGGCCATTGCAGAGCTGCAGGAGGAGGAAGCAAACGCGGCGCTCGTAGACCTCTGGCTGACTTTTATGGAATGCCTCCCACTCCCGGACAAAGTCAGCTGCTGTCTGCTGGGGGATCTCAGGGGTGATGACCACCACTCGCTCTCGTTCTACCTGTTGGCCCGGTGCAGACGTGGAGGGCTGAGGCAGCGACGAAGCAGGTGTGGCTCGCAGAGAGACTTCGTCAGAAGGCAGCATGCTCTGGGGGACACAAGCGAGAAAGTGTCCACAGTCCTGCTGGAGGTTGAAGTGGGGAGGCATGCTCTGCTGCACTGACAGACCGTAGAGATGGCCCTGTTTGGCCTCCATGGATGGACTCTTACAGATCTGGCGAGGTATAAACACAGAGGGCAGTGGGAGGAAGGTATGAAGGAAAGGAGAAGAAAGGGACAGAGAGAGGGGGGAGAGAGGGATTCCACACAGAACGGAAAGGGAGGGGAGCCAAGAAACATAAGAAAGGAATGCTTGTTAGTGAAGTTCTAAGGTCAATGCCAATTCAGTTCCTGCTGTAATTCAAGTAAAACCAGTGTCCTTGATGCAGATTTAAACTTAATTCCCAACTGAAAAGCTTTTTTTTTTCTTTTTTTTTTTTTAAAAAAAAAAAAAGCATTTTAACCCATGAGTAGGCTAGGTGAGTCTAGGACCAGACTCAGCTTGTGTTAAAGTAAACGACAACAGCTTCTCAGTGTCTGTCTTTCCTTTGTAAGCTATGGGACAATTCAAACTAATAAACAACATACTGACTAAAACAAATCAAATGTGTGTACTGGGGTCAGATGAATACATATAATCTCTTCTTTGTGATTAAGTGGACTAAAATCTTCTTTCACTGGGTCCATGTTTCAGCCAGCAACACACTGGTAGACAAACACATCACGTATAACACTAATCAATCTTGGTTTCAGATCATATCATCCTCATTAGTATTATGCTACATTGTGTGTTTGAGGTTGTGTGTGTGTGTGTGTGTTGGCCTTGGCAACAGAGGTTTGTCTGACTGTAAATCCTGCCTGGAATGTAAAGATTAATTGGGCCTAGAGATATTAAGCAAGAGTGTGGGTGCCCACGCCGTGGCACAACACATACCGTACAAACGGCTGCTGTTTTGCACACCACTAATGACTTTGGGACAAAGGTCAGTGAGATTGAATCCACACCCTTCTTTTCTCAGTGGTTGTTTACACTGCATGCCCTGAAGGCTTGTGTTGTATTGGGGACCATCCCATCTGTAGCCCAAGAACAAACAAGACCACCAAGACCAATGTTAATCTCCTCACCCTATCCTCAAACTGTCAAATCCCTGTTTAAAGGAACAGTTTACACCCACTGTGTTAATTTTTCCTGAAACAACAGAAGATGATCCTGAGTTGCTCTGCCTGAGAGACTAAACACAATATGAGAGATTTTCACAAAGTCAGAGCCTGTTTTTGATATTGTTTGATTCAAATTGGGAACGGTGCGTGTGTCATTCAGTGTTGCTGTTTTTAATTTCATCTCACTCAAATCAGCTTCACTGTTCACTCTCCTAACGTTGTATCAGAGCTGTATTAGGCTATTGTCAATGCAAACCAAGCATTTCTTACTGCTGCTGCTTCAAATTAAGAGTGTTTCAGTGGTGTGGTGGCTTTTACTGTGAAGCAGTCACAGGCGACACAATGTATTTGGCACCAAGGTTAGCAATAACAGCAACAGTTCAACAAAAACTGTCTACAAAACAAGACATGGTCTGTTTCAGCATTTTTTTAAAACTGTGGGTCAGTTTCAAATATTGCCGAGAGTAATGGAAGAAAAAAGAAAAAAATCTAACAAAATTAGGTTGTTTGGCTACATAAGGTAAAGGTAAATAGACAGACCAGCTGCTCTGTCATTCTATTTCTGAAAAGTAGCTGCTGCCACCACCGGGTACCACTGGAGTGGCCAACCCAAACAGGACCAAAATATTAAGAGTTATAACGTGTTCTAGAAGAGAATATATCAAAACAAATTGACTCCATAAAATACTATTTCACAAATTAGGCTCAGTATTTTCAAGATTACCTTGACAGCGTAGGAGTTGCTGGGGTCGGAGGCACAGGCAGCAGAGTAGTACACAGCATCTCCTGCGTTGCAGCTTGGCTTGTTAGACGTGAGCCTGAACAGAGACCAGTTGCTCTCCTCAAACCTCAGCGGGTTCTTCTGGGAGCGGGTGAAGTGATCCTCACATTTTAGAGCCAAGCGCCGTAGAGACTCCGCATACAGGCCTCCCAGTTTGGAGTACACCCCCTCCCTACTGTCTATGTTACTCAGGAGGGTCTGGAGCTGCAGGCTGGAGCCCAAATTTGGTGCCGGGCCTGGTTCTGAAGCTGAGAAGGGCGCGCTGAGCTGAGGAGAAGAGGAGCAGGTGATGCTGCTACGACAGTGCACACCCAGTCGCCCGTGAGTCTTCAGCGGTTCATCCAGTGTCCGGGACCTCAATGGTCGGCCCAGCGCGGCGTGACAACGCTCCAGAGAGTCATTGGAGGAGAAAATGGGCCGTGGGTCAACAGGGCTGGACGGTAAACTGGACCGGGAGCCGACATCAGCAGGTCGACACACATTGCTCTCTGAGCCAGTGAACGGGAGGCGTGGGTAGGCTCGGACAAAGGGTTTCCCATTAGTGCTATCAGGAGCTGACACGGTGCGATTGACCATTTTTTTCTCCGGGAGCGGAGGTGGCTGGTTACTTAAGCTGTTGAAGTAGGGTGGGTGAGGAGAACCTGGAGCTGAGACCACTGGACTTCTGGTAAATGGAGAGGAACAAGACATCCGTGTAGCATCCCGAGAATCTAAAAAAAGAGAGAGAGAGAGAGAGAGAGAGAGAGAAATTACATCACCACGTCTGCCAACTGATTATTGAAAATGGAAGGAAGTCGAACAAACTTTGAGTATCCTGACGGGTAGTAAAAAGGAAGAAAATACTGTAGTTGACAAAACCACAGAAACATTGTATATTGTTAACAAAATCAACTGACACATGTCAACTTGGAGGACAGGAACTCAGAGATACAGAAGGAAACCAAACTGCTTTTGTGGATTGACACAATATATTCTGTGTTTCTCACTGTCCCTGTGAGTGAACTTCCCATACCTGAACAGTTCACACGGACTTCCATAATTCCTGGGTGACAGCTGTGAATTTGATTTATTTACTACTCCCCTTCTGTCACTGCCTTCTGCGTAGCCTCAGTACAAACACATACCTTGTTTCCTCCAAAGAGCTGGAAATTTCCACAATCCGGGATTCAAGCTGACGCTCAAAACGTCTTCCATCCAATTATAATCCATTTGTCAATTAAAGACTTAAAGTTGGAACTTGACATTACACTAGAGGAGACAGATACTGAGATAATTGTGTGGTGCACTCTTCAATAACTGCTTTCAGAGAGGGGGGGGCAGACTATACAGGAAAAAAAGTACTCTGTAGGATGTAGCCAAGCCCTTTTTCCCTCGTTATCATACTCCATAATTATCTCTTCAAACGACATTGCCCAGGAAGTTACAGCAATTACAAGCGTCTGAGCGTCACAGAGGTTTTAAAGCTGATATGTGACGGATGACAATTTCTAAACCAAGGACAGATGCCAGTCATTCTCAGCCACATCTCAGGTTTGTTAGAGAGAAATCAACACCAGGTCTAAACTATTTGTATACGTGAACTGGACGAAAGAAAAAGAAGAGATAAGCTGTCAGACTGGTGCTATAAAACCATGCAGCACTCCCTTTCCTCTTTTTAGTTCTGTTTCAGTCTGAACAAAGTACAGCTTCATAGTAAAACATGATGAAACAGGATCTGAACAGCAAGACTAACGTCCACAGTGACTCGTATAAATAGGCCTGCAGATCAGATAATGCCCTGGCATCCCAATTTATGCATGTGTCAGTTGAAACCTTGAACTCCCTGCGCAAGTTTTTCTTAGAGTAAATGGACCTGCACCACAGTTATTTTAATAAACCTGGCCAAAACATGAGCGTGAGCAGTATTTACCGACGTCAGCAGTCAGGTTGTCAGTAGAGGCGGTGGGTAGGCTGGCGCTGCTCAGGCCCCATGGAGACGAGGAGGTACTCTCCGCTGACCCTTGTTGGCTGCAGCGGGCCAGCTCCACGTTGCTGCCACTCATCTTACTCGACACTCTGGAAAAGAGGAAAACAACAGACACAGTCTCAGTGAATATGATGGGGGAAGAAAAAGATATAAACAAACATGCATTGAAGCAATATTTTTCTGCGTCTGCATTGCTGTCTGTCTGCCTGTGTACCGCAGTGTTCCGCGGTAGTTTGTCTGCCAGTTTGCTGCAGTGGTAGAATATTTTTCATGCGTCTGTTTGGAAATGTGGAACCACTCCACTTCCCCTTGAGGTTGTCTTATCTGCACTGTGTATCACTAATAGGTTCACGAGATTGAGCACATCGTTTCATTTTAAATGACGAATGAAGCTCTGTTAAGAGTAGTTTCACTTCCTTGTTAAAGAGGCGCACTTCTCGATTCAGTGGTAACTGTGACAAACAAGCTTTACCAAATCCCCTAATGATACGGATTTAATCCCGACATTTCCCAAGATCCACTGGAGTTAGTTGCTTTAAAGACACACCGTAACCCGAGTGAGAGCGATAGGAACGCTAACAAGTCTGCTGCTGAGATACAAAACGTTTACTGCTCGTTTTAATTTTATGATAAAAGCGAAGCACAGTGCAACTTCAGCACAGGAAGAGAGCAAGCAAAATTACCCCAGCATTGTCAAATATGGAGCAATAGCTAACTTCAGTTTGCTAATATTAGCTACCATTAGCCAAACTTAGCCAAGAGAACAAGTAAAGCTGCAGCAGCAAAACCCCTGTGTATACTGAATTCAGCAAGGGTGCATCTTATTTCTAATTCATTCTACCTTTCATTTGTGAGAGAAGGATTGTGTCATTTCAAAAGTTGCATAATCAATCAAAAACTGTTCATTTCATGTAATTCCCTAAACAGAAGCTTTGCATTCTCCTGCTCAGTTTCCCTGTCTGCCGCGATGGCCACTTATAATACCAATGAAAACTGTGCATGAGGAGACTATCTAATCAAGGTGACCAATTAGGCTGAGTGACAGCCTTTCACTTGTCTCATTATACACGCTAATGGCTCAGGGAAACACCGTCCCTATCCCATCCCTTCATCTCTCCTTCCTCTCCTCCATCACAAAATGACTCCTCTATCCATTTATCTGTTGGCCCATGACTTCAATTCCACCATAAATCAGCAGAACAAACAGACGAGGAGGAGAAAGGAGAAAGGGGAGGAGCACGGGAGGGAGACAAAGGGTTAGGTATTCTCTGTGGGCAGTTAGCTAAAGGATCTGCTATCGTTTTACAGACAAAAGAGCCGTGATGAAAGGCAGTGGAAATGCTGAGGCAGAGGAGAAATGGCAATGGGTGCGGGGATTATGGCGCTCATGTGTGCACCTGTGCATGTCTCGCTCTAGATCTCTGAGATTTGTGTCCAAAACATGAGATTTTCTGTAGTGAAAGAATGCCATTGCTTAATGTCCCGTGGGAGGATGTGCGTGGCTGAATGGACCTTCTGATTAAGGGCATGCAAAAAACCCCCAAAAAAAACAAACTTTTCTCTGATCAGGACAGTATATAAGAATGTACAAGCAAATAATACATACTTTAATTACAAATTAATCTGACAATCCTTTTCTTAGGACACACAGGCAAGCAGCAAGATGATTAATCGATTACTAAAACAATTAAATTTTCTGTTGATCAACTAATGGTCTCAGCAGTGAATGCACTTCTTATCTTCAACCTGGCAGTCAGTATGAAGACAGATGATTTTGGCTTTGTATTAAAATGCATGTTATCACGACACCATTCATCAGGATTTTAATCACTGTGCTTGGAATGCCCAGTTGTAGCCTAAACATCTATTAATAAACATCTTGATTGCCTATTTCCGCGGAATAGATAAAATGACGTCTACGTGAGACATCATGATTGCCGCAGTAAACCTGTCAGACGAGGTCTGTATTCTGCAATCAGCCTGGCAACGACACTAACCCAGATTTAGAATGTAAACAATCGTGCAACAGTAAATAACACACAGGGTCTGCTGACACATATGCTATCCTGACGTGTGGTGTGTGTGTGTGTGTGTGTGTGTGTGGTATTAATAAAGCTGTGTGAGAGGAGCTGGGAGAGTTTTTAAAAAGGGATCAGACTGGGGTTACAGCTAACTAGCTACAGATAGCAGCGTGACAGTGTAAAATGAGACACAAACTATACTGAAATGTTGTTGTTGTTGTTGTTGTTGTGGACCCGGTTCACACAACTGGTTTCACTTCCTGACTCTTATTTAGTGACTTCTCTGTGGTAAATGAAGACATGTGAGAGGCAAAGTACTGGGCGTCCATAAACTGCATCCTTTGGGTATGCAAAATTCTTACAAACACACATTTGCTTTTCTGAGGCTACTGTGCGCAAAGACAAGTCAGAATCGAAGCTGCTTATGCAGCATTAAGAGGGATGAAACGAAACACTGTAACCTGATTACACCCAACACGTTCATGCTCAGAGTTTTGTTACACTGAGGTGGGGTTAGCTAGGAAAGCGGGCTGACTCAGATTTTACTCATATAGAAGGTGGTGGTATAATGAACACCTGTACAATGTGATGTAATCCCCTACAGCAGCCATACAACAGACACAGCCTCTGTTAAGTTTAAAATGTTTTCAATGAGTCGGAGAGAAACTCATTTAACTGTACTTTGTTGATGTGCTGGACACAATTAATTATCTGTTATGTAAAGACTCACAAGGGTAGTTATCTATTGCAGAGCTATTGTGATGGATTGCATTCTGCTGTGCATATTGTCCAACCTCCATATGTTACAAGTGCAGAAAAGAAAGACCGGCATTGTTCCTGTCCCAGAATGGTAGGATAGTTACCATGGCCATATAGTCATATAAACCAAAGATCCATTAATGTTTGACACCAATTCTTTTTTTTCTCTTGCAACTTGCTCCAGCCTTGCCTTGTTATCTTCTTCTCTGTCAGCCAGCTCCTTCCCTTATTCATTCATGCAACCCTCTTTCTTTCTTTCTTTCTTTTTTTTGCATTATATCGAATTCTGCAAATGTAATTTTTGGTGCCCCTCTCCTCAACACACTTTGTATATTATCTATTTCACGCCTCGTACTCTTCATTTTAGCACAGTGTTAATCTGGGCTCAGGATGGGTTAAAATGAAGTAATAAAATAATCTCAGTAGACATGGATTATGAGAGAGTAGCAGAAGAGAAAAAGCAGGGTGGAAATACAGAATTAGCAGAAAGTTGACCACATGCCACTGTCACTGCACCTTTCTGAGGCACTTCTAGGGGTGTGAAAATAAGCCTCTGCTTAACGAAGAAGCCACTGTGGTTTATCGCGATCGTCCTGAAACACACCCAAACCCTGACAACTCTTTCCTGTGTGAAGAAGAACATCACCATTTCTCTTCACAAGTCTAAGGAGAGATGTCTTTTTCAATCGTAGTGTCTTGCTGAGGACACTTATGAAAAGAAGTTGCCATCAGGTGCCTACCTCATGCTGGAGAGGCAGAGGTCCTTGTCGGGCTGGCGGGCACAAAATGCCCTTGGATCAGACCGGCGGCTCTCTAAAGCCCCGCCATGTGTAGTAACACAACCCTGGTTCCACACGAGTCATATGTGTATTTAAAGTCCGTCTCAGCAGGAAAAGCAACAGCACCCATTAGATGCACAAAATTAAAGCACCCATATCCCATATGCAGCATTCACTCATTGACCTGGTAGTTTACTTTAGAGCAGCTTCAGGTCTGTCAGATGGCAACAAGATGCTATCTGTTCTGCAGCAGAGAGGGGATCAGGATGGCTCTGTGCAGGGAGGGGCTTGGAACAGTAGTTTAGAGAGCAAAAGGCAATTCACACCCAAGTCATACTCAGTGGGTTTGAATCCACATGGCCGATCTATAAATTCTACTTCTATTGGTGGCGACCGACTGCCAGCCTGGGACAGTTTGGGAGTTGCCAGGGGCAACAATCTGTTCGCTAAAGCCCCTCCCTTTGGCAACCTTCACTGACCAGTTGACACGCCTTCCTTGTTAAAGGGTACTTACTCACACACTCATGACACAGACGCATGCACAAACACGCACGCCTCTTAGGCTGACCCATCACATGATATGTAGGTTGACCTGTTACAAAGAATACAAGAGAGAACTTTTGGTGTTTTCCACAGTGATCAAAGGCTCCCGGAGGCAGATTTTTCAAACCATCTGTGGCTTTTAAATGATTCAGCACATCAAAATGCTGCCTCACAGGGTGCATGTACACATGTTTTTTTGGGGTTTTTTTTTTCCTTTCATTCCACACAAAAGCCTCCTTTCACTTCTTATGAAGTTTCGATTGCTTTGCAGACAATATTTAGATTCTTTTTTTCCTGCACCACTTTGCCATTGAGTTTCCAGTACATGCCCGGTGCCCAGAGACACTTGTTGATTAAACACACTAAACCCGCTGATAAACTTGGAACACCAGAAAGCCACAACTGTCGCTGGCTGGCTTGAGGCGTGTTCCCACATGTGTCTCAACAAGGTGTATTTTTATCAGCGCAGAATGTCGGCAATGTCATAACAGGAGAGATGGGCCCTTACTAGAATTACCACAAACATAAGGGCCCCTGAAATGTGATCGGCAATCTGTGTTTTTGATAGTAAAACAGTCCCACTTAGATTTTGCTGACTCTAGCAGCTGAAGATGGTAGAACATCTGCTTGTCTTGAGGAAGCCACAGTCGCGTGTTACACCTCATCATGCCGTCCCAGACAAAGCAAAGTTTATTCTGAGGAGATCATTTGATGCTCTAATAACTGCAACACAAGGCCTCTTCTCTGTTTCTACTTTGGGTAGCTGACTCAGACAGCGTGCGTATTCTTAGCCTCCTGCAGACTCAGGTTAAAGCACGTGTGCAAATGTTACCGATAATAAATGGCTATGTAGGCTAGAAGCCTCGTGTAGAATAGGTCATGATAGTGTAAGTCTTGAACAAAGGTCAAAATGTATCATTCTGCAGATCCTCTAAAACCAGCAGCACTTTGGACAGAAAGAATTTAAGGTGCAATCATACCAACAGTGCAAATATGAAAATTATCTTTCCTAACATGCATCTTGAACACCCGCTAATGACAGTTTTGTCTCTGTGTGACAATATCAATGAAACAAGGCTTGTTTTTTTGTTTTTTTCCCCCGTTCTGTCTATTGAGCTGCAGCCAAAACAAATTTACAGTAACGTGACACAGAAGGGGACTATTTAACAGACCCATTTTGCGTGTTAATCAGAATTGAAAAAGTCACGTTACAAGCATGAATAGAACAAGGCACGCATTGAGGGATACGCCTGAACAGTTTGAATGATCACAAGGCGCTAGAATGGAGGCTGATTCAAGGCTGAATAATGATGCTATGAAAGGAGAAGGCACAATAAGATTCACACAAATGCTTGCAGTACGATGCATGTATGTGCAGTCACAGGCAATGCACTGTAGCTTATATTCCTTCAGCAGCACCAACATTATATATATATATACACATATATATATATATATATATATATATATATATATATACAGTCCCAACAGAGAGCAAAATGCATGTATGCTTTTAGACTAAGTGCACCTTGCAAGTGCTAAATTATGTAAGATAAAGAAACCACAGTGTCATGACTGAATTACAGTCCCATTAATTCTATTGCAAGTCATTAGGTAGGAAACCTGAGGACAGGCACGCAAATATGTGCTATAATGGGAGGTTCAAGTTTAATAAATGCATAGCATACATCTTACAGCAAGTTTATGGTACGCTAGTCTGTAATTACACCTCTATTAGACTTTTACTTTGACATAGCTGTGTCATTGTAAACAATATTCGAGACCAGCTCTACCTCAAGATGACTGCTGTATTTTCTGTGCTCTGCCCTTATTTAGCATAAACACTTTTATGAGACATGTATGTTTGTAACAGCATTTAACAATAATTAGCTACCTAATTGAATAATGACAGTGAAGATTCTTGTCGTCATGTGGCCACAGCTTCCCAACTGTAAAGGACTGTTTACTTTTCACTGCATATTCAAACTGAATAACTTTCTGTTAGTCTGTCTATTGGTCCAGTTGTCAATGTTACAGCATAACACCTTGGGCTCTGCTAATCTCCAATTGGCATTTTGTCACTACCTCTGACATTTCACTGACAACATGATTAACTGAAAAAGATTAATCAATAATGAAAATGAACATCAATTTTTCTGATATTTATCAAATGTAGTCCTACCCAGATACAGTACTAGTGTTCTGTTCTAACTGAGAGGGACTAATTCATTGTGTTAATCCCAAAAATAAAAGTTCTTTGTAGTTCTTACCTGTGCAGTTTCTTAGGTGGGGGAGGCGGTGGATTGGGCTCATTGTTGGCAGTTCCCTTCCCTGCTGCCAGCAGCTCTGATGAGCCGCCATGCAACGTTTGCTTGGTCGGCATGCTCCCGTTGTGCTTGCTCTCCTCCTCTGCACCGGTGCCCTCAGTCTCCCCCTGACAGGCACCATTGTTGGGGGCAGCCGGGGGGGCCGTGCCTGGCTCTGTCATCGGAGGGGGGCTGCTGTGGGCCTTCCAGTCCCTGGCCTCCTTCCAGACAGCGGCACCATTGACCAGGCCTGTCACCCGAGAGGTTGTTCCCGGGTTGGCGGCCAGTTTCTTCTTCTCCCCCTCTTTCCGCTCCTCGTCCTCCTCTTCTTCCTCAATGCAGCAGTTCCAGCCAGAACTGTGGTGGTGGGGTTTGTGCCAACGTTCGGATGCTGCACCGTGTTGCTCTGTATGGACCTTGAAGTGGCCCTCTCTAGCTGAGACGAGGAAAAGCATGGGGAGTTCAGGTAGAGGAAGAGGAGATGAGATGGACGGTGAGAGGCTGGAGGCT
Source organism: Trachinotus anak (assembly GCF_046630095.1). Classification (NCBI taxonomy): domain Eukaryota; kingdom Metazoa; phylum Chordata; class Actinopteri; order Carangiformes; family Carangidae; genus Trachinotus; species Trachinotus anak. The sequence continues at coordinate 7,876,401 of NW_027273879.1, read as the reverse complement.
CCCAGTTTGGGGAGATCAGGAAGAGGGACTGGAGAAGACATGGATGGTGAGAGGCTAGAGGTGCCCAGTTTGGGGGAGCGGTTGCTCCTCTTTGGGGGAATGGGTGGGCTAGACTGAGGCTTGGGGTGAAGAGTAGGGGCGAGGCTGGATTCTGTGGTCAGAGAGGGTGCGCTGTGGCTGGGGCTGGGCCAGCGGAAGGCTGGGCTGCTGGGGTCTTTACGTGCAGTGGGGCTGAAATGGCACTGGGTGCTTACGGCTGAATCTGGGCTGCTCAGGTAGAAAGTCCTGTTGTTCTCCTCTGTGTGAGCTGCCATTACACTGATGGTGGCCCTTTGACTGTCTCCTGAAAGCTCAAATTCAGAGCAGGACGAGGTCTTACTCTGGTTTGGGGACTCAGGATGCGACTGAACTCCATTTCCTTGTGGCTTGCGCTTTTTCTTGGTGCTCTCCGCATAAATGGGTTCTGAGCCTGGCTGTCCATTGGGAGAGTTGGGGGGTGACTTAGGGCTACCCATGCCTGGTGAACTTTGGGGGCTTCCTGACCTGACTTGTCTTCCTCCCGATCCCTCTGCCCCAGGAAGTGAATCTGTACTGCTACGATAAGAACAAGAGGAGTCCGATATGCTGGTCTGTTTTGACAGGACGGGAACAGAGTGGAGGACTGGTGGGGAACTCTGTCTAGTGGTGTCCAAACTTAAGGTTGTCATGGGGAAAGTGGTAGAAGTGCTGGAAGTCTTAGTGGTAACAGTAACAGTACTCCCACTACTTATACCATTGCTATGAACTGTGGCAGGACTGGAAGGAACAATATCCACTGACGAAGGTTTTTCCACAGATGCCTGATGGGCTTCCTGATAATTTGCCTTGGTAGTCAAACCACTTCCGTTGTAAGTGCTCTTGGTTGTAATAGCAGCTGTACTAATCTGCTGCCTTCGGGTGTCTCCATTGGCATTCTTCTTTAAACTCTGAGAACCTCTACCCTCCTCCTGGGTGACAAAGATATTGCCAATGATCATGGGGTCTTTGGGCAAGATACCCGGGGACAAGGGAGCAAAAGAAAAGGAGTTGTTATAGTCCATCTTGGTTTCAGGACTCTGAAGAACTGCACCTTTATGGGCCTTGTTGCAGCCATTGCTATCAATATATAGAGATGACAGGTCCAAGAGCTTCTTCAGGCCCAAACATTCAACCGGGCTCTTTGTGTTCTCCTGTCAAACAAAAACACAAATACACATTAATAACAGGTACAGACAGAAAGAAACTCCAAGGTTTAATACAGGAAAGAGACATTTAAGAAATTCACCTGCTCTATGTTCATGTTGACATCAGTTGACTCGGTGTCGAGGCTCATCATAGTGGGTTTGACAGCGATGGTTGGCTTGCTGTAAGGTGAAGGCGTTGTTACTCCAGCCTCTTCATCGCCTCCCAGACTGCTCTTCAAGCAAGCAGCTGGAACGCTACCATCCAGTCTGCCGACAGTCTTGTGCGCGCTAAGTGGGTGGAAGCAGTTCTTACAAGAGCCGGGTTTCCACACGTGTTCTGCAAAGTCACTGCACGCTGACATCTTTGGTTTACTAAATCAGGTTTGGTCAAAAGTGGCTGTGGGAGGATCTGGGAGATATAGGATGAACTCTCATGGCTGGGCCACAGAAGGTTGCAACAGAAGACGTTGATCCCAAGGCAGCATATGCAAAGGAGAGAAAAAGAAGAATGAGGTACACTGTTAGAAGAATGAAGTCTATGTAACTGCTTTTTGCCCATAGGTTGTCATCATTGTATCACATAAAAACCATCTAATCTAAAGGCCTCATCTATCCCATCATTTCTTTTTCTACACTTTACAAATAACATAACAATTCTGATCTGATTTTCAAAGCAAGCTCTCCAGACTGCTCATTTTGCCTAGAAATGAACCAAGCTTCTACATCAGATCTGTATTGTGCCTGATACTAAACTTATTAAGCGGATTGAGTTTCGACCATGACATCAGTAACCCCCATTAAATACAGTCACTTTGCCAATGTCACATAAAATTCTCTGTTTCCAGTATTCATTCAGTCATTGCAGGCTGCTGACTGTTTAGTACCACAGGATATTATTTCAATTAGGTCTACACAAAAAAGTAAGTTGGGGAAAAAAAGAGAGTATGGGTATCAGAGTAAAGATAAAAAAAAGTTTTTAAAAGATAATAGTTCTTTTAAATCTGAGATGTATGATTTACTTTCTCTTTTTAAAAATCAGGTAAATAAAAAAAGAAAGTTCAAACATCAACTTGAAACTGTAAAGGCAGTGATGAGTGAGTCCAAGCTGACAAGTGTCTCTAAGCTCATAGAAGACCTCCGTTAGGATTCAAGTGTCCTCTGCGGATGTAACTTAAGAAGAGCCGGTGTGTGCTGTGCTACTTGTTCCCATGGCCTCCTAAATTAGAGGGTATGTGGTTTCTGTTCAACCAAAGGGCCTGCCGGTGTGAGCCTAGTGACTTAAAAGCCCTCCAGAGTCCTCTGCAGCCCCCGACACGCTAAAAGACGACGGAGGAGCCTCAAGCATCCAGGAGGTCGGAATGTCAGGAATGTCTTAAGTCTCACCAGGGTGAATCTCACACCCACGACAACCTCCCTTCCCCCTTCCACACACCACACACACACACACACACACCTCTCCCACTCCACATGTGTGTTCTCCTTCTCTCACAAACAAACTGACCCACGCAACACACTCACACCTCCTTCTTCTAGCTCTCTTGTGTCCTGTTTAACTGGACTGACAGTGAGAAGATCAACAACATTTCAGAGGGATCGCTTGTTTCCTTGCATCTGGGTGTCCCTCTTTACGTTCTTTACACAGCTTTAATTGCCTCTCAACAAGGTGCTGCATTGACACACAGCAACATTAGCTCACAACCTAGACTCATTATCTGGAAAAAAACTGAGGAAGGAGAAAGATGAACAATTACTCCCCCAGGACAATGAAAAAGGGGTCTATATATGCACTCAGGCAGCCTTAATATTACTTTCATATTAGGCATTCATTTAGCCACAGTCATTCATGTGTCCTACATTTGCTTATTGACTAAAAAAAATATCAGGACACAAGATGAGAAATGCATGGGACTTGTGTTAAGACTGCTGGTAATGCATGACTCCAGTGTAACATCACTCCAGTATAACTATAGGAATGAGGAGTTTTCCTGTTGGCAAAGATAATGCATGTTTACATTTGACTTTGTTCAGTCTGACTCAGTTTGGGCAGGAAAGCACCCACTAACCCACTGTTTGTTTTAACTGTTCCTGCGACAACAGAGGAAACTGAGCCTTGCCTAACATCTTATGGCATTGCGCATGAGTCATATGAAATGATGACTGATCGGAGATACACAGATCTTTAGGCTACTACGCCTGCTGCTTAAGAGAACAGACTGGCTGCATGTCATGGGGATATTCTGTGACGACTGGACAATAACAAAGCATAGACAGACAGAGAACTAGTGTGGGAAGTTTATTAAGTTGCTGAACTGACAGCGTAGTCCCTGAACTGGGACAGTTTGGTCTCTGTTGTTCCGCTTTCCCTGCAGTGAATCACTGACAAAAACAGAGGAAGACATGACAGGGGTTCGTCCGAAACGTCCAACGTTTTTGTGCTCTGTGTGTGTTCTCGCATCTCAAACTGCTGAGGTGCAGTTATCCCAGCTTTTGTTGACAAGTTCAGCCTTGCTTGTTTGAACAGAGATAGACCCTGCTGTCTACATTCCCCACACCTTCTCAAGCTCAAGGTCCAACATTTCTCACTTCCTCTTGTAAAAACACACACAAACACACACACAGAACCACAAAAAAATTCAGCCATATGACAAAATTCAAGCCCTGCCTTCAATATAAAACGCAGGCTATGTAAAATATCTCATGAGCATGTTAAAAGTCAGGAGGCCAGAAAAATAAGATGAGCACAGGGGAAAATGAGTTGAGGGTGGATGTTGGTCTGATGTGGAATTTACAGTTTCGGGTCGCCTAATACAGACATTATGAACCTTGAAGTCAAAAGCCTGTGTCCCTATGACCTCTGTACATATACACAGATGCTTGGCCACTAGATGTCTCAAAAACACACCCTGTTTTGTTGAGGAATTAAAATCTAGCATCCTAATCTGAGGGAATCTGAACACAGCAGTCTGGAAGCTGAAATTGCATGGCTGCTTGAAACAAACCTGGGACTTGCTTTGAGCTAAGAGGCTGTAATGCACTGAAGAATGCAGTCGGGAGGCAATGGCAGACTGCATGGCAGTTTAAATAGCCCACAGATATGGTGACTAAGGGGGGGGGGGGGTAATTAAGTTTAAGGTTAGTGGGCTTATCAACAGTCAACAGCTGCTAGAACTGCACCTTGCCTGAATCCTCCTGCAGGAGCAGGCAACCACCAGCAGCAGATACATGTGACCCCCCCCCCCCCCCCCCCCCGCCCTAAACACATCAACACACAAGCTACAAGTGGGGCAGCGTTTATGAAGCACAGGTCATCTGATGGTTATTATGCTGGCCTTACTGTAACATAATTCACTGCATTAACCTACTGGACGCTTTTCACTAAATCGACGTGCATTGCCAGAACAAAGCCCACGAAGATTTAATTGAATGAGTGACCATGGAAATAATTAGACAACCTTTAGTCCACATTGCGCTCTGGTAAGCAGGTCAGATCGGCGTGTAGTCACCCACTTTGAATACAAATTCTTTTAAGAGCAACATTTGTCACGGCTGCCTCACTCACACAGCCCATTCATTCATTCATTCATTCATTCATTCATTCATTCATTCATTCAGGGGGACTCACAACCTGCTTTTTCGATACTCGGTAGGAATTTCCGCCAAAACTTCTTACCTTCTGACTAATATCTCAAAACTTCCACCTTAAGACAGCTCGTCTGAGCGTTTTACTATGCACCTACACTTGAACAAACATTCGGCATAGGCACAACACCCCCATGTGTTTCGGCTTGAGCCCCCGTTTTTAGATTTGAACACTGGCAAATACGGTTTGCGGCGGTTTATGGACGCTTGAAAAACATCCTTTCTTATTTCTGGGAAAATGGCAGTATTTCTGTTTTTCACTCGCAGCAGCCTAATACAACAAGATGGATACAAAAAAAATTGAACTGTAACAACTTGCCTGAACCTGTATCACTGAACTAATAAAAGAGGGTTATATGAAGGAAGACAAGGAAAACAAAAAGCCACCTACAATGTAACCATGCTGAAGTAGCCAAGGTTATCCACCGGCTATTGACTGACTGACTGCTTACCTGCTCGGACTTTCTCTTCCCTGGCAACACAAAAAAGCTCTCCAAAAGATAAAAAATAAACAACACGGCTGCTCTTCTGATTCCCAAGGGGAGCCGATATCCAGCTTTTCCGTCTTCACGTATCCCACATGCGACAGGTTAATGGTCAGGAGACTGTGTGCTGCTGCTGCCGCCGCCGCTGCTGCTGCTGCTGCAGGCTGCTGGGTTCGGCTCCAGCCGGACACGTTACTGCCGCCGCTGCTGCCGCTGCTGCCGCTGCTGCTGCTGTTGTTGTGCTGTGCAGAGGTGGAGTGGTGAGGCGGAGCAGGAGCCCTCTGCAGCAAGCATGTGGTGAGAGAGCACAAGGAGGTGGGAGGAGCTCCTCACTAACCATGCAGTCTGGCCAGCAGCCACACTCACAGATTTTCATTAAGGCTTTTGTCCCACTAGCTGTCATGAGGGTGTTTACACAATCCAGCTTTCAAGCATGTCAGAGAACTACACATGACTGTTTTGGCAAGTACTGTAAATCCCCTAGTATTTTTCTTTTCTTTTCTTTTCTTTTCTTTTCTTTTTTTTTTAAGTTGCAGCTTAAGGATACAAAGGATGCATGGTCTCACCAAAAAGAAAAAAGACACTTGGTTAAAAACACACCAGGCTGTGCAAGTTTATTCTGCAGGCAATCAGTCTTGTTCAGAAGCTCTTTAGGTGTGGGGAAGGTGGATGTGTACCAACAACCTGGGTTTTTGCTGCCACTTCCCTCCTGTGACCCCCTGGTTAGTTCCTGCCTCTGTTCATCATGGCTAGGGTGACGAGAGTGATAGGAAAACACTGCCGCTGCTGCTGAGCCAGGCCGGACCCCTGCTGGTTTCCATTACAGGCAGCAAAAGGAGAGGCAAAGCTCACAGACTGACACACACAGCCGCTGTGTTGGATGAAGGCAGCCATCCATAGAGATTAACCTTTTAACTGAGCATGTCCTCTGATGTCCTAGTGAGAAATAACACTCAAACAAGGTTTTATCTGTTGGCCTTTTGACTTATTCAAACAGAGCCCCTGAAACACCTTCAGATTCTGCTGTATTTTGTGTTGTGTTGCCTCTTCTGCTCTTTTCCTCTTGGTTCTCTCTAGTGTGTCATAAGGATGCCAAAAAAGACAGTTCTTGAAAAGATGGAGGAATATGGCAGAGAAAAAAAACAACAGTACTTTAACTACCTTTCCTCCACTCCAAGCATCCCGTTGGTCCAGTCTACCTCCTGTGAAGGAGACATCCATCCATATGAATTAATTGGACACAGAACCTGCCAGTTTCCTGAGCCTCATGCAAGGATTTATAGCAGAGCTGAGACAATCAGCATAAGTGGCAGAGCAGAGACTGGATCCTGGAAAAGTGATATCTTTTACAAGACCACCTGTTGAATTTGGAGAGCGTCACAGTCCTCTCAAGAGGATTAAGAGTTTGTTGCATTGCATCTATTTTTGGCAGTACAGAGCACACAATAATTCTGCTAATGGGGTGAATCAAATAGCTTGTGCTTTGCATAAAGATATGGAAGGAAAGCTTCGAGAGACATTCTGCTATTCAAACCAGGCCTGTTTGCTCAGGCATGGATTAAATTCTTGCAGCAAGTCGCATAATATCCTGTTCTTGTACTGATGTGTATCTGTGCTAAGAATCTTCTTGTTAGCTGTGTGCGGTGCCAGTCTGCAAACCCGCAGCAAAGGCTGCTATATAAAACTGTTATCGGACACAAGATATGGTAAATCTTCTGTCACAAGAGGTTGAGATTTTAGTGCTGAGATGTTGTGGGAACATCCAAATTAGAGGAGAAGCAAAGCAGAATGGGTGGAATCACTTATGAACAGTGCAGTAATGGAAGTCTTTGGGGAAGTTGGGGAAAATATAATATCATTTGGCTAGATTCCTCCTTAATTCATGTATCTCTAAATTATTCTTGATAAATTAAAGATTACTCTGCACATATTGCATGCATCATTCACTTGCACAGTTCTTGCTTTTGCTGGTATGAGGCTGAAGTTGTCTGTGTACAATGTGTCCCATAAAGCATTGGGAATTGCTTATCTTTTATAAGGTTCCCTTAAATTATGAACGGATCGCAGCCACTTAATGTTACACCGAGAGCCTCTGCCCCACCGTGCACACTGATGAATTAGCAGTTTGTTGACGTGCAGCAGGCTGCTGTGAGTGTGCGAGAGAGAGAAAGAGAGAGGGAGAGACTGTGATGGAGGCAACACTGCATTTTTCACACTGCAACATGGGGATGCTGTTGGAGCAGAGCCAATCATAAACTGCCCAGGTCCTGTCCTCAGAATCAGCGTCAGGAAGCTGAAATATGAGCAGTGCCCTGACAGCTCCACATGATGTGTGTTGTTTGCATCTCTCCTCATACTCCTGCATTTGTGCACCATAATCACTATCACACAATCACAGATGTCAGTGAAAAAAACGGAATATTTAATGTCTGATAATATATACTGCTCCAACTTTGAATAGAAAGGTGGATTTACATGCCTACATCCACGTGTCCACTGCTTCGCCAGCATTCAGACTGCTGTACCTGCTGTCTTTTATCATCAGCCTGAATGAATTATTAAAGGGACAATCATCTCAAATTAAATTCACTGAGGAGAGAAGTGGGTTTTAATGCATGGTGGCAAGAAACAGACTTCTGATGACTGAAGGCAATACTCAGGTCAGAGAGGACCAATGTTATCTCTCCCTCAGAGTCTGCTGTCAGTCATGATAAGCACAGTAATATAAAAAGTGCTGGGAATGATTCTCAGTCAAAGCTCAGCAAATTGAATATCTTAGAGTTTGAAGTTACAGTGACACTAATATGATTTCATTTTAAGTTTTCAAGTTTTGCTACATTCACATGTGGCGTCCACACTACACTGTCCTGTCCAGGGTGGCATTTTAGTCTGGACCAGGAGAAACAGAGACTTTAGGAAACAATGATACCCAAATGGAAGTTGCATTCAGTCTCACCTGTCCTGAGCAGAAGCAAAATTTAGTAACTGTTCCCCAAAGTGGGTGGAGAACCGTGGAAACAAAGACGAAGCCTCTTCATATTACTTGAGCTCTCCCAAAAGGAGAAGTTCAGAGTTTTTTGCCCTCTCACACTGTTTGTTTGGGCTAATTGACAAACCAGGTACTGAGCTGCTCAGGTTTCTGTCTGTTTCTGTGTGTCACTTCCCATTACCATAGGAGGCCCCATAAAAGATATCCTGTCACGACACCAAAAGGTCTTTGTTTGCATTTGGCCTGCATGTGAAGAATACTCTTTAGTTAGTCACTGGAGATGTTAGACTTCCCATTTGAAACTCAATGCTTCTCTCTGATTCCGAATCCTCTGCTTAAAATGTAGGGGAAAAAAAAGCACAACTTATGGTCCAAGTGAAATTTGAACATTTTCAACAGGTGTTTGAAATGAAAGATGAAAGAACGAAGGAACCTCTGTTTGGAGACAGCCTGTTTACTGCTTATCGGAAACACTACAAAGAGCATGAGGGCCACAACGTTCACCAGTTCCCTCAGGACTCACTTTCTTCTCCACAGGTTGTCCCTCTTAAAACCTGAACATTCAAAGGTAACCCCCTCGTGTAACTGTATGCCTCTGAGAGCCAGGCACCAGGAATCAATTGTGTGTGTGTGTGTGTGTGTGTGAGGAAAAAGGGAGAGGTGGGTGTCAGATTTTAGTGCCTTTTCGCTTCTGGGTTGCCATGGCAGTCGTGTAGAGGAGTTAGTGTATTTAGGAATGCAAAGATAACGCAAGGCAGAGCCGCACCTCACACACATACATGCACACACACAAGTCAAACAATACACACAAACCCACCCTGTATGCTTTCTATCACCTACACAGTCTCCGATGACGATATTTCTCCGCTGTCTCCATCGTTGCATTCCTCTACCTGCCCCTACAGGCTCACCCTCTGATTATGAAACACACACAAAACACTGAGACGTTTTATTTCACCATCAATAGGACACATAATTAGTTTATAGAGATTTCTTACGTCATCGCAATTCACCCAGATTACTTATAATAGTGCATTGTACTGTATATCTCAAAGTTTGATCGTGAACTATCTGATTGTAAATTTTGTATTGGTACTTAGATTTTTCTGAACAAGACAGGTATGCTTACATTTAGCAAGCAATGATGCCAAGTTGTCTGAATATTAAAAAAGCAGTACATGAGGTACAGGCAATCCATTTTATCCTATATATTGTTTCCTATAAAAACCTCAATTCCACTTTAAATCCTGCTTGTAGGCCATAGTCAGGAGTTAAATGTCATATGTGAAGAATAGGTGTGGATGCTATAGCATGCTGCAGTGATCACTATACATTCGCTGACTGTTTAAGAGCATAATCACTTTTAATGTTTGGAAGACATGAAACTTATAAGTACAAAGGATAAACAACTGCTTTAGAAAATAAACAGTTCATTGATAAGAGGACAATTAAGGTTCAAGCCTGTTTACTTTAACATATAAGGAGAGAGGTTACGACTGCCAAGGAGCATTTTACATTTTGCTAAAATGTAAAATGTGTTAAAATGTCAGAGTTAAATGAGTAGATCAGTGCCAGTCATGTCATTGTGTTCAGTAAAGAGATAAAGCCAAGAGGCGATTAGCTCAGCTTAATGAAGAGCTGCCAAGTATTGTGAGTCCATTTGCCTAGAAGCAGTTGCAGCAGGTTGCGTCCAGTAAATCCACAACTTGTCATTTTTACAGTTCCATGTCGGAGAAAAAATCAGAAGTAATGTTTTTATTTTTGTTTTAAGGACGCATTTTTGGACAGAGCCAGGCTAGTTGTTTCCCCCAGCTATACAACCCTTTATGCTAACCTGCGGCGTAAGCTAGTCACTTCCTGGCTCCTGCTCTGTACGAGACAGTCATGAGAGCGGTATTATTCTTCTCATCTAACTTTTCAACAAAAAGTATATTTCAAACACTCAGCAGTTTAAATCAGTTCACCTTTAAGATGAATCCAGCTACTTTAGTGTGGCGTTTACAACAACAAAGCATTTTGACTTTGCTGCAGCTCTGATTGGCATCTCTGACAAGCTTAGCAATGGAGGCAGAGGTTTATGGGTATTTATAGTGCTATTTACAGCTATATTATTGTTCCCGTGTTTCTACGTTGAAGAACACAGAGGATCTCCATTAAATGAAATTAATTAAATGGTCATTTACAGCAAAGAAAAGTACCCTCTCCCGCTTTCCAATTACTCCTGTCAGACTGAGTAGTTAGTAGTTAGACTACTGAGTAGACAGTAGTTAAACTTCTGTAGAGACCAGAGCCATATTTTAAGTTGTCCCCAAAATGATTTTAATGGATTCCTGCCAGCCAATCAGAATATTTTCTGTAGCGATGGTATAACACAAAATAATTCGTTGGATAAATCTACACAGGATCATTTATTCCAGTGAAAGTGTCCAGTCAAAATCTTATTACAGTCCACAGAGTTGGAGCCAATAGATTTTTGCTATCAGACAGACATGTCTGTCAGGCAGTGAAACCAAGACATACCAGCTGGTCAGTTTGTGTAAGGCTGTTCATCTGGCTCACACACAGGCTGCACTAATACCTATTGCACACCGTTGAGCTGTTTGTCCTGATTAGGTTGCCGTCCTGCTTAAATACTTACTGCATATAAACACAAACATGAATGTTAGTGTAATTTTCACACACACACACACACACACACACACACACACACGCCAATACACACACATAGAGCCATCTGCTAGATGCATTTGCCATCTACAGATGCCCAGGTCAGACCAGGCCTCAGCTCATAGCAGGACACCGGGAGTGTGCGAGTTCATGGGTTCATGGGTTTCTCAGAGGGGGTTCTCTCTCTCTCTCTCTCTCTCTCTCACACACACACACACACACACACACACAGACGATGATGATGTTCAATGATGATCAAGTCACAAAGGGGAACATGAGGATGCACATGATTAATAATGTAATATCACCTATGGACTTCACTGCATTTAAATGAACATATTCTAATATATAATATATTCCAAATAAATCTTGACTGAGCCTCTAATTCATCTTCCACTTCTTATGTAGCCTCAAACCACACATTTCATTTATTGTCTTTGCCTGCTTATTCTTGTGGCTGGAGCCTTTCCCAGCATGCATCTGCAGAGGACAAAGCCAAACCAAACAGCAGTGAAATGAAGCCAAAGACATGAAAGCAGAATGGCTGCATTTGATTCAATTTTCATTGAAAGTGTTATCAGATTTCTGCTGAAATAATGAATCTCAGCCCCATATATAATAATATATAATCGCAACATATAGTAAAAATATAACTCAATCACTTGAATCAGTAAAAATGTATTAATTTCATTCCATTCGTGAATTATTGGCTTTTGACTCCATCAATGGTTTTTTTTTGTGTGACTGAAACACCTGCTTCACAACTGAGTCAGATATCATGGTTAGACTTGTTGCCACCCCTCTTCACTGTTTCCCTCATCTGAGGCCAAGTCATCAGACCCCCTCATTAGAAGTGAGGACATCACCACCTCCAGCCTGTGAAATTCTTTAGAAGTAGAGTCAGGTTTATTTCTACAACTTCAGCACAAAACATGACTGATATTAGCTGGAGACAACCTAACAGTATAAAACTAAAATAAAGTGATACAAACAGAAAACAAAAGAAAACAGAAGGAAACAAAGAGGAATTACAAGTCACAAGGTTAATAAGGGCCATGATAGGAGCACTGTCTCTTGGGGTGGTGAGAATGTGTCATAGCTCTACTGTGAAGTAAGTGATGGGACAAATCAATAAAATGGGCAATAACCTGAACAACATAGTTCATTAAAACAAATAATCATAAGTAGCTTCAGGTTTATTTATTAATCTATTTATCCCACAATTCTCCAAGCTAAGAGAGCGAACCCTAATTTTCTTCAAGGGGAGAAATTCTGTCTCATATCCATACAATGCTCTACTGCAACTTCCTTCAGCTAGCTTGAAATATCACAAGCACTGTCTTGTGTTTTGCTGATTTAAGCTGTTTCACTGTGCAGTCGCCGCCTGTCTGTCTCAAAGATTTCCCAGAAGACCGATCATCCTCAGTGTTGTGATTACAGCAAGACGCTGACAGTCCTCACAGTCAATCTGACTGACTTTGACTGACTGGATGTCCAGTCTCTCTTTGTCTACCTTACAGTTTCTCCTCCCTCTCACACTTTCCATTAAGAAGCATATTATTAAAGCTCAACCAAACAACAGGATCTCGATTTTATTCTGACAATAATCTTAATGTCTCTCTTTAGGATTAAGACTTGCCTGAAACAAGATTTTAAGAAGTGTGAATGATGCAGTTGGCATGAAGTTGTGAACTTTGTGACCATTGTGTGACCACTTTCAGGTCCTCAACAAAGAGGTGTAGGGACCAGCCTCTTAATTGGCTCTTTGGTGGATAATAACAACCCTCTTCAAGTTGTTACCCACTTACTGCGACGTGTGGTGAAACATCACAAGTGAAAAACTTTCTAATGGTGCTCTGCCTGTGAAACTAAACTTTTCCAAAACAAAGGCTGATCGATTCCTCTGACCAGCTTTCAATGGGGTGCTTTGAGCCTGAAAAACAAAAGAGCAAATGCATGAATGATGAATTCTTGGTTAGTCAGAAAGAGATAACTGAAATCGTACTGTTGTTGATTCACAGGAGGGTTTTTTAACTCACAAACACTCAGAGGACTCCAAACAAAGCCCCCCTCTCAGTGAAGTGCCTGAGGCTCTGTATAGAACAGAGCTGTATGGGGATGAGTAGCGTGTGAATCACACTTGGTTCCCAGACGCACGTTCGCTCCAGACTTCACCTCCCCCCTCCTGCTCGCCTGGTCTCTCTACCCTCTGATGACCTCGCAGAGGTCAGCGTGTCTTTATATCAAGTCAAATACCAAAGAGAGAGAGAGAGAGTTCTGTTCATGAAAAGAGTGGTGGTTCACCAAACCTCATGTGTGCAGTGCCTGTAGTGGATTCTTTGAGTGCTGACAGTGCATCTGTATATGCACTTTTATCACTATTTTACACAAGCTTGTTTCTGCTCAGTAATATCTCTTGACTGATCTGGGCTGCTGCAGGAGCATCTCCTCTCTTTGCATAACATGGAAACGAATGCCAGATGCATTGCTGTACAAATCCCAATTAGCCTGACACAGTCTTCAAGAAGTTACCAATAAGTAACCAGTTTGCCAATAAAGTCTTAATTGCTGCCAGGATTGTCTTTGGTAGGAACATTTTTCCCGTTGAACAAAGTGTTTGGACTTTGGACTTTGACAGCGGTTCCTATCCTTAGTGCCACATGTGGTTAGGTTTAGGCAATTAAAGCACTTATGGTTAAGGTGAGGAGAAGATGGTGGTTTCTTTTACATGCTAATAGACACGTTCTGCCTTGTGCCTCCATTCACTGTGGGTCTATTCTGTAGTAAACCAGGACCTTGACCTTTCCCTAACTTTAAGGAGCCAGTGCCTAAACATGAACATAGAGAAGTTGAGCAGATATTGTAAGGAAGTGAAATGCAATATCTATAAAAATATATTGCAGACACCCTCAGTATAAACATATTTCCACTTGGGTAATAAAGTTATTGAAAATAATAAAGCCACAACTGGGTTGGCATTAAACTTCTCTCAAAGCATATTTGTCTTGGGAAATTTGTAGTATATAAATTGATAGCATATAATAGATCACAGTTTTTATGAGGGTGTGACTGTAGTACACATTAGAGCACTTGTAATTTATGGTCAGAAAACATTCACAAGTAATTGCACAAGTTGCAGTTTTAATGAAATTGTACTTTCTTCTCCTGTGCCATTCAAACACTGTGAGCAGAGCAGTGGGGGCGGGGGCATGGACCTGCAATGATTGTGTGTAAATTACACTCCTGATGATTCATCTGAAGATAAATTAACTTCCACCATATGTTCACTTTTGCTAATTTGCAAGATATTCACAAACATACTTAACAGACTTCCTTAAAATCTGGAGGAAGATGAGGACGTGGGCCAAGGAGCAAGTGATTCATTTGGCCATTCATCAAGCACTTTAAATCCTGCTTTTCAAGTACTAAACTGTGAAGTGTAAAAGCACTTATACTTTTTAGAAAATAGATTCAGCATGCAAATGATGGCCCATTCAGTGCATTTGGAAAGTGTTCAGACTGCTTTAATGTGAGTACATTTTGTTACGTTGCAGCCTCAAGCCAAAATAAAAGAGATTTAGCACAGGGGCCTTCCACTTCCCTTATTGGTCTCTGAGATGATGGAGGTTTCTCTCATCTCCACGCAGGATCTCTGGAGTTCAGTCAGAGTGACCATCAAGTTCTTGGTCACCTCTGTTACCATGGCCCTACTCTCCCGATTGCTCAGTTTGGCCAGGCTCTACAAAGAGTGCCGCTTGTTCCAAACTTCTTCCATTTAAGGATTATGGAGGCCACCATTCTCTTGGGAACCTTCAGTGCTGCAGAATTTTTTTTTCGTAGACTTTCCCAGATCTGTGTCTTGACACAATCCTGTCTCTGAGCTCTGCAGGCAGTTCCTTCCACCTCATGGTTTGGTTTTTGCTCTGATATGCATTTTAAACTGAGACCTTATATAGACAGCTGTGTGCCTTTCCAAATCATGTCAAATCAGTTGAATTTAGCATGGGTGGACTCCAATCAAGGTGTAGAAATATATCAAAGATGATCAAGAGAAATGGGAGACACCTGAACTAAACTTTAAGTGTCATAGCAAAGGTTTTTTTTTTAATATTAGCATCTGAATGCTCTCTACCTCTTTTACAACAGCCATAATAAAAAAAGTTCAACTTTACCAGTTACATGCATATACAGTGACTTAGTTATTTTTCTTCCTACACCTTATTTTTTATCATTCAAGCTCTGTTCTTGATGTCATCTCATTGCACTAGATGTTAACACCAAGCATCTGCATTAAAACAGTTGACAGTTAGATATTCCAAATTGTCTATAAGTTTAACGACTGATGAAAATTGAGGTCAAAGAGAAAAAAAGAGAACATTTTGCGAGAGAAGCAGCAGACTGCCATGTAATTATAACAGCAGATGTGGAAAAGACACGTCTTATAAAGTCAGAAACTGGGTGTGATTCGCTTCTGTCTTAATCTTTGCTTGTTAAATCTGTGGTTTTAAGTAGACAGAGTGGGATAAAGAAGTAGAACAAGAGAGGAGGGTGTGTGGCTGAAGTGGGACAGAATCAGTAAACAAGACAGTGACATTTTCAGCATGTAAAAATAGACAGTCATGTTTTCAGAAATAACTTTTGTCTGTCAGGGGAACGGAGATGAGAACGTCAGATATGGACAGCTTCTCGTTTTATTTAGAGGCTGCGGTTTAGTGCTGCGTTTTTATCGCTACTTTATATCTGTATCAGAGTGCCTCGAGTTTGATGGTGGTTGTTCTAAGTTTAGCAGAGTTGTTTTTTTTTTATTTCCTACAATGACCTGCTTTTTCACCAGCCGTGCTAACTTGACTGATACATCAGCGTGAATGTGGTCAACTGCTCTGCATAGGAGGAAACCAAAGTGCTGCATTTAGCTTTGGCAAGTTACCTACTCTCTACTCAGTCCCAGATAAGGTTTATCTCTGAGTCAGAGCGCTTTGAAAACTACTATCACACACGGCTGAATGATACTGAAAGTATGAAATGTTCATCTTCCCATAACACTCAAAGTCAGTTTTTTGGCTGAAATAGTAGATAACTTTGGCTCAGTTCATCCCCTCTATACTCCACTTAAAAGATCAGTTTGAGTAATGTGCAACATTTCATATCCTGTTTTGTTTATCAAATGCAACTCGATTACTAAACCTTCAAATTCTGCACGGGATTGTTGTGCAGGAAACCTGTCAGTTCACTGATTCTTCACTCACTCACGCATTTGTGTTGATCCAAAACCAAAGACAGAAGTACCAGGGTTCAGTCAAGTATGCATGTGGCTGTGTTTACATGTCTCTTCTTAAGAACAATGACGTCAGCGATGAAACCAGGAAACCAGGTAGAGTCCACTAGAAAGGAAACATTTTGCAGAGTGTTAAAACCCAAATTCATAAAATGTGTAATTGGATAAAATATATGATGGACCAATTTTCTTTTCAAATATATGTAGCTACATAAAGGTTTTGGTTCTGATTTGCACCTGCAGACTAGAAGAGTGTTAGCAACAACATTAGTTGAGAGGGAATAGTCAGTAACATCTGAATGCTATACGTGTCCTCAGTGCAAAACCACACTGCTGCCTCACTGTAAAATACTGCCTGTGAGAGAGGAACAGAGCCCTTGTGACATTAATATTAGCTAAATCAAAGGGAATCGATATGGGAGGGTTGTTGCAGTGCAGGGGTGAGGCGCAGGCACGAATCAAAACAGATATGTTCACACTGTAAACCAGAATAGATTGTTAATGAGGCATCAGAGGAAAGAAATCTGTTGTGTTTCCTCCCAGCAATCCGGTCACGACTGGTACACCTGTTTTACATTTCCAAGCCTCACACACAGAGAGTGTTGTCTACGAGCTTTCTCTCTCTCTCAGTAGGTTGTCTCATCTGCATTCAAATCAACCGTGCTCTCTCCTTAGTCCTCGTTGCTTATCAGCAGCTGCGGTAGCAATGTGATGATTGCTTTAATGATCATCATTTTAATGATAATTATCATGATTATTGTAATCACCATCATCAATTTCATGCATGCACTGTTCTTTAAAAACTAAATACATATACACATGTGTCTCTATATTTAAACAATGAGTCAGAGATATCAAGTATAACCAGCTTTTTTTTTTTTTTTTTTCGATATAATAACTTGAGGCAGTTGTGGGAAGCTTTTAGCC
Source organism: Trachinotus anak (assembly GCF_046630095.1). Taxonomy (NCBI): domain Eukaryota; kingdom Metazoa; phylum Chordata; class Actinopteri; order Carangiformes; family Carangidae; genus Trachinotus; species Trachinotus anak. The sequence continues at coordinate 7,859,217 of NW_027273879.1, read as the reverse complement.
ACACAAACAATTTACTCCACTTACAAGTGACATCCAGGTAATAATCATCCTGTCTCCCAAAGGTGCAGCTTAGCTCTATTTTAAATGTTTATAAGAAGTGATTTAATAGCTCTGATAGCGGGAGGGAAAACTACACACAAGGGCAGCATCATGAGGATTTTAGCGTGATGACTTAGTTAAACCAGAGTAATCTGAGGAAGAGGAATAGAGAGCATTAAAAAAAAGTAACTTACTGTAAAATTATTATTTCATGATTGAAAGAGAGCAGATATTTTGGTTTAATTAAATGGGCCAGATACAGTATCACTGCTGGGGTATGTGTGTGTGTGTGTGTGTGTGTGTGTGTGTGCATATGTGTGTGTGTGTGCATTAATCACAATTGCTTTTTAATGGCATGAAACAGGGCGGTGTACACAGGTCTCAGAGGAGATGGAAGACTGATGCATTAACCTTCGCTGCACCCAAACACCTGCCCACCAATTTAAAACAAGAGAGAGGAAACAAGAGGGGAGGAGCCTTTTAATTCAGTCTGAAGCTTTAAAGACGCACGCATGACAATCCTTTAACACATATGCACACATAGAAACCAGAGATAAATGTATACATATATACCTGTTGTTTTATAAGGCTGTGTCCCTAGAGTCAGCGTAGGAAAGAGACAAGTGTTAAAGAAATGTAAAAATGAGTGAGACTGACTCAAATGAGGGACGTGCCAATTCATTCTAAAGGAAATGTTCGGCATCAATAAGCATCAATAAATAAACATATAAAACACATTAAAACACAAAGCAGATTTCAGAGACAGAAAAAAGAGGGGACACTGATGTGGAGACCCCATGCAGACCTTATGTTTGCCACTATCATCTATAATGTAACAGGGGCACATCTGGCACTCAGTGCCATTATACCACTGATGGTTGACCACACACACACGCAGATAATCTTGCACACTTGGACACTTTTTCTCCCCTTACAGACAAGAAACATTCTTGTCACTTTGGGCATGTTTTTTTTTCTCAGCTGGGAGAGAACTAGAGATCAACACTGACACTGGTTTGTGGTTTTGTGCAGCACGTCAGTCATGATTGGCATGAGGAAACTGAATTCTGGAGTAAAGTTTCGGCATAAAGGTGAAAGAAAGGACAGCGAAAGACAGAAAACAGAAGTCTTACAAACAGGTAACCCAAGGAAACAAAAAGGCCCCTGATGATGAATCGCTCAGACTTGTGACCATTTTAATAATTCAGATGAGTGTATGAGTGTATTTTTTTTCTTTTTCTTTTTGTCCCAGGGGATTTGAAGAGATGACAGGGGGAAACCACTCACTTACAACCTGTCTACCCAGGAGATCGCATTACCGACCAGTGCATTAGGATGATGAGAACACCTGCTCTCGCTCATACTTATTATCAGACACTGAATGGAGGTCAGAGTCTGTGGCGTTAAATTAAAATGTGGTGATTAATAATTATGTGTTGAGGGAAGAAGAGATGAATAGTGAGATGAAGCTCTAATAGGAGGAAACTCTTATTGGAACGTAGCATAAAAATAATTACAGTTTCATAGACTGTCAGTAATGACAGAAACCCCTACTACCACTACCACCAGTACCCCTTCGATAAATCCTATTACCAATGATAATAGTAGTAACTGTTGGTGAAATATAATTAGATGACGAATGGTTGGCCCTGACTGCAGATTCTTTGTTTTACCTTTGGACTGCTAAGCTAAGCTAACTGGCTTCTTATAATTAGCATTCAGACATAAGAGTGGCATCAATCCTCTCAATCAAGTGTATATCCCAAAATCTCAATCCATCCCTTTGACTGAAACACCACGACTAAGCAGAACACATCTACCTTCTGTTCACTGCTTATCTCCTCAGTTTGTGCCAAGTAAATCTAATCCCTCCATGGCTTCTGTACTGGTTTTCTGGGTCCATACACATGCACTGGGCCATGCCAAACTAGGATTTAATGAGTTACAGTAGCCATCCAACCAAGCGTAATGAGTGTAGTGGCGTACAGTCCCAAAGACCCACAACCTTTACTTTGAAGCATGCATCGAGTATAGTGCTCTCTCTCTCACACACACACATGCACACACACACACACACACACTTGAGTGTAATGTAATTTAATGTAACACACACATATTAAGGGTAAAAACCAATATAATTCTGTTTTTTTATAAAAAATTTTTTTGAATGTGTCATGTCAGATCTGTCACTGCTCACATAAGAAGAAAAAGAAAGAAAAAAAGCCACAGAATTAATGATGGCCTACCCACAGAGGAAGTGCTGTTCTCCCACGCAATCTCACTGATGCTTGATTCATAAAGAACATACTATTTCTCCATCAATACCCACCACAAAAACCCCAGAGCACTTTGGCTTCATGTATCAAACAACTTCTAGATTAACAGCAGGGCGGGGGGAAAGCCACAACAATAGGAAGGAATATTAAAAGCAGAGTTTGCTTCGCTCAGCAGAACAGAGGATTGCCCAGAGTTATTATCACTGAGAATGGGAGACAAATCCAGTCATGAAATATAATATAGAGAACCAAACTTAAAGAGGATTTATAATGTAAAATACAGCTACTTCATCTAAAAGAGGATAGAAGACAAACATTTTTAGATCCTCTGAGCTGGTTTCAAAGGCTTTATGAATTAAACAGATTTCTATTCATCTGTTTGGGAATTCCAAACCAGCTTCCCAGGAAACTTTGAGACTTAACAAAGCTCTGCTTTCAGCTAGTAAATAGAAATCTACATTCATTGCTTATTTATCCCCAACTGTAAAGAGTTTGTAGTACAAACAGTTGGCAAACTGGTGAGACGAGGGAAAATTTGGTGATTGGTTCTACTTTTCTAAATTTCTGATGTGAGAGAAAAACAAAAGAGGAAGATGAGATCACAAGGGTGGGTGGTCTGGAAGAAACCTTCATCTCTCGCTCAGTCTATCTTGCTTTATCTCTCACATTCAGTCTCTTGACCTCGGCCAGGTCGGGCGCAAGAAGAAAAGAGGGAAGGCTTTGCTGTCTTAATAAGCACCTGTCTTCGGGGGGGGGGGGGGGGGGGGGGCAGAAATTCCTGTCTGGTTTCTCTGTGTGTGTGTTTTTCGGGTGAGATTGGTAAACCCCATATCACAATGGAGAACACTGATCGCTTGTCGTTTGTTGACAGAACAGCCACAGGTGCAGGTTTTTCCTGTTCTATTACTCTTTGCAGAGTGTGCTGAGTTTGGGGTTTCGGCCGTGTTCCTTTCAGAGGCAAATGTTTGGGTACAGTTGAGTCTTTGTGTTCCCTCCCAACATCTTCAGTCTTTCTCTCCTCTCCTCTCAGACTCAGTCGGGAAGTTATTCAAGAATTAGACACGGGGACAAATGGCAGTTTAAGATGGAGGCAGCGTAATTTGGCTCGGCTGCCGGGAGGCATTAATCTGCTTGTTTGCTGCCTGAAATTGAGTTTAGAGGATGAGAAAAACATGATGAAGGCATTAGTGAGACAGAAACTCACAGGCATGGTGATGAGTTATAAAACTATCATGGTTTAAGTCTGAAGGTCTTAAAGATTTGTTTTAAAAGGTGACCTATGTAAACTCCACAGGATTCAGGTATTGGCCCGGTTGCACTGGTTAAAACACCAAAATATCAACTCATGCTAATGGCACTGAATCAATGGATTTTGCTTGCAGCAGTGAATTAAATCTAAATTAATTTGCTGCAAACCTAAGTCAACTTTAACATGAGAATTTGTGCTGTTGAATAATAGAAAGGCATCTCGACAGTGCTGACCTCTGAGGGAAAAGAGAGCCACAGAGTCCATATTGGAGGAAGCTATTAGCTGTGCTGCACCCTCCACTTTTGTTTAACCTTCTCTGTATAAACGGCTCCACAAAAGATGACAGGAGTCAATATTAAACACATCTTTTGAATAAAGTTGTTTTCCCTATTATCGCAGATAATGTTGCCTCCCTCCCCCCTTCAGTTTGTATTGAATGAAAGGAGTAGCTACAACAACAAATGGCTCAGAATAGAGAAAATAGAAAATGAGCTCTGAGAAATACTGACTAGTACGCTAATCCAGCTGACTGGCATGTTAGCAAGTAGTTAACTAGCTGCAGTAGTTTACCAACTAGCCCTGTGAGTAGTCCCTCAGCCACCAAGCTGCAGGTACCTACTGATCTGCCCGCACACCTTGCATTAATACCTGGGTCAGGTATTAATAGAAACCCTTGTAATCAATCTGTTTGCTTTGGTTTTGAGTTAAAGTAGATAAATGGGTCAGATTTGTACACTTGTTTCTGTAGGTCCATACGCTCTGATGCTCCAGACATAATCAATACAGTGAGTCCAATATGTACCAGCCATACCCAATAAATCCCAAAAAGTGATGGAACACATTTGTAATAGCTATTTAATGAATGTAATATTGACATTTTCACACTATATCATATTAGATCTGATTTGTAACGAGGACTCTACAGGCTGAGGCTTGTTATGTGTAAACAAGTTGAGAATAAAGAAATGAATGTAAGAGAAAAGAGGAAGATAATAAGCAGAGCAGAGTGATGAGGTAGAGAGAAGAGAAGGGAAGAGAGGGAGGAAAGAGTCAGCAGGAGGAGAGGAAAAAAAAAAAAGAAAATCCTGAGTGATGAGACAATAGACATGATCTTCCTGTTGTGCAGACCTCAGCAGCGAGGACGTCCCCTGCAGATGAAGACCTCAGACACACACGTACACAAACACAGTAATTCGACAAGACGGGGAAAAACTTTCCCCTGGTTTTGGCCTCAGAGAATAACCGAACACTGCTCTGTGTTTGACTTCACATCATCTGAAATAAGACGGAACGAGCAGAGCAATAAACCCGCTCGCTGTGGGACAAGTCTGATTGCTTTCCTAACACTGCACTGGAAGTGCTGAATCAGAAAATGGGCTCTGTGCAATTGCACTGGCCTCCAGCAATAATAGCCTGTCCAAAGACAAAGAGACTGGAGGGAGGGGGGGGGGGGGGGGGGGGGGGGACACTCATCTTAATTGTTTTAACAGCTCATGGATGAGGAAACACACTGACATTTTTATTATTTATTTCTAAGCAAGGCTGTACCTTATTTAGTCCATGACCCTGTAAATGCCTGGACAAATATGTGCCTTTGTTTTACAGCTCGAACAGGGAAACAATACTCCTGTTTATCTAGAGTTTTCTTTTTTTTTTTTTTTTTTTTTTGCAGTTTCAGAATCATTTGCTTTTATAAGCTCAGCCCTGCTTGTAAAACAAACAAAAAAAAATGTGTCAGTTTATTAAATCTCTAAGTCAACTTTCTGCTGAAACCTGTCTTGCTCATCTTTGGAAAGACACCACTGGACAACAACCCTATGTTCTTCAATAATTAACTGATGTGGGCACTGAGGTGTAGCTGGGACAGTTTTATTATTTCTGAAATCAAACCAGAACATTTAGACCTTGTGCGGCCATCCTGTTTGTTACCTTAAAGTCCTAAACCCGTCAGTCTCATCCTCGTTCCTCTGAGCGGTTATTTAATGGCCTGTTTGATGAAGTGTGGCTCCTCTCCTTTTGCAGACACAAGTAGAACTTACAGTACAGTCAAATATAGAATCTAATGCTCACGCAGCTGAGTGTGTTTTTATTGCTCAGGCGTTCAGTCCAAGAGCTGCTTCATAAGCTGCCTTGACTTTGTATCATAAATGTGTTGCTGTGTTACAAAGTAATAAACCTGATTAATGCTCAGCTCAGAAACCTTGGCTCTGAGCAATGCAGATGCAGTACTGGATGACAATAGTTGTGAACAAAGTAATGGCCAGTTAACGTGTTGCATTTTATTCCATGTGTGACGCACTTTTAAAGGAGGATTATACAATTATCACTAAAGACATGAGGTAAATAGAGAGAAACAGAATGAGAGAGAGAGAGCGAGAGAGAGAGAGAGAGAGCGAGAGAGTGTCTGTGGCAATAAATATTTTTGTGTTAACACCAAGGCAGCCCAGTGAATATGAATATGAATATGAATTCATAAAGGATTTTCCTTGAGCAAACAGTAAATGAAACCTATAAATGATTTTGCTGACTGAAAATACTTTTAGATGTATTATTATGTTGAAAACAAATGATCTAATATGAATATTTACATTTAATGAAGTTGACAAGCAACAAAATGTTACAAAACAAACAAATGTGGGTGTGTTAAGACAAAATAGTCTGTTTAACGAATAAAGGAACAGGACTTGAAAAGTTTGTACATGAACATAAATGAAAAGTTGGATGGTGACAAGGACAAACATGGGAACAAAAATGATATTTAGCCACAGCAGGCTGTGCTCTATCAGACGTTTCATGGAGATTGTATTTCATAGAAGCTGTCCCACTTCAATACATGATAAAGAAAATTAAACCAGATTCATTGAAGTACAGTGCAAATAAAGAAGGAAAGCACTGACAAAAGCACAATGTATATATCTTTCTACCAGCAGTGACTCCTGGATTAGCATCAAACATAGACATCTGTGTATGTGAGAAACCATAAAGACCTTTGAGCCGCTTTGGAATAACAGCATTTAATATATGAGTAAATTAGTAAAATGAAAAGCCTATGGCGGTACAATGATACTGAAAACCTTATTAGAATATTCAGTGTGTAGCCCAAAGCTGTATATAACAATATACTAATGATAATAATGGTTATTTGTAGAGCATTTTCAGTTAGGAAACGCTTCAATGGGGCAGCAAAAATAAAATCAAAACCATTAGATAAAAGACAAAACCAACTCCAGTGGTGTAAGATCAAAGAAATGATAAAAATGTGGATTCAAAACTAATGGAAAGACAAACAAAATTCATTAAAAACCTAAAATAAAATCAGGATAGGCTCTTTGTTAAAAGCGTGATCTCACTCACTCAGAATTATGGCCCACAGGTAGAAAACTCATGGGCTATTCTTTTTCTATTGGACTAATGTCTCAATAAAGTCCTCAGCTGAGAAAAAACAAACCACCTGCTGCACACACACAAACACACGCTCTCTCCCTGTGTCTCTGTCTCTTTGTGGAAACTATCTCCAGCAGGAGAGTGGAAAGTGGAAAGTGTAATAAATACTTCGCCCTGAACAGTTTCTCCCAGTGGTGATGATTAGATCTGCATTCCACGCTGACGCTGTCACCATCAAAGAGGAAGCAGAGGATGATCCACCAATCCTCAAGGTTACACTTGAAAAATCTGACGATCTCTCAAACTCTCTCAAGAGGACAGATGGAACATCTTCCTGTAAATGCCACATAAATCAAACAGAGGACATGAACACGTCTCCTCCTGTGTTTTCTTGAACTTTTAACACTGATGGAGTCAAATATGTGCAATGATGCATTTTACTCTGGTATGCATGTATTGTTGTGCATCAGTGGTACATACACATCTGGCATGTCCTGGTCTGTTAATAATTATGCATAATGCATTGTGAGTTTACATATAAGGTCCAAGAGAGTCAATCATTGATACTTCACATTAAAAATGTAACATATGTTAGCATCTGTGTGTGAGAAAAAATCTATTATTGGATGTAATATAATTATAATCTATTGATTATAGAGTTTTGTTGTGTTTATACCTTTTTAGTCATAAGCATTATCTCTGGCATCTGCTTTTGTTAAACTAATGTGTCTTAAAATTTTATTTAGGCATATTCTTATAGTAGATTTAAAGGAATTGTGACATTTTGGGAAATGCACTTACTTGTTTGTTTGTTTGTTTTGGTTTGGTTTTTTGCCAAGAGTTAAAGGAGAAAATCAATACTAATTTGAAATCTGTCTATTGAATATGAAACTATGGACCATGGGATACAGTTGGCTTAGCTTGGCATAACCCACCCCCATAACTTGTTGTTTTTTACACATACATTTTTGTATGGATTTAAAAAAATAACAAACCTTTCTCGCTTGAAAGGTCAGCAAGCCTTTGAACCATCTTGCAGCTTCCATACAGTTCGGTATCTAGTATGTGTGTACAGTTCAGTATAAATAGAGATAGGTTTGCCCTTGAAGACTGCAAGAAGGCACAGAGTCATTGACTACATACTTTAAGTGCAAATATGTGTGTGTGTGTGTGTGTGTGTGTGTGTGTGAAAACATGGACAAAAGCAACCCTCCTTGCTGCTGAATTATTCAATTTCATACAGCCCAGATTGGAGCAATGATATTAACATGGGTGGGGGTGGGGGGTGGGGGGGGGTGGGAGGGGGGGGGGGGGGGGGGGGTGAAAGCATCAAAACAACTGTGTTCATTTGTATGCATGTCAGCATGTGTTTGTGTTAGAATTCATGCTCATATGCATGTATGTATTTTCAGAGCTTGGAGGTACACCATACTAAAAGATAAAGTAGCTTATAAAGAACAGGATGGATACTGAATAAAACAAACCAAAACTTGCATTACATCAGATTATCCGTACTGTACACAACTGCAAATACAAGAATGGGTATTATGATTTTCAAAGTCATTTCAAAGGAGTTTTACAACAATTCCTGCAGATATACAGTGAAAAAAAAATCCAACCACAATCTTTCTCTTTGCTTCACACTAGTCTTCTGTGGGATTTTTTTTTTCTTACCAACAAACACACAGTATGTTAAATTATTATCGGGTTAGACACTGTATCATTCAACTCTGTCTGGATGAGTCAAGACATGCCCACTCTTCTCCCTTTTCTCTCTGTTTTCCTTTTCTTTTCCTCTTCTTTGTCTCATTTAATAATGATTCCTTTCTGCCTGAACAATGGATTTTTTTTTTTGGCCATGTGAGGGGTCAGTCTTTGTCCAATCCTCACTCCCTCTATTTTCCCTCTCGCCGCTTAATCTCCTCTTTCTCTCCACCTTTCGCTGTCTGTCCTCTCCTCGCTACAGAAATTGCTGCATTCTCTCCACCAACGTGCAAGAATTTTCTTAATAGATTCAAGGTCTCTTCCTGACGCTTTTGTCTTTACTGTGCTTCCTAAATGAGCACAGAAACATTTAAACGTTTGTCATCAGCCATTTAAGTATATGCAGCAGCCTCTTTTCACGTGTTTCACCTCTCAAAATAATTGGTCTGAAAGACTTCACTTTAATTCAATACAAGGATACAGAAAGGAAGTACAATCTCTGTGTGTGTCACACACTAGTAGTGGTTGCTGGTCACATAGTAATGTATGCATGGTTACTCTTTTCCCATAGATTCAACCAGTGTGTGTCAGTTTGCAGCAGCTCTACAAAAGCCTTTTGTGTGCTTCCAGTAACCCCAAGCTTTGCTGCTCATCTTATTTAATTGGCTATGCTCTGTTTGTGGTATTCAGGGAAGTGTGTGTCCATGTGTGTGTATGTGTGTATGTGTGTGTGTGTGAGAGAGAGAGAGATACAGGAAGAGAGAGTTTGGGAAGAGGGATGACCACTGGATTCGTCATCGGACTTGTCACCAATGCAAAATGCTGGAGAAGCCTGCAGAACTCTTTGAATCACTGTCTTGAATCTGAAGTGCACTTTATTTAAGATGTCAACAGGAAATGAATTAATATTGTGCATACACACACATTCATGCACACACATGCTCCTGAGCCTGGTGTTTTGGGAAAACTAATGATGGCAGATGCACAACTTAAAAAACTTAAATTAAAACTTACATTGTGTAAAAAAATGTTTTACACAATGGCTACTTGAGTTCAGACAAAAGCAGGCCCATCATTTGTAAGGAGAGGTCGGTAGAAGGGATCTTAGTCCTTATCCTAAAAGGGATTTTAGGACTAAAGGGTGTTTGGAAAATATAATGCTATCTTGAGCCACAATTGGCTGGGTTTTCTAACTGGCATTGTTACAATTATCAAAACAATTTATTTATTTATTTTTCTTGGCTGAGGTGGAAAAAGTTGGTGTGGAAGTGCATAGAGAAAGGGCCAGGAGTGAGACACAGACTGGCAACATGAAAAACAGTGAAGACAGCATGGCCATTATGTTCTTTGTCATTAAACAAACCCTGATCGTGCCCACACAAGTTGAGAAAATTAGTCAATTAGAAGCTAGCAAAGTGCTGCAGTGCTGGTAAGGATGGGTGGTAGGATAAAAATTAATTTCTTTGGGGCGCCTTGGTGGCTCACCTGTCAGAGCGCGTACCATTAAGACTTGGTCCTAACCGCGGGAGCCCGGGGTTCCAATCCGACCTGCGGCCCTTTGCTGCATGTCATCCCCTCTCTCTCCCCAGCTTTTCTGTCTCTCTCACTGTGCCTATAAATAAAGTCATAAAAAGCTGGGAAAAAAAATCATTTAAGTCCAAAGATGCTTGTGAAAACAATGATTCAAAATAATAAAATATGGTAAGATTGCTTAAGTAATCAAGCTCAATATGTTGAAGTCATTCTTACTTGAATTGTTTAGGTAGAAAGAAATTCTAGGCTAACAGCGTTTAGTCAATCATTATGCATGTGACTTAAACATCAGTCAAGCTTCTCCTAACAGACTATTATATTTGGGGAAATTCAAAGCTTGACAGACCTAGCAGGCCTCGTTATGGTCGCTACACTGTGATAGCACTGTACAGGGGCAGGCGGGGGGAAGCAGCTGGTCAGTTCACTTCAACTTCATTCAAAGTGGCATCCAGAACTGCTCACAAACACACAGACACACACACTGATACTGACTGACTTCCCATCTCCGGTGCCCAAAAATACCATCACGTGCTGACCTTTCATCTCCTTTCCTTGAGGAAGAATCGCTACCAGCAGGACATCCGTAACTGTGTGTCGTTCTGATCCCATGCCACCGGAATGCAACAGAAAGACAGCGAGAGTTGCCCATTGTTTGGAATAACCACACTACCAGTCTGCTGTATTAGATTAGCGCAGGTTACTCACATCTTCTCAAAGTCACACGCAGACTCGTAAAACTCAAATTAGGCCACAAAGCTTTCCAGTATGGCAGTTTTCCTGGTGCTTCCCAGGCTTTTGATTAATCCTGGAATTATCTAAAAGTGTGCCAGTATGCGTTATAATTTCCAAACGTTGTTACAGTTCAGCTGAATATTTTCCAATTGCAAGCACAGAATATGGGCCTTTGTCTCTATCAAGCCTTTTTTGATGAGAAAACATTTCGTGGGAAATGTGATAAATTTCTGTCATAGCGGGGAATCTGCTGAGTGTGTCTCTTTTTGTCTGCAGATAGAGAAACAATAACCTCATTTACTGTACCAGGCACAAAAGAAAACAGTGCAAGCATTTCTTTGGTCATGAATCATGGTTCATATTCATGCTCATACAGTCATGCAGCGTGTGCATGACTGTTTCAGTATGTGGTCCTTTTTACTGATATATTTAACAGTTTTTCATTGCCAGTACTTATCAGTCTGACTTCCTGCTTCCTGAAACGAGATCCGTCAGTGTTCTACTTCCTGTCTGTGTGATGCCAGCAAGTGACAGTTACTTCTCTTCGAGGTCCAGGAACATCATGCCCACAGGAACCTGCAGTCACAACCTATTGTTTTCTCCACACACAGACACACACACACACACACACACAAACACACACACACACACACACACACACACACACACACACACACACACACACACACTTCCCTTATTATTCAAGTGTTTGGTCATGATCTCATTTTTACCAGAATTTGATGATGATGATAAAATTCAAATGAACAACATAACAAATTACCAGACTCAGACACCTTTTGGTTTCATGAGCTGGTGTCTAAAATGACTCACATGGACACTGACTCAGGGGTTATCAAATTGCTCATGGGTTACATACCTGACTAATCAATGTTATATGACTATAAGTTTGCATTTCAGAGGCATAGTGGATTATTCTCACTGACCTTTGTTTCCAGATACAGTTATCCCAACAGGAATATTGCTGTACGTTAACGTGACTTATGACTTGCCATTATGGAAATAAATCCATGAAAGTATTACTGTAACTTATAATTTCGTTGTAAAGGATCAGGAATTAAAGGGGAATTCCACCGATTTTACACATCAAAGTTTGTTTGCAGGTGTTGAGGAGTGCTACTAAATATGCAAGCCTCAGAGGGAGCCGATCCAATATTGAAGACAACAAGTTTAAAAACAAAAAAAAGACTATTACAGTAACTGGAGGTGTGAAGTTAGAAAGAAGTGAGCTTATCAGCCACAATCACTGCTTAAGGCTTGATGCAACATTAACCGCTATTAGCCTAACACTACAGTCAAATGAGTTGAATCGACCTGGGTGGCTAATGGGAGGCAGGTTTTGACAAGGTTTTAATTCATAAATCTGCAAAACAACTGCAGCCTGAAAAAAGAGTCACATCACCAAAATGATGGGCAGTGGTTTATGTGTGATGCGAAGTAAAGCAAGCTAATCTAAACAGAATGAAACAAAAGTAAAGTAAGGTAGATAGATAGATAGATAGATAGATAGATAGATAGATAGATAGATAGATAATATGATATGCAATTTAACAGGTTGTGAAATAAGAACTGTGCAAAATGTGTATAAGTGTAGAATAAATGTAATAAAAGTATGGTGTAGACAGTGTACAGATGGTAGTGCAGCGGTCTCCCCCTGTCACATAAAAGAAAGCAGTTGCAGAGTGTTATGGTGAACAGTAGGAATGGTTCCCTGTTCCTGTTCTTTGTGACAGTGGAGCTGAATGAGTCTGTTAGAAAACGAGCTCTGCTGTCTCTGCACAGTGTCGTGGAGGGGATGGGACAGGACTGTCCACAATGGAGAAGTTCTGAATATTCATGGCTGCTGTCTTGCCAATGAAGAGTATTTCTGGATACAAAGTATTAAGTACATAAAGTATTTATATGAACACAAAGCATTTATTTCTTCACGCATTGCTGATTTTCTTGTCTTTTATTCTGTGCTTGTCTCACAAACTTTGGTCTCAATGGGACTTCCTGAATAAACACACAGTAAGTAAAAGATATCTTTCCTTTGTTTAATTTTGGCGTTGGCTGACCAGTGGTATGAGAAGAATGCACACGTGAGAGCCGCTTCAGCTTCAAGAAAATTCTCTTGTCTCTCTCTTTGCCAACTGCTTTGAGGCACAGCGCGAGATTTACCGTGAACACTCACTTTGATGAAGGCATGACATGACATGCACACTTGTAGGCTGGCACCGAAACCTGAATGTAGAAAAACACACACTCATGAAGGTGTTGGTTTGCTCTCAGACAGTTGTACATCTAGACAAACACACACACGCACATGCATGCACAAACACACACACACACACACACACACACAGAAAAATGCAGTGCCCACCGTGACGCCCAGGAGGCAACACCTGGGAAGGTCTACGTCAAGCAAGTATGACAGCCACAGCTGTCTTATTCACTCCCACACACACACACACACACACACACACACACACACACACACGTGTACATCCTGCCATCTGTCTCCTCATATCAGTGGTTTGATTAATAACTGCGGTGGTTTTGTTAGCTGTCTCCTTTTGTCCTGTGGCACAGTGTGCTATATGTTTGTCTGCCTGTATCATTTCAGTTAACACAGTAACACAGGAAATTCAGTTAGCTCATGTAGTTGTGCAACTCTTGGGCAACCCTAAAGAGATTTATCAACAACAATGCTTTTGATCAAAAAGAACCTGGGCTGAGGCACCTTCGGAATAAGTTGCTCAGAGTTTTAAAATAACAATGGGGTAATAATGGTCTGAGAGGTAAAGGTAAAATCTCTGCCATTCTCCCCTGCTCTCTCTTTTTGTCTGTGATTTTAATTTCATTTCTGGAATACTCCTTCAGAGCTGAAACACTGAGACAGACAAGGAAATACACCACGTGAGATAAATTTAAAATGAACACATATCAAATAAGTAAAATATAGCTGCTCTCTCCCGCGTGTATCTCTTGTGAGAAAAACCTTAGGTAGTTCTTTCCATATAAGGACGGAGAACGACACAGAGGGAGAAAGGTGAGGCAGAACCACACACAGAGAGAGGCAGAGACAGAGAAAGCAGGTTGAATTGAAGGTAGGAGGGAAAGCACAGAGATAAAGAGCGTGTGAGAGAAAAAAAAAACTGAGATGGAGTGCTGATTGTGAGAAATGTGTTGTGGAGACCCAGACAGTCTCAATAAATGTGTTTTTGACAAATGAATAATGAACACGAGCAGAAGAAGAGTGAATACTGAATACAATTATTTTCCTGTATGTGCATTCCTTTATCTTTGGTTTGTATGATATCCTTTGGAAAAACCTGACCGCTTTACCTTTCTGACATTTGTATGAATTGACTGTACATTTTCACACAATATACACTATATTAGTGTATTTTTGGTGATGTTGGAAATCAGTGAGCATGACAGATTAATGGCAAAACTGGATTTCCTGGACTTTTGCATCAATATGATTTTTGTATTCAATTCACAAAATTACCCAAATTGATTCTCTCTCTCTCTTTTGAATTTCCAGAAAATGTAGTTACTATATAAAGATATATATCAGTATTTTACTATATAATTACTCCATGACAGATTTTCTGCGTTACTGACCCTCATGTCAGAATAGAGTAGAATATGATAGAATAGAACAGAACGGGTCATTGATGGAGTGATACTCAGATACACTTCAGCCTATCATGGCTCCACACACATTATCTTGGGTGACCTCTCCAGAGGGCAGGGCACACTTTGCAGTCACGAGCAGATAAAGGTCTCTCTGTGATTAAACTTAATCAGGGTTGCTAAGCAACAGCAGCTAGACCTGGGCCGACTCAGGAAATTTTTCATGTTTTATGCTGCAAGGAACCAAGGCCACTGCAGCCGTAGGCTCTTTTCAGTGAACCTCACTTCCTGGTATTCATCCACTTCCTTCCTGTAAGCCAATTAGAAACGGTCGTCTGAGTCATATGAGAATCAGTTTCTGGGTGGTTTTGTCTGCTCAGCTGGCTTCTGAGCGATATCTATGACAGCCTTGACCTACTGCAGGTTTCTCTCTATTGTTCGAACGATGAGATGTACTGAGTGGGCTGAAGTGGCGGCACCCTGAGGAAGATGGAGCCGAGGTCAAACTGCACTGTTTTGACAAAGGCGTTATATTTCAATGTAGTTGACTTCAGTTTGCACAGTCCTTCTGGGAACAGATGGAAATAACACAGCATGGTGACACAGCTAAAAACAACATCCCAGCAGCTTGACAAGTACCTCGCAGACATTCACATGGAAACTCAACAGCTATCACATGTATCATATGTATGTATCCCCTCAAGAATGTTCAGATCTTGACATTTAAAATCACCTGGGCTTCAGTGTTTCTAATGGTTTCACTTATTGTTACATGCACGGTTATGTGTGCTGGCCCATCTCAGTAATTTGAACCCTGTCACTAAATGCTTTCTGTCCTATGAATGTTCCCGTTATATGGAGCGTGGAGCCTTGTGAGCATAACTGCTCCCTGGGGAAACTCTGGAATAGACCTTTGAGGGGTGTTAGGGAGAGCTGATTCAGCACTCTGCACTGACCTGACCCCCAGCTCCCAACACCCCAATGCCCACCCCACCGCTTTTCTGTCTCATCATCTCATACTTTTTTTTCCCCTTTCGCTTAGTTTTTTAATAGTGTACCCTTTCTCACAGCTATCTGGCTGGGAAGCTGAAAGAGGAAACGGACTGGTGTTTGAGGGAGGGAGGGGCTAGTTCAGGCAGGACCCAAGACAGAGAGAGACATGCAGAGAACTGCAGAAAGAAACAGAGCATTGCTGAGACATAAAGACAATGCAATCAATGAACTCCTTCCTGTACTTCCTGTAAGAAAGATTCCTTTGTTGCTGTCTACTCTCTTTGAATCTAACACTGATAATCTTGTCAGCACATCCAAAGAAAAGACATACTGTTTGGTTACTTTTATGTGCCTGTGTCAACAGACCCACAGCACACAATCTGTGCTTCCTGTGAACTTCACAGACATGCAGGCAAACAGGTACTTCGTAGCATCTATGTCTGTAATGTCTCAGCAGACAGGAACTCACGCACCATATGGCACAATTTTGTTTTGAGTGTTTACACGTGGGCTGAAATAGCCTTGCAGTGGGTAAAGTATATCTTGTCTTTGTGTTATTTTGGCTTTATGTGTTCACGGTTCATGGTTCATGTGTTCATGATAATAGAGGAGAATGTCACTCAGTGCAATCTGTAAATGTATGTGTGCACTGCAGAACGGTTGTGTGCAAAGTGAGCCAGATGGTCCTTGTTTTTCATCTAAGAATAGTCAACATACAGTTGGCATTTATAGGTTTTGGAGTCCATTGTTGTAGATTACATAAACAAAAGGTCTTTGGCTGCACTGATTATTTATACCATATAACGAGAAAATATAATATAAGCACTTAAATAGCAGTTGACATTTCCTGGTGTGTGGGCTCTGAAGAAATTTATAATGTGTTTTGCGGCGTGGCTACAAGTGCATCCTAAATCTGATTGCCTTTACACAACGGAGAGAGGCAGTGTTTTTACAGTGCAGAATTAATGGAGCGGGCTCAAAGTGTCAAGCATTCATCAGTACATCACTTTACAGCCTTAACTAAATAGTAAAAGACGCTGAAGGGGGCAATTTGTTCTGACATTACACGTGCATGGACCTATGTATGTATACACATGAACACGCCAGACACCTGCAGGGCATAAATCAGATGTCTTTTAGGGCACAGAGATGCCCCTCCCTGGCAGCTGGGGGTGAGAAAGAAAGAGAGAAGTGGGCGAGAAGTGCTTCTTTGGCCCTCTGAGGTCCAAGGAGTCTGGTTTCACCAAAACCTGCTGATATATGTTGACAAAGGGAGCTTTGGGGATGCTGCACTGAGCTGTAAAAGTGAACTGTGTGTGTGTGTGTTTGTGTGTGTGTGTGTGTGTGTGTGTGTTTATGCAGGTCTCTGTATAAATAGACAGTAGACCGTTGTCTTTCGTCAGTCCTCTTGTCTCGCCATAGGAGCCTTGGCTGATAAGATCTATTTTGGAGCCACACAGTTCAGGGCAGCTCCACACTTGTGTTTTTCTTTTCTGTTTTTACCGCGTTTCTAATGATAGCCGGATTATCCAGCCCTCCCTTTTTTAAAGCTTGATGTTGCTGCCCTCTTTTCAAACCTGGCAAAGCTGCATCTAGCATCTGTGTTTGGATGTAGTGTGTTGATTTGAGAGACAACAGTGGATCTCAACGGTAATCCTGCATAGTATTAAAACATGAACTCATGTACTTGCCTGCTTAAACCCCACATTCCCTTTTTCTAAACACCCAAATCTGTGAGAAAGTGTGTGTGTGTCCTTGCTCGGTCTTTTCTGACATGTCTGGACATGTTTCAGAGGAATGCGTGTTATGCATTGTGTCGGACAGACAAGGCATGTTCGGCCGTTCATGCACAGACTACACAAAGTCCAAGAGGCTATTGCCCCAAGTCTGCTCACCACCACCACCACCACCACCCTCACCAGCTACCAGCACTACCCTCAGCGTGGGAAAAAAAAACACACTGGAATGTCTTCAAGAGACACAGCAGCTCAAATAAACAAGGTTCCTCCTCTACAGGTATGTACTGGAGCAGATAATGAGGGAAACTTGAGAGAGAGAAACTCAAGTTTCTGTTGAAGACAACAAAGTGTGTCTATGTGTTTGTGAGCATCTGTGTGTTTGAGTCATTCCTCATCAGTGAGCAGTGAGTACACACAGTAAGAGGCGGTAATCAGTACCAATTATCCTCAAACACGAAGAGAGTCAAGAGGAGCATTCCTCCTCAGCACGACAACCGCTCAAGTCAGGCTTGATTAATCTAAATGTCTGTCTGAAGCAGCATGGGAAATTAGTGAGACCTGAAATGGAAAAAGAGGGAATTAAGTTGGTTTTAAAAGGCAAAACTTGAAATGATGTTAATAAGATGATGGTGATATTTTAATTTAGCTTCAATAAAATAATGGAACAAGTTGTTTATTGGAGTAGTATTGCAATCATGTGCATGTTAATGTCACTCAGGATAAAGCAGACATAATTCATTCAGAGTGCCCTTGACAACAACTCTGCAATGCTTCAGTCAGGACTTGGCGTTGATTTTAACACTGAGAGCCCATATCTTTTCACCAAGTGCAACACATTGCCAGCATTCCCACCGTGGACTGTTGCACACACCGACACACAAAACACTGCACTTCTTTTTCCCCGCCAGTTAAAAGCAAACAGAAACAGAAAGCAAGCAGAGCCTTTGGCAGACTCTCAGTGGGTTTCACTGTTTCAGTTGACCTGCAGTCTGACCCCCTGTTAATGGTGATTTTAAAAGAGAGAGGAGAGATTGATCACTGGTGTAAAGTCCAAATGAATGGACCAGAAAATCCAGACCAGAAAGAAACAATGAGGAGAGACTGAAACAACCTAGCTGGTGTTCATCAACGAGTTTTTGTTTTGCACTAAAACAACTGTCCTCTGCTAAACTTACATTTACATAGAAGCTTCACCATTTTCTTTCTTGTAAGATTAACTTACAATAAACACAACCATGAAATTTCTACAGATGCTTCCCATTTCTTCTCTGTATGTATATGTATATAATATGTATAGATATTACGCATTCGATTTATAGCGATAAAGTGACAGTAAAGTGCTTTGAGTCAGAGAATTATTTTGGTAATATAGGGGCTTTTACTGTGATGCAGCTGCAGGAAGAGTTAACCACAAACATCAGCCACAAAAGACTGAAAAAAACTTGTTGGTGCATACAACAACTTATATTTAGACCTACACATGTACTGAGCCATCTAATTTCTAAAAGGTGTGAAAACCAGTCAGAGTCACGCTGTTGTTTTCAGGTCATTTTTCGGACGATAATTCTTCACAGAACAGTGGTGGAAAGTGAACTAAATACACTGACGACAGCACTGTACTTAACTATAATATGCTACTTGTCCATCACTTGAATATTTTCTATTTGATACTTCTACCCTATTATATATATATATATATATATATATAACATTTATTTGATAACTTTACTTTCAGATTCAGATTAATAATACCAAATATAACCAACAAATAAATAATGATGCATTAATATAGATTAAGATTAGATGAGATATGACTTTATGGATCCCTGGGGGGAAATTCACAAGCCATCCAGGAGGATATAAAGTAATTCAAATTAGCTCCAGCTTTATAAGATGCAACATTAAAGAGATGATTACACATTAATGGATTTAATAATTACAATCCAGTAATATAATGTACATTACTCTGGGAAATGGGCCATTCTGCATGATCAGTAGTCTACTTCTACTTTTGCTACTACACTGGTATGTTTTGATGTTGACAATTTTGTCCTTGTCGTCTTTTCAGCTGACAAACAGCAGATCTAAAGAGTGAGACAGACTCTGCTGAGCGTCAGTCTGTTAAACCTTTGTTCTGTCCTTCTCCGTGATCAACTGAGCTGCATTATAAGCTGAATTAAATTCAGTTGTGTTCATTGAAATATACTTATGCTTCTGTTGCCAGATATATAATATGAAATAGTGATTTAATTTAGCCAAGAAATAATACATGTTGTTAACCAGCAGTCATTTCCAAGCTCCTGCACAGCAGAGATAAAATCATTTATTTTATTGCGAATCTAATAATCTTTCTGATCTCCTCTTGATGTTCTCTTGACTTTACTGTTACACAGCCCCCACCCCTCAGCGAGCAGGTCATGTCATCATTTTGCAGGGAAAGAGAGGTCGATGCAGACACACACTTAACCATTCTTTTTATTATTATTAGTAGTAGTATTAGTAGTAGTATTGAAATATTACAGACATTAAGTGTGAACAGGAGTGTGTAGTGTGAAAACTGGTGCATCCTTTTTTCACATCATTGTCCTCATCTGTCCTTATTGTAAGTGTATGAAACTGGTATTAGAGCTAGTTCTTCCAATCTGTGGCAAGACTTTCTCATCTTCAAACTCTAAAATAAGGTATCAGTAAGTATGAAATGTTAAGTGTTGTTTTGGATCATTTAGGATTGGAATCTGTTATGGCAACAACATAGCCTTCAGAGCCAGGGTGCAATGTTGTGGGTCGTCTTCTCTCACTGATGTACAACGAGTTAAAGGTGATGGTGAGAGGTCAACACAGGTTTGACCTCTCTGTTGAGTGTTTTATGTCCCCTTTAGCGCTCACTCTTCCACGTGTATCCTTGTTAAACCTCCAGTTTTTTTTATCCTGTGATCCACAAGTCCCTCATTTCCAAATAGTCGAAGCACACACACACATACATACGCACAAACACACACTGGAGGGTATAAATCATGTCCTATTTTGGTGATGCCATATTTGGGTGAAGGTTTTTTTTTTCCCCCCCTCTTGCCGCCACTTCTTTTTCCACTTAACTCTCTCTGACTAACATAGACAGTTAAAGTTTCTAAAGGTATTGCCACAGCCGTCACTCTAACCAGCTTGGTGCCGTGGTTTCACCAGAAACAGGCAACACCCAGATCTGGTCTTCCTGAAATGATACGGTTTAGCCTGGTAGCAAAGAGAAAGTGCACATGTGCGCATGTGTTTATGAGAGAGAGGGGAGGTTGGTGAGGTTTGTGAAGAGGGTGTTGCTCACCCTCCACCCTTTTCCCTCTGCGTCTGAGTGTATGATGCATACAGAGGTGTTTGCGTTTGTTTCAATAGCTGGAGGCACACAGGAACATTTAACACTCCTCATTTCCTGCTTGTATGTGGAAACAGCAGCTGCATCCGGAGAAAGATGCAAGAAATGGAAATCTTGAGGAAATCTCATGTTGCTATCAGAAATCCATTATAGCCACTTAAAGTATTATTTCAGTGGTACATTTTTTTTATAATACCTTTATCCTCTTTGGTAATTGTCCTGCACAACTTTCTTAGTATGATAATTATTGTCTGTGTAATCAAAGAGAGGACACTTGGGCAGAGTCACTGGTGTTTAGGCTGAGCCATCATTTGGTACGTACGTAATCAGAGACTAAAATAATCTGTTTATAACAGGACTACTAATTTACCACAGAATGACGCCAGCCACACGACTCCCTGCATCGCTGTGTGGTCAGACTGACACATGCACACACAGTTGGTTGAGCGGATGCCGTAGATAGAATACAGGGCACTGATGTGTCTAGGTTGTTTGTCTCCCTTAGTGTGTGTGTGTGTGTATGTGTGTGTGTGTGTGTGTGAGTGCAGTTGGGAGCCTGAGAGCACTGTGGAGAGGTCTGGAGGGTAAGAGTTTTTTCCAGCCAGACCCAGAGGCAGCCAATGTCCCACATACATCCAGTTTCCTGAGGCAGAAAACAACAAGCTGACTCACTGACTGACCTTCTATGTACATCTGATGTGCTGCAGACCAAACTGTCCCATGTGTCACAGTCCTGAGTTGTTTGATTCAATTCAAGCACTTTACAGAAAAAGAAGACCCTGTATGAGGTGTTCATGTCGCTTGACATATTTAGCTAACCACAAATATGTTACTGGTTGTTCCAAAGCGTTTTGGGCTTGGTTTCTGTTTTAAGCAGTGTTGCTGGGGATTGATGTGTGAAGGTGTCGTGTCACACTGACTGCCTGAGTCTCGGACATATGTTGATGTAAGCAAATCTCTTTACTTCAATTCAAGCACTTTACAGAAAAGGAAGAAGAAGAAAAAAAAAATCACATATCACTCGTATAAGCACAGCAATGACCCAGGACATGTCACACTTGGGGCTTTTCTCACTGTTCTGACACTGAGATGATAATGCTGCTGTCAGCTACCATGGCAGCTGAACATCACACTGAAACGGCTGATAAAAAATCAATGGGGATTTTTAACACAACCAAGGAAAATGAGACTCTGCTGTTCCATTGTTACAAAAGACTCATGGTGAGTTTTATCAAATGACACTGATTTTCTGTGTGTGCAATTTGAAAATCTTCACCACCATTGAGTAATTTAAAAGATGCTAAAATCCCAAATAATTACATGAAGCAGCATTAATTGATTATTTTGGCCACTTGGGGACAACACTAACATATTACCACTTTCTACAACTGCTGTTTTACACACCTAGCACACATGAATTCACATTAGCAATAATTTGGAGGAGTGTGGTGTGCACTCCTACCTAAGTTTTGGTCTCCACCAAATCCTGATGGAAATATCTGGCTTTTTAGCTACTAGAGTGCTCCACTCTGTTCACCAGCTGGTTGCTAACTTTGTCTAAGTGTCTTAACAGTGAGTTTTAAGAGCTATTTTTCTGAAACCACAGAATTGCTGCATCTGAAAACAAAGAAATCACATGAGAGTTAATCAAAATAGCAAAGTTTTAGGGCCACAAAACCAAAACAGTTGGTTGAAGGAAGCTAAAATGCTCAAAAACACTAAAACAAATCACTGAGTAGTTCAGCTTCAATACAAAGCACCAAAACAAACACATCTGGCTCCTGTTAGTGTCCCAAACCATAAGGACCATAGATATTTGGACACCAGCGGGCTAAAAAGTTCAAGAAAAATGTCAAGGAACTGATCTCTCCTGAGCAAAGTAACATGATTAAGTTAGTAGTGTCACTAAAAAGCTTGTTTTTCTTGATGTATATGATGAAGACACAGACTGATGAGTGTTTATTCCGTCTCAGGCAAGTTAGTCTTGACATTGTTGTCATACATAGATATTTATATTTATTATTATCCCTGTTGTTTGAACCATTCATTCACTCATCCCCCTCTTCATGATGGTCCTCTTTTTTGCCATGTCCTCAGCTAAAAAGTTACATGGGCTGTTCACATGGGCCAACTACAGTACACACTCTACTGTGGGTTTTCTCACAAACATATACATATCAAAGTCAGGCCTTCGGTTCATGCAATCAACCTACACTAGCTGTTCTTATTTTTTGTCTTGTGTAGAGGGAATTGCTGTCTGATTACAATGAAAGACAATATTATTGTCTTAATTATACATTATTATGAAGGGATTCTGAGCAATGCAGAGGTTAAATGTAAACTTAAAAATACACACTGTATAAATTTCTCTCTGAAGACACATTTGTAAGGGAGACCTCTCATTTGTTTGTGTTACTGTAACTTCCACTTAAATTCTGTTTGCGACTCTGGTCCAGGTTTAAATCATCTCTTTAGATAGAGAGTAGCCTTTTGCACTGAGACATTCTCACTCTGTGATAAAGCACTTCGATAATATTTAAAGCCATTTCATTTTAAAAAAGAAGGTCAATACTTGTGTCTGAGTATTGCAAGTGAAAGAAATAAATGGTTCACACTTAAAAGCTTGGCTCAGGAATAATATTTACTCATTTTAAAGCCAGACTTTAGCTATTTGAAATCAATGTTGATGCAGCTCAAATCAATGGTCCATCTGAAACTAAAAGTGCAGTGGTTTTATTCAGCTGGAGGCGGCGGTGAAAAGGGGGCAGGGGGAGGGATGGCATTACTAGAAGGAACTGATCCCGAACCCCTTTTGACCTTTTTGGTCATTATGAAGGCAGAACTTCTGTTTTCATATAAACATGGCGTTAAGGATAAAGACAAGTGAGTCTTTGTGTAACCAACCTCTTTGTGTCTGCTGAGGAAGCTCGATCATGAGACTCATGGGAGCGAGGTGAACCTCAGGAGTTTGTCACACTGCTGACGTGAATAAAGCCTCATCACGCTGTGTTGTTTTGTGTTTGTTTGTTACCATCGTTATTCCTCTTGGAAGTTGATCCCCAACAGGAATTGCTTGTGTGTTTGTGAGGAGAACGTTTGGTGGAAAACAAACACAAGCAGGTAAAGGTCCAACAAAATCGCTCCACTCATGTTCTTCAAACAGCTTGTAACCCTGTATGAGGTGTTTCATGTCGCTTGACATATTTAGCTAACCACAAATATGTTACTGGTTGTTCCAAAGCGTTTTGGGCTTGGTTTCTGTTTTAAGCAGTGTTGCTGGGGATTGATGTGTGAAGGTGTCGTGTCACACTGACTGCCTGAGTCTCGGACATATGTTGATGTAAGCAAATCTCTTTACTTCGCCCTGGCTTTCAGCACAAACAGGCAGGCTTTTTAACACTTTATCGTGTGTATTCATTAACAGAACACAGTGTGTAAAGGTTAGAGAGAGCCAAAGTGAAACCTTGAACTTCCAGGTACTGTTTTATAAGTAAGAAAACGTCATTCAAATTTTTTTGGAACAGAGCATTCAACAGTACTGCTGTACTTTTTTTTAGCTGTACTTTTTCGTATGCTCTCAAAGTAAACATTTAACTTTCTCGCTGAAGGTTTCAGTTTCTAATCATAAGTGCTATGGTGGAAGTCAATTTGTCTCAGAATTAGGAAAGTAAACCCCAGGAAGGTGTTTTATTTTCTCAGAGAGACTGATGACAGAAATGCTTAAGGAGAGATTACATCGAGTTACAGGAGTTAGAGGAACGGAGGTGGTACCATGGCTCTCTATAGTACACCTACACTCAATGCTGATCTGAATTTTATTTGATGTTAAGTGTCAGAAAAAACAGTTCATTTGTCGAGAGCAGGAAACTAAACTGTCTGAGCTGCATATTTTCATGTGCTGTAAATGTATTTACTGTAAGTCTTGCTCTTGTCAAAAGCTCATCCATCTCTGACATTAGGGTCCAGCTTTGAAGAGTAATTGTTTGCAGGAACATAAGCAGGCAGTTTAGAAGATTAGGGTTTCAAGCTATAATTAAAAGACGTTTGAATGAATGATTCACAAAGGTCCAAAAACGCATGGAGGAGAAATCAGCCACAGCTGTGAAGCAACCTCACCATTAGATAGAAGCTCGGTTTTGAATAAACATAAAGTATATGGGCAAAATAAAAACTTGGTTTTGTTTTCCTTTGGTAGAAGTTTATAATATTTTTAATATGTATTGAGCTTCTTATTTCTAGGACCATATATATTATCTGAGCTCCAAATGTATTATCTTATTGACACTTTCATTATGCAAATAATTATGAAAATATGATCCTGACAACACAACTTTCTGCTTGACTTTGTCTGTTTTGGTGCGTTCAAGTTCAAGTTTAATATTAGGAAAGTAATTTACTGCGGAGCACAGAGAGAGTCTCACATGCACACATATAATGAATTCTCTCAGTGGTTCAGTTTGATTTATGGGCTTGTGTACTTTATCTCGCTCACAATACCAAGGAATTTGCTCTGGTGCTACACATATGCACAAAAACATGCTGACCAGTCATGTTGTTTACAGCACAGAGCTTCTTGTGCCAGCATCATTTAGTATAGTGTAGTAGTCATAGGACACATTTTCAGGACTCTTATATGGTGATTGGCACACGAACACCTGAACACCAGTGAATCAGAACAGCTGTATGGCGTATTTACAATTACTCATTCTATCTTTATGTCATCTTTCATAAGGTGTGGCATGTACTCTGCTTCCACCTTCTTCTTCCTGCATTTTTTTTTCAAAATAATACCACAAGAAACAAACATCAATGAATGCAGGATTAATATAACATAATAAACAAGCTCAAAATGATCTACAGTTATCTATAAACAGTAAGTTAAACTGAAAAATGTAAAGTCTTGCCTGCTGTCTTGTTTAAATTATGTTTAGTCTAGTAAAAGAGCTAGATGAATGTAGGGGATGTTGCTCTGATTGCCTTCATGTGTCTTTTCCTATTCATAGTAACTCACATTGGATGAAGCCTTTCCTAAAATGAAACACTTCAGAGAGTCAATGATGTCAGTGATGGTGAACCCAGACAAGCAACCAGACTCACATTCAAAGGGTCAGTTAAAAAAACATTCAATCGTCCTTTGTGTCTTTGGATTATGGGAGGAAACATGAGCACATGCAAAGAATGTGCCAACAAGTAAACACCACACCAATCAAAACAGCAAACAAACCAATGAGCAAACAACTTGATAATGATTTTTTTGTGAACACAGTATGGAAAAATCATGCAGCATTTAATGAGCAGTTAGCTAACCATGCATTAGAATAACCTTTATGAAACAATGAACTATTTTACTGCATTATCATTTTACTGTTTTGAAGTGGACTGACGTTGACCTGAAAACACATTTTCCATACTCAAGCCAAAAATTTGTGTTTTATTTTTCTCCACCTCTTCACCCATGTGCAAAGGCACACTTAATTCCATTTCACTGAAAAGTTTTCCCTGACCTTCAATTGTTTGACATGAATGTAACAGAAGCTGTTCCAAGACCAGCAGACTCCCCATGTAGATAGTTATTGGAAATACCAGCACAACCTCATCTGGCGTCAGCCCTGCCTGACTTCCTCAGTGAAGACAGCATTGGGGGGTGGGGGGGGGGGGGGGGGGGGGGGGGGGGGGGGGGGGGGGGGGGCACAGATGTAACAGCCACAGATGTAACTGACATAAGATTGCAGTTGTTCTTACATCCCCAGTTTTAGCCACTTCTGAGATGGAAGGAAGTCCAAGGTCCCAGTGCTGGTGGTGTTGTGGACACAATTTAATCCTGTGCCACTGGTGAGAAGTGCTCCGACTGCAGATGGGGTGGAATGTGTGTGTCTATGCGTGTGTGAGTGTTGAAAGCTCCGGCAAGCACTGAGCCTTGAACCTGAAAGACCCACACTCCTATAATATATTTATGGGAGGTGTCACGTAATAGAGCTGGGTCATATCTAAAATGCGGGCCCTGGAAATAATGTACAGCCTCCAATGATGACACACAGTGGTTTCAACAAGCTGATACACATCTCGCTGCTCTGCCAGCTACCAACACAAACACAGGATTGGTCTCGGGTGGAGTTGTTTCTCGACGTATGTTGGGTTTGAATACGTGGTTACATCATCAGGTACTCTGTTTCCTCAAGATATTTATCAGTCCATGTTCATCACAGCTTTGAAATAACGTCATCCCCGGGGGAAGTTTTCACCACGGCAGTAACGGGCAACACAAAGCTATTGTACTTTGAAACAGAAAAGGTCACAAAAAGGTTCATACCAGCATTTTTCACTGATCCACGCCTCAATTAAGACCAGAGTTTGATGAATAATCTTTATCAACTAAGGACTGTTTTATATTCTGACATATATAGTGACTGAATACAGTCCAACCACTTACTTGCTGATTTATCTTTTTTAATAAGTTAACATGAAATATAAATATGACATTACTATTAGACTGTTGCTGTTGATGGATGGTCATGTTTCAGTTGAATTATGAGAGCAGACGTTAATGTAATGAGATATGTAATGGCTAGTCAACTGCTGCCATCTAGTGCCTATTACTTCACATTACAGCTTCCCAGAGGCCCTTACAGTAAAATACATTTACACACTCTACTGCTTCAATTCACAGATTATTTACCATTACATTAATATTACTAAAGTAAAGGAATAGTTGCTTTAAATGATTTGAAACCACACTGAGATGTGAGATATAAAAGCAGGTGCTCCTTTCAAATGACAGAATCAGTGTTGCAAATTTGATGTCTGATTATTACCTTTGTCAAGGAGGTTTGCGTCTTTACTTATGTCAGCTTGTTGGTTTGTTTTTCAGCGGGATTATGCAAAAATCAGGACCAATCTGCACTAAAACTGGTTGAAGGATGGGGGATGAGCCAGGGAATATAACCCATTAAATTTTGGTGTGGATCTGGATCATTTACGATGAATGGGAAGTCTGGTACACCAGACTGTTTGACATTCGGCTGTGGACTCTGACTGTCCTTCTAGCTTGGTATGGCATTATTACTGCCCCACATGCGAGAAAAAAAAATTTGTATCATATAAAAACGACCACATCTTTTTGGCAGTGGCTAACTAAAGTTTTGTGCAATATAATCTTCATAAGAGCTAATGAAGTTTTATTGATTTGTTGTTTAAGTGTATTTTTGAATCGGTAAGTCAAGGCATGTGGACCCACCACCAGGTGTCATCATGCTCATGCCAGCCAGAACACAGCTGTACAAGAAACGCTTGTACATCAAAGTCAGGAAGATTACAGATGCAGCTTGCGTCATACATTGTGGAGGTATATTTTCACCCAACAAATTGGCCCCCCATAAATAATAGCTCACAAGTGATGCAATAAAAAGAAACAACACATTTGAACATATAAAGACTTTCACAAAACCATTTTTAGCAAATACATTTTGAGGTCAAATTACAGTGCAACCAACCAACATGTGACTTCACTCGCTGACTTCTGTGAACCACTGATGCTACAGTGAATCAACCAGCCCCACCCTCCACTACACATTTTCAATGAATTCAACATGTCATTGCAAAAGCATGAATCGCTCTCTGGTTGAACTGAGTGGGGCTCACGGTGTGACAACAGGTTCACTTTGGGTCAGAAATGCTGTGCCAACACAGTTTTGGTGGTCAGCAAATATTTTGTTTTTTATTATAACTTGGACTTTCTTTGCATTCCCTCACATATTCATACAGATCAATGCTCTTATATTGTTAGGACCCATGAATGTATAAAACATTGACACTGCTTTTCTTTAATTGCAGTCTCCCTCTTATAATCTCTTTGACACAGGCACATTTTTTTTAACATGCACAAACTTGAATTTCTCAGGGAGATTTATTTTACAGGTTTACAAAGTTTGATTTACAACTATAGACTTTATGATTATTTGTGAATGTCAAAATGAGTTAATTTACGTCCATATAGGGATGGGGTCTAGTCATGAAAATGATTTACTGTAAGTTGTGGTACTGGCCTGAGTTGCCTTTCCTCAGAACATATACTTATACTAAATAAAATAAACTTTTATTGCAGGGCAAACAAAGACATTTCAGGCAATTTTTCATAATACAATACTGAGAAAATTAATTTCACTTACCATTACTAACTCAGTCAGGCTCAAGTTGAACGAAGCTCCCACCAGTTTCAAAGGAGGTGGCTGCACACAGCTCCAGCTGTTAACAGCAATCCTGGAAAGATTTTTGTTTGTTTATGAAGCATTCTAAGACCTTCTCTACTCTATGTACAGTTAAAGATTGTTTTCAAAAACATCTGCTTACATTACTTGGTTTTGGTGTAAATGGTATTTTGCCAGTGAAAATGAGAGCCTCTTTTAGCCTATTGTTAATGCTAGCTGGCACTTTTAAGTGGAAAATACAACCAGGGTTCCAGGGATCTGTTGCCTGCAGCCATGTTTAAAGTAAAAATGGCGGGCTCCTTAGTTACCACTATCCATACACCATATGTGGGCAGTCTATAAACTTAGCTGTGCTTCGTTTCATGTTCACCTGACTTCCAAAACTGTCACAGGTAAGAGTTTCTGCGTTTGTTTGTTCCCCAACTTATTCTCTTTTGCTGTTGTTATTCATAAACACATCTTTGTGATTATATTTACACAGTATTACTTCAATAACACATCAGTGCAGGGTTTTTACTCGTAATGGAGTATTTTCAGTGTGGTAGGCCCTATTTACTTTTACTAGGTGAAGGATCTAATAATTCCTCAACCACTGACATTAATGTAGGTCTACCTTAAATTTCACAACGTGTCATTTGCACCTCATTAAAAGTACCTACACACAACAAACTATTACTGCTGACCCATTGTGTGTGTGTGTGTGTGTGTGTGTGTGTACTTGTGGGTGCATTGCCGTTTACAAATCGTGTGGCATCACCTCTCGAAGCCACACTCTGACCCACGATTGGCTCACCGTGCTCTCATTCCACCAATCACAAAGCCGCTCTGGCTCCGCCCGCCACATCACTAGCATGGCGGAAGACGGAGCAGGAATTCCGCGTATGCGCTGGTGACAGCCTCGTTGAGGGGTGACACCGACGATGACCATCCTCCGTCGATACAGGTCTGCTGGCAGGCGACGAGCGGCCATCCCTGAAGGCAACTAACCAGCTGCGAGCAACACCGGCCGCAGTGCATCCTCAGACACAGCTGTTACAGCGGCTTGTGTCAGACTGGACAACAACATCCAGACTGGATGAAGCTGAGCGTTTTCCCCGATGCTCTGAGTTTGGACCGGTGCCTTTTCTCGACTTGAACCTCCTCTCTGGGATAAAGTAGAATAGTTTACTCTTCTTGAAGAGTTGTTAGAGATAAGATAATGGATTTGTTCGGGGCGCTGCATTTGGACGAGCTGTCCCACGGACTGGCAAACTTGTCTATGTTTCCATACTTTGACATGGCGCACTATATCGTGTCAGTTATGGCTCTGAGGGAGCAGCCAGGTAAGTGGCTCATGATCACTGACTGCCCAAGCACGACGTTTACAGTTTCAACAAAGTGTGACGGAGAAAAAAAAAGACCTGCACCTGAATGCCACGCAGAGCCACAAAGTTGTGTTTAATGTCCTAGTCTGCTGTACCAAAACAAAAACATACTCTGTTCTATTCTACTTTAATTTGTCCATATAATCTATAGGTTTATTTCATAACATTAACATATTAGCTACAGGACACATTAGACCTATTAGTTATTCTTTACATTATATTATTTATTAATTGGTGTAGTTTTTTCAGTGTTAGCCATGTGTTGTAGAAGATACTGGACTGAAAAATGTTTTTCAATGAATCAAATCAGACATCAGCAAAATAATTGTCGACTGTTTAGAAAATTGACTACTCGATTCTGTCATTTTTTAAAGCAAAAATAGTGAGAAAATGCCAAATATTCTGAGATTACAGTTTCAAAATGAGAGGGTTAGCTGCTTTTGTCATATCGCACTGTAAAATGAGTATTTGTGACTATTGGACATTTGATCAAATATAAAAAAAGACACCTGAAGATGTTTATCTTTGGCTGTGCACAGTTGTGATGGGCATTTTCTGCTCTATGTTTTACTTTGACAGACTAAACAGTTAATAAAAAATATATAATTAGCAAATTAATTGATACTGGAAATCATTTTTAGTTGGATTACTTTATTTAAAACAAAAATAACCAGTGGCCTATGATCAGAAGCCCTGGTACCCTGCCATGATGAGCTAATCAATTAATCCAATTAAATGCTGTTGCCAACACCCCTGGGTGAATCAGCTGTTCTGCTGTCCTGTCAGGGTGTTGTATCTCCCTGTTTACCTTTGTACATTACACATTATTTTGATGTGATTTAATATGAAATGTTATTTACTTTCACTGGAGTAATATCATAATGATAAACAACATATTATGATATTATTTTACCAAATACTATTTTCTGAATTAATGAATTTGAGCAAACTGTAAACAAAAACAAACTAATTAATTTTTGGCATTTTGTTGTGTGTACATCCATTGCAAGTGAAATTCCTGCATTCAAAATCTTAGTTAAAGTACTTTTAGAAAAATGTACTGCATTATTATTGCTAATGCATCAATATGTAACTAGGATTTACTGTAGCTGGTCAAAATAGCTGCTGTAGCTGCTTTATTTACTGTTGGTTTATTCTTTAGAAATTGATGATAATTTATGAACTGATTATATGTTTAGCAGCACAGGCACCTTAGTAAATGTACTTAATTATATTCCACCACATATAAGTAATATGTAACAGTGGAATGCAGTTAATTGTGTTGAACATCAGTGTCTATATATGGCTTTGCATACATTCCCATATTGATATTTGGAAAAACGGTCTTACTAATATCCTGATATCGATTTCAGCCACATCACTCATCCCTCTGCTGTTTGATGTGTCTCTCTGAAGAGGTGAAAACTGAGGCCTTTGAATAATTAATTAATTAAAGACTACATGTCTGTCTCTGTCTTGGGAAAGCATCCCCATGGCTTCAATTACTAAAATATAAATTTACTGATCTGAAATGTATTGTTGGTATTTTTGCCAGTACACAAACCAACGGTTACCGACAGTGTAAAGCTGTGGGTTTTTACCTGATGTCATGGTTAACTCAGTTGGATACAGTCATGTATTGTCGCTTAGACTCTTGCTCATGTTTGCCTTCTTTGTTTGACTGACAAAAGCAAACAAAAATGCAGCAGAGTGACTGGAAAAACTTTAAAACACACACTGTAACACTCAGCTACAGTCTATTGTATCAGCTCAGACCAAAGGCAGGCACTGAGCCAACTATGTTATGTCACTGAGATAGTGGCTACAGGAACAGGTGGACTTTAACTGCGCATTGGACTTTAACTTTCCATACACACACACACACACACACACACACACACACCCGGCCCATTGTAGTCCCGCCGCTGTCTATTTTCGAACTTGCCTTGCGAAGCATCTGGGCTGCCGTGACCTTTTAACCCCTTGTCTTCTACTCCCATCTCTCTGCATGCAGCTGAAAGAAGGACACACACAGTAAAAGTATGTACAAACGAAATGCCAGAGGTCAGCAAACTTTTCCCTGTGTGTGTTTTAATTTCTGTGCATATGGAGACAGAGAAGACTGAGCTCTCTGGGGAACTTGTGGACCATATCTGATGTAGGACACAAACAGTGATGTATGTGTCTCTGTGTCTTTCTGCTCATTGTTTGGAGATGGATGACTATAGCTTTACTTGAGATAACAAGAGAAAAGCAAAATAAAAGTTTAAATCTCAGGGTAATTTGAAAAGAAGTTAAATAAAAGTCAAGACACAAAACAGTCATGGAGCCAGCTCCGGTTCTTCTTTTCCCCAAAAAGGAAAGGAATGCTATAAACAATTCAACCCTCCCTTGCTTTTCTCTGTCCTGTATTAATCTTCCTCTCCAGTGCATCCACTCTGGGTGTTCAGAGCTGGAGCTGCTCAACACACAAGTAACTTTAATATTTTTCAAGACAAGAAAATCATTATTCCAAAGCTTCAAACCAGAAAAACATACACAACTGTCACTGCAGTTTACTGTGTGGCTATTTTAAGCACATTTCTGTGAGTGGATTGTATCGGAAGCAGGAGGACAAGGACATAGAGGCAGTGGTTATATGTCAATCAGTGGTCCTCTCTTCAAGCCAAAAATAACCCGAGATAAGCCACGTTTTTCTCATCTCCCTCTGCCTGTAATGAGTCTGTCCACTGAGAGAAGAGGAGAGGGCAAAGGAAGTCTGAGTACGAGGGCCCATAAAAGTAAAAGAGTGGGCAAAGGAAAACAAGGCACTGGCTCAAGTTGAGTGAGATTAAGTGGGAACAAAAGGGTTAGAAAGAGCAATGGACTTGGAGAAAAAGAGGGAATTGTAGAAATGCAGATTTAGAAAATGGAGTGGAGGAACAGAGAACAAGACAGATTGGGAGTGAGTTTCAGGGGAGAGGAGGAGTGTCTTATTTACAGGCTTAGATAGTGCTGTGTTTGATGTTTTCAGTCGGTGAGATGTTGCCCTGGTTAAGACTTAAATGACTATTTTTTCATTTCAGGCTGTGTCAGCACTGCTGCAGCAGCAACAACTGAGCTGTTTCTCAGCTACAAGACTTATCTCAATATCTCCTTCCTTTGTGTTCATATGTAAAGATCTTGGTAGCTGGCCTTTCAAGAGAGCTTTCCAAAAATCCAACGGTCTTCAGTTTGTTTTAATTACTGTGAGAACTGAGGGGGAGAGAGATGAGACGCAACATGAACCCAGTCTGTGCAGACAGGCTAAGAAAGACAGAAAAAGGAAGAACATAAGAAATAAACACAGAAAGAGGAATCGATTATACAACCGATACAGGATGACATGTCACAGCTGTACTGTACTTGGCTCGTCCTCCTCCGATTTGACTTGTAAATGTGTTTCCTTCAAACACAAAACAAGGAGACAGGATCTGGTCTGGTGTGTTTGTGTGTGTCTGAGCAGTCAAAGCATATTTCAACATAAAATATAAGCAATATGTCTTTACTGGCCTGTTTTCTCATCCAGCTTTCTTGCATATCTCTAGTGCAGAATTTCCCAATCATGTTTCAAGGTTTGAGCTTCCTGAAAAGCAACCTAATATATTTTATTAGACCTGCAAACGCATTTGTTGCCTATACGCTGAAATTATAGTATGTTTTGTAACATGCAATAGTCTGTACCTCAACACTGAAGCACCATTTTAACAGTTTTGAAATGTTGCCCCCCCCCCAAAATAAAAAAAAAAGCTGGAGCTCATCCAACTCAGAGATCAGGCTCGGACACTGACTGCAGCAGTTTGTTTTGTTCTTGAACTAAAGGTGATGACAGATCAACGCTGTTTACTATGTAAGCAATGTGCTGCACTTGTGAACTGTGTGCTACATCTGCTGAAAGACCAAAAGCACTGACACTGAGGATTCATATCAGGACACATGCAGGCAATGACAGGACAGGAGGATGTGTATGATAGCCATGGGTTTAGATTATTGGCATATTTCTAACCACTCTTTGCTATCTGACGTTTGGCTGCGTTATCTTCTTGCCATTTTTTTTTTCCTTTTTCAAACTGCCTTCTCTCCTAACCGTGGCACAAAATGTTCATTACATCAGACCTCATATGCACACAGAAAATAAACTGCCTGGGTGTGTCACCAGTTTTCTCTTGCCAAACTCACACACAGAAAAAACAGTTAAAAATTGTCAACACTGATGCTTCACTCTGCTCTTGATGCTGCAGTTAAAGCAATATTATACAATATATCACTCACCACCATTCATTACAGTCACCTGCAGTATAGTATTGTATATTCCGACCAATGCTGTGTTGGAAGCAAAGGTGCAGTTGTGACTTTATTCGTCTGTTTTTACGATATTTGACTCTAATGGGTTAGAATCAGTCAGTGTAATTGAAACCTCCGAAAACGCCTCATTTTAGTTAAAGAGTGACTCAGTATTGTAGGTATGGAGACCATGAGTATTTTATGTAAAAGCATTAGATATTATATAAAGAAATGCAAATGGGTATGTCTCTTTACTCTTACTACTTAACTGACTATTTTTTCTGTCTTTGTGTCCGACATTTCTGTTCCACGATTTTCCAATTGTGCGCTTGACTCATCATAGCTGAAAAAGCACTGGTGAAACTTGTGACACTAACTGTTGCTCTGCTTCAGCAGTTAGTGCAGCGCATTGCAGCAGTTAATGATGGTAATGGTTACAAATGTCTCCCCACAAGTTTGGGGAAAATCCTTTGTGTGAAGCTGAGTAGTTAAAATAAATTTAGAAGCTCATGTAAGAGGCTTCCTACCATACGGTGTATGTTAACCAAAGCTGTGTGGGAAGAGCACGTTCTTCAGCAGTGGTGGAAAGTAACAAAGATTTATCCAAGAACTGTACAGTAAATTTTTAGGTACTTGTACTTCACTTGAGTATTTCCAATTTATGTTACTTCACACTTTTACTTCACATTTTACTTATTTAGTTAGTTACTAGTCACTTTACATATGATGATATGATGATTTCACATAAAACACAACCCAGCACATTGTGACCCCTCCCAAAAAACTGTGAGTTGTTATCAATTCCACCAAAGAGACATTTCCCTTTTAAACTTCCTACACGGCTTCATTTAAATAACTGTTTGAGGCTAAAAGAGGTCAAATGAACCATTCTTTCACAAAAAAGTAAAGATTAGCCAAGTCCAAAAACTGAGCCTTCAGGTTTATCTAGTGACCTTTTAGGGGGTCTGATCCATAATTTGTAAACCTCTGGACAAAATTACCTTCATCGAAGGTAAGTTCCACCTCGACTAGCTACATCACTAAGATGCTGCTTACACATTCCTGCTTCAGTATTAGGACTATATCAGTCACAGGGGACGATTTCCTTTCTATTTTTAACATCAGAACTGTTCAAAATGGTACTTTGCCTCTCATTTAGAGATCTAAAAACTATCATTTGCAATTTATAGTTTAAATAGGTGGAAATCTAAATTGCTTCTGTGTCATTTTCTGACTCTTTTAAGGGGAAAGTTAAATGTGAGCCACTCAGACTGAATCCAGGGGAGTCTGCAGAGGGGGCAGACAGAGCTATAAATCCTCCAGGTTTACCGATCTCTCTCCAGGAGTCTATAATCTGCCTGTAATCCTCAGATTACCAGTATGGTCCTGTGTGTGGACACAGTGACACCTGGGCAGGTGGCTCAAGGTTAACTCAGTGCTACCTGTGTGAACTTAAGTGAAACATGTATATCCTTGTGCACATTGGCAGCATTCATTTTGGTGAGATAAGACAAGTCAGTCTTAGATCGTATTGGTCTATCTGTGCGAAGGTACATAGAGAGTAGGATGAACAGTTTAGGTAAACAATAGTTAAACTAAATCTTCCTTTCATGGGGAAGATTTACAAGGTCATCTAACAAACATTAGTAGAGAACAGTTTTTATGCTGTTCAATTTGCCTATAACTCGTGAGTCCCTGTGTTATATAGTTAGCATGTAAATGGTTTCAATAGTAAAAAGAATACTGTGTTCTTTTTATACAGGGTGGGGACAAGGAGGGAACACTGAGCAACTGATAATTATCTCCAGCAAACTGATGTCGTCTGTGTTTGTGACTGTAGACGTTGTGTCTTTGCTCTGCACTTTGAACTGTAGGCTCAGGAGCAAATAATGTTGCTGTGCGTGACAAACCTTTCTCTCCCCTTGTTCCCTGTATCTGTTAATTCTAAACCAGTATATCGTTACACGGGGCCAGGGGCTGTCTGCTATTCTGAATGCATTCTGCAACAATACTGTGCTTTTAGTCCAGACTACATTTTACTCATATCCAGCTTTCACAGACTCCCATGAGAGCTGAGAATCTTTAAAGCCTGTAGGAATGCTAATACCTAATGTATGGATGTATATGTACACTGCATATAGGGGACTCAAGGAAGTGCTCATAAATATGCTGTTCTTGTGCAGGAGCTCTGGAGGTGTCCAGAGTCAGCCCCCTAGCCTGCTGGTTCAGCTCCATGCTCTTCTGCTTTGGCGGAGCTGTGCTGTCTGGGATCATGCTGGCCGAGCCACCTGTAGCACCTTTGACCAACAGCACCAGCGTTCTGCTTGCCTCAGTCATCTGGTAAATATCTGAGAAATGGGGGGGATTAGCGGGGGGCCTTCTGCTACTCTGAGGGAAAGGGACACAGAAATGTGTCTGTGTCCTCTCCTCTATGCATCCCTAAAGCAAAACACCAGATAATGAAGCTCTCTTTTAGAAGAAATGTGGAACTACTTGATTTTCTGTAAAGGGAGCATGAAATGTGCACAACATTGAATGAAACAGAGAGGTTATTGTCGAGGTCCCATCTTTAAATATATAGCCTTTGGTTCCCTCTGCTGGTGGCACATATAATTACACTCTTCTCTCAAAAAGGAACACACACTGGCCTCTGCTGGAGAAGTCAGGTGCCTGACAGAGACGGGCATGTGATACTGTTAAAGTGTTTACTGAAAGTTTCCTGCTTACTGTGCACTAGGTAATTGAGCCACATGTGTCCTCACAGGTATCTGGTGTTTTACTGCCCCATGGACCTGGTGTACTGCTGTGCTACTCTGCTGCCGCTCAGGCTGGTGCTGTCAGGAATGAAGGAAGTGACCAGGACATGGAAGGTGCTTGTAGGGGTCACCCAGGCTCACAGCAAATACAAGGATAGCCTGCTGGTCATGATTGCTATTGGCTGGGCTAAAGGTCAGTGAATGTTAGTATGCACATGTCCCATGGTCCCACTCAAGGATTTTTAAGCCTCCATGCTGGCAGCAGCCAGGGTTGGAGGTATTATGTTTTTGGGTTGTCTGTCCGGCCCGAGGTCAAGGGTCTAGGTCGCAGTGAGCTCACAAAACACAGTTTTGGCCTTGTGAACATGATATCTCAGTATTGCCTTCACGGAATTCCTTCAAATTTGGCACAAATGTCTGCTTGGACTTAAGGATGAACTGGTTAGAAAACAGTGGTCAAAGGTCAAAGGTCAAGGTAACTGTGACCTCACAGTTTTTGGCCATGACTCAAGAATTCATACACTAATTATGACACAATTTAACTCAAATGTGTTTGAGGATAATATATAATGAATAATGAAGTGATAGCATTTTATATCCAAAAGGTCAAAGGTCAACTTCACTGTGACATCATAATGTTCTGCAAAAACACCTCTGGCCATTA
Source organism: Trachinotus anak (assembly GCF_046630095.1). NCBI lineage: Eukaryota > Metazoa > Chordata > Actinopteri > Carangiformes > Carangidae > Trachinotus > Trachinotus anak. The sequence continues at coordinate 7,821,272 of NW_027273879.1, read as the reverse complement.
TTTAATGCTGTGGTAGGGGTTGAAGGGGAGATTGTGACCATATTTCCTGTCCTGTCTTTTCTACCCACACTAGGTGCTGGAGGTGGTCTGATAAGTAATTTTGAGCAGCTTGTTCGAGGTGTGTGGAAACCAGAGACTAATGAGCTCCTCCGAATGTCTTAGTAAGTCTTCTAAAGGACCCTGCTGATATTACATCAGTGCATTACACTTTTGTGCTTATGAAACTAAATTTTTAATACACTGTGAGTATATTGTAATGTAGCATGGTGTGAAATTTAAAGAAATAGTTATCTTCGCTTATGTCATGACCAGAGACAGATGAGACGATTGACAAGTTTTTTCAGTTTTACAGGGGGGGTTATGAATATTATGAGAGACTATTTCCTGTTCGAAAGTCACCTCCTCTTGAAGTCAACCCCGATTGCCCGCCAGGAAGTTACTGTCCCTGTAAAACCGCATCTGCAGAAATGAAATAAATGGGATATAACATGAGAACTCAGGGGGTTGGCCAGGCTGTCTGTTTCCCTCTGTTTCCAGTCTTTGAGCTAAGCTAAGCTAACAGGCTGCTGGTTGTATCATAAATTCATTTTTACCTTACAGAGAGACTGATATTAATCTTCTCATGTTAACACTCTACATGTATCCCTGAAATAAATTATTCCTTTAAACCAAAGCTTTGACATTATATAGCTTACACCCATTTGTATATACAAATCTCATCAGAGAGCATGTTCTTTTGTTACCACAAGGCAGCATTAAAACTGATATGGGTTGCTTTCTCAAGGGGATTTCATGTACAACTGCAGTGATGATGTGTGTCTCCAGTTTAATTTATTTCTGTGTATAAGATGTGACATACTGCATGTGTGTGCATGAGGGGATTGTCCCCACTATTTTAGACATTGGAATTTTTTAAAATCAGAAGCTGTATAACATAACTGATCATTTCTCATTACACCTTTGTTTAGCCCAACAAAGATCACCCTGATAGGGGCGGTGCTGTTTGCTCTGCAGCAGACCCACTACTTGCCTCTCCAGAAGCACCACCTGATGCTCATCTACACCATCTTCACTGTCGTCAACAAGGTCAGTGCGGTGTATCTGGTGTAGCTCATACCTGACGCTGTCACCAAGGTGCTATTGACTCAGATACAAAACAGGAAGTTGTGTTTTGGTTCATGTTATTGCTTACCTAAGAAAAGGACAACAATGCAATACCATTCTGTGCTTATTAATTCGATCTTATCTCAAGTACAACAAATATTTTGGAGCCATATCTCCCTCCAAATCTGCGATGGCTTGTCTTCCAAATGACCTTTCTCCCTCTGCTTTTTTGAAGTTTTAGCTGTGGTGACTCACATTAGCTCGGTATTACCCGTAGGGCTGAGGCGTTTGCATCATTTTCATCAGCTTGCATCAGCCTCTCTTCTTTTCTCTGGGAAACTTGTGCTCTTGACTGAGACACAGATAAATCTACCATGTCTTCTTTCAACTCTCGTCCTGTTAGCTCCCTCTGACTCTGATCTGTTAAATTAACGTGCAGCCATTTCATCAGATTTAGGAGTTGTGTCCAACCTGCTATTTATTATTTTGTGTTCCTGATAATGCAGGTGTTATGCACTCGCTCCCTAAAGCAAATAAGTGCTTTTATATGTAAACTAGGTCACCATCATATAATTAGTCAGGATACATAAAAAAGAGCATATATTTTCAAGTGTCATCTTATATTTGTTGCGCTTTTTTGCTGAGAACGGTTTGCCCGCTGCTTCCGAAAACGATGCTGGTGTGAGCAGTGAGAATGAACCAAAGCTGTAAAGTTGTGGGCCAGAAAACCAAAATAGTGAGCTGAAAGACGCTAAGACACTCTGCAGTAGCCCATAATACACAAATATTGATTCGGAAGTGATTCCCTAAAAAATGTCTCCTGGTCACATCTTGCTTCTGTCATCACACATTTATTTTCTCTTTTTCAGTCAAGGATGATGCTGACAGGCTCCTCTGCGTCACCATTTGCTGCCATTGAGTCGGCCATCTACAAGACCCTCTTCACAGGCTCCTCCCCTTACGCCGCCCTCACTGGCGAGGTAGAGAAAGCATGTATCGATAATGGCGAAAGAAAGAGGACGACCTCCACCGCCACAACCAAAGAGTCCAGTGAGAACGGAGCAGCAGGGAAACGCACCCCAGCTTCTCCTGTCAAGGGACAAAGTGAACCGCTCAAAGCCAAAGAGGAGTCAGAGAACGCAGAGGCAACAAGCTGCAAAAAGACGGACTAGTCAGCCTCTGCCCCATAGCGCCTTTTCACCTCTAAGCTGGGTGGTGGAGTCATTTCTGATTCAGATTTGTCATGTCAGGACTTAAACTTCCTGTTCTATTTTTCTTTTATCGAGAAACATGTTTCTGTCCTGCTGACTGAACATGTTTTCATTCCATTATTTCCATTTCTTTCATTTCGTTTGCAGTTCAATTTAAAGCCTTCTGCTGAAAGAGAATTTCAATAAGAGCTGACTCCAACCAACCCTGCACCTTATTCTGGGGATAATCACCCCATCCTTAAAGTACTGTAATATTCATGCTGTTGGATGTGAACATCATACTATCCTTGGGCTGATTGCATATTTGCAGTACGATGTGTAGCTTAATTTTTAATACATATTTATGATGAGAACAAACTGTTGGTAATTTTATCTCTGGGTTTTGGGAACAGTGCTGTGCACCTGCTGATCTATGAATGTCTACCTTTGTCTTTCTCTCTGTATATTCTGCTTCATGTAAATGCTATATTTCCTACTCTGAAATGGTTAGAGACATTTTTTAAAAAGAGATTATATTCTATGACACTCAGATATTTTATTCTATTTATACTAAATAATTGCACTCTTGAATGTATAATATTTCAAAATGAAAGACAACTTATTGTGTTGTGTTTCTTTTGTGAATGCTTTGAATTACAGTCGAAAGCATGAAAATAAATAGGTTTAAATGCATTAAAAATGTTCTCTTGTGGTTTCTAGCCTCCAGCTTTATCAGACAGATGTGCACAGTTTAGAGAACATGGGTACATGAACATGTATTTTATTTATGTATTTTATGTCCCCGAAAGAAAGCTGCCCATTAATACTGAATTAAATAGTAGCTCTCTTAGCACATTTGTTCACAGTATTATATGTCAAAGAATAATTGATAACTACATTAGCAGCTTCTAAGCTGGTATAAAGCGGCACAGCGTCCAGAAGTAACCTCCTATCCTGAAAGATTGCATCAGTGTAACATCAGCACCTGATTGATACCTCACCCTCTTCAGAAAGCTGCTGGAGAGAGATCCCCCAAATCCCCCCCAATTCTCATCCATGTAACCTCAGACGGAGAAGAACCCCCCTGTGAATACAAATTAAAAATGAAGAGAAGAGAAAAGAGAAGACGTTCAAAGACGATCAAAAGTGATACTGGGTGAGATGATGTACCTGCCTTTAATACACCTCAAGTGCACAGATTTCAGATGCATGTATGTCACTTACAGGCTGGTATGCTTCAAGTTTTTGCTGTGTTGATATTATTGAGTCTAATGCTGAACTGTGTGACCTGGAAAACCGAAAAACACATTAATAAGCCACTGTTTTTCCTCACACTGCCTCCTCTGACAGGAAGGCCAGTGACATGATGACAACTCAGAACCTGAAAGTTCCCAGACAGTCCTCTTAATGAGGTCCAGACCCGTATGACCCCCACTACAATTACTCACTGAACTGAGCAGCCCCCCACTGTCGAACCCCCGCTCCTTTTGCCTCGGCCCCTCACCCCCTGCGCTTCACCTGCCCTATGGCCCATCTCCTCAGGCTCTTTTTATCCTCAGACTGCTGCCTGTTTTCCAGTTGTCAGGTGCAGAAAATTAATCCTTAAATGTGTGCATGCAGACTGACCTTCACACACACACAGACACAGACACGCACAAACAGATTATACATACATTGCATGTGCGCATTTCTATAAACATGACTTTGAACCCATAGTGGCGTCTGAGTAGAGGTCATGGATATAGCAAGGATTTAGCAAACTATGTCTCAGGAATATCTGATTTTCCTCGTGTCAAGGCCACCACAGAGACACTCAAACACGCCTACGACTCATGCGCATAGGCGCAATGCAAATACTCTGGATGCATGTACATTCCTATACACTTGACTTTGAACCCACAGTGACGTATTGAGGTCAGGGACATGCCAAATGATCATATACCACCCATAAACAAACTCACACACACAGCTTGGCTAAGCTTGGGTGTGACACTGACAGTTTGAGTCTGTGACCTGTGTTGTCTTTATTTTTTCTTGCAGTCCGCACCTGAAAATAGCTCAGACAAATGCACCACTACTTGTTTATTTATGTTTGAGTAAGGTTTAAGTATTATTACGCAATTTAAATTACATGTCTCATTTTCAATATGTGGCTTCAGTACACGTCTTGAATCTTCACTCAAAGTGTGAACACACACATACACCCTTTTGCCTCGGTCCCTCGCCCCCTGCACACACACTGGTTTTCAAACTCCACCAATGAAGCTATAAACACTGTTGGTAGCATCTTCTCCTCCACTGTTGCCTGGAGTATGGCACCCCTGCTGATAAGAGGTGCAGGGCAGGTGATTACCACTTGGTGGCGTGAGGAAGCGTCATCTATGATGGCTTGATGCCTGGGAACTGACAGGCTGGCCAGCAGCTGCAGGCAAGAAGGGATGGGGACAGGAGGGGACCCTCTTTGCAGAGCCAATGGTAGCTGCCTGCATGTGTCTGAGTGTGTGTGGTCTGGTTTAGCTGTGCTTGTGAGGACTGACTGTAGACACTTCACCATTCTTGTGAGGACATTTAGGGTTGTGGGGGGATAAGAGCTGATTTTAAACTTCAAAATACCCCTCTCGATGTTTTGAAAATATCCCAAATGTCCCAAAAAATCTGGGACTGTATTTTTTAAGTTTGAGATGGGGTTAGTCTTTACAGTAAGGGTAATACCTCAAGAGAAATGCCACATATAATATAGTAAAATCATGCAGCCAACTTGTATGTGGATATATGTGTGTTTTAGTTTGTTTGTGCTGGTGCATGTGTATGTGACACATAGAGCAGAAACAAAGGCTGAGTCCATCAAAAAGGCACAAAGAGCTCTGAGGGAAACACACACACACACCTACAAACACACATGCTCCCACACACACTCACCAAATCCCTCCAACCACCACAGAGACCAGGGCACTTTGTCTTCTTCTCTTTCTCCAGAGGAACAAACATGACCTATTCACATACACGTCCACACCTCTGCTTTTATGTGCTTATGAATATTATTCAATTTTAGACAAAATTTCTGTTTACTAATTTCTTATTTCAGTGATTAGACAAAAGTGTCTCTACAATGAGCTTTGTTGCATAATCCCAGTCAGTCTAAGTCATGCCTTTGTCATTTTGCCCTACCAGAAACTCCCATCACGCCATGGAAATGTCATTGAATGTGCTAAACTAGCTGCAATCTTCTGGCTTGTGGCGGTGCACCTGCGCCAACTCACTGGTGTTTTAACGTGATGTCACACGCTGGACGTTGACACCACATCCTGACATAATCTCTAGTGGGACCATGTGCACCAATTCTCCTCTGAGCTAATGTCTGCCATGGATGATGTATCAATAAAAAAAATAAAATAAAATACAAACTAATGCAATAAAAAGTTTTCATAGGTGCTTCACAGCAGCAAGGCGTTCATTATTTTTCACTGACAACTTCTTCCTTTTGGGATGTTTTGAAACGATCAAAGTGAGTGTTTTTTAATCCAAAGTTTTGTCGAATGACTGTGCGGGTGATGCAATCAAACTCATTATCTCTTCAAGTGAGATGAAAGTATGGAGAGAGCTGCTTGGGACCACACAGGAAAAGACTCAGTTAGGAAAGTTAGGCAGAAGGAAGGAGAAAGGCAGATAGAAGGCAAAAAAAAAAAAAAAAAATTATAACTAGAGGAGACTATGAAAAATGTGGGGACCACATGAATGAGAAGTCACATCAGGGCATCATGACAGCGTTGTGGTGTTGGATGAATGACATCTCTCATTCTCTCGCTCTCTCTCTCTCACGCACACTCAGGCACACATTCACAGGCACAGCGGTTTCTTCAGCGCGCTCGAACTGAACGCCAAACGGCCGATGTCTACCACCATTCAAGATCTGACTTGTAAAGAACAGCTGTGAGGAGAATGCCAAAAAATGGAGCTGCTGTAATCTGACTAGCAAGCTGGTTGTGTGTGTGTGTGTGTGTGTGTGTGAGATAGAGAAACAGCAACATCGGAGAATAAAAGGGGTTTCTCCAAAGGAGCATGTTCACTTATAATGTTAAATTTTGACTTGGAAACTAACTGAACATGAATTTGTTCAAACTTTTGCAAACTACTTTACATATCAACAAGAGGCATACAATAGCTGTTGTGGCAATGTGGTTTTTAAATGAAATGACAGTGTTGCTTTCTGTCTTCCTGGATGTGTGAATAAGCAGCTGATTGTTCACTATAGTTCACTATATCAACTTACAAGGTAATGGGATGTCAATTTTGTGTTCACAGCTTGTTTCCTCAGCTCTCATGTGTCAGAAAAACATCATTATTGCAGGTTTAACCAAGTGGCAACTCACCATGACATCACCCATTGGATTGTGAACTGCTGTTTTGAAGCCTTGAGTTTGCAATTCGCCTGTAGTCATCTTGGTTTTTTGAAACCAGAAGAAACCATATTTGGACAAGAAGGTGGAGCTAAGGAGGAGTGAAAGGTGGATCTGACCTGCTGTGCACTCTATCCTGATTGTCAGGCAGGTTGCTGTGTGGTACAGTCTGTCAATCACATGGTAACCACACTCTAATGCGTACTCTGCCTTATGGTCTATTTTCATCTAAATGGGACCATAATTTTAAAAAAGAACATCATGTTGTATTCAAGAACACTTGAAACTAGTGATTGAGACCATAATCTGATTAAGAAAACATTTACTGAGGTAATAAATCAAGTGAGAATTGGACCATTTTCCCATACATTTCAGTACAATCAGACTTTTTTCAACCAGTGGAGTCGCAACCTGATGGTCATTAGATAGAATGTAGGTTTAAAGCACTTTGGTATTGGCTTCACTTTTCAGACCTGAAGTCTATGTCCATTTTCATAAACAGTCTAGGGGTTTAACCAATTACAGTTATACTTAGATTGATCCTGAACTGCACTAGACCCATTGGTACAATTCTAGCAAGCATTTGTTAGACACAATGACCACTTTTGTTGAAGGATCCAGGTTTTGTCCTTCTTATTGGAGCTTATGGATCCAGTGGATCGAAGCTGTGCCAAATACCAAGTTTTCAAGGATCACAATATCTATGTTTTATTAAGACTATGAGACTTGAAGAGATGCTACATAAAATTTTGTGGTTATGTCTTTTGGATAATGGTGATAATAGAGTTTTGAATAAAGCTGTCATAATTTATCCACATAGCAACTACACATCTATGTGTACCTGCCTCTTCTGAGAGAATTACTTTGGACCTCCAGAACCAGTTTCCTGCAATTTCTAGCATTTTGATGACCTGGTGAGGTAATATGGAGATACTCCTTGTAGACGGTTTAATGTTAGCTGGTTGGATGTTCATGTTCAGTTGGTGCTTCTGCTCTCACACTGGTTCCTGATCCACCTTGGAAATATACAGTGTTCTTTTGTTCTCTGTATTTCTGTTCACAGAAGCATGGCCAGTAGTTGGTACATGGTGTGCTTCTGTCACTCCCCCTCCTCTTCCTTTCCTCCTCCTCTTCTTTTCTTCTTTCACCGAGGAAGCAGATGGCGTTTAGTGTTGGTCCTTTTCCCTTTCATAAAGGACCCTACTGGATATTCTTAGCCCTGGGTCTGTATAGGGTAAATGTGACCTTGCTAAGGGAATGGAATTGGAGTTACCACGCTACATTGACTACACCCTACAGCAGGTTATTTACTACAGAATGTGTGTCTGTCAGTGGATCTGCTCATAGGAAAAAGGGTGATGTTGTGTGGTCCAGTTGCTGGAATCTGTTCATATTTCCCATTGTTCCTGTCTCCATTTTTGCCTCTGGTTCCTTCTTTCACTCCATCAGTCTGCTTTATTTTCTTCTGCTAATCTGCTGTATCTCTCTCCCCTCCTCTCCTTCCCTTGTTCCCTCTGTGTCCCTCTCACATCCTGGGGGACCCTCATTTCACCACCATTGCCCCTCCCCTCCTTTCTGCTTGGCCCCTCCTGTATGCAAAGCAGGTGTCAGCCAGGACAAGGAGGACAGCGACTACCTCACAAAGGAGGCGACAGGGTCTTGGGGGCAAAACACACACACGCACGCACAGTCACACACACACACTTGACACATGCAGTCTCTCTCTGCGTCCTCTGCTGTGTGCTCGCTCTATCTACATGCACTTGCACTTCACACATATGTGCTCCCTTTCTTTCCCTCACACACAACCACGCTCACACACAGCTCCCGTGGGCTGGGCTGGGGCTGGGGACAGGGAGAGCTGGAACTGTCTGTCTGTCTGTCATTAGTATTCCAGCAGGAGGCTCCTGGCCCGGCCAGACATCTGAGCAGAGCAGCCGCAGCAGATAAAGAAGAAGCCATTAATCCACGGAAGATTACCAGCACTGATACTTTATCCCACCGTAATACAGCAATGCAACCAGACTCATTCCATTTACAATGCCGTCAGAGGAAGAAAGAGGGGAAAGAGGAGGTTGAGAGAGCTGGTCGAGCTCACCTTGTGGATGGAAAGATGGCAAGACATACAGAAAGCCAGCTTCCCCTTCTTAGCTCGTGATTTGAATTTCTTCTTTGATGGAGCAGGGATTGGTCAAATCTCTGCGAGGGTGTGAATGTGTGTGTGTGTGTGTGTGTGTGTGTGTGTGTGTGTGTGTGGTCTTGCATTTGATTTGTAGATGTTTTGAATTCAGAATGGGTCACCCCCCCCCCAATCACTGTGCCACAGATGGCCACTGTTTTAGAAATCAAAGTTGGTCCAAAGAACAGCTGGCTGTCTTTCCTACACCATGCTGTGCCTGTTTAAATCTAATATCCTTAATAAGTTTGTTTGTATGGGTCTGTGCATGCGTGTGTCCCTGATGAACTTCCACATAAAAAAATTTAAAAAATAAATAAAAAAAAGCACCAACAGCCAACCAAGCCACACTGCAAGAACCTTACACCAAAATGGGCACCATTCTTGTAAGGTGAGAGATCATATCCAGAGCTGAAACCACCAGTCACATGATAAGACTATCAGCACAGCCTGGAGAACATGATACAGTGGAGGCAAGCTGTTTGAAGATACAGTGAAACAAAGAAAAGAGGAACAATAGCACAGCAGATGCAGGAGATTAGATTGGCATTAGATTTATACACGCTAACTGATAAAGCCCAGTCATGGTTGGGATTTCTGGATGATGAAACAAAACCAGGAGGAGGAAGAGAAGGAACCGTTGACTCAACAAGCAGCAATGACAGACGAGCTGACGAGAGGAGGAGCCAGATAAAGGAGACAAAGGGATCCTGGGCCAGTGAGGAGGAAGAAATGAAACATTCAGTAGAGACAGAAAGAAAGATGAAGGTGCAGGAGAGAAGAGAGAGAGAGAGAGAGACAGAGAGAGTCTCCACCGCTGGTACAGTGCTGAGCTCATGTGTCCTGTAAAAATCCAATCCTTCAGACTTGGCAGATAGTGTTACCATGAGAACAGCAGTGGGGTTATTGTGAGGAGAGAGAGAGAGAGAGAGCAAGGAAGAAAAAGAGAGAAGGGGAAAAGCCAGACTTGCTCCAGCAACCATCTGTTACTCCAGCTGACCCTGGCACTGAGACTACCCTGCCTCTGGTGAGGAATGTACAAGTCCAACCAAGAGGAAGGCTGCAAAAGAAGCTGGACACCAAGTCAAAGCACTGATCTGGACTCCACTGCTGCCGTGCACATGTTTACATTATCATATAAGCACCAGTGGATCAGCCACGGAGTTTGAAACCGATTAACTATAATTTTCTGAGTATTATTTTGTTGGGTAAATCTCACCCTGATCTCCACACTGTGATAGTACCACCACTATGAGAGAAAGATCTAGCAGAGCCTGTTTTCAGAACCTGTTTTGAGAAACTGGTACAGTCATGTCACTGGGTAATCTTTGACCCACTGCTTGTCTCGTCTGCTTTACTAGCTGAGTGAGTTGTCCTACCAATAGCCAATGTGGGCTCCAACTGTAGACACTTAAAAACAGCAAACAATGACATTTCATTCTTCCAGTATGTTTTATTCCTCAAGAGGCAATTGAGCAAACATTTATTTGGTTTGCAGAACAAAGTTAAAAGGACTTAACAGGAAAATTAAAAGTCAAAGAGAGAAAGTGTAGCCTATGAGGTAAAGGTTTTGAACAGATGGGTTTTGAGAGTCTTGTTTGAAGATGTGCAACAGATTTTGCTTCTCTGAAACTTTATGGGAGGATGTTCCACAGTTGAAAGGCAACAAGAAATACCTGTGGTTTTTGGAGGTTTTTTTATGTTCAAGATGAGGCCTAGTGGCCTGATTGACAAAATCTTCAGTTCAGTTTATATGAGGCATCAAGCAGCGGTTTTAGCATTTCCTGGAGAAGCTGGAATAACAAAATGGATTTGCACCATTTGTCTTCACAATCACATGAAATATCACGCCTATCACAACTGCAAAGCAAGGTGTTCAATCCAAATTCAGCTAAGCTAAGCTGTGTTTGTCGGCATTTAGGCTTTAAGGCCAGCTGGGAAGTCTCCATTATCTACCAATCACAGCCTCAGCTGACACAGTAGAAACCTGAGACCTTCAGGTAAATCTTAACCTCATCTGGGAGAGAAAACAAATGTGTACTCTATTATAGATCTAAAGAAGAAAAAGTCTTGCTAGACCTTCGCTTAAACAAAAGCTTTTCTTTTATACTGGGCAATCAACAAAGATAGTGAACAGGATGACCTGGTGGTTGAGACCAATGTTGTGAAATGCTAAATGGATCTACAGCTACTCCTTCACGTGTTCATAAAGAAACAGAGGTCATTCATATTAAGCCTTACAGCCCTCAATAAATATCTGATGTGCTTTGAATTAAAAATTACCACTTGGGCAAATGTCAGGTGCTGTAACCTTTAAATTTCACCTTCAGAATGACACATTGATAGTCTTAAAGAAGTGCAAAAAATGCTCCCTTTCCTTTTCACTGCATAGACAATGAGTGGAAAGGGTAGAGCGAAGAAACTCTTATTGATGTGCACAGCTCCAGCCTGATCCCAGCTCTCTAAAGCAGTATTTATAGTTGTTATTTCTCAGTTTCGCCCACTTGTTTTCAGTCATTAATCTTGGGTACCTTGGGAACAGTTTTGTGCTCATATGTCTGGAGGAACTCTCCCTGGCATCAGTATAGAGGCAGATATGCAAACAAAACCTGGATTAAACCCAGTCAAACTGAGTAGCTATGATCAAATAACAGGAAGGCAATGACGTGCAACGAAGTATCTGATCAGGTGGAATGACTTCACAGTGGCATTTGCATGTTCAAAGTGATTTTATCTAATTTCAAAGGCCACTTTAATGTTCATAAAGTGACCTGTAAATTGCTCTCACTCAGAATCGTACTTGTTTGTATAGTATATTCTAAAGTATACCATATAATTGGTTTCATATCCTAAGTATTTTGGTATAACTATTAATATTCATGACTACATAAGCAATAATCAAAGCTACATTTACAAGTAAACAACTCAACACCTGTTATCACATTTTGATTTCAATGCTGCTAAATCCTGATCCTCATTCCTAAAATGAGCATTTATGTTTGTCGTGTAGGTTGAAATTTAAATCAGCATTGAAAATGAGATAAATCTAGAATAGAACAGAATAAAATAGAATATGCTTTATTGTCCCTGTAGGGAAATTTGTTGTGGACTCGGAGCTGCACATCTGAATGCTCTAACTCCAAAGCAGACGCACAGCACAGACAGAACAGCGTTGGCCATATCAAATCACAACAACAAAGACTTGACATAATACACACCTCAAACATCAGTCTTAGTGTGAACACTGCACATAACACATAATGCACACACCCACTGCTAAAAACACCATGAAGCTTTGCACAATCCCCGGAGCCTCAAGCAGCGTAGTTTACAAGTTTAATGGAGACAGGAACAACTGAGTTTTTCAAACAATGAACAGTACCATGGTCGTAAAAAGCTTAATTTTGTCAGAAAAAAAAACAGGAAAAATAAAAAACAAATAAGAAATTTTGACACTTAAAGACACATTTTCAAACATCAAATACATTTCAAGACAACAATAATTGCTAGAGATCCCTCTACTTCAGCTACTGAATATATTTGGCAATTTCTTCAATTGAAGATCAATTTTTGTAACATTTTTTTTAAATCTGTGAAGTTTCTTGGTCATACAGGTCATGGTTATCCAAGAAAAGTTGAACCGAATTCTTCAATTCTGAAGAAGCCTCTTGGAAGAGACGTGGAACATCTTCAAGTATCTACAATCAAATACAGTTGCTCTCAGTTCAACTTTCTTTTTTTTTTTTTTTGATAATTTAATTTAATTTATAGTTTAAATGACACAAAATTTTATACTGGACCTTTGGTCTCATAACCGACAAAATTTCATGTCTAAATAAATTTTTTTTTGTTTATTTTGGATATATTAGCAGAAATTTACACTCAAACCCATAATTTATTTGTTTAACCGCATCACATGGACATTAATAGATGATCTGTGTATGACTATATGATCATCTACAAAGGACAAAGAAATGGCCACAATCTGTCTTTATTATTATAGCAATAGTTTACTTTTAATAATGCCATCTCCTTCTGAGTGATCTAGTTTTTGTGGTCTCCAAGGAAGAAGTTCAATTCCCCATCCATCCGTGACCTCCACAATTAACTCAGCGACCAATCATATCAGAGAGAGATGGAAGTGGATGTGAGCCACTCAGAACTCTGGAGACTCCCGGTCCTCAATACCTCATCATCACTGTCATGATCAGACATAGACCACAAGACTTGGTGTTACTGGGGAGAACTGATGGTGTAAGTATCAGAGCGGAAAGGGAAAAAGGGTAAAAAAAAAAAAACCAAAAAACAAAAGTGTGTAAGTACTTCAGAGTACAAAAAATCTCTGCACTTTCTATATGTGCTCATTGTAGAATTTCATTTTTCCAATACCTCACTCCACTTTAAATATACTGTATCACTTTTGTCATCAATAATGATATAAAACCTGCACAGGAGCAGATTGTAGCAGGTTGAAGCACTCTATTAAAGCTTCAAACTGGAAAATTAAACATAATTTTAAAATATGAACATGAAAGTCTAGCACATTTTCTTTTCTTTTTTTAATTTTATGGATGGCAGTGTCATCTGTTACTCAGTTGATCTGTCGACCACTTTAAACTGAAATATGTCATCAAATATTGGATGGATTGCAATGAAATTTTGTACAGACATTCATGACCCCAGGGGATTAACCATAACAACTGTAGCAATCTGTGGATTTTCATCTGGTGACACGCACAGGTCATGGTTTCCTCTCACTCAGTGAGGTATCTCATCATTTGGACAAATTTGTACAAACATTTATGGCTTTCAGACAATGTATCCTACTGACATTTGTGATTTTGAGGGGAAATGCCTCAACTTTGAGATGAATTTGTTGTTCAGATTGTCATTGTCTCTTCATCATGATCTGTAATAGCTTTGGTAATCCATTAGCTCATCATCTACCATCATCAGGTCAATATTTTAATTTACACAATACTCTGGTTTATGACTACAAAACTAATGACACCCCAAGCTTCATTTTGTGTTTAGTTCGAATTAGCAAATGTTAGCAGGTTAACATGCTAAACTAAAATAATTAACAAGGTAAACATTATACCTGCTAAACATCGACATGCTAGCCCTATCACTGTGAGCATGTTAGCATGCTGACATTTAGCTCAAAGCACAACTGTGCCTAAGTATAGCCTCACAGAGCTGCTAGCTTGGCTGTAGACTCTCAGTCTTGTTATTCTTGGCAAAAACAAAAATGGGCCACAGAGGTATTTGCAGGATTCGGATTTATGATTTAGGATAAATCCAGCAGTCAGACACCTAGAGTAGAAGTGTCACTGGCATGTTGGGGATAGGTAACATAAAAGGATCACTATTATCACTGGGTGGAGGTTATATTTTCAATTAAATGTTCAATTAATTGTTTTTTAGCTAGGTTATGGTACATAAAAGTTCTGCCTACCCACCATTTTTTTTTTTTTTTTTACAAAATTCTGTCCTCCAGTGGAAGGACACTCTTTTTGACTGTTCACCTCATGTCTTTGATTCACTTCCTGCATTCTCATGGGACCAGGGCGACAGTGCAACGCTGTAACCAAATGTTTTATCTCCTCCCAACCTCATTTAACATCATCTGCCAGTGGCTGCTTATTTAGTGGGCTGTGTAGTCAATTGTGGCATATCTCCACCTCCCACAGAAGGTCATCGATTTCTTCTTGGTAGACACTTCTGTGGGTGGGGTGGGGGGGGGGGGGTTCGAGGGGTTGGGGAGTGCTTTGGACTTTTATCTTTCATCAGGAAATTGCCAGAGCTCAGCAGCACAGAGCACTGTTGTCTTTTTAAAGACATTTCTCCAAATAACATTGCTATCTTGAGTGAGTTGTCTATACATGTGATTTCCCACAGTGCATGTGAAGAACGACCTTCTTAAGTTTAGACGGATGTGGCTGCAGTGGGTAGTCACAGGATGTGGTTATGGTGGTTTTGTTTTGGGGGTAAATGAAATGTAAAGGTCTTTTTTGTTTTTGTTACAGCTTTATCCAGGTTCCTCCAAGAAAATTGGAACTGACATTTTGTTCTTAGATAATGCGTTTCCTTTTATCAGCAGGGATCAGTTAGATTCTTTTCAAGATGATGTGATGTTAATTAACCATCTGAGCCTCGTGGCATCATGTATCACTCTCATTCAGTGATTATGTTCTTCTTATGTTCATCCCCACTTTTGCACAAAAAACATCAAGAAAGGAGAGCAGGGCTTTAAAACTGCATCATCATTTAAACTATGATCCTGAAACGCGGGATCAAGAAAAATGTCTGCGAGAGCAACGTTCTCACAGACACACACTTTAATAACACCATCTGCGGTCAGCACATCTTTTGAATCTCAACCTGATCTTCTCTCCCCACCCCATAATCCAATCTTTGTCCCACAATGCACTTCCTGCATCCTCACCTCATCCTGTTTCCTCTAAGCCGAGAACATCTCATCCTTGCTTTGAAATCAGGAAATGAAAGAAAGTCTCAGCATTTGGCAGCGTGAGGAACCATTCTTCCATAAACACTGTATGATAAAGGTTACAGTGTCACAGTAAGAGATAGAGCACCACTGTTTTCAAGAAAGGGCTTATTCCCATTGGTGGATGGCTTTTTCCCATTGAGTAAAGCTCCCGGTGAATGATATGGCCTGTCTGTGTTGACAGGCTGGAGATAAGGAAGTGCCCTCAGGTATTAGTTGTCATTCCTTTTCACCAGGAAAAAGCAGCTGAGAGTAGCTACCTTATTTTTTTTTCTTTCTCCTCAGTCTTGCACCTTTCCTCCTCTTTTGGATGAATAGAGAAATTCACAACAACAAAGCCTTCCACTCTCATTAAGTCAGCCGCAAAGCCAAGCACCACCAAGGAGCACAATATCTGAGGCAGATGAGTAATCCCCCCGCTCAATCTAGAAGCTGGCACAGAATTTCAAATGTCCATAATAACTGCCGGAGAAGGAAGTGAAGGACACACACAAATGTGCACCCTAACACAGCCCATACACACACACAAATACACACACACACATACACGTACTGTATAGTGATGAAAATAAATCTGTTATTGACCATTAGCCCACTGCAGCAGAGCAGAACTAAAATGTCCTTCATCTCAGAGTGTCACACTGTGAGTGTGAGTATTTGAATATTTGTGTGCACCATTTCCTCAAAACCCAATATCTTCAAAGAGACAGACATTCGGTCCAGTCAGAGTTTTGACTATTTAATGACCTTAGCGTTTAACATGACATTTAAATATATGATCAGGTCAGATAGCCTCATCTGAAATGAGAAATAACCTCATGATGCACTAAATAAAATAATACACCTACTTTTAAAATTATATAGAAACAACACATTGTGATAATTAGCTGCAGTCTAGAAGGATAAATAGACCTTTATGGCTTCAACTCAAAGTGTGGCAATACATTTAATACTGTATTTCCTTCTTTTGCATATTCAGCAGCAGAACAAGAAGGTAGCTGTAGCTGGTGAGGAGGCAAAGCTATTGGTAAAGCCATTTAGCTCCTGCCCACTTTGGAAATATGGAGCTGAAATGCAGCGATGAGTCAGCTCTTTTTTCTGGGAGGATGAATCATTCATCATGGCCGCCAGCAGGGTCCAGGACCAGGATGGAGGGATGGAGGGGTGGAGGGGTGGAGGGGAGGTCGATCAGGACCTGATGGCAAGTTCCTCTGCTGACTCCACAGATAGCGCATGAGGCTGTAGTAGCAGTAGCTGCTGTTGGCCTGATGCTGTGCTGGATGGTACAATGATACAGAGATACGGAGGGACGGAAGCTGAGCAGCACAAATTCTGGTCATGATTTAGTCAGAGCTTTACTTACAGGTTGAGTGACAGTTTGAGGTTACTGTCCACATGCGTTTGCATACTATTGGTCATTGTCTGTTTGTCATGGTTTGGGCTTTGCCCTTTAGTTCAAGCATACAGTGATATTTTAGACAGTAGTCTGCTTCAAACTGTTGCTGTCCTTCCTTATGGAACCATTGTGGGGAAGGCCCTTTCCTGTTAATGGATTGGATCCCCTGAACAAATTGATGTCCATATTTTTTTCCCCAACGTTTGGCATTGAAGAACCAGCACTTTTGGCAGGCAAAGAATGTTGATATTGGATGATTCAGCAAAACTGTGAATTACACTCAAGTTTTTAAAATGATTTCTCTCTACGATATCTGTGTGTGGCATCTACAGTTCAGTTAAAGGCTGGGGCAGACTGGATTTGGCAAATAAACTACTGGACAGTAACTGTGTGGTTAAATTGGTCACAATGCTACCCCAAGCCTTCCTCATGAGAGCTGGATGCCAGTCTCCACTCAGACCTTTACAGCATCAGAACTGCTTATCAGATGGTCAAACAGCTTCTTTTCATTTCTTTTTGCATTGGTTGCACAACTATTACTGTCAATTTTTGTGTATATAACAAGCTTGACACTATGAATGTCTTCCGGGAGAGACTGTTTGAAATGTGCACTGGTATTCCCATCTTGAAATCCTTCTCTATGGTGGCCAGCTATTCACCCTGCCCTTGAGTGTGGCTCCTCAGAACCTCAGCACCTTGCAAAAGACACTCTACTTCCTGCATTGGCACTAAGCATTAACCCTGCCAAAAAAGTGATTATGGGCAGAAACATGCAATAACATTCCTAGGGTTACTGGGCTGGGAGGAACTTGACTGGCCCACACAGAACCATGACCTCAACCCCATGTAATACTTTTAAGATTAGTTTGAATGCCAACTGTGAGGCAGGCCTCATCGCCCAACATTAGTGTCCAACCTTACTAATGCTTATTCCCATTGGTGGATGGCTTTTTCCCCATTGAATAAAGCTCCCGGTGGATGATATAGCCTATGTAACACTTTTAAGATGAGTCTGAATGCCAACTGTGAGGCAGGCCTCATCGCCCAACATTAGTGTCCAACCTTACTCAGTGGCTACCTGGTAGCAAACCCCTGGAGCTGGGTCCAAAAAAGCAGCATACTAATGGTCATGGCTTTGAAATGAGATGTTCAACAATCACATATGGTTGTCATATTCTGGTGTCCACATAGTTTTGGTCATCTAGTGTACTGTATTGCTTTGTTTAGCACTATATATGATCAATCTGTAAGTATATAGTAACATCTGCCTTCCATGTATAACACATTCCTGACATCTTTGTGTAAAAAGCACAACATCCTCTGAGGAACCTGCCTGCTGCAATGTGCTTCATATCAGCTATTTCTTTTCTCCTGAGAGAGACCGAGAGAGAGACAGTGAGAGAGAGAGCTTAGTTACATCCTGGTAGGACAACCTCACCCAGAGGGCTGGGGAGAAGACGAAAGGGAGGGGGGGGGCAGCAGACAAAAAAAGAGGAGAGGAAAGCAGAAGAAAGGAGAGATGGGAACACAGCATATTAGGGAATATGAGGAGAGCAAAAGAGAGCAAAGTCAAGCTTAGGAGAGGCATCGAGTGACCTCCTCCCTCTCCATTGTTCAAGAACAGAGGAACGAGGCTGGCTAGAGGCCACCAAAGGGGTAGAATACATTAGAAACCAGCCAGAAAGAGAGAGGAGAAAAAGAGTGAGACAGAGGTAGAGAGAGCTCATGCTTTTCATGTCATAGTAACAGCAAACATCAGTGCTAGCTGAACAAGTAATGCTTTTTACACAGGCATTCAGGCTGAGCTCTAAAAAAGTTGCACAGGTCGAGGTCGTTGTAAACTGGAGCAAGTGTGTGTCTGTGGTTTTGAAAATGTCACATGCGGTGTCTTCAAAGGTTTTGCAGACAGGGGAAATGTTGGGGAGAAAGCACTGGACTTGGATGGATGATGAGAACAGGAAGAGGAAGTACATGATGACACAAAGGAAATGTCTGGAGAGGACAGGGAAACAGGTGGTGGTACAATGTGAGAGAGAGATCAACATGTGGAGATCAAACTCTGAGGAATGACGCTTCTGGGAAGTACTGCCACCAACCTGGAGATGATAACGATCAACATAGTGGGGATTGTGGGATTATTGTCTTCTAAATCAACCAATTAACCCATGATCATCAGTGGTCAAACGCTGAATAAGTAGACAGAAATTCTGCCACAAGGTAGAAGAGGGTGGATACCTCAAACCACCAAAATAACAGAATGAAAAATTTGTTTACATCCTTCTAAAAAACAGAAAAGTTGCAGTTTCTGGAAAATAACTACCACTGAAATACTATTTTTAGGAACATTTTGCCAGACTCTTCAAACCTTGGCAATACAGAGAGACACATCTAATGCCACCTTTCAGTTCCAACACAGGAAGTAGAATGACCTCGATGTAGCAAGGCAGCAAGGGTGCAGAGGATGGGATGGTGGATGGTGAATCTGAGTTTGGGTCCCATGACAAATCTGCAATTAACCATAGTACTAACCTTAAGTCCAAGGTTCCCCCTACCTAATGAAAGTGTTTAAGTTGTGAAACTCTAACCATACTTGCATCATCATTTAGTTGCAGGCAACAGCAACACTGCCATTGAACATAATCCAGGATTTTGCAGAGTCGTCCAATATCAATGTTCTTGTCTGGTGATAGGGTTGCTGCACGTAACCAAAATCTCTTGAGATTAAAAGAAAAATCCTCATACATAGCATCTAGGAAAGCCCAGCATTTTCCTCACCAATCCTGCTGCATTTTATAAAGTGAATGATTGAAAACATCACTTGAATCCTCCACCACAATCTGGTTCTAATCTGCCTCCTCCTACACTAAGGACAAGCACCAACATGGTGTCTGTGCTGATGAGTGGGTGAATGGCTGTCAGCTGCCCTCCACGAAGGAGCTGCATGATGCCAGGGTGACAAAAAAAAAAAAGGGCAGGCAGGATTGCCACCGAGCCTGCACACCCAGGCAACCATCTGCTCTGAAAACCTTCCTGTGGGAGACAGTGCCTCCCCTTCAAAGCCCCCTATGGAACTGTCTGCAAACCTACTGTGGTTACTGTTAACATGCTACTTACTGAAGCCTGTTCGCATGATCTAACTGTGACTGTGAAAAGCCTCTGCAGTGTGTTCATAATTTGCTGTGCTTTCTCATTATGCAGCTGTAACATGGTAACACTGACTGTAGTGAAAGATTAATGTTTGTGCAATGGTATGCAATTGGTCATGAATCAACGTCACCACAACCCCACATCCCCTATGTCCTCCCACGACAAAGGCAGTCTCTAAAATGTTTAAGTCATTGTTTCTATGTATATTATTATTTTTTGGTTTAGCTGGGCAACTGTATTTTCTCTAAGTTTTATTAAAACAAGCTGTTCTCTCAAGGAAATCCCTATGAAAATCAACAACCGTTTGTAAGCACAGCTAACTAAACTCTTTCTAAAATGACTGTCTCAGAACTCTCCCCCTCCAATCAGTATGTAGCCTAATTATCTCCAGGAAACTGCCTTGGATGTTACACATCTGTAAAATAAAGTGTTTTATTACCAAACATTAAAGTGTATTTGCTGTGGCTGTCAAAGCATTTCCACCCTGCTGTAAATAAATTCAATGAGAGAAATATTGAATCCATTGAGTATTTATTTTGTCAGCCTTAAATTAGTCAAATTTAAATATACTAAATTTACTGAATTTATAATTATTAGAATCAGCTTTGTCTCCTCTTCCCATTGTCCCCCATCTCCTAGTGTATTTAGTCTGTGTTCTCCCTTCTCCTGCTGCCAGTTCGTCTTCGTCCCTTGTGCCAAGTGTACCAGCCTTATTTTCCTAGTGTGGTTGTTTCTTGTGTATGACCTCAGTTTAGTTTTTGACTTTGCCTTGGCCTACTCCTTTGGATTTGTTTGATTGTAATGACTACCTGTGTACCATGCTAGTAAAGACCTTGATTCCTGAAAACCCTCACCTGTGTCTTGAGTTGCACCTTCAAGTCCTCCTCTTGTGGTTTCAGTTCATGACACAGATTGTACTTCCTTCGTTTTGCGTCATTTTGTTGGACTCCATGCAAGATCCTGGTTACCAGTTGTGTGACCAGTGTGCACTATAAGTAAAACTGACAGATACCTGTACATAGACATAGATAATCAACAAACGGATATCGTTCTCTGAGTGCCAACACATTTTAAGAAAACATACAACAACTTTCAGAAAGTCTCAAATTACTGTCATTCTTTGGCAATCGTTGAAATACCATTCAATTTCCCCAAACATAATTTGTCACATCTGAGGCATGCAGTACATAAGCCCACAATTTTGCCCATCACAGCATGGAGCTCCCAGTGTTTTTGTTTAATCGCACCAGAGGGAGCCCCTGTCACTGCTCTGCTATGTGTTGTCCCTCTGCAGTTTCTAATGCCTCATCCCTTATGATAAATTAATGCTGGATGATGGTGATAGATATCACCGTGCCAAGGTAACTGCCATTATGAAGCGGTGATTGAGGACTGGTGAACCGAAGCTGTGGTTTATACTGTCTCCCTGGTGTAAAGTGCTGGTGTGGAGCCTGTGTGATGACAGGGGTCATTAGCTCAGGGAAGGTCAGTGGAGTTAAGCTTATGCACTTAAACTTGATGGAGACTGATACCCAACGGAAAGAGGTGACTCGTCTGAGCTCACGTGCGGTTGTTCCACACATAAATGACACAAAGGTAACATGTCATCAACCCGCCACATGTAGCATTTATGAGCAGTATATAAACACTTGACTGACAATGAGGAGATCAGCAGGAAAATGTTCATTTTCTCAATGAGGAAACCTGCCTTTTAGCTTATAATAAGCTCCAGCGATCTGATCAGAGCTCTGATTTGTGAAGGTGGTGGATGGTTATACACGGAAGCTGCAGATATAAATGCCAGTTTTAAGAAATCTCACACTGTCACTGCGTATTTAAAGCTGTTTAATGATTAACATTTGCAAGGCTCTCTGTTTGACATGTGTTTATAGAGTTTCAGTTTGGAAATCTGTGACAGCTGATAGAGGAGCAGACTGATGGCTTTGGAATGAAAATGTGTCACTTATAATTGTTGTTATGCTTATAATTTGCAGAGACATTTTTTCATGATGCTGTGTGGCTGATCAATAATACTGATTAAATCCCATTCACACAGTTTGTCAGGAGTGAAGCTCTGTTTACACTGCAGTGTGTTGTTATATTAATGTGTCACATCTGGCAGATATCCAGTGTCTGCTATATTTTGAGGAAAGAGCACAATTTCCATACATGCAAATGTTACAAATATAATTTCTTAACTCTAAGCAGCATCCTTATGTTTGCAGCAGTAAACAGCGTAACAGCATCAGTTTTTCTGTGTAAACGTTATTTGAGTGAGGGGACTTCTGTGCTTTTCCTTTAACCATAACTATCACTTAATGTTTTGGACACACATGGGTCATTTCTCTCTAACTTAGCCTTATTAGCATTATCACCGCTACTAGTGGCTGTTTCTCACTGGAGTATATAGCCTATTATATTAGCTGCCATCACTGACAGATATCTGTCAAAGGTGGTGTGTGCATGGTTGAAAAAATGTATGCAATGCAAGGACATGAGTCACATCGAAAGTCACCTCTTAACAGTAATTTCACGGGTTTCCACCTCGCAGCTTCATTTCTAAATAGTAAAAATGTCACATTTATTATGAGTTTATACACATAAACAAAATGTCTCTATACTTCATTTAGATATCTTGAGCTCCGAGGTAAAAAGAGGCAACATACATATATAAATAAATAAATACCTTTACTCGAGGTCCTCTTACTAGATTTTCTCTGGAGCTTTCAGTCTTGTAGCCTTTGTCACTTCCTCAGTTGTCAAGGGAGTGAGGAAGTGTTTATGAATAAAAAAGGTTACTAGATTATAAAGTAAATAAATAAATTCAATTATCATAAGTTCTTCATTGATAAATATAATAAATTAAAATAATCAATATAATAGAGACAATGAGGTGTGTCACTCAGTCATCATAGAAGAAGTTTTTGACAAGATTTATATCTGTTAAGATTTACAATTACAAGATCTTGAAATAAACTCTGTTGACCTTGCAGCCTTTCCAGGAAATACAACTGCAGCTTTCTGATTCATATCTGGAGAGTAGCCACAAAGGAAATGCTGCTGATGGGTGTAGGTGGCCAATGTGTGAAATGTATGAAATTTATACCAAACAAGAGTGTGAGTGTGAATTGCTTGAGCACAGCAGGTTTGAGTGGTTAGGAAACAGAAAGCACATAGTAAGTTAAGTGTGTCTCCTGCTTAGCAAACGTGGTGAAGCATGGTTGTCCGTGGGAAGTTTTAAGAAACTACTATCACAGGAATACCATCAGCTAAGAGAGTGTGTGTTAACTCCTTGAACCTGAGGCTGTTTTTCACTCTATTGTAGATTTGTAGGCTCGCTGTATTGCCACTACATGTTTCAGCCAGGCTGCCATATGCTGTTATTCTCAGAACAGGTTATTCTGCTCATTGGCATCATTCAGCATATAGGTGGTTCTTTACTGGGTCATGCTGGTTTGGCTTGATGCACAAGGAGTTGGGAGGCGGTTAGCTTCTAGCAAAAGAGCAGAAACACGAGCTTACGAAATCGACCTCAATTACATGTTGTGTGAACCTAGCTGCCATGCTGATGTTAGCCGACACTGAGGAATCACCTGGGTCTTGTTCAAAGTGGGAGGGTGTGTAATCCTCACTATGAGGGAAGACAGGACTACTGGATTGCTGCAAATGGGCGTAACATCATTAACCATACGTAAATCCAGTGTTTCCACAGACTGGACTGTGGCAATCGATGTGGTGGCAGATTAAATTTACTGTATCTGAGCAGAGCAGCGCTGTTAGAGCGGAAATATTGGATTTAAAAAGTTTTTCAGATTATTTCACACATAAAGCAGACATCTGTGAGAGCACAAAAAAACTAAGTTAAACTAACATTAGCAGTTGTTAGTCAGTAAATACCTCCAAAATACCTTTAGCTGGCTGCATGTTGAACCTGAATGACTTATTTTCTATTTCTATATGAACAATTACTTCGGAAATTACAAAAAGGTATTTTGATGCCATTTACAGCATCGACGCTTAAAGACAAAACAATGAAGAAGGTAGAACTAGACAGAAGAGAAAAGGTAGGAAAAAAATAATTAGAAAGTTGAAAATAAATTTAAATCAAGGTCATGTAGTGCAACCGGAAACAACTGTTGCATGATTATATTTTCCTCCTTTGCTTTTTCGATCATTAAGCTCAGTATTCAGCTCACAACTCTTGACGCCTCCGTCTCTCCATCTCTTTACAGTATTTCTCCTGCCTGTCATTTCCTCTGTTTTGCCTTTGCACCACGTCGCTCAATTATATTTATTCATGCATGTCTTGGTTGATATACAGTATGAATATTCTTATTAGATGCTGTTGTTGAGACCCATTTCTTTATGGAGCGTTGAATTTATATTCATGACCATGGATGCACATCTGAAGGTGTGTAATGATGGAGGAGTCATGTCCTACCACACAAGGCTACAGAGGGAATATTATTTGTTATGTTTGCATCAGCTGAAATGAGCCTGTGTTGCACACACAAGATGACACCTTGACTCAGATGAAAAAAAAAAAAAAAAGAAATATATTGGATCTGTGTGTGACTCACAGTGGGTTTTGATCATCTAGCCTTATGTGTGACGCAAGTCTACCGTAGGAGTTTTTTGTTGTTCAGTGATGAATATTGGATGTTGAAGGTGAAGTTGTTGAGAGAGAACAAAACCTGTTGCAGCATTTTAACGATCCTGAAGTAATCAGTACACTGATGTATTATAGGTTTTTATTTTTAATTCACTTAGGGCCACTTGTTGGTTGAGAAGTACTATTACAATGCAGGTGACTAAAAGAGACAAGAGCGGCGATGAGGAGAGAGGGGGAAATAAATGTAAGACGTGTGACATTATAATTGTCTTGTTTATGACAGCCAGGTAATAAATCAGGGAAAAGCAGTGATTCTCAGCTCCACTGACTCTGAGGTAGGAATATTAGGAATATTACATTCTTCCACAATTGCTATTATCCCAACACTGGTTTGTATGAACAGAACATCAAAAGCTTTACATTAGCTGATTCGTGCTCTTATGTTTTGTCATTTTATATCCAAAAATTATTCATTACAACGCAACGTGAAGTCCTCACACTGAAAGCTTTATTGTGCAATCACTAGTGCGGGGAAAAGTGTTTTTTTTTTGTTTGTTGTTTTGTTTAAGAGCAATGAATATATACATGCCACCAACAGAGAGAGTACAAATGAGACAATAACACAGCAGTTGTTCTAATTCTGCAGAAATGAGGTACTGCTAGCTAACAGTGGTAGAAAAAGAAGAAATCTACTGCATGAGCTACCATGACATTTGGTACAGATATTCATGGCACCCTCAGGATGAAGTTGTCTTAGCATGCTTATTAGCAAAAACTAGCATGCTAAGACACTAAACTAAGATGGTAAACATGGTGATCATTACTTGCTAAACATTGGCATGTTGATTTCATTGCAAACATGTAAGCATGCTGATTTTAGCATTTAGTACTTATTGTATGTACAAATGTGGCTGTAGTCTTCTTATATTTCTTTTATCTGATGTTTATTTTCCTTACATTTTAGTCTTTCAGCATAACCCCACTACACATATTACTTGTGTATGTGACAAATAAACTTTAGAAATCTTTAATTCTCTTTAACTAGTAAATCAAGTTTAATATTGGTGGAGTACCCTATAAGAAAAGTAAGACTATCCCAGAATCATCTGTTGTAGGATTCATGATGGCCTGTGTACCCTTATCTGTTCTGCTGTTCTTTAAAGTGATATGTGCTGTAATGCATGTTTTGCAAGCAGCAGAGAATACACTGCATCATTGTGGACGTCCTTGGCTACAGCAGAGGCAGTGTCGCTCTTCATCAGCCATCATGACATTCATCATGGGACAGCCAAGCCAAAATGGGCCTACGTACTGTAATGCTAAACATCTGCTTGCATTCCTCACATGTCTCCTGGTGTTTTGCTCCATGAAGCAGAGGGAGATGATGCTGGCCAGAGCAGTCTTGCTGCAACATCTGGAACACTGTCAGTTTCCACTGGTCCATATCTGCTGCTTCGCTGAAAATCCTGACATTCCCCAGTGTGTCTCCTCTACCCTAAACCCAATTCTTTAACACCATGATAGAGTTTTCTTCGCCGCGAGAGTGGAAGCTGTTGGACCAAAGTTCCTGTAAAAACTGAAACCCTTCTCCAGGCTGTGGAGGAGGTTTGTGGACACAAAGCTTTGGTCTCATGCCAGGGTATTTCTGCTGCTGGCTGGCCAGGGTCAGCATTGTCTGTGAGGTAGACTCAAATCTCTGGTGTGACCTATCCCAGAGGTGGAACACTGGGAGAGAGTAAATGACCTTTTTTCAAAAAAGAAAAAAAAAACGAACGAATTCTCATCTGCATTTATAGTTTGGGGAAAATGTTGTGTGTCATGTTAGGAATCTTATAAAAAATAATTACTTCCAAACAGCCAGACAGAAACAATGAATAACAGACAGATAGAGGGACAGATGGACAGACAATGCAACAACTCAAGGTAGGAAGAAACTGTATGTATAAGAAGGAGCTATGAGGGAGAAAAAAACACAGCGTTCTCCTTTGGTTGGGAAAATTGAGGGAAAAATGGCTCCTTACTTCCTGAAGAATAGATTGTCATTATGCCCACCAGCTGCTGCACAGCGACACCATGGTGACAGGTCTGAGATTGGAAATATGATTAGCTAATCCTGCAGGATGAGACGAAATACTGCGCCTTTCTGAAGACCAAGGTAAACTTTGTTGAGGACAGGGAGTTAATTGAAGTGTCACTCCGTTCGAAATTTGAATGACGTCTCGGACAAATGAGAATCACTGTTCCCTTCTCCCTCCCTCCCCTGCTCTGCATAAATCTCTGTTTGGAGGTCACTGACTCTGAAAAAAGCATCTGGTCAGTTAGTTCACACCAATATCTTAGTCACTTTCTGGCACAAAATGGTCGCTGGGCTTTATCTGCTGCCAGTAGGCTTGACTGACATGCATATTAGCTCCTTTCTCCCAAGGCTCTGAAAACACATCATATTTTCCACAACTTTCATTTTCTCTATTCAGATTGTGGCCACATTGAGGTGTCTTTGTTGCATACTAATTGCGCCGTGCTCACCTCTGAGAATGAGCGAGACATCTATGCAAGGTACCAACTATTTTTCACTGTCTCTGTCGCAATAAAAAGTGTCATCCAAGACAGGTTGCCGAATACCTAAGATCCGGCGTCATCCGTGGAGGACTGGTGTAGATCAAAACACGGACGAAATGTGATTGTTTGGGGACAAAAAGTCTACATGGTAATATAAACACGGTGTTTCCTCATCTGCAAATCCTGAAAAAGCACCTTTTGTTCCTCTCAGCCTCCGGTGGTGTCCCACATCCCAACTGTTGTTTCTCCCCTCTCCCAATTCTAATTCCACAGCAATCACTTTTGCTTTTGTTTCTCAATTACATGCCAAAAGCAGGTCTCTTGTTTTCTCCCTGAAGGATATCAGGCGATTCCTCTGATGCATCTCTCAACCTTCACGCTCCCATTGTTGTGCTGTAAGATATGTCATTTCCTGCCCGAGAGAAAAGATGATCACAATTAATGAAATGCTGGAGTGACATGTTAAAAACATAACAGGGCTGAGGACAGAGATTCACCAAGGTAACAGCTGTCTCTCTTTTACATGTATGCACAATTTTACTACTTAAATAAAGGGACGAAGACCAAATTAATTGAATGCACAGAGCAAGGTTATGTAATCAACAAGTCCTCAGCATGGTGGGACTAAAGGGGTGGAGAGTCTTCTTATTCACCATATCTCATGTCTCTATTATATATACAGGCTTTTTCATTATATGCATGGAGAAATTTCTCAAGGAGAATGGGCTTCTCACAGAAAAGGAAATATAAAAATGCAATGAGAAGCTTCGGTAACCCTGTTTTGTTGCCCATTTTTTAGATAGTTTGTGTGATGAAATATGCTCTGAGCAGACCTTGAAATGAGTAAGATGGTGTGTCTGTGTCTGTGTGTGTGTGTGTGTGTGTGTGTGTGTGTGTGTGTGTGTGTGTGGTTTAGGATGGTATGAGTAACATGATGGTGTCTGCTGCGGCCAGAGGATGCATGAGTCGCACTGGAGGACAGAGGAAATGCCAGCTGCTGTGGCATGAAGGCAGGCTTACATACACAGAAACCTCAACAAGTAAAAACCCCAGCTACAAAACATACTTTCTCCTCAAGGGTTTCTCCTCAAATCAGTTTGCCAATGACTATTTTTGATGAACATTTATGCTGATGATTGAAGCACCACACTGTGCTCATGGGCTTTCAAGACCACAGCCAAGATGGTCATGTAACAGTTCATAATGTGTCATTCAGCAAATTCACAGACCCATTTCAATCCAACTTAATAGAGAAAGAAAAACTACTGATTTTTTTATATAAAAAGGTTGGACAAAATAATTAAAAACATATCAGTATGGTGCAATACAGTTCAACAGCATCACAAACTACAGCCTCCAAAATGATCATACTCTTCAGACAAATATAGAACATTGTGGAATTCATGATAGGATTTATTGCAAGAGTGTTGAATTAGACTGGATTATTTAAGTTTCCCTAATAAACTGGTAAGTGAGAATACACCTGCTCAGAATTCTTTAGCTGTAATTTTTTCCACCATGTCATTGTACATGGGATGGGTCAATGAAATACCAAATGAAATGCCCACTATGTGCCAGATTAGCCCATTATTTCTCAGTGTTTTAGTTTAAGGCTATTCAGGATTTAATGACTGTAACTCACTGTAATTTGTCTCAAAAGTGCTAGAAATCCATTATGAGGTTTGTCGTGCAGATTTGTCAACACGTAAAAATTAACAACAAGCCTCTAAGTCCCACATATTATACAAAAATGGCCAAGCTGACCTCAAATTAACAATTTTGAAAAACTTTGATTCATTATTTCAATAAATGTTTAATGAAGTGTTTTATTCATGAGTGAATTTCCACAGCAAAACTTGTTTCACACCTCTGTCTCTGTCAGGTGCTTTAGATGTATCTTAAGGAGCTATCAGGTAAATCAATCTCAAATCTAAATTGCCTAGGCAACAGATGAAGGCAAAGTTATCAGAGCAGGATGAAGGTGAATGAAAGAGCCCCAGACAGGCTGGTGTGAGTGTTTCTGAAACTGCTGATCGCCTGGGATTTTCACCCACATCGTTGTCTTGTGTTTACTCAGAATGGTGGCAAAAAAAAAAAAAACCAGAACAAAAAAAAACTCTGCCAGAGGAAGTTCTGTGAACGGAAACGCTTTGTTGATGAGAGAGGCCAGAGGAGAATGGCCAGACTGGTTGGAGCTGACAGAGCTTGGAGCTGCAGTAACTCAGATAACCAGTCTTTACAATTATGTAGAGCAGAGAAGTATCTCAGAATGAACATCCAGGTTAGTAGCTGGTAGGTGGAGGACAATGCAGTGGACATAAGGCTCAACAAAACGTAGCCTGATCAGATGACTCTTGATTTCTGCTGAGGCACGCAGATGGTAGGGTCAGAATTTGGCGTCAACATCATGAATACCACAGCCTATCTGAGTATTGCTGCTGACCAGGTGCCTCCCTTTATGGCCACAGTTTACCATCTTCTGATGGCTACTCCCAGCGTGATAATGCACCATGTCACAAAGCAAAAGTTGTCTCAAACTGGGGTCGTTTACATGGCGGTGAGTTCGGTCACCTGCAGTTTGGGATGTGGTGAAACAGGAGATAAGCAGCATGAATGTGCAGCTGACAAATCTGCAGAACTGATGTGATGCAATTGTGTCAACATGGAGCAGAATCTCAAACAAATGTTTCCAACTGCTTTGAGGGCAAATGGAGGCTCTACCCAGTATGAGTACGGTGCTCCTAATAAAGTGCCTTTCTTATTTCAACTGAGAGAAAATCCAATCCCCTCCCAACTTCTGAAAGAAGAAATATAAACAAATGCATGTGCAAAGACACACTCTGTCACAGATGTCTGGCAGAGTGCAAGAGAAGCCAAGTTGTCAGAGCAGCAGCAGAGTCTGTAAATATGAATATTAATGTACAGTACAGAAGTTGCATTATTATGCTAAAACCACTCTGTCCTTCTGTCTGAGGTAGATTTACAAGCAAAATGCACAAGTGTCATGGTTCACTGTCAATGTAGTCCATCAACTTCCATTTTTAGAAATACTTTCAGAGGAAGAGGAGAAAAA
Organism: Trachinotus anak; assembly: GCF_046630095.1. Classification (NCBI taxonomy): domain Eukaryota; kingdom Metazoa; phylum Chordata; class Actinopteri; order Carangiformes; family Carangidae; genus Trachinotus; species Trachinotus anak. Next base: position 7,791,107 of record NW_027273879.1, on the reverse strand, counting down.
GAAAAAGGCAAAGGAGACACAAGAAAACTAAATACTGGATTATGTTACAGAGTGTTTTAAAAGACATTATCATTTTTTAAGGTCTGGCCTGATGCACAAAGTCCCCAGACCCTGCTGCTATCATCTGACACATGGTGAGTGTGTGTGTTTGTGTGTGTGTGTGTGTGTGTGAGAGAGACAGAGAGAGAAAGACAGGGTGAGGGGTCTGACAAAGGAATGTCTGAGTGAAATGAAGGCTAAATCTGCCCATCAATAAGCAGCTTGGGCCTGTGCCACGAGGGCTGCAGGCCTCCCTGCAGATGCAGCTCCACTTTTAAAAAAAGAAAAAAAAAAGATACATCTGGATCTCAAATTGTGAGTGTGAGCGGATGTGTGTGTAAGTGCGTGCGTGTGTGTGTGTGTGTGTGTATATGTCTGCGTGCGTGCATGCCACATGCAACTTGGTGCTCCTTCCAACAAGGATTAAACTCTCAGACATAGACTCATCTAATCACTGGTGGCCCAAATGGAGAGAGAAAATCCAATCCCCTCCCAACAAAGTGTGATCACAAACACACACAGAAGCAAATGTGCACCACAGAGCATGGCTGGATGAAGAGCTTCCCCTCTGTCAGGCCAGCAACTTGTGTAATCTAAAATGCTGGTTCACCCAAATGGCGAAGAACATGTTTTCTCACTTACCAGAGTAACAGTGTAAAAATACTCCATTAAAAGAAAAAGTCTGCTGTCAAAACCATATTTAAGTGAAAACACTGGTATTATCCAGAATTTGCTGATATTTAGTGAAATTCATTCGCACAACCCCGAAGCAGGAAAATTCCACCCCACACAAGTGTGACCAGCAAATGTTGCTTCTATTTTTTCTCCAAATACACTCTTGGTGATTGTGGCCAAAGAGCTCAAATTTAACTTCATTTGTCCACAGCACTTGTTTCCAAAGATGACTTTGACTTATCCAGATGTTGTTACTTTGACTTTTGTGATGAGGTCAGAGGTATAAGGTTTTCTACTGACTCTGTGCTGTGCAGTGGAATAGTGCACCACCACTCCTGCGTCAGATTAACCTTTGTGCTGGTCCTTTTTCTCTGTCGTACACATATTGTCTTGGGTTCCACAATTCCCCTTAACTGCTGTTTCTTAATGACATTTTGGACAGTGGAAATTTTAAGGTGGAAGCTCTTTGATACCTTTTTATAGCCTCCCCTGCTTTGTAGGCATCACTTTATTTCCGAACCTCAGTCAATTGCTAGGGGAGTCTGTGGTTGTTGACTGTCACTGTCATATATTTTACTACATAAAATCTAAATGGTATTTGCAGAAACAAAGAACACAATAGGGGCTATTTTAGTAGAATGTATGTGCAATTACAAATATCTTAAAACCAAGACTATCTCAATGGCAGTAGAAGTGAGGGGATATAGTATTGTAGTGTTTTAAACAAACTCTTATGATGAAAGAAGAATAAAATTTTAATTAACCTACTTGAAATTCATAAACTAAATCATGATAACCTCTGTCAAAAGTGGCAGGAGAAAATAGAAAAAGATAGAAATGGGAGATGCAACAAAGGGGTCTAGCTGTTGAATACATTAATAAATGATACAAATGGCCAAAAAAAAAACAGACAAATGTTTATTGTTAGATGCTGTGGCAATGCTGCTCATCTGTCATTCATGCCAATACAGCACAGTGGATTGAAGTCAAATTAAGAGAAATAGCACGGGAGGAGAGGAAGAGGGAGTTGGAGCAGATATGACTTGGCTTTGATTGAATTCTGCACAGACAGTGGCCAGATACACCTGGGTTCCTCTGTTCATCTGCATCCAGATATTACCCCCTGAATATAAAACATCAGAGGGCTGACAAGCTGCCTTCGGTTAGATAAGGTGGAGCTCCTTGAGATGCAGTTCAGTTTTTTTTTTTTTTTTTTATTTTATTTTAACAAAGATGCTGCCTTTGTGAGCTGTTTTGCCCTCCCATATGATTATGTAGAGGAGTATGAACAGCAGAAAGAGCATAAATGTGCACACAAATATGCAAAGATTTTTTTTGTTATGACAGTTATCAAGCAAAAGGAGTTGTGCGTTTCTGTCATCCTTGTAAAGTAGTCTTTCACCTACACTTAGAATATGTACCCATCAAGAGCAGGAAAATGAATGTTAAGAAATGCAGACACATTAACTTCCCACTGAGGCGTACCCTCCTACACTAGGAAGGCTTCTGCTTATTTAAAGCAGATATGATTACCTTGCCGTTCAAAAGCCAAGCCGTTCTCCAGAGCTCCTCAGAGCTGTCATTTTCGATGTATACCAATTAGCTCACAAACTGGCTGAATCATTAACAAGTTGTCTTCATCCTGCTGTACTGTTGTTGACATCATTCTCATCCACATTTCATTGCAGTCAACAACATGCAAATTCCTGTATGCTTCAGACTTTTTTCTTTTTTGTCAGTGGTGGGAGAATATTGACTTTAAGGTATTTAAAGGGGTTATTTGTAAGTTTTCTCTCCTGCCAAGTGTATTCTGTGGTGGGGGTGGTGGTGATTGTTGCTTGACAAGAGCTTCGGCCATTGTTGTGTTCACAAGACAAGAGGTTGCAATAATATGTCCTCTGAGCAGCATCACATCTTCAGGGCAAATTGGAGGCTACAATGAGTTGCTATTGGAATAGGAGTTTTAATAGGAGTCTATAGGAGTTTTACATCAAAAGCAACTGGACTTGGTTATTTGTCTAGGAAGACGTTTCACCTCTCATCCAAGAGGCTTCATCAGTTCTTTCTCGCACCTGACCAGGCTGGGACTGGTCCAACTATCTGGTGTGGAGACCCAGGTATTTTTAACCTCTGGGAGGGGCTTTCACAAGGCTGATGATGTCATGTCATGCTATTGGAAAGTGACGAAACGGGCTGTGGCTAGCTGGTAAGCGTGCTAACTCTGGCTAAAGTTGGCTATGTAGCAATGGCAAAACTCACAAATAGCTCCTTTAAAGTACTTAAACATAAGCCATTTCCAGAAAATCAGTAGCTTGTCAGCACTGCAACACACATGATACTGCATCTTCACAACAGTTTGCAGGAAGTGAAAACATACTGTTCTGTGAAAATGCACAAGGTTCCCCTCTAAAACTAACTGTACTAAAATCAGAACAGGTCCTCACTAGTGAGAACTGAGAATTTACTCATGAAGATCACAAGATTACTTTGACATCAATAGATTCAATTAGGTTTTTTTATTTTAATGAAATAAATTACTGTGGGAAGGAAATGCGTGGCTTTTTTGATTATATGCCACTCGCTTGCTGGGTGTTCCTCTTGACAAAGACAGCAGAAGAGTGGAAGGGATTTTGTTGCAACCTTTCTGACAGATTCATGGATTGGCTTCACCATTTAAATCAGATGCCTCTGGAGTTATTTTCTGTGGAATTAAATAGTAATGAATGAGCCTGAAAGGTTTGACGAAAGTGTAAAAAAAAAAAAAATCTGACACTGTGATACATGAGTGTAAAAAGATAAAAAGGGAGAGAAAGACAGAAATTAGCAAAAATTCTAAGATTGTTGTTTTATGACTGCTCTGTTTGGGGCTAGATGACTCCAGTCAGAAGAATTTGTGCGACATGTGTGTTTGTTATTCTTGTATATTATACAATTCATTGTGTCATGCAAAGGTGAGGCTTTAATTTAAAGTGTGGACTTTTTCACGTATTGATTACCTGAAATAGTCATAGAGATAAAGGCTTCTCATTCCTGGACCAACTCAACAAGGTATGAATTCAGATTTTTTTTCTATAAAACCACTGTCACAACAATAATAAACACCGGTTGCTGCTCATGGATTTCACACCTTCACTATGCCTCCCACTCCCATTTTGTGTCAGATCCTATATAACATTACTTCCCACAATTAAACCTCATTATTCCTCCTGTTTTTTCTCTGCTACTCCACAGTAGATGCAATTTCGATACCTTCAAATATATCAAGAAAACGGTCTCTATCTTTGCTGTGACATTCAGCGCAGCCGGTTGTCAGATCAATAACTTCATAACGACGCCCTGTGAGGATTTTGATGGAACTGGTGGGAGGATTAGACTTTTGCAGACTTCTGCTTCAGCTCCATCTCACCGACTCAGAAGCTGCAGAAAAAGACTGCAGCCATAATCCAGATTCAGGCACTGCAACATTACAGCCATTCCCACAGTTTTCTCAGATAAAAATCTCAACCTATATACCTGCTGCAACTCCCCTCCCTGTCATTTCCACCCTGTTACATCAGCAGCCCTGTGTGTAAAACCTGACAGGGAGGCTCCTGCCATTTGGCCATGCAAAATTAATGAGTGTAAACTTTCTTAATGGATTGAGCTGGCAGTTTGTTTCTGTGTGTGTACTGTCTGTGGGCCTACAATATGTGTATATATATATATGTGGTGAGGGAGGATGTGGATTACAGCTCTGCTACCTCTGTCTAATGAGCAGAAACCTTAATCCACACCTACCAGCTACTAATTCCTAACCTGACTCACCTCACACTCACTTGCAGACTAACACTTTGTAAGTGTGTGTTGATGCCAGCCTGACACCGGTTCATGACGAGTGTTATCGGCTTATATTAAAGCTGAACTGAAATTAAAATTCACATTTGCTAAGGAATCAGGTGTTTTTTTTTGTTTTTGTTTTGTTTTACATAGTAAAAAAAAACAAAAAAAAAAAACAAAAAGAAGGCCTTTCTGCTGTGCTTGTGCCCCCTACATAAGGGTTCTCTAGAGCACATGAATTTGTGCTAACAACTGCCAATTTAAGTAGAGATAATTTGATTTGTGCAGTATTTGTAAAGGTATGCACTAAAAATACTTCATAATATCATATACATTTCAGTGGCCACATATGCATTCAAGAGATTGTCCATGTGCAAGCAGTTTATTCTCACCTATAGTATAGCTTACAGTATATTTCCTTAGACAGAAAGAGAGAAAAATAACAATTTCACTTTAGCTTCAAGGTATAAATCATAAGCATTCTCATACACATGCTCTACATGCAGAGATCACCAAAATACATGTAGATCCACATGAACATCCACACCCTTACTCACAAACTTCCCTTTACACACACACACACACACACACACACACACACACACACACACTCTCACACACACACACACACACAGTGGAGCTACAGGGTCTGTCAGCCCATGTGAGACACCTATACAAGATATCATGTTGTTCAGCCAAAAGGACATGCTCTTTGAAAAGCCCCACTCACAGACACACCGTTTCATTTGTCCTTATAATTTCGGTTTACCCCGGCTGACGAGTGTGATGTCCTTTTACACTCCGGCTGAAGGGGGAGAAACTGCTGACATGGACACTTGTCCCATGAATTTTGTGCCAAAGGGAGGAATCTGCTGACGCCGCCAACTGTCTCAGGGAGAAATCCCAACAAAGAAGTGAAATTAAATGCCGACAACTTCTTCTCTGCTTCCTGGAGTTACACCGCAGCTTTAATATTTCATACCTGCTTCCATATCTTCCACATCTTTTTATTGATGACTCTGACCTTAGCAGAACCAGGTTCAAGGAATCAGAAAAACAGCATAATAAGATATCCTTTCCTGGACCTTGATTTCATCACTGGTCACTCCTCAAGAGTGAGTCCTTTACTTATCCTGAAGTTACAGAGCATTACTTACTGCCCAACAGCCTAGAATGTCAATATTATATCTGGTATAACTATAGCTTTTATATGACCAGAATTTTGGAAAAATAATTGTTGTAACTGTATATCTGTTATGATCAGAGACAACATTAGGTATCAGGAAAAAACATTGCTGAGAACTGGGTGAAGTGAAACAACCAAGTCATGTGAAGGAAAATGGCTACACAAACAATATGGGTCATTGTGTTGCCTGGAGACTTGGATTTGGTTCCTGAGATTTAGCCTAAAAGGAAATTTCACCACAAAATGAACTCCACAAACGCTGGGCCTGTCATCTTGAACAGTTGTGTACATTTCCAAACATGATTGGCACTCTGGAGTTTTCTGGCCTACAATGGAAATAAAGAAGTACAGAATGATTTATGAAACCTAATGGACAGTTTTCAAAACGCTTGTTTTCAGGTTTTTGGTAGACCACAGCCCACTGTTTGTTGTGGTTTCCCCCCTCAGGATGCTGCATGTTTTTCATTTATTTCTCATGATTGCATGACAGCCTTGGCGGAGAGATGAAGTGTGACCTTGGAGAGACTGTGGCACCTTGTAGCGCTGTGGGTGCATTTATGCACTGTATCCCCTCAGATGATGGCACAATGTTACAAATTCATGATTTTAAAAGGAATGTTACTCCCGTAGTTCTTTCCCTTGTGTTTACTGAGAGATTACAAGTCTGTGATCAAATAGAACTGGAGGAAAGAACTCATCTCAGATCTCACCAAGACAAAGCCCGCAGAGGCTTGTCGAGAGCCTGTACCAAGGACAGCAAATATCTATCTATCTATCTATCTATCTATCTATCTATCTATCTATCTATCTATCTATCTATCTATCTATCTATCTATCTACCACTGCATTTGTGCTGTTTCACCATGCTAGCACTGAGGGTCAGTCAGTATGAGGTTGACAATTGTAGTACGGAGTAAAATATCACAACAGTTCAATTCAAAATTCAAGTAAAATTTGTCCAGTACTTTGGTTTTGGACCAAATACCTAGAAAACTAACATGAACCACCACCAAAGTGTAGAATACAGAGCCTCTACTGTGTCTATAAACACTTCCTTACACTTACTGAAACACTGTTAGCTATCAATGTGACCAATATGAAAGTCATGTCAAAAGCCGAAGTTAGACCTCTTTTATGCCTAACACATTGCATAATACAACCAGACCAATATGTCATACTCTTGTAGCTGCATCTGTAAAGGTGAGTATGGCCTGAATCCTGCCAAATCCACATGAGAGACACCACAAAGCATTAAGAACAGCATAGCTTGGATCCCGTGGGACTTCCAGATCGGGTAAGATAAATGAGTGGTGGCCATACAAACAGTCAGCGCAGTAATGGACAAGGGGGAAAATACAGCAGCGGAAATACATGTTGTGGTCCCAAGTGGCAGCAACATCAAAAAGAAGGAATATGAGAAGCTAAAGGAAAAACAGGGGCTGATGCAGCCATCAATGGGAAAGGTCCCACTGGGACAACTTGGGGCTGAGACCTCAGTGTTGGGATAAAGGCTTCAGGAGATTTTGAGGTGCAACTGTCCAGTCTTGTCAAGAAAAGATCTAGAAACAGAACATATTGCAGAACATATTTTTACACAGAATCTTGACTGTGTCATTAATGTTGATGCTAGGATGCATTCAGGGAAGTCAGCCCTTCATGTACAAGCATGAATTTCTCAAAGGCAGAATCAGAAAGAGAGAGTAATTTGAAGTGAATTGGTCAGGAGAAGCATAAAGATGAAAATTTCAAATATTTCTCAGTGACTGTGGTGTAATTGTTAGCTATGTATGTTGGTGTCTTGTTTGTCTTTCTCCTGCACTTTATACTCTCCCTGTATCAGTCGAGATGCTTTTAAGGGGGGCTGACAGCAAAATGGATTAAATGGGGTTTGCTGACGGAATACATATCAAATCTGCGGGCATGCAATAGTGGGCTGCGGCATTTGCAAGGCTTATGACTTCTGCTGAGGCTGTGGATCCATCAAGCCTTGCCTGCTCCCTTCTTCTCCTTGCTATTCAGATGTGGAGGAAGAGAGAGGGAGAAAAGCGAGAGGGAAAAGGAAAGAGCTCTTGATCACCTGCTTTGTCTGAAGTGAGTCACCTTGCAAATATATGAATAGCAAATGCAGGAAAAGTAATCTGGTGGCACACTGGTACATCCTCCTATTTGCATACCTGCCAGCCCCTGTAGTTAGCTCCTGCATTTCAGGACTTGGCACCTCAAATACACAACGGTATGCATATATTTTCTTTCTTTTTTCTACAACTGTGTCTTTATTTTTCTATCTTTCCTCCTTCCTTTGTCTCCGTCTCAATCCTGTCCATCTTTACCCTCCTCTATCCCCCTCCTCACTTCCCCTTCACCTCACCCATCCTTTTCCCTCAGTCTCCCTCAGACATCAGGGTGTATTTCCCCCCCGGCAGGATGCATGACAGGGGAGCAGGTGGAACGGAGAGCAAATGACAAATCTCTCTCTGTCCCTCCCTGCATCTCTCTCTCTCTCTCTCTCCATCTCTCCCACTGTCCTGCCAGAGGCCCTGCTCAGCCTTCCTTCCTCCCTTCTTCCAGCACCTTCCCATCCTATCTGACCACATTGATATTCAAATCTGCCCAGGCTGCATTCCACCTTCTCTTGCGGTGAAGGTCTCACCAAACCACTGAGGGAGAAAGACGGTGGGCTAATGTCCCCACCCTGATTCTTAATCCACGGCTAGACATATAAAAATGACAGAGCATATGCTGTAGATGGTGCTCTGCAGGACTCATATCCAGCTCACTGGCCTGAAATTTGTGTTGAAATAAGCTGAAGGTGGTTATTAAAACACAACCAAACTACTTCAGTAACAAAATGTTCCAATTAACTCATGTTTTCAGCCCCGAACTGGTGTGTACATTATGTGTCTGTCTACATTTAGTTGCTTCTGCAAGACACAATCCCCAAAGAGAGATGGCAGGAGACAGTGAGAAGAGACTGTTTGTCTGACTGCTGTTGTTATTGACATGGTCCCATATGACATGCGAGTGGAGCCAGCATCTCACATCTGGCCATGAGCTATCATTATCTTTGCCTTCTTCTCTCTGATGAATCTGCCCCAGCTCCTCGGCAAGGAGCTGGGCTTTATTTAATGGGCTCTTTCAGCTGTGGTTTGCTAGGCGGAAGCCTCTTACAAACCCATTTAAAGAAGGGTCTATGGATTTCATGGCTCCCCGGGCACTCTCTCCTTCTTTCAATAAGGTGAAGTCCAAGGCTTTATCCATCCGTCAGTGGGCCAGGGGAACAGTGGATGCAGCAGTTTTTAATCCCAGAGATGCCACTGTCCACTGTATGCTTGGCTGTTCCCTGATAGCAGGGCCTCCTTGCACAGCTCTCACCTGGGGACTTTTTAGTTCCTGTGGCAGAGCAGATTTATTGTTACATAGATGGGGGATAAAGACTAGGCACCTAAGACACAGCCTGCAGACAGAAATGTAGATAGAAGGATGGAGGGAGAGACAGAGAAAAGAGGATGGGAGCATATGCAGATGGTAGAATCTATGAGGTGCAAATATCAATGCATAGGTTTGACATGCATGAGCTGCTGAACGGATCAATTCCCTGCCAGTGGCCATACATATAAATTTACAGGACTGTTAAACAATAATGTAACAATAACAGAAATAAAATTTATTTGTATAACACCTGTTATACATAGGCTGCAGCAAGTGCTTTACATAAAATTACAAACAAGCCTCACCAGGTTCTGTGTAAGGATGACTTGTAGGCACAGCAGAGCTTCGAGCTAAATACTAACATCAGTGTGCTAACAGGGCCACAATGATAATGTTAACATGCTGATGTTTAGCAGGTGTATTTTTTTATAGTGTTCACCATCTTAGTTTAATGTGTTAGCTTGGTAAAATTTGCTAATTAGCACAGAACAAAAAGCATTAGCTGAAGCTAATGGGAATGTCATTAGTTTCGGCAAAGTATTTGACAAATTCAAATTTTGACCTGAAGATGTCACTAGATTAAAAGTCACAAGATCACTAAAGTTATTACAATTCATCCAGAGGGCAGCATGAATGTGTGTACCAAATTTCATGGCAATCCAACCAACAGTTGTTGAGATACTTTACACTGGACCAAAGTGGTGGACCAATTGACTGGAACTTTATAATGGCATCCCATAATGGCCAAATACAAACTAAATAAAATGAAATTGTATTTCTGTCATTTTTCTTTGTAATGAAATGCTCAGGTTGTTATCACACCCTGTGCCATTGCTGTTTACAGCAGCCAACATGCCTTTTAACATTAGAGTGCCATTTGTTACTGCCAATTCATTTCACCATCCTTCTCTGTCTCAGCCACCGGCATACAAATGCAAGGCTTAGTAGGTGAGAGCCGATCAATGTATGATTCAGTTAGTTAGTAGCAAATAAAATGTGGTCAGTTTTTGCCCTTTGATAATTCAGGAGTGAGAAACATCGACACCTCTCTCAGAAATAAAAGTATTTTCTATTCTCAGTCTCTTCACTGAGCCCCAGAGAATTGCAGGGCAGTGGTTAATGGCATTATCAGAAGCAATCACTTCACTGAGGTCAGAGAATGAGGACTTCAAAGCAATAAAATTCCCCAGGATGAGAAATTACCCATCAGCATACATGCAGACACAAATGCATGCACACACAATGGTATTTCCATTGTGCAAAAACGAATGGAAAAGCAGTCGTACTGAAACTGAATACAGCAGATACAAGACACAAACATAAGACTAGTTAGTTCCTGTCATTTTTAGCCGTGCTAGCAGCACAGCTCTAGTTATAGAAATGTCAGGCTTTCTGTTGGTAGGTCCACCACATTGGTCTGTGAAATATATCAGCAATCATTGAGTGCTGTAGCATAAAGTGCGGTACATACATTCATGGGTTCAGAGGATGCATCCTAATCACGTTTCTCCTGACTTAAGCATGGATTGGAAAAAAAGCTTTGATTGCCATGGTTCAAGGTTCCTAGATGATGTATCTTAATGGCTTTGGCAACGCCTCTGGCACATGCAGTTTTAAGTGACAGGCCTTCACATGCTATTTGATAGATCATCATGAGGTTTACCCCACAGTTTGCCACACACAGTCATGTCTCCCTTAGGATGGGCTGAATCAAATATTTGCAAAACCAATGACCCAACAGCCACAGCCATATTTTAAGTTTAGTGCTGGAAATGGTGGCGTGCTAATGTGCTAAGCTAACATGGTTACATGAATGTGGTGCAACAGCATATTACTATTGTCATTAGTATTAACATTTAGCTCAGAGCAGTACTTTTCTTTAGTGCAGCCCAACAGAGCTATTAGCATGGTTGTAGACTCTTGGTCTTGTTTAAATAAATCTCAGTGTGATGTGGAAGACTATGTCCTCAAGTGCTTTACTTTCAATATTCAGTCAGTAGCGTGATAAGTCTAATATAGCTATTATTTTAATTATTTATTTGATACTGAATTAATAACATTAATGTAGAGTGTAGCACTTCAACAATAAGAAATAAAAACCGTGGCATCCAGATATACCCATTTTTTTGCATCCAGTCCGTGCACACAGGTCGGCCCTTCCCTCCATCAGCACCATCAGCACCAGAGAAGCAGTCACAGCTAGTCAGCCATGGGGGAGACGAGGGATAAGCAGGAGTGGCAGAGCAATCTGTCAGCCCTTTAGAAAGGTGATACATCCAGAGACAACATCTACAGATTATCATAGCCAAATGTGGAAGGGTTATGCAATCTAAAGCCATACCATGGTTCTGTGATGTTTGGCCCAGTTTTGTACAAACTGCAGCTACAAGACTGTATCAAAGGTTCAGATTTGTATCTATCTGGATGTGTATGTGAATGAATGGCTAAACATTTATTTAGCAAGTGGAGACTGAAGCAAAGGAAATGTAGATTTTGTCGAGTTCACTTTAATCAATTGATAATTTTCGTTTTTTTGCTGAAGGCCAGTTGAGAAGAATTGCACTGCCATAAAATGTTTTAGTGTCTTCTGACGTTCCTTTCCAATTTGCTCTTAATAACTAAAGATGTTCTGTAAATGTGATTAGGAACATTTTGGGTTTGCATGTTTTAAGGGAAAACAGCAGCATTTTTAAATCGTGACAGTAAAAATGAAATACTCCCTCCCAGCCTATTGTTTTGTCAGCCATCACAAATTGTTGTGTTCCACAAAATACATAAAGTGCTCTCATTCAAAAGTGCATTAAAGTTTAGACTGCTGAAAACTCCATTCCAATTGCGCTGCAGGTATATCTATTGTTAACAGTGCTATTTTGATATGTGCTGTAAGTGCAGCATAATCATTGTGCTGCCTATTCTCTTTTGATTTGGAGGAAATTTTAACTTGAAACCCCACAAGTTACAAAAATCCAACTGAATAAAGAGACACCTGAATAACTGAAGAGGGTTTTTTTTTTACTACACCTCAGATACTGCTCAAAAAGCTTTTTATTACTTTTTTGTACAACATCTTCACAGATTCACATTCTTTTCAAAATCTTTATTTGCATATTCTCCTTCAGAGTCACAGGGAGCTAGGTCTGGCATGCAGTGAGAAGATGGTATACAGGTCACCAGTCTGCAGGGTAAACACAAACAAGCACAACTTTGAGCATGTTAGGACCTCACATTCATCTGATTTGCATCTGAAAATTGTTGGAAGACACACACACACACAAACACACGCACACACACACACAAAATGAGCAAAGAATGTTTTATAGTGGAGACACCTGAGCAACATTTCTGGTAATACTGAACCCATGAAGACATTTATGAAACGTCTCTGACAAGTTAAAGGGCTTATCTAAATGAAATAGTAATTGAAGCATTAATAATTCAGGATCATTTCTCCATTTAGGAACATGCCATGACAATTGGCCGGATGTAGCATCCCTGTCTACAAAGCCTTGCAAGGTAAGAGCCAGTGTTTTTATTTCTATTTTATGCACGTTGTTATACTTGTGTTTTGTAATTTAAGTGATCTCTCACAGCTGCAATGTTACTTCTGGGGGAAAAAAAAAATCATCCTGGAGAGATGGTGTAGATACTGACAAAAGAAACAATATGCATTGCCATTTCTTTCATCATGATCTCATAGAAAAACCCATTTCATTTAAGAAGACATGTCAAACTCTGCCTCTCTTTTGGAAGAATCCTTTCATTCTTCTGTCTGTCTAACTCGATCATAAAAAACTGAATTGAACCGGTGCAAACAGTTCATAATTATGTGTATGTGTCTGCTGTGTATGTATGTGGTCGTCTGTGTTTCCTGAGTGAGCGAAGTGAAAGAAAAAGAAAACAGAAACAGACTAATAGTTGGAGGTAGTCGCCCATGAAAACTCACACTATCAGGGCAGCGATCATTTTATCTCCTTGTATCTCCTCTGTCCTCTCTCCACTAGCACACAGAGCTGGCCTCTCGTAATGTTCACTGACCCGTACAGGGCTCCACTGTGTCTCAGTTCCAGTCTTGGGAACTTTTCAAGAGGCCACAGTTGAGTTTTCACCGGCACAGAAAGGCAAAATTTCAATTCACCTCTCAAATGTCAGTCATCATTTGCAAATAACTAAAGAAAAGAATTAGCTGAATGTGTATTTTTTTTTTTTTTTTTTTTTAATTAGCAATTGGATTTTCTCAGTGAAACGGTAACATTTTAATATTAACATATCCAAAAAGTCACTGGTCACCTTCTAAATCTGTACAGCAACCCCTCCTCCTCCTCCCACCCCCCCACTGCTCAGACCATCTGAATCCTTGACGACTGGTCTGTTTTTAGCCGTGCTGGATGGAGGCCTGGCACGGTGTGCGGGGGAGGCCGGACCAGTGGGGATGTCCTGGTGCAGTCTGTCCTACACTGTACGCTGGACTCCACGGCCATCCCATATTAATCAGATTTGCCGCAGCAGCCATATGTCCAAGCAGCATGATAAACCCCGGCTGCTACCTGGCACCCACAGGACGCACTGTCAACACAGTGTGTGTGTGTGTGTGTCTGCATGGCTGTGTATATTTCACACATCGTGCCTCTAGAGACATTCCTTCAAAGATCTGTTGAGACATCAAAATGATATTGGAATAAATAAGACAGGTATTTTTTTAAGCTTTTTTTTTTTTTTTTAAAAAAAAGCATGAATGAACAAACAGGGCATCAGAGGTAACCCTGAAGGAGGAGGAAGTCAGTTTTGGAGCAAGTGATCATTTGCCACAGTGTATGGGAAATACATGGGGCTATGTACGTCACTGCGACAGGAGAACTGGCACTATGGAAGTGCTTTTAAAAAGGCTCATTCCTGTTTCCATCTGTCGCCTTATGCTTAACAGCACATTGTATATTTCATATTCTCACATGATTCAGCTCCAAGGGCGTCGCATACTTTAGACACTGTGCGTAGCATTGTAGAGAATCAAACCCTGTACTTGCACTGGTGACACAGACAGTAAGCTGGTGACTGCATATCACTCTTCTAATAAATTCCACAACAATATATGCATTTCACAATCCATCACTGATAACTTGCAAGAGGCAACACCAACACTTGTCAAGCATGATTAACTTTGTCTGTATCTTACACAAATTTAATTCCTCTCGGTGTCTCTGCCTGTAAATCAGACAACAGTCACTAGTGAGCCCGCTCACAACAAGATTTGTAGCCGAAGTTTTTCAGGCATATACACGTCAGAGACAGAATTGTTAGGAAACAAGAAAATAAGTTTTTCTGCAGGAATAAAAAGTTGCTGTTTAACTGAAAACTAACAAAGAAAAAAAAACTCAGAACAAACAGTTCACACGCTTTTGTTTGAATAATCAGGGTAGATGTTATTATTGCCATCTACTGTCTGCAAAAGGCAAGAAAAGAACCCAATGCATCTCACTGACACTACTGTGTACATCATGTAGAGGAAGGTAGTTACTATGAGCAACTATTAAAGAATAAACATTCTGGCATTCAGATGAATATAATGTAAAATACATTATTAATATGTGTGCTTTATAATCTTTCACCATAATTCTGCAAGACAAATATGTCTTATACCAAAGGGTGGATAATCTTTAATGAAATGAAGCTTTATTGTATGATTCATATACACCACTGTGCTGTGATGTTTTATCAATCCCGCAACACCATGCTGGAGGAATCTGACTGGTCACAAACATACAGCCGGAGTCTTAAAGAACTGTCTTCAGAAACAAGAGCATGGAGTCCTGCAACAGATGGTGCGGCCCCCACAGTGACCTGATCTCAACATCATGGAGTCTGTCTGGGATTACATGAGGAGGCAGAAGACTCTGAGGTGGCCTAAATCCACAGAAGAACTGTGGCACGTTCTTCAAGATGCTTGGAACAACCTACCCGCATAGAACCTTGAACCACTGTGCGCGAGTGTAAGCAGGAGAAGAGGCAGAGGGTGGTCTCACCAAATATTGATTTGCATTTGGTTTTTCTGTTTACTGCACTTCGTGTGAAGTTAACTGATGAATAAAAACTACTCATGGCATTATTTTTTACAGCATTTTTATTTATTTATTTTTACATGTGCCTAAAACTTTGCAAAATACTGTAGCTGCAAAAACTGTGTTACAGAAAAAAAGTGTGCTTTGCATGATGCGTTCAAATTCACAGTCTTAAGATAAAAAGACAATAGAACTCATTTTTATAAAAATGTAGAGTGTAGACATTCTTAAAAACATCCTGCAGTGCAACAACATGACAAGAGCACTTCCACTGTATGAATAATCTCGATATCTTTCAGTGCAACGTTTACGGCAATAAACTCACACATTCTTCCCAACAAGACAGATAGACATTGTCCAATAATATTATCATCACTCAATCATGCAAGGTAGACTCTTCTCCTCACTAAACACCCTCCCTTGCGTGACGCTCAACCCCCACCCACCCGTCACCCACCCGTCACCCACCCACCCATCCTTTACTCTGACATACATCTGAGCAGGACCCTGCACCTTTTGTCTTGGGCTCCCTCTTTGTTAGCAGCTGGTGGACAGAGCAGCAGCCTGCAGCAGCAGCAGCAGCAGCAGCAGCAGCATGTCTACTATACTGTGTAATGACAGTGTACTGCAACACATCAGCCGTCCTCTTCTTTATTTATTTATTCATTTATCTATTAATGAGGGACAGAATGAATTAACGCTTCCATGTGAATCTATTTTTTGCTTTAATTTTGAATAAATGTGATAAACCTGTGGGGGAGTGTGATCAGTGGATAGAGGCAGTTTTATATAAAAGTGTTGAATGTTACTGGTAATTGTTTTAAATTATTATTATTTTTTTATATGGATATATTTATTTATTTCATAACATTGGGGTGTGTGTTAACTCTGCATTAAAAAAAATATATCTATCTATCTCTCTGTCTGGCTATCTATCTATCTATCTATCTGTGTTGTTTGTGTGGTTGAGGTGTTGAAGCAGCATCATCACCACCAAAGTGAACTGCAGATAACCCCATGACGTGGCAGACACGGTATGGAAAGCCTATATAAAATTGACGGTGCCCGCATGTATCTGCTGGTGGTCTGAGCCGCTGATAAGGCTTTGCAGGCTATCTGACTTCAGTCTAGATGAAGGATGAGCTTCTCAGACATAGACGCTGTCCATCCTGCTGATGCTCCCTCGTCTCGTCGTAAACTCTTGTGCACCCTCTGGTGCTTGCTAGTCTCCCAAACTTCTTTGTGTAGCCTGCTTTGCAGATTGTCTTCCTTGTCTGTGTGGTTGCTCATTATTCAGAGACAGACGGATCTCAGGTCATCTGCAGCTGCAGCAAAGGAGAAGCAGGAAAGATGGCGATCATCCATTAGAACGACCGGGCGCACGCATGAAATACGAGGACAACTTTTGGGAGGATCGCTTGAGGAGAAGATTGTACTAGTGAGTTTTTTTTTTCCCCCCCACCCTCTTGCACTATATTTCCAGTTTCGCCAAGATTTCGGCTGGTCTTTCAAGGTCTGCGAGAACGTCGGTATGGTAGATCATGGGATATAATTTGGAGAGCGCCTCGTGAATGACCTGGAAAGAGCTGATCCCCCCCCCACGCCGTTTTTCCTCCTTATAGTCCAGGTCCAGCCGACTTGGGAGTGAAGGAGAGAGGAGATTCTTTTTTTTTTTTTTTTTTTTTTTAGTCGGGTGGTGGGCGCTCCGGCTGGCACCCCATGCAGCCAAAGTCAAGTGGGTCTTCTCGCTTCCCCACTTAATATCCTAACCAACCCCGCCGCTTCCTCGCTATGTCGCCTTTCGGTTTGTTGTCAAAGTGACACACGGAAATGGACGCGGCGGTGTAAAGAGGCTCGCCTGCGTGTTTCAGCGGCACCGGAGCGGAGTGTTTTTGTTATTCTGACATGTCTGGCCAGGGGAATCACTGGCCCCGGCTGCGCGTCCCCCGCTCCCCGGCCGTGCGTGTTGTTGCGCGTTAGCTTCATGGAGAAGCCATTGCACGGATTGCTCTCCTCTCCCCAACCAGCCTCCATTAGCGACACAGAGGAGCTGGCATAGCCGCTGGTCCAGTCACACTCACACACACACACACACACACACACACACTCTCTCCATGAAAGCCATGTCCAGTGAGAGGAGGCTGTATGTGCTCCCCTCCATTTATTTCAAAAAGAAACCTTATCTGGTGGCGGTTTTGACTCGGTTCTCCACAGGGTTGGAGCTAGATGTCTCTTGGTGGTGGTGATATGAATGTAAGCGCAGTGTGGCTTTCTGTAGATTTATTCTGATTTGTGTTTTTTGTGTGTGTGTGTGTGTGTGTTCTGGGCGCTTACTGCTACATTGTTAGCCGCTCGCTCCCCTGCACTGTGTGGATGTCTATTTGCTGTCACTGGTCTCAAGTCAGGTATGTGTCATACTAGTAGGGCTTCACCATAAAATGGAGGAAAGCAGATGAGTCTCCAAGGAGAGCCCTGGAGTCAGACAGGCAGGATCCCTCACGCCAGAACAAAGGTTGTGTTCAGGAAAAAAAAAAAAAAAAGATCGGCCACAATTTCTTCTTCTTCTTCTTCTTCTTCTTCTTCTTCTTCTTCTTCTTCTTCTTCTTCTTCTTCTTCTTCTTCTGCTGCTGCTTCTTCTCCTTCTTCCTCTTCCTCTGCTTCTTTTTCTGCTTTTTTTTCAGCTGTGAAGTTTTCGTCTGCTAGAGGAAGGAGAAGAACTCTGAAAAAGTGAGGCGAGATCATTTAGTGGGTCTTTCAAGGTTAACCTCCATGGACTCCCAGCTTTCATTTACATAATTAAACACAACTTGGCTTGTAAAATATCTAAATGTTTTTTTTTTGTTGTTGTTGTTGTTTTTTTAAACCTGTGCAGCTGACAGTTTTGGACAGTACATGTTTGTGACTGTGATGGCTGAGGGACACATGGATGAGATAGGAATTTTAATGCTGAATAATGCAGTGTTTTGGCCATGCAGGCGGTTAATGTTCAACAAAGTGGTCCCCACACACACTCTCTCTCTCTCTCTCTGTTTGTGTGTGTGAGTGTGTGTGTGAGAGAGTGAAGTACTGGCTGTTGCAGAGAGTTTCTTAAAGGAAGTTCTCCAGATGATTCTTGTTTCTTAGTTTTGGATGAGCTTTTGGTGAAGTTACTGCTGTCACCTACGCTCTGCTGGCTGCAAATATGAAAGTCAAGTGTTTGAGCTGCTTACACAGGTGTCCTCTCTGTTTACTGGGCAGCACGTGTGCCTGTTACTGCGCGATTACACTCGTTTATTTGGTGTTTTGAGCATGTTTAAAAGTTATTCGGACTCATGGAACAGGCTGCTGGTCATTTATTAACAAGCTCTATGTTGTGAGGTACTCTATGTCTTTGGTGACATTTCACACATTATATCCTAAAAGTATCTGTTGACCAGCTTGTCAGGAGAGTGGAGGTGTGTTTGCAAGCCATGGTGTGTGTGTGTGTGTGTGTGTGTGTGTGTGTGTGTGTGTAGCTGTTGCTGTGTGAGAGTGTGGCTGTGCTACGCTCTGCAGTTCCCCTGGCCACTGTGTGAAATCTTGCTGACAAGGAGACTGTGAGCTTGACACACTGTGCTGCGACAATGCTGGGGCTGAGAAGAGCAATCAAAATGGTGGCGATGCTCCTTCTCCCTGGCGTGGCAGGGCAAACAGGTTCTCAAGGAGGAGCCGATAGCGGACGGCTGGGCAGGAATCTGCTGCGGTCGACACATTCGTCTCGCAGGCGGCTGCAGTGGAAATAGTCTGGTGGAGAGTGGATGTTCTTCAAATGAGCCCAGTGATGTAAACCTGGATGCGATTGTGATGTTTTTTTTTTGTTTTTTTTTAAGAAAGCTCAGAGGCTATAGATTGTCTCTGACACAGTGTGCTGTCTCTTTGCACTTAGAGATCCTGCTGTAACTTTCACAAGCCTTCAACACATTCTTGACTCCTTCTCGATTGTAAAGCGTGTTCTTGCCTCAGCAGTAGCCGCTCTGTGTGCTCAGGTTTTCTGCTCAGCTCCCCGGTTAAGGTCATGTGAGTCAGGGCTGTTTGCTTGTGCCGTGGCAGAGATGGCATTTCCATTAGTTTGTGTTGCAGTAAAGCGAGGCTGGATTACTAAAAGGGCAAAGTGGGCAGCTGCTTAGGGGCCACAGACTCTCAGAGGCCCCCGTAGTCTGCAGGTCCTCTGTGTGGAAATTACCTTGTAATTTAAATAATTACAGACCTGTCTGGTATTATACAATGTAAATGTGAATCAAAAAACCTAAAAAGCAAAGGGCCTTAAGGTGGCCCTTGCATTTTAGCCAATCTCGAGGTCATGTCTTGAGGTCCTAAATGAGAAGTTTTAGTTAATGAATTGATTATTTGATCGACAGAAAATTGATCGGTTTCAGTAAATCTTCTGGTTCCAGCTTATCCAGCACGAGATTTTTCCTCTTTTTATCTGTTTCACGTCGTGAACCGTTTCATACGGTGAAACAGTTAGCAAATTTGAAACAAAACAAGACGTCTGAATATGTCCTCAACTGTGATTCTTTTTTCAAATGTTTCTGAGCCAAAAAGACGAATCGATTAATCAAGAGAAAAATCATCACTTTAATCGGTTATGGAAATAATTATTAGTTGTATCCCTCCTAAGTCGAATTTAGCATCTTAAGTATTTTAATTAATTCTCTCCTTACATGGTGCATATCTTTAAATAAATTTGTGTATAATCAATTTATCAGGGGCTAAATGACACAGAGCACCCTGGGGCATGTTAATATTCCACCACACAACCTAGAGATACTGTTTGGTTTCTGGGACTGGAGGCAAACCGCATTTAGGGATCGTGTGTGTGTGTGTGTGTGTGTGTGTGTGAGTTAGCAGTGAATTATTCAAAGTACCTTGCAACATGCTATAAGATACCGCACTATCTCATAACCACGTAAACATTTAACTCTGACATAAATATTTCATTTTCCATGTTGACTCTTGTGGGTTTAATTGTAATTTCATGGCCTAAAGTAAATATTTGTGTCACGTTTGGAGCGCGACAAAGGCTGTCAAAATCAAACTGGCTGAAATTTACCTCTGCATAAAATATTTAACGCAGATTGTTGCTGCAGTTCAGCTTTAAGGTGACAGGGCAGAACTGAGCTATGGGAGACACTTTTAGAAAAAAAAAAATTACATAACTGGATTTTTGCAAGGTATTTCAGGATTACGCTAAAAAAGCTCAACAGAGAGGACAGAGGATTAAACAGGAGAGACTTCTGTGATGGTTTGAACACTGGGAGGAAGCGGTTGTGAAGCTCATCACTCACTCGGATACTCTTTCTGGGTCCCTTGCACTCGCACACTCACGCACGCACACACACACACACACACACAACTGCTCTCTCTTCCTCCCTCCCTCCCTCTCTTTCATTCACTCACTCACATTGGGTGATGCACTCCTCCATTCTTCTCTACCTGGGGCAGTGAAGAAGGCTAGGGAGGCGCACAAAAGCAAATTGAAATGCTCCAGTGAGTGCTTTCTTGACATGATGCATGGCTCATGAGATGCAGCCTGGCCCTGCTGCTACACTTGTAAGTGTGCTGACACACACAGGCCCCACGTCCACAACACTATAGTCATTGCAGCACAGCCAAAAAAAAAAAAAGAATGTCACTACTTGCTCTTGCATTTTTCTGACCTTCTACTCTCCGTGAACACATTTATTTCCTTCTTGGGCCACCAGCTTTGATTGTGTTGGATTGTATTTAAAGCTGCCTTGATCGACTGAATAATTTAATGCTGTGTATGTATCTATGGGCCTGTTTGAAAGACCATAACACAGCATCATGTCAGGCTTTAGAACAAGGAAGTGGCTTGCTTGAGGTGTTATTCCAGTTTCTGTTGTCAGTTGCCACGTTACACTGCTGCAGAACTGGTTCCTCCTCTCTGCTTTCTATCAGAACATCAACAGTTCAACGTCGTCTTTCCCCTTCTGCTTAAAAAAAAAAAAAAGGCTTGTAGCTGAGACACTTGTGTCTATCTTTGCCTGTCTTTTTGGCACAATTTGGTCAGATAGTGGGCTAGTTTATATAAAAGGAAGACTTCAGGTATAACGTGGCCGTGCTGATGAAACAGTTTGTCCGGTGAGATAAATTAAGCCGTCTATACAGCGTCCTCAGGTTTCCAGCCCAGGCTCAGGATTTATGCCCTTCTCTAATAAGACACAGTGAACCAACTCTGTCAGCCTCGAGCTGCCTGTGGTGGAAAAAATCCTGAATTCTTTGGAGACGCCCGTTCCTTGGGCAGTGTGGTGCCACCGGACAAGGCCTTCATTGAGCAGGAACAGGAGTGGTCTTGTAGAAGGGATCCACACTGGCTCGGCCTACGAAGCAACAGAGCTGTCCAAGGACGATTAAATATTTAGGAGCTTGGAAAGGAGGTCTCAGTGGTAAGTTAATATTGATGGGTCTCTCATCTTTCCCTTCTCAAACTTGTAGAGTTGCCTCAAGAGGTCAGTTTGGCGAACCTGGAGAGGAACTTCACTTCTTCTCTAAGGTTAAATTTAATCAGTAGCTGTAAAAAGGTTGACATCATCACACAGCCTTTCCTCCAACGTTTCAGCGAGGAAACCAGGCTCTCTCTGACTTTTCAGCTCTTTTTTTTGTCTTGTTTCCTGTGTCTTCTTTTGGTCACTCTGAAATACTCCATCCTGACGAGCTTGTAACCTCACCCACTCCCTGTAACTGTAGTAACTGCCATGTCAGGCTTACAAGGAAGTCAGCATTGCAGCGTTTTCTGGCAGTTGTCCACTGAGCACCACTTATGAGAAGCCTTTGAGTGCATCTCGCAGCCTTTTCTTGAACTCTTGAATTAGATACTGCTGAAGACTTTTTAGTAAAGACAAAGGAAACAGGAATGAAACTTCTAAAAGGTTTTTAGAAGTTTGATTGAGGTGAGATAATCAGTGGAAGATGGTTTGAGAAGGACACTGGATCACTAGTTACCATGTTTACCAAAATTTGTCTCTTGGAGAGCTGGCTTAAATCCACGTTGTTCCTTCACAGTTCTTCACATACGTTATCTGAGATGATACAGAATTTATTCCAGACAGAAGCCGATTGATTTATGTCAGGAAATGGCTTCCTAGGATAGATGGACTGCAAGGCTGTGTGGAATGTAAGCTTTCCTGGAGTAATTGTCCTTGTGGAAATACACTTCCTGGTTTCTCTCCAGGATCTGTCCTTGGTCATCCTTCACTCACCCAACGCTCCAGTGGTGTTTATTTAGCCCTTGAACTGGTGTGTTGCAGTTGCAGGAGATCTGTATGAATCATATTTTCAGCCTCACATATCTGACTGTGAGCACGCACATTGTAGTCGTGTGAATTGTGCGCGGTGCTGTAGCCTACTTGTGTACAGTACTTGATAGAATTTTCTTTTTCTCTGAATTTTTTTGTTCGAGCTCAGGGGAAGAAACCTCTTGAGAAAACCAAATATATCTACCTATTCCTTCCCATATAAAATTGTAAAAATAATCACGCCTAAGGCTATTAATTAAATTGTGCACTTAATCATTTTTGGATGGAATATTTAATAATGTTGCTGAGGGTTGCCCCAAGTTTTATCTTTTATGCTTTTCAGTCTAGAAAATCTGGATTTGTAGTTCTCCCGTAAAAGCACCAACACATGTTTAGAACATGTTGGGTGACTCGTATTGTTATCTACAGAGGAACACGCATATCTGCTTAAAGATTTGTATGGCGGGGCGGTTGAACGCTTCCTATTTAGAGACACTGTCCTCAGATCTCTTCAGCCTATGAAGAACATCAGAGTCGCACTCTAGGTGGCCATCTTTGAGGCGAACACAAACCACACATCTCACTTCTGCTTTTGCTGACTGTCATGACAGTCTGCAGAGGAACCGACAGGAGGGGAAGCTGCTCGCTCAGGTCTGTGCTCTTAAAGTTAAACACTTCCATCTGTGTAACAAGATAGCAGAGCGAGCAGAGGCAGCTCCACTTCAGCTGAGCAGGACAGTCAAAGACCTTGAGGAGCACAAAATGGTGGATGGCCATGCCACTGATACTCCAGCGTGATTGGCTGCGTCTCCTTGGCCACAGTGGGGCTGGCTGTGTGAAATGGAGTCCTCTGTGTGGAGCGTTGGCCCAGCCTCAGCTCTGATGCAGAAGATAATTCTGTCAGCCCTGAGAGAGAGAGAGAGAGAGAGAGAGAGAGAAAGGAGAGAGCAGCCAAGTGAGGTGACTATACTAAAAGAAGGTTGAGCAGTAGACTTCCAGAGAACTCCAGCCATGCATGTCTGCCTGCTTCCACCTCTTCTCCTCACACAGCTACTTGATTTCCTGGGTTCTGACTTAACGTTATTAACTGCATTTTTCATTTGGTGCTTTTTGCACTGAGCAGACACGGCAGTGGCCACAGAAAAGATCAGCTAAGATGAAAAGGTTCATTTTTGGTGCTGTTAACAGGAATGAAGAGAGTGACTATGTATGGGTATTCATTATCTAACCTTCACACCCAGCAGGCTTTAGCTGAGGGATTTACCAGCCCCCTGTTTTGTTGCTTTGTGAAAATTTCAGGCGGCAAGGTCACACAACTACCTTTGATAAAAACATAAATGCAGGAGATGTAAAAGAGTGGAAGCGCTTCATTTTGAATGGACAAGTATTTTTATTTATTTATTTATCAATGGTGAGTTTTCACCATGACAACCTGAAGACAGTAACCTCACGGAAGATGGCTATTAATGCTTGTCTCCTCTTAATCTGCTTGGTCATTATCTTCAGTGCAAAAGAGGCCAAATGTTGCTACTGAGTGCTCTCTGTTGCAGCCGTCCCCCTTTTCAGGAGGAACAATCTGAGCCCTTTGCTAAGCACAAAGGCTACCCTTGGAGCAAGGTTACTTGTACCATGATGGCCAGCTTCTTTTTTTTTTTTTTTTTTTTTCCCGTGCAGCTTTAGAAAGAAACATGGAATTAGCAAGTTGGATGTCTTGGATTGCGAGAGGAAATGTCTTGGTTTGAAAAGAAGGAATATAAAGAGGAGAGCGAGTGCAGTGATATTAAGTATTAAAGGCTGTCTGACTGGGTGGGTGATGTCAGGTAACCATCTGTCAGAGAGAGACAGGCTGACACAGGCACCGTCTGACCTTGCAGTATGGACGACCCAGACATAAAGTAGAAAATTATCATCTCTTCCTGGGATTAGTATTGCAACTGAAAGTCATGCTAATGACATCCCTCTCTGCCTCTTTCGGCTTGTCTGTCTTTCTTTTTGATGTGAGAACTTGCTTGAAGGCCCTCAGTCAGCAGAATACTTTGAGGTCCAGAGATCAAAATCCTTCAGTCCTTTAGGCTGTGCTCATTGTCCTTTATTACGGAGTTGGTACATGCTCATATTGTGTAATGCATTAGCTTTGATTTTGAATCAGATGATATTTCAAGCATGGTATCGCTAAGTAAACCAGCTTTAAGGGCAGCAATAGTGCGTAATTCAGTTCTGCATCATCTTGCCTCATTTTGTTCCATTAAACCTGCGTCCAGTCAACTTAATAGGTTGGTGCTAAGCTTACATGAACTTCTCCTTTACCCAGAATCCTTCAGGGTCGACTGGGCCTGCTGCTGTGAGGTGTTTCTTTTTTATGCCCTCTGATTGTGACACTAGTGAAGGTCAGGCTGCAGACAGATCAGCAAAGCTCGCTGGATTGCAGCGTCTGAAAGGCTCTGCACCTGTATTTACCAGTCCTCTGAGAAAATCTGGGATTACTGAGCTGGTTTCACAAAAAAAAAATGCAGCTTTTCTTTTCTCATTCATTCAGTTAAAGTAACCAGTAAAAGAAAGTTAAGCGCAAAAGGCTCTGTGCTAAGAATGGGTAAACATTTCAGTTCCAGAAGTATGCACATACCTCATTAATTTGGGGTTGTAATAGTTTTGAGATTCAATTAGTTGCATTAAAATAATGATGTGAGCTAATTTTGCATAAATTAACTGCACTGATTCTAATTAGATCAAGTAAAACCAGATTTTAAGGGAATATCAAAGGAGCCATGGTAACATTTCTTTCTTTCTCCTATCTCAGATTAGGAAAAACACATAAAATCAGATTCAAGACCCTTTCCATTTTCTTTCTGAAACATTGTGAAAACAAGCTTCAAGACTTGGAAAAATAATGGCACCATCAGGACCTTATCTAGATCAGGCCAGCTTTCTATGATAGATGCTCATGTAAAGAGGAAGCTCTAAAGGAAAAACTACCAAGAGGCCAACAGCAAGCTAAAAATAACTGCGGGACTGTATAGCAGAGTCACTCCACAACATGCACTTAGAAGGGGTTTTATGTGTTCTACGTACTTCTAAACTAAGCAGTAGACAACAGTATAGGACTTTAAGTTCTCACCAAAAAGCACATGTAAATTTTACAAGAATGTTGATTCCCATGACAAGAAGTGGAACTTGTGATCTAATGAATCCAAGGTTGAACATTTTGATCTTGACTCCTAGATACGAAGCAATGGCACATTGAGGTAGTGGTCATCACCTTGAAGATAATGCTTACTGATGTGCAAAGTAAAAAAGAAAAACGGAAAGGAAAAAAGTTTCATATTCTTATTGTGGCTGAAAGGTTTCTAACAGCATCTGAAAAGGAGAATACATTTCAAGTGAAAATAATCTGGAGATATTTTTACAAATTTAACAAATTAACACAAAATATTGAATTAAAATTTAATTCAAGAAATGTTCTGTTGATGGGTAAATACCTCAAATACTTGGAGGGAAACGTACTTCCTGTCTCCAAGAGTGAACCAGTGCAGTCAAGTGGAGCAGTCCTTCATTGTGGGCAGACTTTCCTTTTAGTCGGTTTAAAGCAGTCCCATATAACTTTGGCTGAACAGTGGCAACTGGGGCAACATAGAGCAATTATGCAGATAATGGTTAATGATAAATGTACAGTGGCTTCAGAAAGTATTCAGACCTCTTCACTTTTGGATAACAAAAGTGGATAACGGTCAACCAATCCACAGTGACAAAGTGAAAACTTGTCTAGACTTTTGATTTGTTTAGAAAGGCACACATCTATGTATATAAGGTGCCATGATTCGCACTGCATGTCAGGACTCTGTAGAGCTCTGTGATAAAAGTGTGGTGAGGCATAGATCACAGTGAGGGTATAAAACCATTTCTAAAGCTTGTGAGTGTATAGTGGCCTCAATGATTGTGACATGGAATAAGTTTGGAACCACCAGGACTCTTCGGCCAGTCAGCCAAAAGGAGTAACTGGGCAAGAAGGGTCATGGTCAGGGAGGTGACCAAGAACCCAATGGTCAATCTAACAGAGCTTCAACAGTCCTCTACAGAGAAGGGAGAACCTGCTGGAAGGACGACCACCTCAGCAGCTCTCCATCAATCAGACTTTTATGGTAGAGTGGCTAGACGGAAGCCACTTTGAGTAAAAGGCATGTGACACCCACTAAGAGTTTGCTAAATGGCATTTTAAGGACTCTGAGAGCATGAGGAAAAATTTCTCTGGACTGATGAGTAAAAAATTGAACCCTTTGGGCAGAACTCCAAGCACTATCTGTGGTGAACACCAGCCTCTGCTCATCACCTGGCTAATGCCATCCCTATGATGAAGCATGGTGGTGGCAGGTGGTGGGGGTGGTGGGGTTGGGGGTGGGGGGCTTCTCAGCAGCAGTGAGACTGATCAGAGTTGAGAGAAAAGATGAATGCAGCTAAATACAGAGAGGTCCTTGAAGAAAACCTACTCCAGAGAGCATGTGACCTGAGACTGGGGCGACCCAACCTTTCAGCACGACAATGACCCAAAGCTATAAAGCCAAGACAACGCTGGAGAGGCTTCAGGACAAGTCTGTGACTGTCAGTGAGTGGCCAAACCAAAGCCCAGACTTAAACCCAGAGAACATCTGTGGCGCGACTTGAGGATGGCAGCTTGAATGCTTCCCCTCCAATCTGATGGCGCTTGAGAGGAACTGCCAGGAAAAATGGGAAATGGCTAATCCAGGTGTGCAAAGCTTATAGAGACTTAAACAAGAAGGGGCTTCTGCAAAGTACTTAAGTAAGGGTCTGAATATTTTTGTAAATAAGGGATTTCAGGTTTGATTTTTAATACATTTCTAAAAACATGTTTTCACTTGGTCATTATGGGTTATTGAGTATAAACTGATGGGCAGAAATGGCAATTTTTTATCCATTCAAAATGAAATCTACAATACAATAATGTGAAGGTGTCTGAATACTTTCTGTAGCCACTGTAGTATAACAGAAGAAGAAAGGTCAGAGAACAGGCGAGGGTTTGTTTGATTGCTTTTGAATTCAACTTTTAATTTGTAAGATGAAAAATGTTTTAGTTCTCATTTTAAAATGTAGATTACTTAGCTTTGCTTTGCAGTTTTACAGTATTTTGCTTCATCATCAGATACGTCAGATGGACTTGGTTCTCCTGGTGAAGGAGTGGTAGAAGAATGTTCCTGGTGAAGGCTGTTAGCTGGTTAATGGTTGACCTACTTTTCTGAATGCCATATGCTTCCTGAAACAGATTTGTTGTCAGATTAACGCCAGTGTCTTTAGTCAGGTGGCAGATAATATCTCTTGACAATGTTGATGATTTTATCCACTCTAGGAGACATTGTGGACTTTTGGACCATCCGCAGTTGCCTGATTCATTATTAACATGATGTGGCCTCAGCATTACTGTGATGAGGACCCAGATGTGTAGCTGCATAGCTGGTGATTTATCTTAAAAGGTGATTAATGATACTTCTCAATCTGCCATTTTTGGTCTTCATGTTGACCTCAGGCACCAAAAACTAAAACAGAATCTATAAAAATTATTATTCCAGATGGAAAGAACACTAAAGTCTGAGTTTAATCTAAACTTAGAATAACTATAATCAAAATATTATAAGTTGAAATGTTTTCCAAAGAGCTACGGGAGATGTGTGATGGCATTGCTGTTGTATTTCCAGCTCTATTTTGGTCTTTTCTGTTGTACTTAATGCCATTCCCATCCCTTTCATTCCATTTCGGCAGATGTCTGAAGAATGTTATGACAAAACGTTCATACTGAACATTATTGATTCCTCACATCTCCTCTGAAAAGGCCTGGTCCATTGATCGGCCAGGTGGGATCGATGTCTCATCTCTGTGTATTCAGTCTTCCTCAAATGAGCAGCACCATGTGATCGTTTAAGGAAGCTCTCTGCTCTGAGCGCAGGCAGGGAGGGGTGAGGCTACCGTCCAGCTCACTGCTTGTGTTATCACACGAGAGCCACAACACAGTTGCAGTGAAACAGATATGCTCATCAGCACCGCAGGATATCAGTCTGTCAGTTTCAGGTGGTGAGGTTGTGGCATTGCAAATAAAATTCAGTGTCAAAGTCTATTAGATTAAAGCGTTTTTTTTTAGACATGTGTATATATACTGTTCGGGTTTATTATATTTGTCCAGACGAGGACAAGAATGTGTGAACCAAATTTTACAACAGTTCATCTGAGAGTTGTTGACACTTAAAACCACAAATACTAACGGTAGTGGTTTTAAAAACACCACTGTGGGAAACTGTGATTTGTCACTATTTCATGATCTTTTATAGAATAAATGAGAAATTGGTGCATAAAGGAAATTAATAATTAACTGATAAAAAGTGATCCTTTGTTGCAACGCCACTGTTGAAATCAGTGGCTCATTGTCGCTTTATTCTTTTTCACTTCCTTCACTTTCCTCTCCACCGTTCATCACCATCTGCAGTCTCCTTATTGCAGGAAGACCATGTTTACTGTAAATGTTGGTGCCTTCTCTGTAGCAGGAAACCTACTGCTTTTTTTTCTGCGAGGGGACATAACATTGGTGTGAAAATACGTTTCAATTGATTTGCTTTTCATGAAATTCTGTTAAAAAGAAAAAAAACAACCAAAAATACGATCAGCGTAGTGACACACAGCACCAGCATATCTCCACTTTACATGCAGTGTTGTGGTTGCATCTGTCAATATGTTATTCTTCAGTGAAAGGATGAGGCAGCAGCACAGTATTGGACTATGAAGGTCAGTCAGGTCGGACCAGCTTTTCTCTTCTGAACCAGTGTTGTTATCTGCTACAGTGCCGACAGATAAAAGCCCAACTGTGAGCCAACAAGGGTGTAAGCTGCACGCAGGCCAAAGAATTGCTACAAACCAGATGCAGTTATTTTGGCTGGCTTGCATTTGAGGGCACCATTCCTAATCTGAACTAAAATAACTTCCAAAGCGTGTATTAAGAAATTCTTGGGAGATCCTTTTTAGGGAATAATGCTCTGTGACATATTCAGACCCCGTGGCTTTAATGTGTGTTCTGAGACCTTTCAGGTGAGGCTCAGCCATGAAAAATCCAAGGCAAGTTGACACTGGAGTTCTGCACTCTGTGTGTATTTGAGGTGGTGACGGCGCCCGGTGACTATGTGCATGTGTAATCTGTCTCGACTGAATGTTGTTTGTGCATGGCAGTGAATTTAGGTACAAGCACAAATGGCTGCATGTTGGCTGATGGTACAAAAGTTAATTATGCTTACTGGCTACTGCTTACTGGCTTACTTGGCTGTGGTTTCAGGGCCTGTAGCAGCCCGTAGCACCATAAAGAAAAACAGCAGGAGTTAAAACATGTCTGGCCTCAAAGCACTGTAAACATCATCTTATTTGAATTTCTTTTTATTATATTTTATTCACACTTTCAATATCTGAGTCCAATATTCACTCTCTTGTAACTCTGATTTTAGGGTCTCTACCAATTCCTGGGGTAAACATCTGGCTCTTCAGCCACTAAATGCTTCACTTCCTTCCCCAGATAATCGCCAAAATGGTTTAGGTCATTTTATTGACAATTAATAATCAATTAATGGAGGAAATCAATAATGAAAATAAATCATTTGTTGCATCCTTAGGTGGAATGAACTTTACACAGATGGGGTCCCGTTTTATGTGTCGAACTAACACATAACACTTGACTCACTAACACCACAATTTACTACAATATTCAGTTTGAGTGTGTGAGTTAGTTTTCAGACAGAAACCAGTCTCTTTTCAGTTTCAGTTTCTTGACTGACTGCAGGACAATTTGCTGATATTTAGTGGAATCCATTCTGTGCATGTATGTTTTCTCCTAAGATACCTAGTGATTGTGATTATGCTCAACAAGCTCTATTTTGTTTGAAACTTGTTCCCAAAATGACTCTGGTTTGTCCAGATGTTGCTTTGCAGACTTCGGACTTTTGTGATGTGGTCGTAGGTTGGGTTTCCCACTGATGACTCTCCTATGTAGACCCTGTTTGTGCACCACCTCTCAGCTAACTGCAGTTCCTTTGCAGTTATATGTGGTTTTGCTTTGCTCTTCTGCTCAGCAGATGTGCAGTTTTATCTGAAATTTTCTTGGTCTTCCACATCTTGTTGTGACTCCCACTGTTCCCCTTAACTGCCATTTCTTACGGACCTTTCGGACAGTGGAAATTTCAGATTGGAAGCAATTTAATATCTTTTTATAGCCTCACTTGCTTTGTAGACATCAGTTACAGTGGCTTCAGGAAGTGCTCAAACCCCTTTGCACAGTTTATCATGTTGTAGATTTAATTATAAATGGATAAAATGTAATCTACACTCGATAACCCTCAATGACAATCAAAAACTGAACAACATATTCAGAACTTTAATTCAGTACTTTGTAGAAGCCCTTCTGGTAGCAGATAGCTTCAGGTCTTCTTGGACAAGTCTCTACAAGCTCTGCACAGCTGGATTTGGGCAGTTTATCCCATTCTTCTCAGCAGATCCTCTCAGGGTCCATCAGATTGGATGGGGAGTGTCTGAACTTCCATCTTCAGCTCTCTTCACAGCTGCTCTATGGGCTTTAAGTCTGGGCTTTGGTTGGACCACACACTGACATTCAGAGACTTTAATTCAACTTATGACTTAATGGTCACGCTGAAAGGTGAACCATAGTCCCAGTCTTAGGTCAACAAGGCTTCACTCTAGGGATGGTATTAGCCAGGTGATGGGCAGAGCCTGGTGTTTGCCTGAACCACCAGACCACACTTTACGACCACAGCAAAGGATCTGAAGACTTTTTAAGAGATGCTGATGATTCCTTTATCAATCAACTAACTGATTAATGTGACAGTAATTTCAGTGTAGTCAGATTAAGATGTCATAAATATGTTGTATATCCTCAACTATCTATCACAATATTAGGCACCTAATTAAGTCTGTCCAGTTAAATGTTTCATGATTGTAAAACTAGTTTCCATTTATGTTTCTTAGGGGCTTTTTTTTTTTACTGTATTTGTGCCATATGGCTGCCAGATGATTTTGAGTGCAGTCACTCTACAAAAAGCTGCAATATTGCAGGTTAAATGTCTATGTAAACCAGTACAGCTACAAATTATCTTATTACCCGGCTCTAATAATGCAGTCACCAGGTGTAGGATGACTGTCAAACCAAAGCATTACCTCCGTTTTTTTTCTGGTTTCACAGTCTCTCAGTTGTCTCTGGTAAAGAGAATGATTAAAGATTTGGTGCCAAAATAAATATTTCTGCTGCTTGACTTGGCCCATACTTGCATCAGCAGATGTTGGATTTCAGGAGAATGATTGAGCCTTCAGATCCAAAGGTTTTAAAAGGCTGCACCGAGGCTTGTCATTCTGTGATGAAGAAAATCGGCTAAGAGCTTCTTAAAAAATCTTAACGTTTTGGACGGTTGGCCAGACTAAGCAAGTAAACTCGGTCCACAGAGCTTTTTTTTCTTTTTGATAAATAAAAGATTAATCAATACAATGAAGAAAAAAATCAATAATTTAATCGATTTAAAAAAAAAACAAAAAAAAAAAACCCAGTTGTTTGATGCAACTGCTTCACAGTAAAAGCCCATCATTGACGCCAGTAAAGATTTGACTGTGGTTTTCAGTTCCATCAGTTTTGATATAAATGCAGTGCCTCATACTGTAAGCTCTTTAATCTCTTTAAAAGAGACTTTAAAAGTTATGCAATTAACTGCTCTTTGTCACTTACTCTTTTTGGCCAAATGTATTATTGCCTCATACCATTCAGTGAATTCTTTATTGCTATAAGTTGGCATATTTCATAGCAGTGCCTTAAAGTGGAGTTATGTGTCAGGTAAAAGACAGGTGCATATTATCACTGTGAGGAAAATGTTGTGATGGGGGGGGTGGGGTGGTGATCTCTAAGAAGAGGGAAAGGCACTGATTTTTGGCACTGATGTGATTGTTGTGCCTGTGAAAGCCGCCGGATCGTTGGGAATGGGAATATTAGTTATTTACTCAGACTCAATGTGCCAGCATGCATTAGCTGCTGGTTATGAACCTGTTTGCTTTACCACAGTGGTGTGCACCGGATGTCTTGTCTCTTGTGATGTATGTATGATAAAATAATCAATCCATGTAAGCAAACCAACCTTGTACTAGTGAGATGTGCTGCTAGCCGCATCTAATATGTGATGTGGAAGCCAGGTTTTTGGATATTCTAACATTCACAGCTCTAATACATGTTGACCACATTGGCGTGGTGTTTCAGAGCCATAAATCTATTAAAATCAAAATTTAAATCGCTGGTATTTGAAAAATGCTGTTTCTAGTTTAATCATACATTTGCTCTTTTATAATAAATCTTTGTCTTATACTAAAGTTCATCTAGATTATTCACATACACCTATATGATGAGTTAAAGCCTCATATAGCTCCACAAACATCTGTATAGAGCAAGAGGTCATGTAAATACAACAAGTATCATACCAGTTTTTTGGTTTTATTTGTGTTGAGACTGTGTTGTAAAAGTGCTGTTTTAGCTCTCTGGTCAAACCGAGGCCACAGTTTGTGGCATTTCTGTATTGGATTCCATGATGATACGCGCTGTGTGTTATTTGCGCTTGAGCAACTGTTAAGCACACTATCAGATCCGGTGTGTTGGGTTCTCCAGGGCTGCTGACATCAGAGGATGGGAGTAGCCATCTTGATCTCCAGCTCTCTATCTCCTGTTTGTGCAAGAGGCCAAATTCTCAATGGCCCTGTGACGCAACGTTTGCTGCTCTTCTGCAGGCACAATGAGATCTTTCTCTGCTGTCTGTTTTTGCTCTCCTTTGAGTCTACCTGGGCTGAGGAGATCAGAATGTGAAGTACTATGCAGTTACCTTCTGCACTTCTCCCTCCCCCCCTCTCTTTGTTTTATAACTTTCTTGAAACTAAAAATGTATTGATTTTCCCCTGATGTTGTCATCTCATCTCAGCAAAAATCAATTTCCATGTCTCTGGCTACCTGCTGTTGTTGCCACTGTATTTTTCCTTTAAAAAGCAGGCTGTCATTTTCAATCAGTGGGTCATTAATTATTGAGGCTGCGCAGGTTGACAAGATGCATGTCCTGTCTTGTTTGCCAGATAAATTATCTGTCGCCAGGATGCTGGCCATACAAGAATGTAACACATCCGTAGATTTTTTGTCTCCCCGACGGCATGAGATGGTAGCACTAACCAACAGTTAAGGACAAAACCTCTGTACTCCTAATCAGCTTAATGCTAGCTTATTCAAAGGCCCTCTTTCAGACAGAGCAGCTGCTGTCAGCCAGTTTGAGTAGAGGGTGTGACTGCTGGCAGAGCTCACCGATGCAGAGAGACCGGTTGGTGATTAACAAATGTCAGTAGACTTTGGAATCTGGGGAGCCCTGTCTGATGGCTTTGTCCTCTGTTGCTTACCAGTGAAGGTCTTCCAGGTGGCTCCGTCATGCTCCCTCGCTGCCTCCCTTCTCCTCCCACCCTTCGCCTTCAGGCCAGCTCTCCCCTTCTGCTTCTCTCTGCCCCCTCTCTCGTCTTCTCCTCAGGGCTCAGGGTTGCAGAGCTCTGAGATAAAGAAGTTCAGACATGCCTCACATTTTTAGACCCCCTTGTGGAAAGTAGTTGGCAGCTCCTACCAAACGCATTTGCAGTATTTCTCTCCACAAAGTGTTGGTGCATGCCGCTCAATCTGACCTATGCTGTCTTTCTTTGGAACAGGGATTCTAGCTTTTCCCTGAAAATCTCTTGATGCGAGAGATAATTTCCCTGAGAAATGAAAGGACTAGGCAAAGTCGGGCTGGCAAGGGTGTGAGATGTTTTCTGCTGAGCAGTGTGGGCAGAGGGCTTGGGTACAGTGCTGTACATCTGGCAGATAGATTTCTGTCAGCAGCTCTCCAGTGACAGGCTGCCTGCCTTTGAGGAAGAGGATCAGATCTGTGGGTCCATGTTGTGTGCTGGCTGAACACCTAAGCGCACATAGTCAGCTCCTAAAATGGCTGCCCTTGAAGCTCAGCTCAGAGGAGGATCTGAGCAGCTCAGTCGCTGCCTGTTAGAGCCCCAGCTGACTAGATGAAAGCAGTTACACAATCTCACCCATTAACTTGGTGTGGCGTAGGGACTGACTGGCTGAAAAGACACAGCCAGTTCTAAGGCAGATGGTGGTTGTGTAGGAGGCTTTTTTTTTTTTTCCTCTCTGGGCATTCCTCTCCCCTCCTTCTCCGAAAGGATTCTCTTGATATCCATGTCAAGGAACCTGGCATTAGGAGGCAACTTTGTTCAAAACTGCCGTGAACTGCCAAGAGAGCAGGGTGGGGCCCCGTGGTGAGGCTGTAACCTGACCCTGAACAACAATGGATCCCCTGGTTGCTCAGGGACATACTGGCGGCTTGGCCGGCTCACATGGAGCTTTCCACTGGCCGGTCAGTTGGGTGTGGGAAGCAGGGCGGGATTCCCAACTGTCCCTGGCTGGATCTCACTTGAAATTTCTTCTTATCCAGAGCAGTGGACTGAATTTCATATTCCATGGAGGCTGTATTTCATTGGTATCACTGATATAATCAAAGATTACTTACTAATGGTTTCTATTTTTATGATTATAATTTTTTTTTTAGTTTTCAGTTTTGCATAATTTGTCTCATTTGTAGAATAAATGACCTGTCAAATGTGTTCTTGTTCACATTAGCTACAACAATTATTAATTTATTTCAAAGTTGAACTCTTTAAAGTAATAGCTAAAATTTAAATTTAGCCAATTTAGCGTCGTTCTCCCACAACGTTGTTGTCACAACGGACAGCTTAAAAAAAAGAAAAACTGCCAAAATCAATGCAGCAGAAAATCTTTTTTATTCCTTCTTCCTTGTCAAAACCGGATACTTACATTACCCACAATGCAACTTGACCACCATCAGTTTGGACAGAGATTCAGGTGTGTTATGCTAATAGAGTCAAATTTAGCCCCTAGCTGCTTGACACAAGCAGAGATAAGGTGCAGGCCACAGAGGTCTATTGTCTTCAGCCCCAACTGACACTGACTCAAGTGACATCACCTGAGGCACTTTATCAGATTTAGCGGAGCTTCTTCTGGAGCCACAAAAGGATTTACACAACTTTTTTTTCACATATGCAATGAGACCTTCAGAACAATGAATCAACAAAGGGCCATGTTTGCAGTGTGAGCCATTAATCTTCTTTGAATACTTGCAAAATTATTTTGGTTTGCTTTGCTTAATGAAATACACAAATACACACAAATGTAAAGTAAGTTCATTTAGAAAGTGTGTGTTGCCTTTTCAATAGTAAATGACGTTTAATTGTACTTAATTGAAAGTCTTCCAGGGGTGTTACATGTCGGCACCCTCTTTTTTTTCCATTTCCTCATCATGTTTGCAGTTACATTATATTGTCAAGTTGCACAAACAAGGCAAAAAAAATCTTAAAATACCAAAAGGTTTATTACTTTGTCGGTACAGTTTTTCACAAACAACAAAACGTTGTTGCATCCTCAGGCTTATGTTCTGGTTGTTTTTAACAGTTACAAACACAACTGACACGCAGTGTACACAGTGCTTGTGTGTGCATGCCACTGGTGTGTACACAGGTATTTGTTTAGTCTTGTATTTCAAGTTTTTTTTTTTTCTCCAACTGATATTGATGTGCAGGGGTGGACAAAATAAAGAAAACACCAGGGGACAGTGAGGAGAAGGGCCACCCGCGCATCCAGAGCAGCTTCAATCCATCTTGAATGGCTGTCATAGATGGCCTGAACTGTGTGAGGTATTAAATAGGTGAAAACTATTCTGAAACGTACTCAGTGGTTTGAGGCTGTAATCACCCTGTGATATGGAAACATCATGAGGGACCTGCGTTTGTAGAGGGTGCACCTGGTCCTGTAAAATGGCCTCATATTGTAAGTCTATGGAGAGCAGTTATAAGACCCAATGAGTCCCAGAACATAGCCATACCCCTGTCATTACAGATGCGCCATATTTACACCAGGTTATGTTTCCCTGTACATTTGCTTTGGATGTGATATGGGAGCATTCAGCTTTGTAAAACTCAGAATGTACTGTTGGTCTGAGAGGTGCTGATCCACTTCTGTGGTAACTTAACTGTTCTGTCAAGTGGCCATTTATTGACTGTCTTTTGGCTGGTTTACTTTTTGTGGATGCAGTTTGTTTATATTTAACAGGGAGTTTTGATGAACCTGTAGACTGACTGTTTAATCTGTTCCTTTAGTGGTAACCGTGAAACTCTTTTTAGACCTGACAGTATAATTATGATTCATACAACAGTGGTATGACTCACCTTTATGCCTGCATTTAAAAGTTAAAGTTTTTACATAGTGTTGAAGTTTGATATCGCCAACACAGTATCTGAATAGTTTTTTCCTCCAACAGAATGGCGAGCAAACAAAAAATCATCAGTTTTTCTTTTAATTTTTGATTTTGATTTATTTCTTTGTGTGTGTGTGTGTAAAAAGAAGAAAATTGTAAAAAAAATCACGTTGATTGGGTTCTGGCCCTTTAACTACCTATTTAATAACCGGTGTGAGCTACAAATCCTATTTGCAATATTTACAAGACAAGATGACAATTGATTAGAGAGCCATGATGAAGGACCTGTGAAAAGATGGCCACCTCATCAACTAACATTTTTCTGGCCAAGTCAGTACTGCAGAGAAGCTCAAAGACATAAAGCCTTCATCTCTCAGTTGATTCATTCAATCTTATTTCAGAGCAGTTGATACAATCTGATGGAATAGTCTGCTCTAAATACTGAGCTGTGGAGCTGCTCTCCAGCTGTTGCTTATCCCAAGGTAATAAAAATGGGACAAATCAGCCCATAATCCCTCCTCAGTCCTCCCATTGTTCTTTGAATGATGCTATGCTAAAAAATGGGACCTTCTTAGTATTCTGAGTAACATCAGCATCAGCCGAATTCTCCTCTTTGTCATGTTTTCCTGGGCCTTCTATCAGAGTTTGTAGACGGCTCCAGTCGTTTTAGAGATGGAAAATCATTTTAAGATGGATTTATGACTCTCTTTCCATGTGATGTTGTCGTCATAATGAGACAACAGAAATTTGTGGCAGTTCTTTGTTCATTTTTTAAAAATATTTTTTTTCCAACACGCAGAAACAAAACTGAACACTTGTGTGTGTGTGTGTGTGTGTGTGTGATTTGTTTGGGAGGTGGTTCAGTGCCATATTTAATTTAGACTTTAAGGGCTACATCATAATTGAATTTTTCAATATTTCAACTTCAGCTTTTACGTTACCATTTTAGCCCTCTCAGACATTTCTCAGAAGTAAAGTAATCATGAAAAATAAATGCAAATTATATTGTGTCTGTTCTCGTCCTCAAGTGCAATAACCGTATTTTATCTGAAAAAGATTTTCCCCAAACAGTGCAACATTGGAAACAATGTGCCACATCCCTTTGAAGCACAGGCTTGCAAATACAACCTGAAGAGGCTCTATAAATCTAGCAAATGAGGCTCTGCTGCGTCATAATCATAATCATAAACATTTCTAAGCATTATTTTTATTTATTTATTATTTATTTTTTATTTTTTACTGGCAATTGTCTTACTTGTTATGTGGAAAAGGTGTGCACTTTCTTCACAGCAGGAATTGCTGAAAAGCTTTGTGATAGTTCTGTTTATACGAGTCTCCCTGCAAAAGTAAATACCCCTTCATTTGCTTTGTTGATGGCTCCTGCGCATAGTTTAACATGATTCTCATAAATTTCTTTTCATTTTTATTAAAACCACTCGAATGAAACATTTATTCTACCATCTGCTCCTTTGAAAATGATGTATGTCCTCATGTTTTGTTTTTTTTTACTCTCTTTTTCTCTGCAGGTTTCCCTGATTTTCCAGGGAGTGCTCCCTCTTTTTAGTGATGGAGGTACTGCAGTGTGATGGCTGTGACTTCCGTGCCGAGTCATATGATGACTTGAAGACCCACATTCAGGAAGTACACACTGTTTTCCTGCAGCCAGCAGATGCAGATGAGTCTGACTCTCTGAAAGACGGGGACGAAGACGAAGAGGAAGAGGAGGAATATGAGGATAAGGATGACAAGGATTATACGCCTTCTAAAGCTGGAATGAGTATGTCGACCACATTAATTCCGATGTTACTGTTAATTTGTTGGGGATTAGGAAGCACTCTCTTCATAGAACTCTTGACAGTAGCGTGATCATATACTTTATTGAGGAGCATAAAATTTATTGAGTTGTGGCTGAATTTATTGACAGAAACAACAGAAAGACTAAATAATGGCAGCAAAATGTTACTGTTTTACTTTTAATGTCTCATATACTTTCTCTTTTTTTAGGCCCCAACTCTACTGACAGTTCCAACCAAACATCACAAAAGCAGACAGCTGAAACCCATCTGCCGTTTTACCAGTGCAAGTTCTGTGTCCGTTACTTCAGATCAAAGTCATTCTTAAGAAACCACACCAAAAAAGTTCACAATGTTGTAGAGGAAGATTCAGATGCAAGCATCTCCTCACAGACAGCTAAGCAGCCCAGCTACACTGTTGTAACGCACAACGACCATTCAAAAGTGTATTCCTGCCAGTATTGCACGTACAAGTCTCCACGCAGAGCAAGGATAATGAAACACCAACTAATGTATCATAGCAAAGTTTCCTCAGAGACCACTGGAGATCCTTCAGAATACGCTGAGACTGCAGAGGAATCTGACTCAGCCAGTGGGCTCGTGAGGGGAACATTTGCCTGTGAATGGTGTGACTATCAGACTGACCAGAAGGACAGCTGGACTAATCACGTGGTGAAGGAGCACAGCGACAAGGTCAAGATAGTTTCCTGCATTGCGGAGCTGGAAGGGGAGGCGAGTGCAAACTCACCCAAGCCAGATTCTCCCTCCTCTTCCCATAGCCCAACTAGATCAAAGATGACCTTTGCTGATGTTCACGGAACGGAGGAGGAGACTGGCGAAAAAACACCAGAAAACACACAGGAGAAGTCAGTCCCAGAGCTCTCATCCTTTCAGTACGCACAGATTAGTGCAGTTACACCCAACAGCACAGGTTCCTCTATTTTGTCCAAGAGGTTTGCTTCATCTGATGTCCCAAACAGTGTCATAGACATGGATGCCAACTTACTCAATGAGGAAGACTCTAGGAGCAGCTTAGAGGACGATGACGACGAAGAGTTGGGCGATATAGATGATCCCAGCTATACTGGAACCCTGTCAGCAGATGCAAAGCAGCTTTTAACTGATGATGATAACAAATTGCTGGAGACTAAAGGAATACCTTTCAGAAAGTACATGAACCGCTTTCAGTGCCCCTTTTGCTCCTTCCTCACCATGCACAGGCGAAGTATCTCTCGCCACATCGAAAATATTCACCTTTCTGGCAAAACCACAGTGTATAAATGTGATGAATGCCCATTTATTTGCACCAGTCCTCTTAAACTAGGCACACACAAACAGAGCCACAATTCCTCAGATTTAGAGACCTTGGACCTAACGAGTGATAGTCCAGAACCTGAGAATGACAACGCTGAAGAGCCAGTTAATGGGGGTAATGTAAGCTCCAAAGTCAATGGAAAAAAGACAACCAGCACATCGAACGATCAGCAGAACCCTCATCGCTGCACACTCTGCAGCTTTTCCACCACCACTTTGAAAGGCCTGAGGGTTCACCAGCAGCATAAGCATTCCTACTGTGATGACCTAGATCCCTCTGTCTTTGAAAGCCAGCTGACTGACCAGCCAGACTCGGAAGCAGACGCTTCTCCAATCTTTCTGCAAAAAACCCAGACCTCCATTTTAGGACTTGCCACCAAAAAGCCCCTAGTAACAGGGAAAAGAGCCAGGAAGTCCATTAATGACTTGCCTTTGGACTTGTCCTCAGTCAAGAAGAGAACTAGAATTGATGAAATTGCGAGTAACCTTCAAAGTAAGATAAGCCAAAGCCAACAGGACATGATCATAAATCTGGATGACATGGATGATGAAGATGCAGGAGAAAATCACGCCAGTGCTGATCAAGACGGGAGAAACCATGACAGCCAAAACTCTGTTTTTGCCTACAACACACAACAGCTTCATGCAAGAGAATCAATGATCTCTCATGAGGGAGGCAGAATAGGAAAAAGAAAAAGCAACCCCAAATCAAAACCTAGAAACATTCCTATATCACTGACTCTCTCCGATGATAGTGAAAACATCTCTGCTGACCCCAGTGACAGCACTGTCCAAGAGAACACTGAATATTCAGAGGAAACCGGAACAGCACGTTTCTACTGTAAACACTGTGATTACCACAACAAGTCAGCTCGTAGCGTCAGCACCCATTACCAGAGGATGCACCCTTACATCAAGTTCAGCTTTAAGTACATCCTGGACCCTGAAGACCAGAGCGCGGTCTTCCGCTGCTTAGAGTGCTATATTGAATACACAAATTACAATGATCTCCACCAACACTACATGGATCATCACCCTGAAGCAAGCAACGTGCTCAACTTTAACCAACCACATCTGTTATACTTGTGCCGCTTTTGTTCGTATACAAGCCCCAATGTCAGGAGCCTAATGCCCCATTACCAAAGAATGCACCCAACAGTGAAAATCAACAATGCTATGATCTTCTCCAGTTATATAGTGGAGCAGCCCCACAAAACCGGTGAATCGCAAACTCTGAGGGAAATATTAAACTCTGGCCCCAAGACTTTCAACTCAGCCACATCAACGCCCAGGTCCTCCTCCAGCCCAGTGCTGAAAACTGTTTCCAAGACCCCTGAAGCTAGTGCTGAGGCAGACCCACTTAAAGAATCCATGGGTGGTAATGTTGTTGTCTACGATTGTGACGTTTGTTCTTTTGCTAGTCCCAACATGCACTCTGTTTTGGTTCACTACCAGAAGAAACACCCTGAGCAAAAGGCATCTTATTTCCGTATACAGAAAACCATGAAGGTCATGTCAGTGGATCAGTCGCAGTCTGTAGCCAACTCTTCATTTAACCTCAGCATGTCTACTCCTCCAAAACAATCGAGCGCAGCACTGTATGGATCAGATGAAGAAATGTACTACTGTAAACACTGCGTTTACAGCAACAGATCTGTTGTTGGTGTGTTGGTCCATTATCAGAAAAGACACCCAGAAGTAAAAGTGACAGCGAAATATATCAAACATGGCGCTCCCACCCCTGGTTTGATGAAACTAATGGATGAATTGCAAATTGCCGCTCCCAAACAGTTTTTGAAGCAGTTTCAAAATAACGGTCACGATGGACCTAACAACTCAAGCCCTAAACCAGGAAGTGGTGATAAAGGGGAGGATGAGCTGTTCTTTTGTCAGCACTGTGACTATGGCAACCGTACTGTAAAAGGAGTGCTTATTCATTACCAGAAAAAGCATAGAGAAACCAAGGCCAATGCTGACCTTGTACGTCGTCATACTGCAGTTGTCCGGAGTCAGCGTGAGCGTGCACAGATGGTTCAGTCAGGTAGTGTCTCCTCTGCCGTGATCCCAGCCCCTCCTGACCCTGAAACTGCTGCGCCCCTGCGTTCCCTCAAGTGCAGACACTGTTCGTACACATCCCCCTATGTCTATGCCCTGAAGAAGCATCTGAAGAAAGAGCACCCCACTGTGAAAGCCACAGCCATGACCATTCTACACTGGGCTTATCAAGATGGCGTTCTGGAGGCTGGCTACCACTGTGAATGGTGCATTTACTCCCATGCTGAACCCCAGGGCCTGCTGCTCCATTACCAAAGACGCCACCCTGAGCACAATGTTGATTACACATACATGGCCAGCAAGCTGTGGGCAGGGCCAGAAACCACCCAACAACAAGGAGGCAACATGGAAACCAAACATTACAAATGCAGAGACTGTGCCTTTGAGGCGTGTACAATATGGGACATCACCAGTCACTATCAGGCAGTCCACCCCTGGGCCATCAAAGGGGATGAATCTGTGCTTTTGGATATCATCAAGGGGAACGGCTCAGCTGAAAAGATCCACCAACAGGTTGCCAAAGAACATGCGTCTTTCAATTGCCAGTCTGTTGAAGATGATGGAGCACTGGTCATTGCCACCCCACCTCAAGAAAACAACCCCCATCCTTCCCACCCACGTCTTTCCA
Source organism: Trachinotus anak (assembly GCF_046630095.1). Lineage (NCBI taxonomy): Eukaryota > Metazoa > Chordata > Actinopteri > Carangiformes > Carangidae > Trachinotus > Trachinotus anak. Next base: position 7,748,470 of record NW_027273879.1, on the reverse strand, counting down.
TCTCTAACAATCCTTATCAGTGCACTGTATGTCTGTCAGAGTACAACAGTCTCCATGGCCTCCTCACTCACTATGGCAAGAAGCACCCAGGCATGAAAGTAAAAGCTTCAGATTTTGCACAGGAGGCAGACATCAACCCCAGCTCTGTGTATAAATGTCGTCACTGTCCATATGTAAACTCTCGCATCCATGGTGTCCTAACTCACTATCAGAAAAGACACCCGTTAGTGAAAGTCACTGCAGAAGACTTTGCAGATGATATCGAGCAGATCACTGACTTAAATGAAGGAGAAGACAAATGCAAAACTCAAAGGCAGGGCTACGGCGCATACAGATGCAAGATGTGCCCGTACACACATGGGACACTGGAGAAACTCAAAATCCATTATGAGAAGTATCACAATCAGTCGGCCTCTGAAATGTTCACTCCCTCCCTGACAAATTTCTCTTCCAGTAAAGACACAGAGCCAGTAGCTGAATGCAGTGCTAGTAATATATCAAGTGCAGCAAAAGTCCAGGAGGTCAGTGAATTGGACCTTGCCCTCTCCCAGTTACCCATCAATAAGACAGAAAAACATGCTGTATTCAAGTGTCAGCTCTGCAAATACTTCTGTTCCACCAGGAAAGGCATCGCTCGCCACTACCGTATCAAGCACAACAATGTCCGAGCTCAGCCAGAGGGTAAAAACAATGTATTCAAATGTGCTCTGTGTTCATATACAAATCCTATACGCAAAGGCCTGGCAGCACACTACCAGAAGCGGCATGATATTGATGCCTATTATACCCATTGTCTGGCTGCTTCCAAGACTTTAACTGAAAAGCCTAACAAAGTGATCGCACCCCCGCTATCAGAGGGAGACAATTCAGAAATGAGTGAAGACCTACGTTTGGCTGTGGAGAGACGAAGGTGTTCTCTTTGCGCCTTCCAGGCCTTCAGCAGGAAGAGCATTGTCTCACATTACATTAAACGCCACCCAGGTGTCTTCCCCAAGAAGCAGCATGCTAGCAAGCTTGGCCGCTACTTTACCGTTATCTATGCCAAAGAACCCGAGAAGATTGCTGTCAGTGCAATGGCAGAGGAAGAGAAGGAAGTGCTGGAGGTTCCGCTTGAACCCGAGCAGGACAGAGAGGTTGAATGGCTGCCATTCAAGTGTCTAAAATGCTTCCGGTTGTCCTTCAGCACAGGCGAGCTGCTCTCTATGCACTACAACGACCACCACAGCAACGACTTGAAGAGGGACTTTATGGTGTCTCCCGGTCCTGGGGAAGATGACGACTCTGAGTTGTACCAGTGTTCTCACTGTGAGCTGAAGTTCCTGGCTCTCCCGGTTCTGGCCCGACATCTATTGAATCACAATGAGGAGTTTCAGAAGAGGGCCATGAGGCAGGAGAGGAGGAAGCAGCTTCTCAGCAAACAGAAAGCCACAGAACTACCTGACACCAAACTTGACAAGGTGAGTAAAGATGCAAAACTGATTTACTAAAACCTTTTAAATCAAAGAATGTAAATCATCTGATGCTATAGTCACAAGCTACTACAGTATAACTCCTGGAGGTCAAGGCCCCCATGTTTTAGAAACAAAACAGCTCAAAGACATTATCTATCTCTGAGAGCAGAGTTAATTCATCAATTCATTTGTTAATTCATCAACATTATAAACACACATTCATTGCAGATGTACCCTAAGTAGTTCAGTTCTGCCAAAACTGAAGTGACGAAATAATTAAAGAGATAATAATGTATTTCGATTGGCCTCTTCACTGTCACCAGGAGTATATAACAGTGCATGATAATGAGGTGTGATAATTAGTTTCATAATTAGTTCATTAAAAATACCATTGATCTCATTTAAAGTACAGTGGGGTCCAAAAGTCTGAGACCACTTTCCTATTCAAATGAATGAGTAATTTGAGAACAGTGGCAGTGGAGATAGGGATCATGGAGATAAGACAAATCTCAAAGAGAAGTGATAGTAGTGTGTGACTGTAGCAAATACATCAGCTGGTTTAGATTTAGTTAAATTACAGTGTTATTGGCCTTAAAATGTTAAAATAATATTGGTAAGACAAACAGCTTTAGCACAAATCACCTTCAAATACAAATGAAAAAGATGTCAAACAAAAAGAAAACAATAACTGTGACTGAAATAGGTTCTTTTTGTACTTCTCTTTTCTGAACAGGAAAGCTCTGTAAATAAAACTCCTATAGGATTCAGGTGTAACTTCTGCATAGAGGTTCACCCCACCCTCCGAGCCATCTGCAACCACCTTAGGAAGCACGTCCAGTATGGAGAGGTCAAAGAGGGACACGTCAAGGTAAATGGAGTTGGATTTAATCTTAAATGTCTTTAGCTGTTACTGTATTGTATTTCTCTCTTTTCAGCTGGGGACTTGCTACATTAAGTATAGAATATTTTCATATTAACTATCCACATATCAATGTTAAAATGTATTTGTATACAGAACAGGACTAAATTATTTTAATTTAAAATATTTTTTTTTTTTTAAATTAAAATATTAAATTATGTGAATAATAATTTTAATAAATATAAGTTAATATTGTTCTTTATTTATGGAAAATTAAAGACATTACTTTTAAAAATATGTGTTTTATATATAAAGGCATGATCTAATTACTTATGTCTATAAAGTGTATTAAAGCAATAATAGGATTATAATAGATATTTTGGGAAACACAGTTCTTTACTTTCTTGCTGAGAGTTAGATGAAAAGATTGACATCACCTCCTTATGTCCAAAGTCCATTAAATATGAAGCTACAGCCTTTGGTTGGTTAGCTTAACATATCATAAAGACTGGAATTAGGAAAATTACTTCTATAGAGGTGGTGCTGTTAGCGGTGCATAGTTTTGTTACCATCAAACAAAGCCAAGCTAGCTGTTTCCCCTTGGTTTCCAGTCTCTGTGCTAAGCGAAGCCACCCAGCTGCTGGCTGTAGCTTCATATTTAGCGTACAGACATGAGAGTGGCATCTACCGTCTCATCTAATGCTCAGCAAGAAAGCAAATAAGCGTATTCTCCAAAATGCCAAACTAGGTCTTTACTAAATTTGTGCAGCAACTTCTTCAGAGAGCAACCAAATGTACAGTATGCTTTAATTACTCCTACTTTAACATTAACAGCACTTGAAAGACCCACTTGGCCTGTCCCCAGTGTTTCTGTTTTACTCCTGTCCTCCTAGCACTGCAGAGATCTGTTTTACTGGGCTTGGGTTCTCTGTTTCCCATTTTGTTTATTACTGACATAGGCTTCTGGGTAGACAGTCTGTCAGCTCCCCCCAGAGAAAACAAGCAATGCTGTCCCGTTGCAGTGGAAGGGAGTAGGGGGTGGGGGGTGTCGGGGGGGTGTTTGGAGGACAGAGTGGTGAGCCATAACTTTTAGGGCAGCGGCGGGTAACCATTCCAACATTTGTATTCCACTGAGGCTGTCAGTGGGGGGAACAGGCCGAAGGATCCAACGCCTCACCAAAACGGAGAGGCCTGGTTCTCCCGTCAGACACTCTGTCTGTCTTTCATGTATTTAAGATGAGATAGTTTGGGGCCACTGAGAGTGAAGACGTACTGAACTCACTGTGGCAACTGAGACGTGCCAACAAAAAAGGGAGCATTTCTGTTTCGACTGTCACTTCTAGGAAGAAAATGTTGTTCTGTGTGAGGGATTAGATGGTTTAACTGTAAGCATTCGTGGCCTACAACACAATGACCATGTCCATGTACAACATCTCCACCAGATGGAGCAGACCGTATGTTTTACACATTGCAGGGGGTAAAAATAAATGTTGCTTTTTATAGTATCATGAATACTGTTTCAATTCTAGAGCTGCAATGGTTTCTGATAGAGTTGGATGAAGAACAGGCTGACAGTGCAGTCACAGCAGACTGGATGGCAAGGTTGAGCCTGTGGATGCCACATCTTATTTATGGCTGCATGAAGTGCAGGGTCAGGTCCTTCCACAGAATGAATGAGCTTCCTTGAGGCAATAAAAAAGTCATGGTGATTGTCTGTGTGCTTGTGACGACTGCAGAAACCAGCCCGCACTCCAGCAGATGAAGGAAGTAGAAACCGATGGTGACGTTTTCTTTTGCTTGCCGGTAGATAAGCAAACATGCTAAGTATTCTGCTTAAGCTCTGCTGTGTGAGATGTACCGTCTCGTTTCTTACATGGATGATTTAGCATCATCATCAGGTCTAGCAGCCAACAGAAGTTTATTGGTCACTCACAATATAAATGCTTGTGGTTTGCTATAAAGATTTATTGTTATTCTTAAGAGTGATATGGTTGAGAGCTATATAAAAAAAGATGGAGGAGAGTTAGGAACGATATGTAACAAAGCTCTCAGCCAGATAAAAGAGGTAGGGCCTCGAAATTTCCTGTCACATTCCATTTGTATAGAGCAATCAACTCAGTATCAGCTGAGTGTCGTGTGTCCATAAATACTGACAGACTACAGAGTTTCAGGTCAGGGTTGGAGCTAGGCACTGGCTAAGCTTACGATTAAAGCTTGCCTGTACTGGCATTGAATCAGTTGTGTTTTTACTTTTTGTAATTCGTCCTTGGACCAGCAGTTTTATCATACACCCATACGGGCTCACACTGCTGGTGGAAGCATTTTAGGCCATTTCTGCAGAGTATTTCCGATAAATGTAAAGCTAATGTAAGGTTGATGAGCACTCCAGCATGAATGTGCAAAGAGTGAGTAAAAGATACTGAGCGAGGCAGAGCTGTAACTAAAATACAACTGAAAACTATTGAACTGATACAGCATAGACAGAACCATATGTGCTAGACAGATGCTTTACTGTTGCTAATGCACCATTCACATGGTGCATCTGATCTCGCAAAAAGAGTTCGAGGTGCCAGACTCTAAGTGATACTGTAGTGAAAGGCAATGTTTGTCATGTGGCTGTCCAGATAAATTATCCTTATTCTTTCTCTCCGCATAACGAAACACAAAACAAAATCAACAAGCTACTGAACTTCTGAGACCTCTCCTCTTTGTTTTGCAGCAGGAAGTCAGCGAGGTCCCGCTGACCCTGCCTTCAGAGAGTCTAACTAATGGTGACCTGGAGGGGGATGAAGCAGCTGAAGCCGAGGGCCCACCCTTGGTTTCCACAGCTTCTGGTGGTGTTGCTGTTTCCGCGGAGACGGTTGATCCGGAAACCGATGCCGTCGAAGGAAGCGCAGCGTCCCTCGTGGCCGTGGTGTCAGAGGGCCAGCTGAAGCAGCGGTTAGCAGCAGGGGGGCACCCGTGTGCCCAGTGCGACCGAGTCTTCATGTCCATGCAGGGACTGAGGTCCCACGAGAGGAGCCACTCGGCCATGGCGCTGTTCAGCAGAGAGGACAAATACAGCTGCCAGTACTGCCAGTTCGTCTCACCCTTCAGGCACAAGTAAGCAGGGTCTATGATTGACACCTCTTCCACAGTAGAGCCCCCTGTGTATAGTGTGGTGCTTTATAAAGAGTAAATTAGAGTGATTTAGGCAACTTTGCCCAAAATAAACAAATATTTACCACAATGTTATTTTCTACTAGTATTGATCTTCCATTGAACATTGATTTGTTCTGACTGTTAGACTTGCTTAATTTGGTAATGGTGGCATCGGCAAGTGCAGTTTAATACTATAGCAAAGACTCACTGAGCAGATACACTCTCAGAAATGCAACTGGTGTGTCTTTTTATAATGCACCCAAACAAACTCGCGTTGTTTTAACAGAGAGGTCATGAATAATCGTTGCCCATGGCACAAGTATCTCTCCCCTGTTGCTTTCCATCTAACAGCTCGCCGTGGCTGCTCCTTGTTTTATTGCTCCCGCTGATAGAAAAATTCAGACCCAAATTCCCCATGTCTTGTTTTGTTGACACAATTTTCATTAACGATAGTGATCAGCGCAAACTTCTGTCTCAAAACACATTGGGTTTCTTGTGGCTTCTTCAGTATAAAAGCGACACTGTGCTTTGCCATTTGAATATCGGAAATGTTTGGTTTGCATTAGCAGTAACTTACAGCTCTGTTACAGACATCATTTCCTGAATCCCTTGAGGGCAATTTAAAAGTGTGGAAGTGCCAGTTTCTGCCGCCAACAATAAAAACTACTAACTAGTTAGATAAATACAAAATGCAAATATATTGAATAGCTATTGCTGTAAAAATGCCAACTATAAAAAGTATTAAAAAATAGAATTTTATTTGATTATAACTTTCAAGGCTCATGATTAGTCTGTTCCTGCCAGATTTACTTCCATTTGACTTCATCCGGTATAATCTAGCAGGAGAACAAAGCCATGTATTAACTCATGGCTCTCCAGTGATAGATCAGTTTACCTGCAGCCTTACAATATGTGCAGTGGTAGAAGTATATATTAAATTCTCGCTCTTCTATACCTTACAATCCTTGCACCAGATGTTCTACAAATCAGCTGGATGTTAAACTCATTTTGAGCAGAGCTCAGTTTTACACCATGATCTGTTTACTCTGTCACATTCCCTTCGAATCCTCCATCTTCTTCAAGACTTCCTGCCTCCTAGGAGAGCGAGACAAGCATTGGAAGTAGACAGACAATTTGGTCTTGTGATTTGTTTTATCCATCACAGAGACGCAGAGCGAAAGGGAAAGAGAGAGTCCTCATCACCTTTGAGCTCCCAGGTGTAATACCTCTGTACCTCTGTACTGTATGTGCCCTGACCCAGAAAGAAGTCGCATTCCCATGCCACCTAGGAGGTTGGCATTAAAAACACAGCCACCGTCCCCACAGGCACACACACACTCCCTCCCACCAGGGGATTGTGGGTAGATGAGTTCACCCCACGGCTCCTTGTTCTGTAGTCATTGGAAAATGTGCGGCTGTTGTTCATGAGGTAAACAGAATCGAGTGCTTTAGATGCTGCTGAAAACCCCGCTGTTGAAATCATCAAAGTGGATGCTGCAGAGTCGAGCTCTGCCTCTTTCTTTCCTGTACCCTATTCTTGTCACTTTCTCTCTTTTATCTGCTATCCTTTTGTCCTCATTTCATTTATTTATTGTTCCTTCTTTTATCCTCTTATCTCATATCCTATCCTCTCCTCTGTTTTTTTTTTTTTTTTGTATATTTTGTCTCATCACCAGTCTGGACAGACATGTGCAGTCACACCACGGGCACCACAAGCCCTTCAAGTGCAAGCTCTGCCCCTTTAAATCTGCCTACGTGAGTCGCTTGAAGAGCCACCTGCATAAGGCACACACAGGTGAAAACACACACACACACACACACACACACACACACATACACACGCATATACATTAAATCACATCTTACAGCTGTATCCATGACTAACAAGGTATGCCCAGTCCAGAATAGCAGTCTCCTGTTTATCGTCCTCCACATTACGATGCTGTGCTTGATTTATCTTATCCAGCATAATGCAACCAGTGGATTAGCTTGAGGAGCAGCTTTGCCATTCACTGAGTACATTAGACACACCTAATTAAGCACATCCAAAAAACTCAAATTCGGATCCAGATTTAAGCACAAACAGCCCAGATGAATATAATGCTAATATCGTGTAATATGGTGGTGAGAACCTCAGCATGCCACCAAGCTGAAGGCATACAGGTGTCCTTATTTATATGCCATTCTCCGCCTGTCATCGCTTTTGTTTTTTGAGCGTGCCAGACGGCAACATTGATCCAAAGACATAAGCATTAAAGAAAAAAGAAAAAAAAGAAGCTCCACCTGGGCAATCAATACACGAGCAAAAAGAAACAATCGTAGAACTGGTAAAGTAGAAAGACCAATTTTCAAACGGCATGAGTGCTCTCAACTGTCTGATTGGAGCGAACAAGAAGCAGCAGTAAGAGTTAACAACTTCTGTGGATAATTGAGACAAACCTATTCTGAGTTGCGATTACATTTGAAAAGTGGAGTTTGGTGATTATGTAGACTTTCACTTTTATTCTTTGTGAAAAAAAATATACATTAAATCTCATACCCTTTATTCTTGCTTTTAGTCCAACAAGCTAAAGAAACGTTTGGACTGACGCATCCACACCCAGGAGCAATCTTCTTCCAAACAATATGTTCTTACCAGAAGCAGTTCAATAAGGTAGTGGCTTCCTTATTAAACTACTTCTGGTAAGAACATGTGACAGCCAGATCAGATTTGGTAGTAATGGCTTCACTCCTCAGGGTACTGCTTGCATTAAGCAAATATATTCAGCAGAAACAGGAAGCAAGATGCTGTAAATCCCCCATGGGTAAATTTAAAACTCGACCGAAGCATTTGCCAGAAACATACATCGTAGCCAAAACAGCATGAGTACAGTGACAAACTGGAGCAGCATAAATCATAACGTACTGTCCTTTGTTCTCACCACCTGCACAAATCTCCATTTAATGTTGGTCTTTGTGTCAGTGTAACGACAATAGTAGTTTCACATTGTAGCAGTAGTGTTTCTGACACACTCTACTGTTGTTTTTTGTTGGATAATACAAAATCAAATTTGTACAGTCATTTCCAAATTGTCTAAAAGGACAGTTGAAGTGTCCGAATGTGGATCTGACTGAATATGTTTGTTAATAATTTCATGATTATGTGTGATATCCGGAGACATTTGTGTTTGAATTTTTGAAGAAACTTTGATAAATGGTGCAGCTCAACATTTTCTTAAACAAAATTACGCTAATTAGTCCAAGGGGAGCGCTAAGTGAGTGCAAGGTGACATATTTGTTACAGCTTGGCTCAGAGGGGAATAGCTTTGTTTGCGGTGGAGGATTTGTTTATTATTACATTTATAGGTCTCTGCTAATCTTCATCTAATATTCCATTTGTATGTTTCATAACCTTGTCAAGTTGTTGACTTATGATTCTTGTTTATCTCACAGGTGAGCAGCACACATACAAGTGCTTGTCGTGCCCTTTCTCTTCCATGACCATCAGCCAGCTGAAGGAGCACTCTCTGAGAGACCACGGTGAGGCCCTGACCCTCCCCAAACTCCGGGCTGCTACCCAGGCTGCTCATGCCACCTTCAGGCCCTCCCGGCTGACCAGTAACACAGAGCAGACTCCCTTGCCCTCAGATGGTACGAGATCATGTGTAGTATCATTTTAATAGATATAATGTCATATGGTGCTTGTCAGGCCAGATTTTTGGAAAATTTCAAAAGCAGAATCCACTGTGAGACAGAAATATAACACACAGACATGGTACACATATTTTTAAATTCAGTATAACTCTCTGAGGATATTATCTCCGAGGTCCATCGTGAATAAATGTCCATAAATCTGCTCTGAAATAACTCCAGTTCAGAAGTTTTGTTCAGTATTGGTATCCAGTAATAACTGTCTGTACAGCCATGGGTACACTGCAAACAGGAACTGCTAGTAGCTGATTCAGCAAACTGTTCATGCTGCCAGTTTTCCAAATTGTAAACAAACGTAGGATAAAAAAAAAACCAGGCTCAAGTTGACACCATGGCAAAGTTTACTTCCTGTTTACATCTCCGAAAGCATAACGAAAACTGTCGTTCCATGACATGATCATCCCTCAGATTTTACTATTGGGAGTGACAAAATCCATTAATGTTCACTTTTTTCAATATTTTTTTTGACATAAATGTAATTTTTCATCTGAGGCAGGGGGCACAATGTCAGACTTTGAAAACCCTTGGTTGTAAAAGTAAGGTTTTGAAAATTGTGCGTTGTAATTTCCCACAGCCAGGAAGAGATATTCACATGTCTTTAATGCAACCAAATACCCAATATCCAAATAGATTCACTTTACTGTTTTTATTATATGGCAAAGAAAAGCATCAAATCCTCACACTCAAAGCAATTCAGGCAATGTGTGGGCTAAAAATGCCAGGCCTGTTCATCAAGGTGGTTTGATTTTTTAAAATACTTTTAATGTTATAGCATCAACAAGTCTGTGTCTTATTCATAGTATCTGGTAGAGGGGGGTGTGCACAGATTGAATAAATTACCATGAGAATTTAGGCATCTGACTGCTCAGATTTGGCTGCCTTAGCCTTCTTTAATGTTGCTGTACGACACTTTTCTTCGCAGAATATATTCAATTGAAGAGGCACCTTCCCAGTAGGTTGGCGTAGCAGCAAACTCCTTGATGTGATGCCATGTTTTAGGTGTTTTAGTGTCCGTGCAGCCACTGCTGTAGCTTGCAGACTGTTCTTGGCAGCAGCTGTTACCTTGCTGCTGGAGCTGTGGAATCTTCCCTGGAGCTGAAGCAGGGCAGCATTCCTCAATGCACCAACCACCACTGTCAGCTGTGCCCCACCAAGACAAATGAAGCATTGAGAAAGAGCAGAGCTGACACACTGGATGTCTCTCTACCACGCCACAGTAGCTACCTTCAGTCGAATGTCTAAAATTCTGATGTTTGCAGTGGAATAGAGTGTTTGTACTTTTTTTTTTTTTTTTTTTGGCAGTGAAATATGTTTTACTATTTCATTGCTTCTCATTAGCAGGGATGGTTACTTCAACTTCTTGAAAATGATTTGAATATAGATGCGGTTTGTTTCAATGTTTCCACCTGCACCTGCCCAAAACTATGAAAAATTCTTTGAAATCCAACCCCATCCTCAAAATATTTCCCCTCCTCCTCCTCTGTCTTCTTCAGCTCCTCACACAAGTAACCCGCCCGTCATTTATGCAGTGTGCTGTAATAGACATTTATCCATTCAAGACGACACATCACTACCTGACTACAAAATTTTCTCTCCATCTGCTATCTCATCTTCATACATCTCCACAATGCAGAGAGGATATTAAAAGCAAGAGTCAACTGTGGCATTGTCTGATTTGTATGAATTCCTCTGGCTCTACCGCAAAAGTGAGAAATTGGATCTCAAGCGTTTTATAAAGTAAAAGTTAAAAAGTAAAGTTTTTTTCCCCCTCCATGCTTCCTCATACCCTGAGTGCTGAATGAGGCATTTTTCACATGAATAGATATTCTATTAGTGGCACTGTGGTTTATTTATTGATGTGTCGGAGGCTCAAAGTAGGACGAGAAGATGAGCTCACTCACTGTAGGCTCATGAGAAAGGGGATGAGGAGGGAAATGTTTGGGGACAAATGATGACAGTCACAGTTACACTTCTGTGTCTGCGAGAGGGGAGGGGACAGTTGGTGTGGGCGCAACTCACTTCTGGATAGTCGTGTCTCCTTTAGAAAGGAAAGGAGCCACTGCTGTCAGCTGATGATTTATTAAATATTAAAAACATGGATTTTCTTTTTTGAGGAAATAATCAGACATCTCTCACAAAAAGAATCAATTTGGAGGAGATACATAAAGTAGGTTAAACTCCATCCCGCCGAGCAAAAATTGGTGTTGGAATAACATGACTCTCAGATGTACGGTGGCTATTGTGAGTTGGAAATTAGCTCCCAAATCCTCTTGAAATTAATATTCATTCATTCACAAATAAATGAATGAATGAATGAATGTCCTTGTTCAAGTGGTTACTTCTTGATTATGTAAGAAAATAATGATGAAATATAATAATCTAAATACACTTTGGAGCCTGAAAAACATACCTTGTGCTATGCTGAAACATTATGTATCCATAATAATATCTATTGACCAGAAGTGATAGATACCAATATAAAAATGTATAAATATTTCATAACAAGAAAAGTCCTCTTTTCAAAATTCCACTAAAGTCAAAGTACAGAAGTTTATGAGCTTAATGTAAGCAGATCTGCTGCAACTGATACAGAATTTAACAACTTTCTACAGTGTTAGGTTCAGTAGTTTAGTCCAGTGGTCACAACCTGGAGGTCGGGCCCTCTGAGGGGTTGGAACTGTGGTTGGAAAATTAGCAAAACAAAGCTCTACCAAACACATGCTCTGTATTCATTATTTGGACTTTTTTTTTTTTTTTTTTTTTGGACAATCTTTGTATCTTTTTTATTTTCATTTTATTGAAATGATACCATACAACTGCTAACAACAACTTCTAAAATGTGACAACTAGACATGTTTTTTTTTTTTTTTGGAAGTGCTTACAAGCGAAAACTGGTTTCCAGTGCACTGAATTTAAATCTGTAAAGTAATAAACAAGTAACCAAGTGCAGTGGAGTAGCAGTGTAATGTAGCATAAAATAAATACAGTACTCGAGTAAATGTACTCAGTCACTTTTCAGCACTGCTCCAGACTACAGGGAAGTTCTGTATTTGTTGGCCCCAGCTACTACACATTAGTGTTTCCATGTCCACATGTATCCAAACAGCATGTTACAGTTTGATAAAGTTTTCTTACTGTCTCAATCCCTCTCTCAGATCCATCCTACCTGGAGCCAGCCGATGTTCGTCAGCAGCTTAGTCATTACCAGCTGGCCTCCCGCAGTCAAATGTCTTCCGGCTCGATGACCGGTGGTTTGACAGTGGTTGACAATCGACCAGACAGCGTCCTCACTTGTGAGTTCTGTGAGTTCAGCTCTGGCTACATGCAGAGCCTTCGTCGTCACTACAGGGACCGCCACGGTGGCAAGAAGCTCTTCAAGTGCAAAGACTGTTCCTTTTTCACCTGCTACAAGTGAGAGACAACTTCACTTTGACAGGGAAATGACTCAGGGAAAATGGCCGTGATGTTTTCTTCTTTGCTATATGCCGTTTGTGAGAAGATAGACGCTAAATGAATTTGCAAACACACAAAATATTTTTTGTGTTAATTTTGGTAGACTAATGACTCCTGTCTGCCTGTAAATCTGTCTCAGGAATACCTTCACCATGCATGTGGAGGCTGGACACAACAACAATGCACCTGAGGACCTCCCTAAAGACCTGCGCTGCCCTCTCTGCCTCTACCACACCAAACACAAGAGCAATATGATTGACCACATTGTCCTGCACAGAGGTACGCATCAGAGACAAAGAAAAGATTTCTTTTAAAGGAACAGTCTCACGCTTTGGAAAATGGGCTTATCCGATTTCTAGCTGAGATTTAGATGATTCAACTCTCTGAGACCACTTCTATGTCTGCTACAGCCAGGAGATGGTTAGCTTAGGATAATAATAATAATAATATAATAATAATAGCTTAGCATAGACTGGAAATAAGAGGTAACAGCTACTGCCGTGCTATTTTTTCACCGTGTGCAGTGACTTCTTGGAGTGGCAACAAGACTCCAGGAAGTCGCTGCACCCTTCCAAAAACAATGAGCCTCATAGAATTGCAACCTTTCCATAAAGATTACACAAATAAGTTTTAGAGGTGCTTTTAGGCAGATGTTGTTACCTTTGGATGGAGCCAGGCTAGCTGTTTCCACCTAGTTTCCAGTCTTTAAGCTAAGCTAAGCTCTTGGCAAAAAAGTGAATAACCAAATGTCGAAACATTCATTTATCCATAAACGGTCAAGTGAAGACCTTATAACCCTTGTGCTGGCAGTTGTACCGTTTTAAAGAATTGATTTAAGAAGGTTCTACAGCACAGGGCTCATCACACATTTCTGAGTTGCTGAGGAACTGAACTTGTTTGATATGCAACTTGTTTTCCGTCATAAGAAATGTTAATATGATAATATCACACGTAATATATAAAAAAGATGTACAAGCGGAGATTTTAGTTTTTAAATAATTAAGGCATTGTTTACTGTATATGACAATGTTCACAAGAACTGAAAGTAATTTAAAAAACTCTAAAAGCATAGAGGGATGGAACTGGCTCTGATGAGTTGATAAACCTTTTTGTAGTGTTTAGGTGGTTTTTATATGACACTGTCTTTATTTATCTAGAAGTGTGTTTGTGTTGAAACTGAGAAAATGACAAAACCACCAGAAGGTAACAGCCACTGTGATTGCACTTTTCTGTGTATGTGTGAGCGTGTGTGTGTGTGTGTGTGTGTGTGTGTGTGTGTGTGTGTGTGTGTGTGTGGACAAATGTTATTTGATATCTCTCCTGCGCCCCCACGTCTCCCCTCTCTCCTCTTCCCATTGTGTCGGTATAGGTCTCACTTTTCCTCTCTCCCTGTCCCCCGCTCCACCATTATTTCCCTTCCCTTCCTCCGACCTAATAATCCACATCGCTCTCTCCTCTTCCTCCACCAGAGGAGCGAGTGGCTCCACTGGAGGTCAGCCGCTCCAAGCTGTCACGCCACCTTCAGGGCCTGGTATTTCGTTGCCACAAATGCACCTTCACATGCTCCAGTGACCAGGCCCTGCAGCTGCACCTGCAGAAGCACGCTGAGATCAAGCCTTACCAGTGCCAGCTCTGCTATTATGATAGCAGTCGACGAAATCAGCTAGAGGAGCATCTCCGCCTTGAGCACAAGGTCTGTTGGAGTCCAGATATGAAGTTTTCTGTAACTGAATTTAAATTGATATACATTTCATAATTGGTTCCTACAATAAAATAAAAAAAGTAATAGGAATGTGGCCATGACAGCTGTAAACAGTGGCCTCATTTTGCAGATTAAAGCCTTTTCTTTTATCACCATCAAAGTCAGAGAGTGTGGTTTTTTGGTAAGAATAGGTTAATCATCAGTCTGCTTAATGGATTTATACACTCTGTATTCAACTGTTCAAATATGGCTTTTGCTGTTTTTATAGGAGGTAAATATGAAACTAGTGCTATATTATGTACTATATTCCCATAGTGTTGATATATTATATATAACAGCAAATCCAATTTACAATTCCCAAATCAAACATATCCTTAGTAATCAGCAGCTGAACCGTAAACAACAGATATCTTGTAAACATCTGATACCCAGAACTGTTTAACTGGTCCTTTTCTTTCTTCTTTTTTAAAGAAGTGATTTATATAATTAGGCAAGTGAAGAGTTTTTTCCTTGACTAACAAAGTCCAGTGGAAATATTTTAACACAGCAGCATAGTAGGGGAACCTTGATGCAGAAAGTGTTATACGTTTTTTGTGATCACATTTTGAAGTGATGCCGTGCAGCAGATTGAGTGAGGATGCAGATAGATTGTAAAAAAAACAGTCAATACCCATTAAAGTATGTTGTTGAAATTAGTGCAGCAGCAGCAGCAGCACAGGGAATTGCTGTGTTTATTTGAAACTTAATATACAACTATCATTTTTTTTAGAATAGCTTAACCACTATCATCAGTTAAATGTTAACAAACTACTCCCAGTAACTACAAGCGAACCCTTCCTGCAGCAGTTTCACATTAGAATCCAAATCAGTCCATGTTAATATAAGACAGGGAAAACACTGTTTGTAAGTTTTGCTGTTGCTAGCCAACATTAGCAGTTTGCTTACCAGCGTACTTACTCTCAAACTTCATTCCTTTACTCGCCAGAAGCTGTCGGCAGTGGTGGAAAGCAACACCAATGTCTTTTTTCTGTCACTTCTTTTCTTCCTCTGAAGTTAGCATGCTAACCAGCTAGCCTCTGCCTGTTCCAGCAAGTCTCACTGTCCGATAGTTTACTCACTGTAGCCTCCAACCTGTCCTGAAGATGTAGCTCTGCGCAGATTTTTTATTATATAGACAACAATAGCCAAAGCTCTTGTCAATTTTGAGCAGCAGAGAAAACTTACAAATAGCCTCTTTAATGACCTCATTGCAGCTACCATATATTATGTCTGTGGTATTTTTTTGAACATCAACAAAACTTAATTAAATGAGAAAACATTAGAAGATTGAACCATGAAGTCAATCAGGAGTAGGAAAGTATGTAAACTTTCTAATGTTTGTCATTAGGCCCACAAAGTCATTTTTACATTCAAACGTCTTCATTCTTCTTCAAATGAAGCATTTCCACACAAGCTAATAAATCTAAAAATTAAACTCCAGACTGCGTCTTGACATACAGTATAAGGAGATAGAAATATCAGACAAATGGCTTCTGATACAATAGAGAGATGAGTAGGTGCACACATATCAGCCAGCTCAAGCTTCAGTATATTGTGACCACATCCAGGAGAGAGAAGGTTTCATCTCTTGCTTAATGGGGATAATTCATGAGATGATGTGAGAAGGCAGATGGTATTTTAGGAGTTTACAGTACATTAAACTTTAAAGGGCACCCGGTCATCATTTTTCATTCATTACATGTCTAGATGCCTGATTTTACAAAATGCATGCTGGGATGTCCAGCCCACCTGTTGCCTAAAATAGGTTATAGATAATGGATGAATGGAAGAAAAATAATACGGTCGAATCATTTTTAGTTCTTGTGTGGTTGAATATGGCATCTGTGGATCTTGGGTGAGGGGACCCGCCCTGCAGTTGTCAAGAGGGAGGGACTTGATATTTCTGGAAATTAGGAAGAATCTGATATAGGTCGGAGGAGGGACCAAGCATCTCTGGAATAGTGAGGAGAAGGAGCAGGAGAGCTCTGTGAGATAGCCAGAGAAGTGTGTAATTCTAAAAAGAGGAGAAGGGAAGGACAAAGGAAATCAGAGGAATGTGGTGAAGTCTTATAGTTGTGCATTTTTATTATTATGCTTATCAGTGCACATTTAATTGTGGCTCTCAGCAGAGTTAAGCACCCATCCTCATCCATATTATCATTTGGTAAAGAAGTGTCGAGATGTTAGATGAAGGCTTCTGAATCATTCATCATCAACTACACAGAGCAATCATTTAGCACTTCTCTATCTCACTGAGTTGTAGGCCTTAATAGCACATCAGGCAGTAAATTCATTTTTCTTCTGTTGTTGCTGGATTAATATAAATGTACACTTCAGTCTTGGAAACACTTAAATATCCATTGTAGACCTGGGAGTCAGAGTATCTGTTGTTAAAAGGGAGAACAAGAGATACAGCTCATCCACTGGAGGAAGACCGCAGGGACAGACATATACACTGCTGGGAAGTGTATCGCCTGCTCCAGCTCTGAGTCTTTAGGGAGGATGGGAGGAGGGAATTACTGAGGGAGAGTGTCATAATTTACCGTACAACAAGTTGCATAAGCAATGAGATGAGCAAGATCTGTTATCAAACCTCCCACCTTTGTTAAAATGACTTATGTTTCAGATCATTTTCCCCCGGTGGTCACAAAGCGTACAAACACATATCTTGTTCGAGAGATCCTCAGTGTTTCATTCTTTTGAATTAGATCTCATTAATGGGAACAGTGAAAACGTGAACATTTGACTGTCGACTGAGACTGGCCTTCACCTTGAAAAGCCTGCTATCTCAGTTGATTTAGTACTTTGGAGTAAAATAAATCAGAAATTTTTATGGCAGTGTCTTTGCCTCAGAACATAAAGTTACTGCTGAAAAAACATTAACTGGTTTTTACTATAGCTTTAATATTGAGTATAGGTGGGGCATAAATTTGGGTCACAATTAATGACCATAGATTCAAGAAACACAGCTAATTTACAGTAAAGAACCAAACAATTAGGGACAAATAGACATAAGATTTAGTCACTTAACCCAGTTGTAATAATTTGCATATATTTTCTAGAGATTTTATAAAAGCTTTTAAAAGAAAGGGTATGATTCTTGAGCTTCTCTGCTAAATGTTACATAGAAAATTTGTAACAATCAACCTAAAATTTCTGTACTTACTTTTGCATTTTAGCTAATTTTTATAAATAAAAGAGAAGAGAAAAGAAGAAAAATGTAATCCTACACATGCATGAATGTCCAACTGTCATTTGTTGATATTTTTTAAAGCTTCAACAAGCTGCATTGGAAAAGAAAAGCCCCCCAAATGCAAGCAAAGCAAGTTCTAAAAGACGAAATACCAAACTGATAAATACATCCTGTTTCTGATCAGGTTATCCGCAACTTTGAGCTGATGGGTCGAGTCAACCTGGACCAGCTGCAGATGATAAAGGAACAAGGGAGCAGCGCAGAGGAGGAAGAGGAGAGAGAAATGATGGAGATGGTAGTAGATGAAAAAATTGTAGCTACAGAGGAGGAGGAGGAGGACGACGATGACGATGAAGGAATGGAAATGATGGAAAACATGGTGGATGAACAGAGAGAGGTAGATGATGAAGAGATGGGGGACAACATCAAAGAGGAAGATGAAGAGGAGGAGGAAGAGGAGGAGGAAGAAGAAGAGGAGGAAGTTAAGGGGGTGGAGGAAGAGAAGCCTGCCCCACAGGGTAAATACAGATGATCATCAATGAAATCCTGTTCTGTTGGCTGAATAAAAATCTCTACATATCATGTTAGTTATTGTTCACTCATATAGACAGACAGTGTCCATATCCAAGGACTATTATAAACAACGTTACACCACTTTATTTCAAATAAATCAAATAGGCAGGCAGCATGTAGAAGAAAAAACAGTCTCACACCAGGCTGTCAAGTACAATGGCTGATGTTTGCTGAAAGAGCAAATATATAGTCTGCTTCACACCTGGGCCATCTAGTCAGTCAGACACGACTGAATGCAATGTAACTGCGGTATATGAGCTCATCTCAGCAGCTTTCTTTACAAACCTACTGGGATCACGCTGTAAATGTGTATCTGCTGAAAAGCCATTTGCTACAGTGTTCTCAGTTGGTTTATATCAAATTGTGATCTGTGTAAAAAAAAAAAACCTCCTGTGTCTCATATGAAGTGTGCTCATAAGTAAGAAGACAATCACACCTCCAGAATATTGTTTATTTTGGAAGTCCCACGACGTACATATGTTTTTTTAATGTCTTTTAGCTGTCCTTCAGGAGCAGTGTTTGTCTTCCAAAATAACCAAAGTCTCATTGTTATTCTGAATTGATTTCTTTATTTCATTTGTCTAGGCTACTAGTTGCTGAATAGACATGACTGGTGTTGGTTGCTCTCTGAAGGAAAAAGTAGAACTAAACATACACAAACATACAAAGGAACCAACATTCACTTCTAATACATTACACTTTTTACTTGATGATTGGTGTAAAATTACTACTTGAATGTTAATGAATAAACTCTAGCAATAAATGTTTCTATTGTTTTCAAATTTTGTTACAAATAGGATATAAACATACATGAAATTACAGTATTCTGAGACTAACCAATCATTTGAACTCTGTGTCCCAGAGGTCCTTGCATCTCCTACCAGCAGTAGCAGCAGCAGCAGCTCTGGGCCCGGCGCTGTAGAGAAGCGTCTTCCCTGTGAGTTCTGTGGCCGCTGCTTCACCAACAGCCTAGAGTGGGAACGACATGTCCTTCGACATGGCATGTTAGTATTTTTTTTTCTTTTTTTCTCTTTCTCCTCTTCTCTCTCTCTCTCTCTTTGTGTGTGAGCTATTTGTTGGATTGCAATGAAATTTGGCACAGGCATTCATATTGCCCCTCTCAGGATGAAATGTAATAACTATGATGATGGTCTGACTTTTCATCTAGCACCATCATCAGGTCAAGTTTTTAAACTTGTTCAGTACTTTGAATTACAACCAAATACCTGCAAAACTAGTCAGGCCTACCTTTCTACTCAGGGTCAGCTCAGCTGTACTTTGTGTTTAGTGCCAATTAACAAATGTTCGCATGTTAACATGCTAAACTAAGATGGTGAACATGCTAAACATTATATCTTCCAAACATCAGCATGTTGGAATGGGCACTTTGAGCATGTAAGTATTTAGCTTAAAGCACCAGTGTGTCTAAATACAGCCTGACAGAGTCACTTCAGTTTAAGTTTAGTCTTGTTTTATTACTGTATATCTGCCCTCCCTGTCATTAGTCTTATTTCTATTATTATATTATAATTTTATTATTCTTATTTTTGCTCCCTTCTGCACTTGCAGGATGGTTAACAACAGTCGGATGGACACCAGCACCACTGCAGCAATAGAGGCCTCAGCTTCATCTTCCACTGGCTCCTCTGTCCTGGTGGACACAGGACTGGACCTGTCCAGCGCCAGAAAAGAGGAAGGGAACCCTGCTGAACTATCACTGAGAAGTCAAAGCCAGTATATGGAGGACAAAGACATGCTCGACACCAAAAAGGATCAACAGTTTGGTTGAACAGATTGTGGCATCTCGGGATATTGTGCTAGAAAAAGATAACTTTGGGTAGGATCAGCACTGAGTTGGATCTTAAGATAGAATGTCAAAGGAAACAAAAAAGATTAAAATGGAAAAAAGTGACTTCTTATGAGTTGGCACATTATTAGATTTTAGGTGTTCCATATATAAGTATTAGGTTGTGCTGCATAAAATGGCTGAGCTCTTTTCATGAGCGGTCCCCTAGGACAGATCTTAATATATTGGTAACCAATAGTGAACAGAACTCTTTATTGCTGACATTCTGGTCAAATCTACAGTGAAAGATCCCACCTAGATAAAAGTAAGCTATTTATAAAGAATTTTGTCCAAAATGAGAAACTAAATTTAGCATTTTATTATTTGAAGCACCTTTTACAACCCCCCCCCCTCTCCCCCTGCTCACCCAAAATGGGGGTACTGTAAATTTACCTAGCAGACACAAACAAGATATGAAAGCATTTATAACCATGGCCCACTGTAGAGCTACCTTTTCTTGTTTCTTGTTGAAATTTGAGACTTTCTTCATCTTAGCCTTGTGTTAAATGTGTAGAAGTTTTCATTGAGGAGTCGCACCTTATCTATTTTAGCTAAGTCATAAATCATGTTTTATTCATTCGTAGAAAAACTGACAATTTCCCCCAATGTTTGTAGCAAATTGCTATATTTTAGGTCCCTTAATATTATACTACGTATAAGCCTTCAGCCTGTGGCACCCTCAACCTCTCATTTTGACTGTACTATTTTATTGTCCAGTAATTTCACAGATAAAACCATAGAAATAAAGGTAATACTTTCAATATCGTTTTACCTGTAGGATATCATATTGTTTGTGATCCAGGTTACCACTCAGCTGAGTTGCACAGGTCAGAATAACAACAGAGATATGTTAACTGAAAGCGGTATCCGTTAAGGGTTAGCCTGGAATATAACAACAGGTTAGTGGCATCTTGACCAACAGACAGAGATTACACTTGTCTTTTCAGTGCAAAATGTGTGATTAGCTTAGTTAGAATCCATCCAAAGACTTTTACTGACAGATGGTTAAGAGATCTCTCAGAGATCCGTAACAGTGTGCAGCTCTGGGTGCGGTCTGGTTCACTGGAATACGCTGTGCACAGGATCGGACCACATGTACAGCCAAAGTGTTGACCACCACGGCTGAGTGCTGACGCCAGCGTGCAAGTGCCTTAAAATGCAGTTCCTCCAATGGCCTCTATATGGCCTTAATTGCTTAAAAGAAAAAGTCCAACTGTTTTGAAGTAAGTAGGAAAATACCCAACTTCTCTCTCAAAGTATAAAGTCAAGATCTATTCCTACAAGAATCTATGGCCTCAACATCTGTTTTCACTCCTCCTAATGTGTGCCTTAGTGGCAATTTTGAGAGTCATTATTTAGTTAAGATCAGATTAGATCAAATTTGATTGAGCTTTATTGTAACAACAAAATATGGTTTAGCATCTACCTAGATCAGAGCAAAGAGGACGTTGGGGCGTAAAGCTTTAGTTTGACACAGATTACAAAAAAAACCAACATATTTTCTCATCAACCTCTAGTGGTAAATGCTTTAGTTCGAGATCCCCTTCTCTGAGATTTCCACTGCCATCCTCATCCAGTGGAAGTGAATGGAATTTCATTTGCTTAACTCACAGCATTGAAAAATTAGAGCAGTTTTCATTAGAACTGTTTTCTACCAAATAAATAGTTCTTATGAAACTTGTTTAGAACATGTCCTGCTTTATTATCTGGAGTAAAGGGGGAGATGGTGTTTAGGGGAAAAGTGCTGCTAATGTGTGTGTGTGTGTATTTTGTTTTTGTTTTTTTGATGATGTGAGCACCACAAATGAAATTCCATGCTAAAATGTTCAAAGCCATGTTTGCATAGTTGTCAGGTGTCTTGGGCTTTCACAGTCAGCCCCTGGTGATTACCTCAACTCCATCCAGGTTCACTACAGTGTCCATATTTGGATCTTCAGGCTCCAAATGACTGACAGGCTGGCATGGAGCATCTAGGCAAACCCAAATCCAAAATGTAAGGCTGATGCCATAAACATGGCAGTGTTTTTTTTATACAATCTATGGTCCAGTTTTGACATGTTGGGATACACTGAAAAGACAAGTGTAACTAGGTCAAAAAGCCATAATATTTGTTTCCACATACATAAGAGTATATGTGCCACTGGGACTGTACGTTGAAGACGTACACCTTCACCGTCCCCCCCCCCCCCCCCCCCCAACTTAAACCCCTTTAAATTCTCACCCTGGATTGACACAACTGTCACAGCCTGCATTTGTGTGCTTCGTTTTAGACAAAGTTGTTGTGTTATTGTTGATATTGACAAAAGGCAGAGATTGTATTTGCTGGAATTTGCTGCTTGAATGCCCTAAAGCCTTATAAGAACTGAATAGCAATTAAGTCAAATTTATGTCCAATTGGAATAAGATCAATAAGCAACGTTAAAACAGTCTGAAATAAAATGACTGATAACAGCAATTTCAAATTTGTAGAGTAACACGGTTAATCTAATTGTGTTCTTGGTACCAAAATATTTACCAAGCCTGTTGTGTTTGCTGCTGTGATTGTCTTTCCTGAGCGTTGAACCTTTGATTGAAATGGGAAATCTGGGTTTGGATCATAGAATTTTAGAATTAGAGTTCTATTGGTGGAACCCAGATAAGCTACATGTTTGCAGCCATGTATAGAAAACAAAACTACTCGTTAAGTGTTTGAACTGTGGTGTTTCAGAAAGGATACTTTAACCCTTTTTTCCTTTAGGTGTTCTTATTTTTAAAAAAGAAAAAAAAAATGAATCTAAAGATGATAGATTACCCTTCGGGGCTTTTTGAGTCCCCAATCCAACATTATTACGCTGTTGTACAATGTCTGGTTACAATGAAAAATATCTCCTTTTTTGTACTGTGATGGGAATGAGCAGATAGGAAGATCAGTGTGGTTGTACAATATTTAAACACATGAAGGAAAATGATGCCGTTCTCTTATAATTAATGGTCAGGGCTTTTATTTTGAAGAAGAAAAACATGGGAAAGTAAGAGACAAGAAAAAAATAGTTCCCTTGGGAGCATTTCCTCAAACTGCTTGGTCTCTTTCTGGGCTTCACCACCATCTGGGTTGACACTCAACCTGTAGATCCCTCTGAGATCTAGCTCAGTCATATTTAATCCAAAATCTGACACTCCAGTATCGTCTATCCATGGCCAGTAAGGGCATCAGCTCACTAGCTCCAAGGACGCCTGCCTTTAGTCTACCTAGTCAACAAGAGGTGGGACAGTAGCAGCCCCACTCTGCTCCTCAGTCCTTGTTAATACCTTAAAGATCAGTTGAGTTGGTGCTGAATCTCAAAGCCCTTTTTCTGTTTTACAGGACCAGCTTGTAGCTTTTTTGGAAGTAAAACTGTTTGAAAACTGTTGTTGTAGTAATAAGCTTTGTAAGGCAGCTTATTACCCAGCTTGATATCCCAGTGTAAACCAGATGATAAACTGGGACAATCTGGGTAATGAAGCTGTCAACCCAAAATTATTTGTTGTTCTGTGATCATTTGAATAGAAAATGACTATGAATCCTTCACTGTGTGCAGTCTATAGACTGTAATATTCCCAGTTTACCCAAAGTTAAACCCCTGCTGACAACACACTGGATACTTGTATATATGTTTAGTTTGTTTCCAATGCATTTCTCTTTTCAGACTGTTGTCTCCATAGTTTGACACTAGAATCTCTCCTTCTTGCCTTTCTTCCCATATAAATCTGATTACCTGATGGTGGGTTGTGATGTTGCCTAGAATGATTGTTTACAATTTTATTCCATTTATCTCTGGATATTCTGTAAATATTGTAATTCATTGTCTTTTTTTAACTTGATAATAAAGTTATCAGATAACGGTTGATGGGGTTTCTCTCCTCTCTGTACAGACATGCCATAAAAATTGAATTATTATTATTAGCTCTAAAATGTGGCATTTCCATACTTGACACTACGATTTTAAGAGATAAGACTGAGCCACAGTATGTGATAATTTGAAGATAAATTTGTGATACATGATGTATTTTTTTAATATACACTATATTGCCAAAAGTATTCGCTAACCTGCCTTGACTCGCATATAAACTTAAGCGACATCCCATTCTTAATCCATAGGGTTTAATATGACGTCGGTCCACCCTTTGCAGCTATAATAGCTTTAACTCTTCTGTCCACAAGGTTCAGGAGTGTGTTTATGGGAATTTGTGACCATTCTTCCAGAAGCGCATTTGTGAGGTCACACACTGATGTTGGAGAAGGCCTGGCTCTCAGTCTCTGCTCTAATTCATACCAAAGGTTGAGGTCAGGACTCTGCGCAGGCCGGTCAAGTTCATTCACACCAAACTCTCTCATCCATGTCTTTATGGACCTTGCTTTGTGCACTGGTGCACAGTCATGTTGGAAGAGGAAGGGGCCATCTCCACACTGTTCCCACAAAGTTGGGAGCATGGAATTGTCCAAAATCTCTTGGTATGCTAAAGCATTCAGAGTTCCTTTCACTGGAAGTAAGGGGCCAAGCCCAGCTCCTGAAAAGCAAGCCCACACCATAATCCCCCCTCCACCAAACTTTACACTTGGCACAATGCAGTCATACAAGTACCGTTCTCCTGGCAACCGCCAAACCCAGACTCGTCCATCAGATTGCCAGATGGAGAAGCGCGATTCGTCACTCCAGAGAATGCATCTCCACTGCTCTAGAGTCCAGTGGCGGCGTGCTTTACACCACTGCATCCAACGCTTTGCATTGCACTTGGTGATGTATGGCTTGGATGCAGCTGCTTGGCTATGGAAACCCATTCCATGAAGCTCTCTACGCACTGTTCTTGAGCTAATCTGAAGGCCACATGAAGTTTGGAGGCCTGTAGCGATCGTCTCTGCAGAAGGTCGGCAACCTCTGCACACTATGCGCCTCAGCATCCGCTGACCCCGCTCCGTCAGTTTACGTGGCCTACCACTTCGTGGCTGAGTTGCTGTCGTTCCCAATCGCTTCCACTTTGTTATAATACAACTGACAGTTGACTGTGGAATATTTAGGAGCGAGGAAATTTCACGACTGGACTTGTTGCACAGGTGGCATCCTATCACAGTACCGCGCTGGAATTCACTCTCCCTAGAGCGACCCATTCTTTCACAAATGTTTGTAGCAACAGTCTGCACGTGTAACCCCTTATGTTCTGCCTCACTCCAGCAGAATGACGAGACTGGCTTTGATCATGTTCACAGCATTTAATTTTCATCCTCTGTGTAAACAGATAAACAACACAATAGTGTGGTTGGCATTGTCCTCACACACAGCTCCAGCCCCATAACATGGAAGTCCAAGCAGCAAAAGGGGTGTGATTAAGACAGTCAATGTGATCGTATAGTTTTTACACAACATTAATTTTATTTTTATTTTTTTAACATGACATGAAATCATGAAATATTTTTCTCACAGCATCAACTATTTTTAGCCATGAACCTCTTTTTAAGTAAACAATGCATTAAAAAATGAAATACAAAATCAGATGCAAAGGCTCTCACCAATAAAAAAAATAAAAAATAAAATGGTACTAAACTAAAACGTTTCTTTTTTTTTTAATATAAAACATACCTGTGTAAACAGATAAACAACACAATAGTGTGGTTGGCGTTGTCCTCACTCACACACACACACACAGCTCCTGCCCCATACACAAAAAGAGACACACAACATGTACAATGAAGCTACATCAATACGTTGTCGCTACTGCGCAGTGCTAGCTAACAAGTTAGCAACTCCGCTCGGCCTAAACACAGAATTAACTGCACAATACCAACTTACTAACAGTTGCAAAACATTTCAACAATGTCTATATCACTCAACATATACTTTGTTTTCAGTGAAATTTGTGCATTGCAGATTAAAATAGAAAAGTCACGGAGCTGTGTGCACTACATACCATGGAAGTCCAAGCAGCAAAAGGAACCAGCTGCTGGCTTCCGGTAACTAAACCAACCACATCCGTCAAAATAAAATATCTCTCCAAAATAAAATACAACGGAGCCTTGCATAAATAAACCAAAAATAAACATCCATCAATATTAAAATAAAATAAGAACTAAATTAAAGGAACACTCTGTGGATTTTGACAAACTTCAAACAAACAAAACAACGTTGTTACACATGCCTAGGTGCTTGATTTTATAAACCTGTGGCCATGGAGGTGATTGGAACAACTGATTTCAATTATTTGGTTGGGTGAGTGAATACTTTTGGCAATATAGTGTATCTTCTGCATACTTAATATCACACATATCACTTCCTAGGGTGTAATATATAACTTCCGCTGCCCTCTAAATCAT
The DNA here is from genome assembly GCF_046630095.1 of Trachinotus anak. NCBI lineage: Eukaryota > Metazoa > Chordata > Actinopteri > Carangiformes > Carangidae > Trachinotus > Trachinotus anak. The sequence continues at coordinate 7,722,198 of NW_027273879.1, read as the reverse complement.
TAAATTATGCATCAGCACAGATGTCAAAGTATTAAAATTCCCAGCTTAGGAAGCCTCACTGAATAACACATTGAGAATAAGGTATAAGTTAAGTGTTTGAAGGGCAAAGGGACTGGTAAGGAAAATGCACATGTTTCCATTTGACGAGTGTCATTTTCCTAACTTTCCTAACAAATGGTGAGTGCTTCATGTCACTGAAGTCCTTCACTTGTAGTTTATGTTGAGTAAGAGTCTAATAGGAAGTCCCCACCATTTTTATTTGCTTAATTGTTTTTAAAACATATCAATCCTGTGCATGTGTATGTCTCTAGGTGGCAGAACACTTGAGGGGGGGTTGGCATAGCTGCTTTATTTCCATCATAACCAAGGCTCCTGAAAAGGCCAAGAGGAAGTGACCAGGGACAGGGAAAAATACCTGACCTTCTCCTCCGGAGCCAGCCTTATCTTACGATGATAACATTCTTTGCTTGATAGATAGACAAAAAATAATAATTGGGGAATCACAGTATTTGGCAGGTCTGTTAGAAGGCAAACTTTTAAATTAAATCAGTGCAGCTATTTAGGGATTGTCATGAAATTCATGATTGTCACGACATTCATGGTGTCTAAATGATGTATCCTAATGACTTTGGTGATTTCCTGATGTTCCCTGTTGTGCCACCAGGAGGTTCGTGTGTATGATTTTAAGTGAAATGTCTAAATATTATTGGAGTCATTGCCGTGAAATTTTGCAGACGTTCATGCCCGTGGCAGGATGAATTGTAATAACTTTGATTGAGTGATTTGAGTTTAGTGCTAGTTGGCAAATGTTAGCATGGTAACACACCAAACTAAGATGGAGACAATGGTCAAAGAAAATATACCTGCTAAACAACAACATTGTCATTGTTAGCATGTTAGCATGCTGTTTTTTGCATTTAGCTCAAGGCTTTACCAGTACAGCCTCACCGTATCTGCTAGCATAGCAAGCAGTCTCTGTGTAGTATTTGATACTCGGTGGAAACACACCGGTTTAATGATGCAGTAGTCTACATATTTAATTACTCCTCCAAAGTTAATCATATGCTGTGTAAAATGACCTCATGGTTATCCATTCTGGCTTTTGTGCAACCTGTTTCCAGTGACACATATGATTTTCTTTGCTACATGTCCAGAGAGACCCTGGAAAAAAACAGAAGTAGTGCCAGCAGCCTGTCCACAGGAAATAGCTCCAGGCTGAGAAGGCATCTCAGTGGCCTTCACTCTGCGTTACACCCTTCCACCCTTCTGTTTCTCTCTCTCTCTCTCTCTCTCTACTCTACTCCACACCCTCCAAGAGCTCTGCTGACCAAAACCACAAACCCTGCAAATGCAAATTGTGAGTGTGTACGTCTAGTGTGTCTGTGTAATGCACAGGCATGAAATGCCGAAGCTCTTGCACCCTACATACCACAAGTCATTCAGATCAGCCACACTTACATGTTTCACTGGTTCTTCATTTTGTTCTTGGAATATTCTCTAGTGTCTTCCTATTGAAAGTCTGGATTTCACACATGTCCTCTGCATTTCCTCCCCTGCCTGTTTTAGAAGGGGCTGGAGTCAGAAGAAGTCTTTATTTCACACGTCTAACATCATCACTTAAAAATATCTTCAAGTCACCTGAGATCAGGCTCTGATCTCTGTGGCTCACCACTTCAGAGGGGGCCGATGGCAGACTGACGACCCCTGGAGACAGGAGCAAGAGGAACAGCCACAGCGGGGAGAGGGGAAAGGAGGACACTGCTGCTGCTGCTGCTGCTGCTGAGTAGAGCAACATAAGGAATGTCTGGTGAGTGCATGCTCAGGCCAAGGCAGGCGAGGGCACTGCTCTTGTTGTAATAGCTGGATGACAGGGATAGAGGGAAAGAGGACTGAGAGCGGAGATGGAAGGGAAAGTCAGGACAGAAGGGGCGAAGAGTGGCAGAGGGACAGGGAGAGACAGTTGAGAGGAGTGGGAGAGACTCATGCATACAGTCGTAGAAAGTAATTCCTTGCTTGAGGGACCTGGGGTTCTTGAAACTTGTGATAACAGCACAGAACGCTATCTCGAGCTCAGCTAGGGCAGCATGTTTATTCCACCAGTGTCAGTCCTGAGAGGAACACGATGGAAAAATATCACAAACACTCCAAAATTAAGATGCAAGTAATGTTTTGATCACGTCTCCATTAAAAGTTGACACGTTCTTTCATGATTGATCCCTGAGATGCACAGACACAGCAGTGTCAAGATGTTAGATCTGTTTAAGAATTCCTAACACAAACATTAAAAGCACTGCAGTGCTCCAGCTTGCATAGTTGAATCGTTGCTCTGTCTGCTGCTCATAATGTCCTCAGCTGAATTGGAGTCAGCCTGAGTGCAGGGTAGTGTGTGTTCCTGAGAGGGTTACTTAAGAGTGTCTGCATCAGGCAATATTCGTACCTCCAGCTCAGAGAGAGTAAATTAACATTATTGTTCACTGTTACATTGTAAATTAGGAGTGTGTGTTTTTGTGTGAATGTACTGTTTGTGAAATATTAGAGAGGCCTTTAAAATGTGTTTCTCTTCTTTCATGTTTACTTTTCTGTTACCCTCCCTCGCCTCGGAAAATTACTGACAGTTAACTACATTATTGAGGTTTATTCTTATTTTTCAGAAGTGGAACTGTTGTAGAGAACTTGTACTGTGGTGGGCAAATATTCAAACCCATTTCTTAAAAATATTTGTAAAACAATATGTTAACCATGTTTATTTCCAGTAATTTTCAGCTTCAGCAGCACTTGTCAAATAAATGGACTCAATTAGCCAAATTATGTGAAATTATTACAAAAGTTGTTTAAAATGTGCTTTTGTAATGTTGAATCTCTGTTGTTATATTCTGCCCCACCCCCCTCCTTTTTAATGTTTGTCCTTATTACTGCTGTCATTGTTATTTTTTTCCTGTTATTAAAAATGGCGGAAAGTCAGTTCATTTATTCAAATGAAGTACCTAACTTTACTTTAAGAACTGCTACTTCTTACATCTTCTCTGCTCCGTTTTACAAACAAATATTGTACTTTTTACTCCACAACATTTATTTTATACTTGCTGCTCTTGATTTTACAGATAGATACAAACACAGGATCAGGTTATAAAACATGATACACGGCTGCATATTAATAAATAGTAAATAAAAAGACTAATTGGCTCAACATTGACAAACTACAACATTTGAAATGCTTTAATGCAGCAGTAATAATAATCCAATAAAAATCATATGGGCCTACAATAATTTTAACACCTTTGACAGAACAATCTACACAATGTGAGCTTTTACTTTTAATACTAAGCCAAGACTTGCCATGTGATTTTTCATACGTAAATTCAGTGTTAAATACAGGATTTTTTTTTTTTTATATATAGGGTGTTTTTTTTTTTACTTTTATTTAGCTCAAGGTCACAATGAATACTTCCCCCACAGGTGAGTTTCAGTGAAATGTCGCTGTGATGCTAACGTTGACCGGCGGAGGCGCTGTAGCCTGGCGGACTCACACAGAAGAAGAGAGGCGAACAGTCATGGCGGCTGACAGTTTGTAATTAGCCAACAAAAACAGCAAAGCTTCTTGCAAGTTGGATTTACAGCGTTTAAACCAGGAGCGGGGATAAAAACACAGTCGGCAAAATGCTGATAACCTTGAAAACCTTACAACAGCAGACGTTCAAAATCGATATCGACGATGAGGAGACGGTAAGAGCTGAAACCATGCATCTGTGAAGGGGGTGGAGTGGGAGTTGGGTATGTCCTGGAACCGAGTCCTTCAGTTTTTGAGAATTTAAAAAATGGGGCGATCGATATATGGGTCTGCGTATACACGGCGGATTAATCTCAGATTTTATTTCATAATTTTTGGGGTTAATACGGCTCGTTTGGGACCCTGAACCCGAGTCATATTCGCGATATTTATTAAACACTGGCTAGGAAAGTTGTTTGTATCGTCAGCATTTAGCCGTAGCCCACTTCAGGTTCCAAACGGGGGGGGGGGGGACAAGATGACAAGTGAACGCAGCATTAACCGCAGTAAGTTATGCTAAACTATCGCTGTTCATTTAGTGTTAAACAAGTAAACAAAAGCATGACGGTAGCTGTTAATTAACGTTATTTAATCTCGTTAACTGAGATAACGTTAGCTTGAACTTAAACTAGCGTAAACCAGCGCTAAACGTCACGTTAAAATAAAATCCATATGTAACCGTCGATGACTGAGCTCTGATGGCCACTGTTCATTTTAGTACAAATTCACATTTTGGCGCTTTGCTTTTCATTAACTTTTACTTTCGGTGAGTATAGTGACGTGAAACGTGACCATTACATATTATGAACTTTTCTTCAGGTGTAAAACATTTAGCTGTAGTATGAACTCAGTGTTCAACAGGGTTTTTGAGTTAGTCAGTTAGTTAGTTAGTTAGACTTGAGAGGCTGAAGTGCCATGTCTATTAAACTCCAGTTTTATGATGGTGCTAGTAGTAAACCATGTGCACACTTTGTACTTTATTTTTAACTCGTGATATAACCAGGGCCCTGGGCAGAAAAGATGATTCTTTTTGTATTATTATGTTATTATATTCTGGTGATAAATTATGAATAAATGATGAATTCGTGTTGCCTTTATTTCACAGGTAAAGACATTAAAAGAGAGGATTGAAGAGGAGAAGGGAAAAGACAATTTTTCAGTTGCTGGACAGAAACTGATATATGCTGGTACGTTGTCCACGGTTGATGATTTTAATAAAAGTTTGGATTTTTTTTCTTTTGCTTGATAAATGACTGAAATGGAGAATTTTATATTTTTCTGCCCACTGACTAATGGATTAATCAACTAACGATTGCAGCTCTAGCTTAAACTGTCCTTGGTTTTCAGTGGCTTACTGTGAGAAGTACACAATACACAGAAATTCTGGCAAAATGTCTACCTTACATTTTTATTGCATTTATATATTGGGTTTTGATCTAATTTCTGCAACCCATTGACGTTTGCAATTCATTAGTGATGCTGATAGTATTAGAAAAGTAAAGGGTAAGAAAATATAGTTTGCCTCACAGATTTCCTTTATTGGTTTTCAGTAGTATTAATGCTTTCAATTGAGAAGTTGGTGTGACTTTCTATTACTATTATTATTATTATTATTATTATTATTAGTAGTAGTAGTAGTAGTAGTAGTAGTAGTAGTAGTATTTGCTAATATACACAATACACAGCAAAGCTGAGGAGACTCCTGTGCATCATCACACAAATGTTAAATTATTCAAAATAGTAACATCTTAAAATAATTGTATATCTTTTTAAGTTGATGTATAGGGTGTTTGATCTTATGTTCAATTAAAAACAAACAGGTTGGATAGACATTAAATAAAATGGGCCACAAAGTACAAATTCAATGCAACAAAAGTGAGTGATATCCAATAAAAACTGCATAAACAATGTTATAGAATAACCTGAACACCACAGCTTTCACAGTTCTGGCCTGGGTTGTGTCTAATGCAGTATGACTCCACATGGTATGGAAGTGCCTGAACAAGTGAGAAACCAGATTGTGAGACTTTGTAAAGATGGGAAAGGGTACAAGAGCATCAGTAGGCGACTGAGCATAAGCTGAAACACAGTTGGAGCATAACAGAAGGCGCAGTGGCCATCCTTGAAAAATGGCGCCACGCAGTTCGCTATTTACACACACACACACACACACACCCTGCCTTGAAAAACAAGACACATAAATGCTTCTGATATGGCACAAGGATTATCCGTGGAAAATTCTTTTTTCAGTGACTGATCAGACATTGCATTACATCAACTCATGTGGATGGCATTCAAGTAGAAAACTCCATAAAACATATAAAATATTAGAGAAATTAAAGAGTGGTATCTCACTAATGAAAGGTGTACTTAGTTTTGTTGTATTTGGTTTTTAAATGGACTTTTCATTATAGTTTAATTAGTCCAACCTTTCTGTTTTTCAAATTAATTGGCTTCATTCATCCTGTGCTGTGGCTAAAAACAGCACAGGATGAAACAGAAATTGTATATTAAACGGACAGAAATTGTAATTACTCAACATTTTAGTGGGATTCACCAGCGGTGTGCTCAGTTTTGTCGCTAACTAACTGAAACTGCTGGCTGCTGTTTACTTCATTGGTGGTTCTCTCTTGCTCACACTACTGTGCAGTTCCGGGTTTTTACTGGAGCACTGTTTGCAACTCTTGACAGACTCTGAGTAAACTGACAAATGTTGTAAATAAATTGCCCATAAACAATGCTTAAACAGGATCAGGAAAATGTGGTGATTAGATTTAGTTTTAGTTTATTTTGTTGTTTGATTCAATTTCTGAGTCACAGCATGGGGATATTGTTTGGTTTACAGTTGGATTAAAGCCTGAGCCTTTAAGTGGTATTCAGACAGTTGGCAAACTCCTTGCTTTCCTCTCAATCATATTATGTCAAATTTTGATGCGTTGTAGTACAACTTATGTAATTGTAAATAAAGATCTAATTTCACATCTGTAATAGCTGTTGCATTGTTATGCAAATGTTCACCCACTGGATTGTGCTCATCCATTCAAAGGCCTAAATCAAGATATTTTGTTCATATCATTTTAGTTATTGGATGATGTTGTACAAATGTAATGCAATGCTGTAGAGAGGTTAACAGGATTGCTAACATATACACAGAACTGCTGAAGGGTTGCCTGCCTTCATATGTCTAAACAGGTGTTGTGATTAAAGGTGCATTCAGACAAAAAACACTTTAACTTGTCTTTTAAAGTAATCAAACATGACAAAATTCCAATGGAGGTTGAAGGCATTTCATAGGCGCAGTGTATGTGATGTGCTGTAGAAGCATATTGTTATATGTTAAGCAGTGGGGTTTTATGTGACCTACTTAATGTGGTTTTCAGACACTTACACGACACAAAATAAAAGCAGAACCTTATTGGAAAACAAAAAGATGTGGTGACAAAAGCAGACGATTAAACAGCTCAACAATCTTGAGACAATTGTTCAATGTAACAATGTGGTACAATTTTTTGTTAGACCCCTGCATGTTGTTTCAGAGTTTATGGCCGTTAACATCAACAAAGTTGTGACTCATTTTTCTGTTTCTTCCAGGTAAAATCCTCAACGATGACACAGCCCTCAAAGAGTATAAAATCGATGAGAAGAACTTTGTGGTCGTCATGGTGACAAAGGTTCAGGAATAAAAAAAACTACTTATTTAATACTTTTTGAGTAGCTCTATTTAAGATGTGCTGCTATTGATTTAAAACTGGCTAAATTGGTTAGTATTCTGCTCATACTGAAGGTATGGAGAGGCTATTTTAGTCCTGTCCAAATCTTCCTGCTGTAAAATATAGTACAAACACCTAGTGCAGGACAGTAAAGAAAGTGGCGATCAGGCTGTACTTTGTTCATGCAGAACTGTTCAGCAGTCAGATGATTGAATTGCATCACAGATTTTATTGAAGGCATGGTATTACATTGGGGGAAAAAAGATATAGAATGAAACAGGACTGTGTGTCTACAAATGTTCATTATAGCAAGACTCAGACTAAGGGGCAAAACATTGTGATTTGGGTAACCCTATTCAGGAGGAAACTCGATATGCCAATCAGAATATATGGAAGAAAGCTCAAGTTAGCTGGCTATATCATCGGGTTGTGATTGTCTAGTATAGCCTTTTATTAGTATATCTCAAGATCGCCAAGTCATTCCTTCACTTTGCTTCAAAGTGAATCAACATTTTAATGACAACTTATGAGCAAATGACCCATGAAGTGCTATTGATGAAGTGACATATTTTTACATTTTAAATTGTCCCACAGGCTAAAACAGCCTCAGCCGCCCCACAGCCTTCATCTGCCACTTCAGCTCCCAGCACTACAGCTCCCGCAGCACCTCCCGCCACATCGTCCAGCTCAGAGAACACAACAGAGCGTGCCTCTACGGACGACAAACCGGATGAGAGACAGTCTTCGACTGCTGAACCAGCTTCCTCCCCAGTCGGGTAAAGATGAGTCGATGTTTGTCATCAACTGTTGATCTGATATTGGCGCGTTTCACTTTGAGAAGTGATGCCTGAGTCTGTTTTCTCTTGTAGAAGCTCTGAGGCATCAACAAACACAAACCTAATTGATGAGGCAGTTTCAAATCTAGGTAAGGCTGCATTTGTAAACCTAACTTGTAATTCATTATTGTTTGACTTTTTATTGGTGCTCGATCTGACAGAAGTTTAATGATGAATTTGATTTGTGTGGGTTCACTTTAGCCCACATTATTTCTTGTTGATACCCATAGCGTGCTGTTTTTGATGTATTGTAATCAATAAGCAGTCTGATTCCTCAGCTCAGTCAAACATAATCCCACAATCCCCTGTGGCCACATACTCTGAACTTTGCAAATATTGCTTTGCTCAAAGCAAATCCTTCAGGTCTTAATTATCATGACTCATATAGTCATGATGTTGATTTTCAGCGTTTGAGGCAGGTTGTTTATTTTTATCGGACACAGTAGAGAAATTAATCTTTATGTATTATAACTCTTGAAATCATCTTCCTCTGTTATGCCTTAAAGTTGTGCTCAACTGATACTGTTTTTGTTTAATATGCTTTCATAGGATTACATTTTAGTTGTGTTTTCTGTGTTATGTAACCTTAAAAACATGGGAGCAGAACATGTCTCTTGCTTCACAGTAAGGTCATATTTTAAATATTTTATTTAATTCTTCATGCATATTAATGTGCGTTTAAAGATTTGTCTTCTTCAAATCATTTCTTCCTGGTGACCGTCACAGTTTGTCACCCATGTTTTAAAGTAAATGACTAATGCACATTTTATGTCCAATAGTGAAAGACAACTTGACATTATTTTTTGCGAATATTGGGTCATTGACAATTAACATGTAGTTTTTCTGAAATAGCTTTAGATTATGTTAATTACGTTGCTACACCTGAGAAAACAAAACATAACAGACTCTGGCGCCACTATTGAAATGCATTTGCCATGTTGGTGCTTGTTTGTTCCTTTAGTGACAGGCCCATCATACGACGCCATGGTAAATGAGATGATGCTCATGGGCTATGAGAGGGAGCAGGTGGTAGCGGCTTTGAGAGCGAGCTTCAACAACCCAGACAGAGCTGTGGAATACCTGCTCACAGTAAGAACGGTGTTATGTCTATAGACGCAGCAAATGTGTCTTAGGCCACATACCAAACCAGCCAAAGTGGTTTAATGCTTGATGGGTCTACAAGTAGTTCTGAATCTCAAAATAACAGTGTAACATCCAATATTGTTCAGTATTTATGATGAATTTTTAGTTAGTGTATTCCATGACTTTTCTGTCAGGGTATCCCAGGCAGGGATCAGGGCAATGCGTCAGGTCCTGATGCAGTGGTGCCTCCAGTGAGTGGAGCTCAGACTGCACCCACAAGCGGTATTAGCGTCCCCGCCAACACTGGCTCTTCACCAAGTACTGGAGGTAAACGGCGCCACAATATTCTGTGTATTCCATCAGCCTCAGCAAGCAAATGTTTGTTTCTGTAATTATATTTCTCTGACTGTCTTGTTGCCTCCTGCTGGTTACGCTTTCCTCTCAGGCAATCCCCTGAGTTTCCTACGGAATCAGCCCCAGTTTCATGTGATGCGACAGCTGATCCAGCAGAATGCGGCCCTCCTCCCAGCCCTACTGCAGGAGATTGGCAGGGAAAACCCCGAACTGTTGCAGGTGAAGCACTGACAGAGCTTGATGTGTTTTTAAATATGAGTGTTGGGGGGGGGGGGGCCCTTGACACAGTTATGACTGAATAAACTCGTGGTTTTATCGCTGGAGTTAAAGGTCACTTAAAGGGACAATCCAGTGATTTTACACATGACGTTCTGTTTACTCATCACGAGGAGTACTCCACAGTCTTTGAGAACTGTTCTATAGAATGTGTCTGGCTCTTGAGGGAGCTGTCTAAAATTTCAAAAATAATACTGCCCATTAGTTGCATTACGGGAATTGTAGGATCAAGCGTTTTGGGACCTTGACCCTCACTAAAGACTCAAAGTCAGGATTTTGAGCATTCTTTGTGAGACCCCCAAATTTATTGGTAAAAGAAACATGCAACTATAGGATGTTTGTTGGATGTTGTTTGTATTTTTTCATCAAGTGATATAATAATGCCTAATGCTCATTTGCCACTGTAGGAGATTAGCAGCCACCAAGAGCAGTTCATCCAGATGCTGAATGAACCCAATCCAGAACCCGTGCCGGTTGCTGGCGGAGGTGGATCAGGAGGAGCCGGAGGAGCCGGAGGCGCTGGAGGAGCTGGAGGAGCTGGAGGAATGGGAGGTGATACAGCCGGCGGAAGTCACATGAGCTATATCCAGGTCACACCACAGGAGAAAGAGGCCATCGAGAGGGTGAGGAGGAACACAACACTGTCATTAACTCTCTCTAAGTCCAAACGTCAGCACAGAAGTACTGGAATATGATGCACAACTCTGATGATGTTGCCAAAATCCTCACTTTAAGTTTTATTCTTCACATAATGGAGACTGATCAAACAAGAAACACAAATTGCCATTTGCTTATTAAAGTATTGTTTGGCTAATTTGCACCACTTCTCTCTTTAATTCCAGCTAAAAGCCTTAGGGTTTCCAGAGGGACTTGTTATACAAGCCTACTTTGCTTGTGAGAAGAACGAGAACTTGGCCGCCAACTTCCTTTTACAACAGAACTTTGACGATGATTAAAAGAGCCATCCTTATTTTGACTTCTTCTTTTCTTATTCCTTCCTCTACTTTTTGATTGCTGATATTGAATATATGTGTACAACAAGCCTTTTACATTTCCAAAAAAAGTTTTATTCACCACTTCCACATTCACCTCTCTTAATAACACTGGATCATTATCACAAGGACAGGCTGTTGTTTGTGATCAGTTTGAAATGGAGGAACAATTAAAGTACAATAACTTTGCATCAGAAATCACCTGTGTGCTATCGATTTTTTTAAACACTTTAGTTAAGATCTTATTTTTTATGATAATTGTTTGCAATGGCAGTACGTTTCATCCTATAAGTGGGGTTAGTTCGGGGTAAATCTGGGTATTCATGCACTCTTAGTATTCTGTTTTCTGAGTTGATAAGTAATGGAAATTTTGAAAATTAAAGCTGTGCATAAACCAACATGTATAGCACTGGTTCTTTTCCTATTTAACATCCCTCATCTGCATGTGAATCGACAGGACTCTTGGCAGGAGCTGTGGAACAAAGTCTGAACTGCAATGCATATATGAAGGCATTTCAACATGTATAAAGTTTATATACATGTCATAGGGTTTAGTTGCAATGACTGTCATTTTTACAGAAAAAATAAAGTTTTCAAGATAAATGAAAGCTGTGCCTGTTCTGCTGTGTTTGCTTGGAGTGTGACTGCAGAAATCAGAATGTACCGTGCAACTTCCCTGCAAGTACTTTGCCTTTAAAGAATAACTGGACCCTGGAAAAGTCTGACGTTGCACCACACTTGATTTACAGGGCAATGAAAACAAACTGTCCTGACTCCACTGGCACTAATAAAGGTGTAAAATGTCCAAAAAGATAACTTAAAAAAATGTATTTAGTACAGATGGAAACTTATTTGATCGACATTTTCCAACCCACACCTTAAATTTTGCTGTTCTTACTCCAGAATTGTTTGATGAATTATTTATCAAGGACCTAAAAGGCGGTTTCCACAGTGATGCTCCATTAAGGGACTTAAAATGAGTTTAAAACTGAGTTCACCTATAGGGGGCAACATAGACCACAACATGTTTCCTGAAGTCAATACCAAGCTCTGTCTTCCAGCCTGAAGATGAGTTGACTTGAAAACCACAAAATGGGTCCATATCTAAAAATTGAAGAACATTGGAGTTAACTAATAAAACAGTTTGGCCTCTACAGATAACTGAAATAAGTAAATTGTTAGACTTCACATCAAGGGACTTTCATAAGCACACAATTTGGTTTCACTATAAACATGGGTTTTTATGTCATTTGAACATTTTCTTACCATTAATAGGATGTAAATTACTCTTCCTTTGCTCGTTTAAGTCTTTATTAAGTTTAATGACACATACGTAAATACATAACTGATCTTTTTTATTATTTAATTTGAAAGGTTTGAGGAAATATCAGTATAAATATCGATATTTTTAATGAAGTCATCATGTTTTCATTAAACTGCAATTTGGAACAACTTCTCTGTTTACTGTTTGTATTTTAAGAGACATTCAAAGATATGCAAGTATTGCTGGGTTTCTATGCTGAGACCACTTGAGCATGTAAATGTTGCTGACTGTGCTTTAAAGACAACATTAGCTTTTCTTTACTGTACAAGTTGATCTCTCAGTTGTTGAGTGGATAACAAGCATATAGCAGGATTTCATGTATATAATTTTTGTATTGCAATATTGCCATGCAACTTTTTGTGAAAAAAATGAATGTAGGTGGATACAGTATGTACATACACTGCAAAAAAAAAAAAAAAGATGCATAACCATAATAATCACATAGCAGAAACATATCACGACACTATCTTACTGTAGCATCTTCATGAGTTTCATTCATATTGTGCACCTGAGAGCTCCAGCACACAGTGGCGGTCAGATTTGGTGTCACCCTTGAATGTCAGCCAGTAACTCAGTTGTCCTTCCCATTCTTCCCGCTGACAGGTAGAAAGAGAACCCCATGGAAACAGGACAGTGAAGGAGTGTATTTTTTGAAAATCTTTTTCACAGCAGCATTGTGTTAGTTTGCCTGTGGCAATCTCGTGATTATCAGGGGGATATTATGTGTGAGCTGACTGAGCTATTGTCGCCATTTAAACGTGCTTCTCCATTACACTACCAGGGAAATCTACAATTACTCAAACTAATGATGTTCAAGAAAACATCACTTAACAGGCATGTTATTTTTATAAAAAGAATTTTTGTTTGATAAAGGTGTAGATAGAGTATAGGTATCATCATGGTTTTCTTATTTCAAATACATTTTATTTTATTATACTGTAAAATACAAAACAATAACAAAGCAATTTTATTTACAAATTTACAAAACTTAAGATTATATTACATATTTATGCTATAAACAAAACATCTTTGTTCAGAGTTACTCATTCCATACAAAAATATGAATGTCTCATATAAATTATTGCACTTCGCAACTGCAGTGCATTGAAGATTGCCATCACCATTTCAAAAGTGAAGTGTTCACCTGATTTAAGTCAGATTGTGGAAGAGGTTTCCAAGAAACGCACAAACAACCATATGGCACTTTTTCATAGTTTTCACCCATTTGTATCTTTTCCTTAATCTTTGGTACCTTTTCTTTAAAAAAAACAAACAACCTTCTTCAGAGTCACTGAGCACCATTCTGTATAAATTAACATTGTACCTGAAATTAATGGCATTGCAGGTGAAATGTGTACATAAATATAGATGTATTTATTAATACAGTATTTTGAACAGTGTGTAGTTGTTAACAGAGCCTATAAATGGCATGTTGCTGGTAGAAGGCCTCTGGAGATGTTTGTCTGTTGCTCCTGGCTTCCCTGACAAAAATACATTTCCAGTTAAAAGTTGTTGGCACCTGGTCCTCCAAGTTTTGTCGGTTAAATAAGACACATTCCAGTTTGGTCCCTTTCATAAAGGTTTACAACCCTGACAGAGAGGTCTCGTCGAGTCACCTGCACAATGTGCAAAGACGGGAGCAGTCTTGGGAGAAATTCTAGGCTCTTGGGGGAGTAATGCTCTTTTTGCCGTGAACACCACAGCTTGTCTTGTTGCTTGACGACGGCTTGAAGGCAAATTATGGTTTTTAAAAAGTGTAGGTCACAAGTTTGTTCAGGGTTGTGCTAACATTTTTTTTTTTCTTTCAGGAGCCTTCATCCATCGCCATCCAATCTGATCCTCTAACCAAGTCTCATAAGTGTCTCTTCATATGGAGAGCAAGGTGGTCTGACCTTGAGAAGGCCCGGTCGCATTTCTGACACTGAAATGGCCGGTGGCCTGTGTGTTTCCTGTAGTGGCGTGTGAGCTCGTCCGAACGTGCAAACTTCCAACCACAGCCCTCCCAGTCGCAGTGGTAAGGCTTCTCCCCTTTGATGGAAACACAATACACATATGGAGCAGTTAGTACTGGCCCTGAGGTTAAACTGGCCCAACCTTCCCCACCTCCAGGAGAAAAGAGGTCCATCCTGTCCTGCAGCTAGAGTATAAAGGCCAAGCTGATCAGACCAGAGTTTGCATTTGAGCAGAGATCAGTATCAACCTGTTTCACTGCACCTGCTAAACCCTAACCCTAACTGCACCCTAACCCCCATTCATGACTCCATAATTGTATAAGCGTTTGTACCCAGAGTGAAACAGACGTGGCTGTTTTGTTATCCAGCCCGGAGCAATGAAAGTACAAAAAATACAAAAAAAACCCCAGAACATTAACATGCAGTCACATACCTGTGTGTGTGCGGTGATGGGCTTTGAGATGGGAGCTCTTTGTGTATGTTTTCCCGCAGCCAACATAGTCGCACGTGTGTGTGGCGACTCTCTTCCTCGGCCAGGAACGCCTACCACGTTTGGGCTTTGGTTCCTCTGGCAAGCAGTCGCCACTGGAGATCATGAGGGGCTCTGGGGGGGTGTCAAAAGAACATGATCAACATCACTGTACCTCATCATACTACCACATGTAGAGAAAAAATGTATAAAGTATAAATATATCAGAGATCACACAGTGCAATAAGGTTAAACATTCTGTTTTTTTGCTTACATGAAAGGCAGGTTAAATTTTATTTTTAGCTTTGCTAAAGAGATGCCGCACTTCAGATGCCTAAACTGCAGAATGTCCCTTATCATTAAAAATTAGGTGTTTTTTTGTTGTTGTTGTAAACTTTATGCTGCCTCAGAAAATTTTCTTTTTGAGCAACACAAGTACACAGCCAGTATTTCAAAATACTTAATAGTACTACAGTGTAAAAAGGCACAAAGTGGCACAACCAATAAGAGCAACAAGACAACACTGATTCAATGAAAACAGAACATCTGTATGTGGTCATGCCCTATATTTATTATTGTGTGTTTATGAAGAACTTCATGATGAAAAGAGGATTCTTTTTGCCATGGGATGTAGCTTTTAGACCGTATGAATTGTTTTATGGTATGGGGTATAATCAAAGCCTGTCAGGTGGTATAAGATGTATTTAAATAGACTTTATGGAGTTTGGTTTTATATTTGTTGTCTTTACGTGTATGTTTTCCTTTAATGGAACAAAAGCTTAATAAAGGTTTCCCCACATTTAAGTTACTGACTTCAGTAGACAGAGAGATTACAAGAAAGTATATGAAGAAATGTGCTCTAACCTTGGTACTGCATGGAGGATGACTGAGGGTAGGAGGAGTAGCCCTGCGGGGAGCTATGGTGGTATCCCTGGGGAGGTAGGGGGATCTGAGCATGGGGATGCCCCAGCACCTGGTGCTCCCGGCTCAGTGGATGGTCTGGGGAGAGGGAAGAGGATGAGGATAACCTGCCGCCTGTCATGGACCGCCCTCCGCCAGGGAACCCATGTAGATCCAAGTGGCTGGGGCGCTGCTGCTGGCTCCCCCGGCCCTGGGAGTTTACCCCAGCCAAGTGTAGGTCCATGGGCTGTGAGATGGTGCAGTTACCGGGGTTCTCCTGCTTTATCCTGTGGCATGTAAAGGGCGGTGAGGCACGTGAAGGAGTTGGGTCTGACACGGCATTAACGCACGCCTTGCTTACGTTCACGCCTTGGCTGTATTCTCCCATGTCCATTGTTGTCTTGACCACAAACTTGCCATGGAGGCTGGTGGGGTGGAGGTATGCTGGGTCCAACTCGGGTCTCATGAGCTCTGCCACAAAGCCTCCAGAGGGCGAAACGTCATTTATATCAGGGATGGTGTAGAGCAGGTCACTGGCAGTGCCCTGAGGCGAGGGGAGAGGGTAAGTTGAGGAGAAAGAGCCCGGGGAAGGAGACAAGGCCTGGCCAGAGGTGCATGCCATGGCCTCCTCCTGCTGTTGCTGCTGTTGTTGCTGCTGCTGCTGCTGCTGCTGCTGAAGAATGGAGTTGGACAGAATAAAGTCGTAGTCCAAGTCCAGGTCTGGCTCTGTGTCTTTCTTGGACATGCTGTGGCTTGTTGTGCTGGTGGCAGTGGGATGGTCTGGGTCAGGGCAGTTGCTTCCGGTTGGCACACTGGGTCTCTTAAGATGGGACAACTCCTCCTTCCATCTCTAGAGGAAAGTTACAGAAGCATTAATGACTGTAAAAGCACAAGCTGCTTGTTTGTGTCATGTTATCTTTTATAAGATACAGACAGTAGTCGAGAAAATCACACTTGTCCTACCTAGAAATGAGTGCCTGTTTCTAATAGAGAAGGATTTCAGATAAAAGTAAAAGTTCATGCTTCAAGGAGAAAGAGAAAGAAAGAGAAAGAGTGTGACAGCTCAGCTACAGAGCTAAGTCTGGTGTAGCAAGTGTCCTTGGCACAGAGCACTTCCTAGAATACAGATTGGTCATATCCATCATGAAAGTGCACTGGGAAGCACAAGGAGTGGCATATAGTTGGTAAGTAGCACTTGTCTTTGATGAATAAACAGCGAGCTATGTAGAAAAAGATCAGGCTCTGAGTGCCACTCTTGTAATCCATGTGGAGCCTATTGCACAGCATTTTTTTTTTTTTTACAGTATCCTGATTGGGCATCTCTGTGGAGTTTGAAAACCTACTGGAGAAGCCTATGCAAACTGGTTCACGCCCCAGTACAGCGTGGTGTCGAGCCCCGGCCGTGCGCATAATAACACGGGAACAACACATTTGCAAACAGCTACGATGTGAGTGAACTGCACAGGCTACATACCCCCCCCCCCCCCCACTCCACGGATCTCCTTGATGCCCGTGGCTACCTGGCATGCAATAACAAGTGACCGCAGGCATACTCACTAAATTGGCACTTCCTATGGATTTGCTCTTGACAGTGGGGCCGCTGGCAAACGTGGATATGGATGGCAGAAGCGTCCCACCTAAAGCCATCTCGACGTCATTTGGAGGCTGCCTGAAATTAAACAGAAAAGACCGTAAATCCTTGCGGAGGGATCCCGGAGCACGGAGCGCAGCCCGCTGTAGTCCACTAGTAGGTGTTCATCTGTCAGACGCTCTTATTAAAAGTTTGCCCAGGTCCGCACCTCATCAGGGAGAATCTGGATGTGGAGTCCTGCCGGCTGCTCGTCGGTGTGACTGCACTGGGTGTTTTTTTTTTTTTTGGTTAAATATCCCCGGGTTTAAAGTTTCTGCTCCGCGTCTCGCCTTAAGCTAGGTTCCAGGACATGTTGCCGCCGATGGGCGCGCCGGGTGGAAGCAGCCAGACAGACTGACTGACTTTTTAACGCTAAAGCAAGGATTTTTTTTTTTTTTTTTTTTTGGTTTAATTTTTTTTTGTTGTTGTTGTTGTCACGGGAAGGCAGAGAGGCGACGGACTGGGGGAATCCCTCACGCCTGTTGCCATGCAGGGACCGGCAGCCTGAACTGAGAAAACCGCGTAAGAGGTATCCTTAAATTACTTTGGGCTGGACACGCCTTTCGTTGCCCGGCAACAAGCGCGGAAAAACATCACGTGGGGGGAGGGTGAGTAAGGAGGGAGTAGACAGAGGGGGAGAGAGAGAGAGAGAGGGAGAGGGAGAGAGAGGTTTTGTTTGTATTCATAGCAACGGCGCCTATCCTTACTGCCGCTCGCTCCTGCGAAATGTGGGTGAGGGAGCGCATCTCCTCAGACACCGGCTGACGTGGGAACAGCAGGTGACTTACATTCAAAGATGTCTGGAGGGTCACCTGCAGGCGTGGACGTCACCTGGTTAGACAAAAGCCTGGTAACACATCAATATCAGTGTAAAAGAAAAGGCACACTCAGGAATACCCCCCCCCCCCCCCCCCCCACGATAAAGTAAAAGTCCTGCATTTAAAACCTAAACATTTAAATGGCCCTATCAGTCTCCTAGGTGGCCCCAAGACAATCATTTGGTGTTGGGCCCCCGTTGTAGATTACCTCCCCAGACACCCAGAAAGCAACCATCAGAAATGATTAGTTGATTAGTTGATTAGTCGATTGACATTTTAAGCAAAAATGCCGTGCACCAGCCTCTCAAATGTGAACTGACTCAAATGTGAGTTTTCTATGATAGTGATCTCAACATCTTTGGGTTTTTGACATATTTTTTTATTTTTTGAAATTTTGTAGATTACACAACCATTCAGTTTTTAATCGAAAATAATTGTTGGTTGCGTCCTTACAGTGCTCTTATGGTGGAATAATATTACCCTGCCCAAGGTTTTCTGTGTTAATACGTGGACAGAAAAAATGTAAATAATCTGATAAAACACAGCAAAAGACCACAACGTAACTAAATCCATCGACAAAGCTAAACGATTGAGGATGAAGTCCATCAGAGCTGATGTTCTACTTTAGTGGTCTAAATTTGTGATTAATCAAATTATATAGGCCTAATTGATATAACTGCCCAGAGGCCCCGTTGCCTGCATGCCTGATTGGTAATCCAGCCTTGAGTAAAAGAACTGGAGTATTATCAGGTAAATATACTTAAAGTATCAAAGTAAAAATACATGTCCTGCGGGAAAACAAAAAATCCCCTATGATTTATATATTAGATTAATACTGATGCATCAATGTGCATGCAACATTTTATTGTTTTAGTTCAAAATTGGTCAGGCCCCACCTGAGGGTCACAAGAATAATCTGAGCAGTTGTGAGAGAAAATAAAACATATATACATTTATACTAATATATGGACTTTTCTCTAATGTTTGATTTTTTTTTTTTTTTTTTTTTATAAATATTGGATAGTTGCACCTTGGTGGAACTGCTGACTCACAGACATCTGAAACATGATTTGGGGCCCCAGCCAAACATTGTTTTTTATAAACAACAGTCACAAGCCAAAAGAGTTGGAAAATTACATTTTCATCTTTAAAAATTAATCCAGAACACATGCATGCACTTGAAAAGCAACATTTTTCTTGTGTTTTGTTTTACTTCGGCAATCAGCAATAGTGAGTTAGTTCTGCGGACAGCACACGTAGCCTATGTTTGCATTATACACACACGAATGTCAGAAAAATGTGATTTATAGGAAAAAGTGTAATTTGAATAAAGTTCCATACACTATGACACCATGTGTCTAAATTTCAGTTAAAACAGGTGTTTGGGAGACAGTTTTCTAGCAAGCACCTATAATTTTGCAAATCTTGCCCTGTACCAAAAAAGTCCCATGAAGACAATACAGTAAAGCCTACTCATGAAAATACTGTATGGGAAATACATTTCATGGGAACATTAAATTACTCAGACCTGTTCAGTGTTGAGTTTGAGTTGGGTTCAGGCAGTGTTTGCTCAGAGCTAGCAAGCTAAAACAAACCTTTCTATCCAGCATAATTGACTAAATGACACATTGACTCAAGAGTTCAGTGCAAGAGCAAACAGAGTGCTTGCTGCTGATCCTGCTGCATCAGGATCTTGTCCGTTAGGCAAGTCAACAAACACGCTATCAGTCCAACAGGACACATTGACTCTAAGTGTCTGTTGGTGTCTTCATTCAAACTTTTAAATTGCGTGTGCATTGCTTTGGTTGGACAAACAAAAACTGGTTGTAAAAATATGGGCTCCAATGCCATGGGAACTACGGAGAGAAAGCGTATCCTGTTGGGCAACCAATGATTTATTATTCAATATGTTGACAGTGAGACACTCCATATGTATGCAAACTGTAAAGTATATATGTATTGTCAACTTAGCTCTGCAATTGCATGGTGAGGACCGATGGCTTTAAACCTACAGTGTTTGCACTATGTCCTAAGACCTGCTTCCTACAGCAGGTAGGAACACAATGGGAGCTATGTCATTATAGCCATTCTTTATGGCTGGAGATAATGGTTTTGAAAATGATCCGGAAAACAAAGGCTTGACTTTGACATCTGAGGTGCTTTGCATTGCAATAATGAAATAATGACTAAGGAGCAAAAGAGGAAAGAGATAAAGGAAGAGAAGATGACACCACTGTGCCTTTCCTGACACAATGAAGTCATGGTGATTTAGTAACTCACACCACACACTTGTATGGAATATGTTAATGCAAGACTTATAGTATTAAATGTATGTATTGCCAAGAACTCAAACAAGCAAGCTGCAATACCCTGCCCACGATGAATCATTTAATCTGTAACACACTTCCAGATTTTGAAATTATGTTAAAGGCGTTGGAGACTCCAAGAATCGGATGTGGAGAAACTGAGGTAATGTTATTGTATCAACAAAAAGAACTGTTGAGTGCTAACTTGACACTTCAGAACGGTAATACTTTCCTCTCATTAACGTCAACAAGTGTCCTGATAATGTTGTTTCTCCTTCTTGTTAGTGTAGTGCGAGTACAGATGTGGTGACACCTATCTGAGGAAGCACCTTCAAAAGAGTTACTGTTTTAAAGATGAGCTCAGGTGTTGTTTTTGGCTCTGCCCAGAGTTTCAACTGATCAGACAATGAGTATTTTCAAAATAGCCACGGTACAGCTGACACAATCATTGGTTATGCTAATATTCAAATAAAGATCAAACAGTTGTTAATCCAGTCACATGGTTGTGAACATAGATATTATGTAAATAGAATGTGAATAGCCAAATAACTCTGCTGCACAAGTCTTCAGTGTTTTGGATTTCCACCCCTGGTGTGTATGTGACTGACATGGTTTCCACCGGTGTCCCTCAATCAAGTTCCCCCTCCTGGAAAGCACCCAAGTGAATATGAGTACCAGCTGATCATAACTCCAGATATTGAGGTTTTCAGTGCTCTCTTCCAGATGCTGTTCAGTAATTAAAAAATAGCTTTCATTCTTTCCTTAATTCTTGAAAGTTGAGTCGAGCTTTTTTTGATTCTCGGCGCTGCGCTTCCCTCCCCCCCACTTCACATTAGCTCTAATACAATTATATATGTAGGAGCTTTTTGTTTTTTCACCCGCTGCAGAGCCAAAGAACTTCTAAAGAGCTGAGGCGGCACGGCACCAACTGTAGGGCTAACCGTAATGATTATTCCCTCTGGCGCTGCAGGTTTTAAGACTTGAAGAGCAATGTTTTTAGCTCAGTCATTATTCGCAGGATCTAAGAATAAATTTGAAGACTTCACTGGTACTGCATAAAAAGAGCACATCATGTCTCATTGTGTCACTGATAACTGTGAAATTCATAAAAAAAAACAATAATACAATAATAATGAACACCATTCTGCTGTTGAGGTATTTGCATCCTTCAAACAGGGATATAAATCTGTCCATGAATTGTTTTTATTATGGTTTTTAAAAATATATATATTCAGATCTCTTTTGAAAATTGCATTTCTATGTCAATGAGACTCACCTGAATAAAGGGTTCAGGCTTTCTAAGGCTGCAATGGATCATTACCTTTATTACTGAGAAATTGTGGTAAAATGTAAAAAACAAAACCAAAGAAAAAAACAAAGATACACACATTTACTACTGATACAGTGTTATCACAATTATCACAGCATTATCACTGTTATGACTGCAACAAATTGATTAATTGATTATCAAAAAAGTTACAGATTCATCATTGCTCAGGTAATTAATCAATTTACTAATCACTTCTATTCTTTAGACTTCAAAAAGTTAGGATTTCTGATAACATTCCACATCACATTTTGTAATGGTTGTATGTATATAACATGACATTAGCCATTTACAGAAGTTATTGACAGACCTTGCAAAAGTCTCTTAGATCAGGGCTGCTGTCCTTGAACAACTGAACACACCCACTCAACTTTCTAATTTCTAACAAAGATCTAATAAATGAACTAAAACTACCTGATGGATCCAGAACTGGTGCTCATAGCAACATGGTTGACAACACCAGTTATTGTGGTCTGGACATTCACCAACAAGTGGAGTCTAGTACTATAATCAACACAGTGTAACCCTGTCTCCTAGAAATTATGTTAATATACAATAAAACTGGAACAGCAAGTAAGTTTTATACAATAGGTAACATAATCCCTTGATAGTGACCATATTAGTAAAATGTTCACAGACAACGCTTTTTTTTTGTGCCCAAATATCCAGTCTTGCAGTGCAATATCTTATAGTAACTACAGCATAATTCAACTGTTAAGTAGAGGCTGGTAGCCCTTGGTTAAGGTTAGGGAAAGATTACTGTGTGGTGTAATACAGAAAATGTTAAAAATGAATGTGTTTATCTACATTTAACCAAAAAAGTCTTTCCCTAACCTTAAAGTGCCTTTGTTGCCTAAACTTCAAAGCAGGCTGGACGCAAACCCCAGTCTCCCCAGTACAGTTGGGCACATCCATCCCTCCATGCGAATCCGCTGCCATTAATGATTATAGTGCTTCATTCATTCATTCATTCATTCATTCAAAAAAAAAAAAAACAGTGCTTCTGAGCGTAATCCAGCCAGTGGTTACATTTCCTACTAAATGAATTTGCTGTTGAGGTTTAGTTATATATAAATGTAATTTCTTGGAGACAGGGTTGCACAGTGACAGAAATTGGTTATGGCCATTTTCATTACAAAATTTTTCTGTATTCGTCGTCCATAGGGCAACTATGTTCACAGATGGGGCTGGTTGACAGTTCTGCTGTGTGATGTTATGCATATGGATGAGGTCTGAGTCAGTGGGGGCTGTTTGTTTGGACAATCCCAGCCAAGCTTTTATAGCTGGACAGGCCAGGCTGGGATGCAACCAACCAACACTGAGCTTTTATCACGTCGTATAATTTGGTGGTGGGTTTCCACTGGTGAGGGGAAAACGTGGTTGAGGGATAAGGTGGTGGTCGTGGTCATGTTTCAGGGCTTGTGTAAAGTGAATTTGGGTTTAGAAGTGGAAGCAAAGAAAGAAGAAGTCAGCGAGAAACAGACCGAGAGGGGAGAGAGAGCTCCTGCCGGGCGGCAGGCTGTCCAGCCTTTGCCTGCCCTGGGATTCCTCAGCAGCCTTAAATATGCCAGTTATTTTTAACCAGTGACGTAACATAGCCCAGCGCCAGCCCCCTCTGTTACAATATTTCCTTTCTGTCAGGAGGGGAAATGGAGGGGAGCCACACTTCCTGGTCACATGATGCAACTGAGACAGCCGAATAAGAGACATAGAACAGGGAAAGTGGGGAAGAGCAAATGAAGGGAGGAGAGGGAGCTTGATTGGGTGCTTCGTACCCACACCAGGCCAGATATTCACTCAGCAACTCCCTTCACCAAACTTTAACCCTCTCAGCCGGCCAGATGAGGCGTTGGATGAGGCAGTCTGCTTTAATCAGATACTCAGACGTCAGAAGCCAAAAAGAGCGGAGCAGAGATTGGTATTCGTGAGCTCCAGAGGAAATGAGAGTGTGGGTACAGCACATCAGCAGACAGAAGGGTGGGGGGAGGGCCCTGTGACGTCAGGCCAGGGACCCGCCAGGATTAGAAGCCTCTAAAAAGAAAAGGCCTGGGACAGGACTGCCAGAGCTGGAGAGAATGTGTTTCTCTGTCTGTCTGACATGGGAGAATCAGGGACTTCCCATGAGCTCACCTTGTTGACATACAGAGAACTTGGACTGGCTTATGTCTCAATCGGCACTAACCTCACTACCAGCAAAATCAGTACCAGCCTCATGTCATAAGCTGTAATTTGTGAGTGATTTTTATAGTTTCACATCCACAGTGGAAATGTAGATTAGCATGCAGCATATGTTAGCCTTAATTTCATTTGAATATAGTACCAATGGATGCTTGGCTAACAGACACATGCTAAAAACTGATGGGTCAAAATATGTTAGACCTTTAAGTGATGGTATCTTAGTTTAAGCCTACATGTTTGTCAATGAATGCCTCTTTTTCAGTTGTGAATGTCATATGCGCAACATTTTGTATAAGTCTGTAACAATTTTATGGTAAAACTTGCCTTTTTGTTTCTAACACTGTGTTAAACCCCTTGTCTTTGGGTTTGCTTGGTGACCCAGTGGTTTTCTACCCATGGGTGTCGGGCAATATTAAGCCAATATTTTGTCGTTGCTATATTGAGTCAAACTGAGTACATTTTGACTTAGTGACTTTTACCGTGATATTTAAGACATTTGAATTGTGGTGCATTGCTGTGAAAAGAGCTGTGGTTGACAGAAAAAGAAGTATTCGCATTTAGGGATGATTCAGATCTTTGAGCCCTATGATGAAATAAAGTGTGAATCAAGGCAATTCTTGAAGGAAAACACCATATCTTAATCCACTGAATCTGAAATAATGCTTTTGTAATACTCTTACTAATAATAACAAACTTATTTTGAAATAAATCCGACCTCTGTTGTGTGTAAAGGGTTTAGGAATGGAAAAATGATTGTGAAATACTGTTGAACTTGTCACAGTGTTTGAGCTTAGCATTCAGTTCCTCGACCCCTCAACCTGATGTTTCATGCTTTATACTTTTTATTGTTTTATTTCAATATGACTCACCGTACAAATGGTTGAGCCATCTGCACAAATAAGTCTTTAATAGAATTGATGCTGTGTGTAATATTTATCCGCATGGGTGTAGACAACATAATGTAAACATGGAAAAGAAGTTAATTCCCATGGATCTTTATTCACATTTACAAACACTGCTTTCGAAATGGGTCATCTAAGGTTGAATACCAGTTAGCAGCATCTGTCAGCTATAAAAGGCAATCAGCACTTCGATAGGAGTTTTCAAAGTTTCAAATGCAACAGGAGACAATTAACTGGGCTCCAAAGAGGCCAAGTCATCTGTGCCTAAACTGCAGGTGCAGGAAAAAAAAAAAAATCACATGTAAAAGGAACAATCACAGACATCATGACCACATGTGGCGAATGAAAAACAAGAATCACATTCACAAGCTGAAGTTGATCAACCAGGACATAGTATGTTGAACATTTAAAGGACATTTTTCCATCTAGTTCTGCTAATCAGCAACTTGATATCACCCACATTAGCCACGAAGAAGTAGTTATCTTTGTTAAAATGTTGCCATTATTTTTCCCAGCCCTGTATCTGTGGCTTATAAAGTATATTCCAGATGAACATGAGCTATACAGAACAATCTAATTTAACATGAGGCCTTTCAGTCACATTTGTACCATAAAAGCCAAGTCTACAGGCTGTCAGTAAACCAAGACCACATCTTTACAGTGTTAGAGAGGTTCCTATAGAAACACACGAGCATTAAAGTTTTTCATTTCCCTGTATGAGTCTGTAACAGACCCCTGCTACACAGCAATTATAGCAATCAGCATTTTTAAACCGTCAAGAGCACTCTGGCATGGAGTCAGAGGCAGCTAATAGGTCGTCTATCCTCTGGATGCATGGCTGTTAAACCATGGCTGTCAGATTTTCACAACACTTGATGAAATCTTTATGTTCGTGAATACTGGAATTTGAGATGCAATGTGATAGAGGCTGAGGGGTTTGGTGACATAGCCATGTAGCCCAGAGTTTGTGATTTACAGGACTTTGAGCTTTGTATCATTGCACTTGGAATCTTAAGCACCTGTAATGTGAATTTTGAGCTCTCAGACAGATTCAGTTGAAGCCAGTGGAAAGCTTTTACAGTTAAAAAGACCAAACAGCCAACACTGCTCATAATCTCCACTCTGGCTGAACACCAATGAGTGGAGGTGTGTAGATTAAGTGTTTGGCATTATAATATACTGAAATTCATGTGGTAATTGTTGTCAGATTTCAGGGTAGTACGCCTCTGCGTTCCTGAGAAGGTGTGGACTCTCCTGTTTTCCCAGCGGGAGCGGTTGGGAATGTGTGACCTTTTCCATGGATCGCCGTTTTTTAGGCCCTGGACTGACTCCCTGAAAACATGCCTGCAATTGGTACAACCATTCAGAGATGTAAAATGACAGTAATAATCCTGAATATCAGCACATAGGCGCTGCAGGATGATCCATGGATTGTGAGAGAAAGGAGACAGCCTCGTTGGGAAACTCCCGTCACTAAAACCAGGGAACTCCTAATAAATTTTCTGAGCAATAAGAGATGAGAAACATAAATGTCACCACTGTTTTTCCAAACCTCTCTCTGGTATTTAGTCATGAAAATAATAACATTTAAAGTAGAAACTAACTTATTTCTTGGAATCTAAAATCTGAAATTTTAGCAATTTTTGACTCATCCATCAGCTGAACATACTTGTGCCCTTCTTTCTACAATGGAAATGAAACATTGTTTGGAAAGTTGGTCTCAACACTGTTGCAGAAGTTCCCACAAATGTGTTGCTCTTGCAGCTTGCTTTATTCTCTCCTTCTTCCCTGTTCGGATGAACCCCTGAGCAGCCAATCTGCCTTCCTTTGTTCCCTGCCTTTCACAGTACAGTAGGCCTGCTACATTCTGCAGTACAGTATTGTCCTAATAATACATTGGAAGGTGTTGTATCACAGTTTTTTTTCCAACACTGCCTTTGCTGCCTTTGTACAGAGGGTTTGTAAGTCATCAACCTGTAGGAATTACGTGCAGTAAAGTAAAATTGCTGCAGCAAAGCTGTAAATTAACCAATCTTTTAATCCTTGGAATTTACACGATTTTCCGTAAATATAGTGTGTGTGTGTGTGTGTGTGTGTGTGTGTGTGTATTTATATATATATATATATATATATATATATATATATATATATATATCTCCAGTACTAATAAGAAAAACTTTTATGGCAACATTTTGAAGGCAACAGCCCAAATCAAATCAGAAATGGCACACTGTGGTAACCTTAATCAAACTACAAATCATTTCAGACTGATTCTCCCCACTGGAATGCTGAGGAAAGAACAATACTTGACAGGCCCAATTTAAGTGATAGTTTCTCCAGTCTGACGTTTTATTGACATCATGCTGAGTCTAATTGAGGAGGGGGGTTTCAGTAACTCAAACCAGATGGGCCACCAGCTCATGAACTGACACCCCTCCTCTCTCTCCACACTGGCTCCCTCTCTCTTGCACTCATAGAGCTATTTTGGCTCAATGAAATACTTAACTATGAAATAGAATGTCATAAAACTGGCCTTTTTGGTCAAATTTATATTGATTGTAAGAATTTGATACCATGCCATTTATCATAAAGACACTTGAAGCTGGCAAGGGAATATACATGGTAACAGTATTATCTTTGCATGTTGAACTGGATGGATTTTATATCAGATTTTCTTTTTGGGAGAGCTGAGATAGACTAATGAATCCCCTTGAAGGAATATTTTAACATAATGGGAAATACGCTTATTTGATTTCTTGCCAAAAGTTAGATAAAAAGATTGATAGTGCTCCTATGTCTGGATGTAAAGAATACATAGCTGGAGCCAGCAGCCATTAACTTGGCTTAGATGCTACCTGGCAGGAAAAGACAGGAAATGGGGAAACAGTTAGTCTGGCTCTGTATGAGGTACCAAAATCTACCTACCAGCACCTATAATTAAGAGATTATTTCTCTTTTGGTGTAATCCATACAAAAACCCAAGTGTAAAAATGACAGTTTGTCATTTTATGGTGGATAATGCTCTACTATTTCTTGACCAGGACCAGTGAGGCAAATGAAACGTAATGTGTTAATTTGTTAGCTTTAGACATGCTATTACAGTATATGGATTTTGTTACATTTGGAAAGAGCCAGGCTAGCTGTTTAATCCTGTTATTTTGTTCTAATCTTTATGCTATGATAAGCTAACAGCTACCTGTGCAGATATTAAAACTGTATCAATCTTCTCGGCAAGAAAGCAAATAAGCATTGTCCCAAAATGTCCAACTATTTCTTTGAGCCCGAAGCACAGTTCCAATACTGAACATTAACATGACACACACATGTGCACACACTTACAGAGACAGAGCCAGAGAGCTACTACACAGGCTGTTCATTAGACACATGGATTTAATGAGTCTGAAAAGAAAATTGGCTGTTAGAAGTGAACTAAATTAGTAGGTTCAGATGGATTTCTTTAGAACCAAAATGGGAAATTTGCCACATCAGCAAAACTCTCTTCATTTGCGGACATTTTTGAAAAGACATCAGAGACTGTCTGATTTCATACCAATTGTGATAGTGCACTGTACATTAAAGCTGTTTTAACCAACTGTTAATGACATTCATGATGCAATTTATAAGCTATGGTACTGTAATGGAATAGGCTTCAGTGGAAAAAAAAAAAAAAGAAACATTGAACAGTTCTTAAGAATTAAATTAGGATTTCCTTGGCGAAATCTTGCGCATAAATGCCCATAAACATCACAAAAGCATGGTAATCATTAAAGCTTGGCCATCAGTGGAAAAACATGTAAGTCTGTTTTAGCACTCTGAATAGTGAACACAGATTTCATTGATCTTTGGTGGGAAACTTTGTAAATTGTGTAAAGATGGCCTAGACGAGAAACAGAATCATTCTCCTTCCTAATACAGGTATTGCAAAAAAATAAAAAAATAAAAAAGCATAAATCAGACCACTGGAACTGATGATATATGGTCAACACTTGATCCTGGTTACATCAGTCATCTCATTTTTCTGCAACTGGCACAGGAACGCTGCTATATGTACATGGTCCTCATAGAGACAAAGCTTCAGAGCTTTTGGATCACAGTGAAAGTTCACTACAGCAGAACTAATATTGAACAGCATTACCACCAATCAAGTTGAACCCCACAAATTTCCTTGCTCTGACTTAAGCCGGTTCTATTTCCCTGTCTACTTTTAAAGTTTCATGCAGAGGACAATATTCTCACTTGAGATCTGGTTGTTTAGTGGCTTACTTTCCATTGGAGGAGATTGTTGCTCATTTTAGTCTCAATCTCCACAAAACCAAAAACCAAGAACTTGTATCAAAAGGCAGTTAATGACATGCTATTGATGGCGTACTTCAGGTTTGGGTGCATGCTGAGTGAAAGTGAAACAGTGTGAAAAAGTTTGACATGTTTTGGTTATCGTTGCCTCCACAAGCTGCAGTGTTTAAATTGTAATTTGCTGCCAAGCTCCCATTCTGCCTGTGTGAACACGTCAAATTGGAACCTCAGGGGAAGCCAGTTTTGTTTGATGAATCTGCTTCTGCTGTTGCTGTTTTATGAATGCTTTCATGTGCTGAAAGATTCAAATAATTTGGATAACTAAACACATCTATCTTTTTCTGACTTTAATATAATATGAATATCTTGTGTGCTTTTCCAACAATACCTCAAGCCACCAGACTTTTTAAGGGAACTGTGTGACTCACACAGCGGTTGTGTTTCTAACTGTGTGACCTCGTTGCCCTGCGTTGGTTTATAGACCTTACAGCCAGAGTGGATGCTCTCCAGCTTGTTGACTGCGTGAGAGTGTGTGTGGACTTGTTCCATTACCACACAATGCCAACCTACAGTATGTATGCCTGCTCACATACATGGCAGACGTGAGCTAGCTACATCTGTAACAGGGAAAATGTGATGTGGGACACTGCGCTGTGGCGAAATGTCGACATATTATGGAACTTCAAAAAAAGAAACTGAGACACGGGCGTGCAAACACCATCTAAGCATATGCACACACATGCTCACACACACCTCCACTCTGTATGCTGAGGGAAAAATACAACTCTTTGTTTGTCTTGGAGGCTTTAGCACCAGTGTCACCACATTCACATACAGCAAGAAAAAGTCATTTTCCTATTTAAAGCACAGCCACACAGACAATGAAGGACTTATTCAGCTGGTCTTGTATTTGTATTTTCTTGTTAAATAAGTCAGGGACTCTTTCCTGCATAGAGCAAACAAGTGCATGAGCTGGCTCCACAGTCCACAGGATGACGTGGAGGGAAGGACAATCAACAGTGTGTTGTGACTGAGGTGTCGTTAGGCCCAAACACTATGTGTGTCTGCGCTCGCACATACCCAGGAGCTATGAGTATCTTCCTTTCCTCGTTCTGTATAGATGTGGTTGTGTGTGTCTGAAAGAGACATATGAATAGAGGAGCAGTGAATTGTATACATTAGAAGATTACAGTTTCCTGTGTCAGGTTCAGCCCTGTCAGAGCTGGGAACCACCGCAGGGAGAACTATTTTTGGAGCAACTCACCTCTGTTTCCCACTGGATTTAGGGCGATTTTGAATATATAACCATGATAAAAAATGACCACACAAAACAATTACCATCCTTATTTACAGTAGGAGGATATCTTTTAATGTTGTATGGTAATTCAAAGAGTTCAAAGAAATTTGCAGTTTATTGAAACATATTTCCTAATTGTCTGTTTGTCTTATTATTGTCATAGTTTTGGCCAAGTTAAGTCATATAAGTGATAATAATTAACTTACTAAGTTAATTGTTTTAACTTAGTAAGTTAATTTAACTTGTTTAAGACCTTAGAGCTAGCTTAGTCAGTCATGCTAGCTACACTGTTCTTATGCCCGGTGGCAGGCTACTTTTAGCTAAATGCTAAGCTGATGTTACATCAACTTATGCTAACATGGTAACTATGTTTAGTAGGTGTAACGTTTGACATGTCCACCATCTTAGTTTAGCAAATTAGCATGCTAATAAACACAGACACAAAGTACAGCTAAGGTTGAATGTTATTAGTTTTTCATTTCATTTACTGGGTCATAAACTAAAAACCTGAACAAACTGAAATTTGATGTAATGCTGGCTCTAAACAGAAAGTTATCATATCTGATATTCAGGGGAACATTAATGGAAATTTCTTGGCAAGCCATCAGATAGTTGTTGAGGTAGCTACACAATGGTTTAGCATAATGGTTTTCACCATCCCCCAGCCTTGTCAAGCTCTTTTGGAAGAGAAAATGAAGGTGAATGGAAATATAATTCAAACTGGATAATCTTGCTTAACTGCCAACTTGCCTGATCACCAACCGTTTCCTGCTCCTTCTGAACCCACTGCAGCAATGTCACAGTGTTCCCAGATACAGTGTTACAATAACTGATGTAAATGATGGCCAAAAGTATGAAAATAAGACCCATGTTGTGATAAAGAATAGTTATCCTTTAATCTACGGAATGCAGCAGGGTTGATCAAATTAAAATATCATCTCTTCCAAGTACCATATTGATTCCCCTTTTTCGTCATCCCTTCCTTCCACCCTTTAAACTTTCTCTTCATCTCTTGCATTTTTACATTTTTCACCATGTGCACAGTATAGTAATGTGCACACACACTACAACACATTCATCATCACTTTCCCTGCGTTCCATAACAAAAGAATCCAGATTGTGTAACTGTCTGTCAAACCAGTTTTTTCTGCTCACTATTTTAATACCTCACCACAGAGTTGCAGAGGGAGGGAGGACCCTCCCCTCCCTGTGACTCACTGCAATACGTGCGTAAGCACCCGCTTCGGACCTAAGAGTAGTATTCCATTACTCTTACCACTATTATTGTCTTCATCATCATCATCATCATCGCTGTTGTTGCACTGTTAGCTCCCCGTGTCAGGATTGTGTAAATGACAGCTGTGTTCAAAAACAGAGCAACTCACTGTAGCAGCCAGGCTTAGATCATAATGCAGATAATGCATCTCCATGGAAATGTTCAGCTGTGTAGAGTTTCTTTTTTCTTTCTTAGAGTGCAGTAGGTTTTTTAAATTTTTTGTTACTGTCAGAATGGAGTGGGGAGCCTGAAGGTGAAATTGTAAATAATCTAATATAGAGGGGAACAGGCAACAGAAAAACAAGGAGAGATGTGGAAGGAGGAAAAAAGGGGTGGTGGAAATGGGGAGAAAGAGTGTGAAAAAAGCATCAGAACGGAGAGAAGCAGGTGCTGTGAACGTAGTAACACAACTCTGGGTCGAAGAAAGATCATTGTGAAGGGGTTTTCCATTGAGTTGAGGGTCTCTGTAGTATTATGTCACTCTTACAGCCCCATTAAGCCATAATGAGGGTGTTACCTAAATTATAATGTCACAGTGGACACTGCCAGCAATACTATTACACTTGGCATCACAAAATATTAAAGCTGTCACTGCATCACTTTGTCTATTTGAGCATATACTGTACAATGTAATGAGATCGAGAGAAAAGAACATTTGACCGTAGGCATGGATCAAAGTGTGGTGGGACATGTTTAATGAACGTGGAGGCACAGAAACCACGTCAGATGCCATCGTGAGATAGAAGCTAGGGCACCAGGCCAGAGAGTAAATATTCACTTGACGATAGTGTGCGTGCTGATCTGGTGTACACACCCTCTGCCCACAGATAGGAGCAGCCTTTTATCTTAAACTATACACACACACACACACACACACACACACACTCACACACAGAGGCTCAGTAAAAGTGACAGGACAGAAAAAATAGCAGCAGAGAGCAATGAGAAAGTGCTGATTGAGCAGCTTCAGTCAGTATGTAAAAAATATTAAGAATTAATGATAAGGTAAAGATACAATAAATACATTATCCAACTGTGCTGGAAAGCCTGTGGGATGCCTCCCCTCTCTTTTCAGTTTGGGTGTTCAAGTGATTTTAGCTGTTTGTTCAGAAATTAGTGAATTCATCTTCTGAAGTAGTTCATTTTTAGGATCCCTGCAAAAACTCTCTTTTGGCCTTTTATGGGTCTGAAAATATGGCAAAGGAAAGGAGCCAAAAGTTATGAAAACCCTCCACTCACACATTAGACTTATATATTAAGATAGATGTTAAATGGTTTGACCACTGCTCATTTCTTACCTAAATGCTGGGATAGCTTTTTCTCTGTTGCCTGCGCCATAAAGTGTCTTATTCAGCTCTGTGTCAAAAGGCTCCCTTTTTCTGAAGACCATGGCCTGAGCCACAAAAAGTGAGAAACAGAGACAGTTTTT
Organism: Trachinotus anak; assembly: GCF_046630095.1. Taxonomy (NCBI): domain Eukaryota; kingdom Metazoa; phylum Chordata; class Actinopteri; order Carangiformes; family Carangidae; genus Trachinotus; species Trachinotus anak. The sequence continues at coordinate 7,689,299 of NW_027273879.1, read as the reverse complement.
GTCGTCGACGGGAGCAATTTGATGCTTATCGCTGTTTCTGTGCGCCACTTGGTCTCCATTCCATGTCGTGACCAAGTACAGCACAAAATGTTGTAGTTTTTGCAGTAGGAAATGGTAAGTGGACCCCAGAAAGCTAGCTTCATCTCACAGCATAATCAGATACGACCTCAGACCGCAGTGACAAAATGCACCTGAGGAGCTTTTCAAAGAGACCTTTTGTGATTTTGTCCTCCTCAGTGTCTAAACAAAACTAGTAAGTGTGCTCAGAGCCAAGGTCCATTTCTAAAATACACACAAGCATGTAATTATTGGCAGCTAATTGGCTAGCACAGCGTTACGGTACAAGGGCAGCATGGTCATTAAAAAAACATTTCCTGTTTGAGTTCACTGATGCTTTGATTGATAAGCACAAAGACACGGTTTTATAGGCGTATATCGTCAGAGATTGCATGCACCAGTACAAATGCAGAGAAATTCCATGGTAAAGGGTGAGCTGGGCAATGGTGTCATAATGTAATATTTGCTCATCTAGGCCTGTTTAAGTCTGACCAGTTCAAAAATAGCACAGGAGAGAATTATACTTTCTGTGACAGACAGTTGGGTTGAGTATGCTTTAAATGAGGTTGTGCAACGAGCCGTCCGACCACGTTTAAAATCAAAAGTGTTTATACCCTAATGCTAACATTTGCTAATTGGCACTAAACACAAAGATGAGGCTGAGGCTGATGGGAATGTCATTAGTGCTGCAGGCATGTAGTCATAAACCAAAGTATAGGACAAATTGCAATTTTGCCCATAAGAACTTAAGACCTTAAGATGGGGATATTTAGTTATTATAAATTATCCTGAGGGGAGGCATGAATGTCTACCACATTTTATCACAATCCGTCCAATGATTGTTGAGATATAGTTCACTTAAAACCAAAAAAGTCAACCACAAGTGGCATTTCAGAAAAGTCAAGGGATCAACACAGACATTATGATTCATCCTCTGGGGACCATAAATACCTATAGAAAATGTCATAGCAATCCACCCAATAGTTGTTGCGATACTTCAGGCTGTACGGAAGGAGCAGACTAACAGACTGACACTATGTGACCACGGAGCTAAAAAAGAAAGCTTGAGAGAGAAGTATAAACCCTGCCGTCTTTCTTTCTTGCCTCGACACATCTAGACAATCACTGTGTGACGTGACCGTGCTTATTAGATTATTGGTTTAGTTTCAAACACTATAAGGAAAATAGAAAAAGTCCTGTTTGAAGCATTTGGTAGTGAAGGTAACAAAATAAGTCATTAAAAGGGAAGTTAATACATTTGTAACACCACAAATGCCCAGAATTATACTGTATTTCCATGTGATGTGATGTGATCCAGTGCCACCAAGTACAACAGCCTCTCTATAAATTATAACTTCGTGACACTTACAATTTTTCCTTGTTGAGAAGTTGTCAGGTGTTAAATCAGTTTTACGACATCCATTATGATCCATTGTGATATGATATTTTTATGACATAACAGTCTCAATGTTATTGTTTCCACCCCTTTGTATGTACCTCTATTGCAGCAAGAGCATGACTTAACCCCAGACTCAGACTGACTTTCACTACATCACAGGATGCACTCAGGAAGGGAGGAACAGGCTGGAGCTTGAGCCCGGCTGGAGAGAAGTAGGCAGGCATAATGTCGGTCAGAGTAGGATGATGACCTCATAACATCGTGCCTTCAACCTGTATTTACGCAACAGCCCCAGCGCCACCCGTGTTGGCGAGGCTGGAGAGGAAGTGCTGAGGACAGACAGATCCCCTCTCTCTCTCTGTCTCTCGGGGGGCCGGGTGGAGAGACAGGCCACAGCTCAGATCTGATTTCTGAGGAAGGAAAAGAGAAGGGAGGGGAGCGTCGGATAAGAGTGCTGCCGTTGCTTTATTTTATCCTTTCTCCCTCTTAACTGTGACCCAGGCCTGTGTGTTATGAATGCCACAGAGGTGGAGTTATTACACACACAAAGCTGAGCCAGGTCTAATCTTGTTACTATTCTGTTCAGTAACAATACAGGGCTCCTTTTACAGGGGCCTTGATTCAGATAAGTGTAGTTCAAGAGAAACAAGCAGAAGTTATGCAACGTGTTGAGCGGCTGCTTCCACTTCAGGCTGATTAAAGGTTTTTACTGATTCGCCTCAAGGCCCTCAGACATTTTAACATTCACCTGAAAGCACTCAGTCTTGTCTTTTCTCTTTCACTTTCCTTAGCTGTCATTTACCGAGCTTCTTCTCCTTCACTGACTAGCAGGTGATTTTGAAGTGCTTGTCTGTTTGTCTGCCCTGGGCCAAAAGGCGCCTTGGTCTAGCTATAAAAAGACAATTACTATAACAGGAAGCTCTTGTCAGCTGGAGGGATACACACAAGAATGATCAAGGAATGCACACACACCCATGCGCCTGTGTGCGCACACAAATGCAAGCGCAAGTACCTTCATACTTGCTGGATAGCTTTCTATCTGCGTACATCCATTCATGCTCACAAACACACTTAAAACAACATCCATGCCCACTCTAAGTCTCTTATCCCCTCCCTCTTTTTTCTGCCATGATGGAGCCCTTCATCACCAGATGACAGAGAATCTCTCCACCCACCAGAGGATGTAGAGCACCGTGCCAAAGTTTGACACGGTGCTAGCAGAGGAAGTGAACCCACACCCTCCTGGCTAGGGATCAACCACTGCAGACCTCACTACCTGTCTGCCCCACCTGTCAGTGTTAAGAGTGTGACAGTTATCCTGGTGTCTTGCTGCATTTGTGTGCGTAAGTGTGTTAAAGAAAGAGCTCAACATTTTGGGAAATAGCTTTGTTTGCTTTCTTGCCAAGAGTTAGAAGATTGATACCCCTCTCATGTCTGTCCATTAAATATGTGAACTGGCTACAGCCAGGAGTCAGGAAACAGGAGAGAACAGCCAGCCTGGCTCTGTCGCTAATTAATACATTAAATCTTGTTTCTCTAATCTGTACAAAAAAAAAAAAAATGTAAAGATTACAATTTGTTGTTTCTTTCCGGGGGTTAGTCAGTCACATAACACACATAAGCTTACTGGCTGCTGGCTGTAGCCACTCCCATGAGTGGTAGCAATATTCTCATGTAACTCACGGCAAGAAAGTGAACAAGCGTCCCTGCCAAAATGTTGAACTTTTCCTTAATCAAACTGATGGTGTTCACTGATCAAACTTTCAAAATATGTGAGTGGTGAGGTGAGTGACTGCAATACTTAATGGACCTGTGTAAACAGAAATTACAAAATTTGCTAACTGTTGCTGCTTCTTGTTGTGGCTTCTGCTGTTTCTTGAAAAAGACCTATTTAAGCTATAGTGTTAGCATTTAGTTGACCAAACTTCAAAGTCCATGTCCTTTAGGTCAGTCATTTACTAAAAATGGTCTTCAAATATACAAAAATCAAACACGATGAGAAAACACAATAAACATGATGAACAGAAGACACACATGGTGAAAGACTGGTGTTCTCTCCACAGTCCAGAGATCCATCTATATTAGCTACTTATTGGTTCTCATTAAGACTGTCCTTTATTCTTGGCACATTAAATTATATTATAATATGACCATAACCTTAATTAATTTAGGCACGCTGTTTGATTATTGTGGTGGAGGGTGCTGTCTTACACTTCAGTTAAAAATCGCCCAAAGGTGTTCAATCGGATTGTCTGTGTACAATACAATATAAAGTGTGGGTTGTATGTATTTCGAACAGTTTTAGTCATGCTCTGTACTCCAATACTTTGTACTTGAAATGAAAAAATAACAAGTTTACAGTGTATAAATATTCCTGCAGTGTTCACCCAGTGTGGATGTGAATCTGAATATCAGCACTTTAACCTCATAGGCATTGTTTAATTTCATATCCAGAGTGCTGGAGAAGAGCCAAAACAATGAAAGTCATATCACTGTCAAAATACTTACAGACTGCACCATATCAGTAAATCTGTATGTTTACCCTTGCAGATCAGTTTCAGTGTTAGACAATGCTGTAGATCTAATTTCCAGAATGAATCCCTGAACATTTTAAACTGCAAAGACAAACAGTGAGGAGCAGTGTCAAGATTTTCCTCGTATAATCTTTTATCATTCTGCTGTGGAGAGCTGCTCAAGTGGACCATGCAAACATTGGCAGAGTTATTTTTCTTTCTTCATCTTTGACTCTCAAACTACTAAAGTTGGGCTTATAAAAGTAAATTACATGTCTATAAAGTAACCCTCTGGGTTTGTGGGGCCAGATTTGAAGTTGCGTCATAGCAGCAAAACAAACCCCTAAATTATGTAACACACAGTCATGGTGCTCTCAGCTCAGCAGCTGTAGGTATTAAGACATAAAATATATTTATACCATTCAAGAAGTCCTACCCACTGGTTTGTGATACATATTCCTGATACCTTTACTTTTTCAGCCTTTCCAAATAGAGAAAGCGTGTCCATGATGGCAGAGATTGATGGCATAGGACAATATAGAATTAAGGCAAATAAATGCACAAGGTTTTGCTTGATTTACATCTGTTTTTCAGTGTCAGGTTGATGGCTAGTTTCAGCTCTATGTGTGAAAACACACCTGCAATGGTCAAGTTTGTCTGTACATAAGTCACCAGTAGTCCATTGGTAAATAAATAGTTTCTGGCTTCTGCTATCACAACTTGCTCTGTTGTTGAAATCGGGTCATAGTGATTGTGTCCATTCAATCCTGAAAGTGTGACAGCTCTCAGAGCTACACATATGGATGATCATACACACTGCCATCCATACATATTCAGCACATTACAAAATAACAGGAGGGGCTGTGATCTTTGAGCTGGCTGAACTCCATAATTCCGTCCCACACATGAATACCTGTGTGTCTCATTCTTTACTGGCCTACTTTCACCCACACATGACTCATCATCAACCTGTAATCTGATAAAGACTCATTGTCCTTTCCTCTATTTCGAGGAAACAACTTTGCCTACGTGGTTGTCTATTGTTACTATTTCCACATATCCTATATATATATATATATATATATATATACATATATACTCCTATATATACTCATGTAATAATATCTTTGACTTCATACGCTGTCAGTACCATATCTGCAACTATGTGTCTCCTTCACTGTTGTGACAACATCAAGTTATGAGCAGCTACGGCTGCTGATATACTCTTATCGCTTGTGGACTGCGTGGGCGTTTTGTGGGGCAATTTACTGCCACAAGGAAGTCAAACAAAGTCCAAGAAATGACACCAGGTTTACCTCTGTGACAGGACAAGAAAACACACACAAGCTTTAAGGGAAACCCATTCCTCCGGTGCTTATGATGGGACACTACAGGAGATTAGATTAGACACAGGTACTGTATGTGGTGCTCTGGACTATGTCTGACATGAATCACTGACTACTGCTCATTCAAGTGACCAGCTTGTCCTCACAGTGTGACAACCAAATTTTTCACCTCATGTATAAATATTCTCACTTCACTGATTTCTACAGATCTCTGTAATGTTTCCTGTCCTTTTTACTTCTCTATTTCTTTCCATTTTTAGCCAAACTGGCATGACTTTAGGTGTGGCAATGTTGGTCAGTACGTCTGTCTTAAATAGACTTAAGTCCCCTGACGTTGTCACTTGAACTTGCCACCAGAAAGGTCAAGTTTTTAAAATGAAATATCTCAACATTTGCTGGATAGATTGGTGCAAAACTTGGTATGGATATTAATGGTTCCCAGATGATGAATCCACACAGTTTGGCGATCCTCTGAGTTTTCCGCTAACACCACCTTGTCGACCACATTTGTGTTTTTGAGTGAAATATCTTGCCTATTGAATGGATTGCTATGAAATTTGGAACAGACATTCTCACCCCCCTCTCAGACTGAAATGTAATAACTTTGAGAATCCCAGTCCAGTACTTTGGTTTGGGAACACATAGCTGTAAAACTAATGGCATGTTAGCATGCTAACATTTAAACCTGCTGCTAAACATCAGCATGTTAGCATTATCACTGCGAGCATGTTTGCATGCTGATGTTACTCACTTCAGCCTCATAGAGCTGCTAGCACGGCCGTTTCTGATACATTTCATTTCTGCCTCTACATCACTGATTTCCGCCCTTTTCCTTCCTGCGTTTCGTCTTTCCTCCTCTTTTGCCCCTGCCCCTCTGCCTCCTTCTATTTCTCTTCCTCAATCTTTTCCTCCTCCAGTGTAAATGTAATTGTGAGTGTCCATCCAAAACTCTGACTGACTGCAGAAAACCCCAGAGGACACTGCATACTTTCACCCTGCCCTAACACGTGCACACACGCACACACACACACACACACACACACACACACGCACACACACACAGATACACATAACTCTTCTCAGCTGCCTGTCCAATCGCCACACCCGTCTGCATGACATCAGCCTGTGATGTCATCATGGGACCAATGCTGGCATGCCGTCCAGTGCAACTTCATCATCAGCATCATCATCCTTTGGCAGTGGCGGACAAGCCTCGGAGGGGAGGCAGCTGGATTGTAACAATTCCTTCACCCTTCACACATGTCAGTGTGTGTATGTGTGTTTGTGTATGTGTGTGTGTGTGTGTGTGTGTGTGTACAGAGGGAGGAGAGGGGAGGCTAAAAGACGCAATTGCTCTAATTCAAACAATCTGAGCCAGACGGAGCTTGGCTTTCTTTGGCCACTCTGTCCTGTTTATAAAGCGCTCTCTGGGGAGATTCACATCGTGTTTGTCAATATTTCAACCACTAGGTAAATATTACAGTGACTTTGCTTATTAAAGAGGAAAAGAGGAGAGGAATGTGAGGGAGAGCAGAGGCAGGGATCGGGGGGAGGGGAGAGGGGAGAAAGAAAAGCTAGATATGGGAGGGGAAGCAATAGTCCCAGGAAAGGAGTGAGGTGGCATGGATGGGACTGGACAGGACAGGATGGGGTGTGATGGCAAGGCGTGACAGGAAGGGATGGGTTGGGACAGGACAGGGAATTGTACAGGAGTGTAAGGTGGGGCGGCACAGGGTGGGGTAAGGCAGGACTTCCTTACCCTTCTGATTCACTCCAAGCCCAATATTCTCCATTAAATGCATAGATCTTTGATAACTGGTCACAAATATATGAGTTCAGATTTTGTTGAAGTAATTTTCTAAAGCAAATGGGAACTGTAGTTTTGATTTCCTGAATACTTTATCCTGAGTCTTTTTGATATGTTGTATTGATATGTTGTATTTGTAGAGTTTCCTAAAGTTTTTTTTTTGGACCCCAAAAAAGTACAACTGTGAACTGCATTTCCCATGTTGCAAGCAAAGCATGTGTGTTCCATTTGATGTCATTATAAACTATAACATTAGCTCTGATGAAGTGACAGAACTTAGATTGAACCAAAGTGCGCAGAACCATCTATTTGATTTGTTGTTTTTTTATTTTTGGTCTTTTAGAACAAGAATCTGGAATGAGCACCTGTCCATTCACTGGTTATTCCATATTACTGGACACTTAAAACTGATGAGCTTGGTCTGAATGTCTCAAAACAAAACTGCCTTGATGACAGTTACTTCATGGCTAACTGTAATTGTGTTACTCTGTAAGTTTGAGTCACTGGAAGTGGCTCTGGCTCATCCAAACCAACTCTTCATGAAAACTTATCATGAGGCGCCTGTGCAGTGTAAATCCTGGAAACAACCATAGTGTTACAACACACCTGGAGCCCAGCCCAGAGTCAGAGAGAGAGAGGGAATGAGATACACCAAGACAGAGATGGATGGATGAGCCCATAAACTTAAAGCCTGTGACAGCCTCACAGCCCTCACTCGCAGCCCCAACTTCTTTTTCACCAATTAACTGCTTCATTCAGAGCAGCCCGTGCTGCTATTCGGGACCCTCTCTCCATTAGTGCTGAGATCAAGCTGCCATTCTGTATAGATCACCTCCAGATGTTGTCACGTACAATTCACATTCACTAAAGCAAAATACTCTTTTTCTTTCAGGCACATAATATGGGACATAAACTGCCTTTTACTATATTGTTTTATGTTGTTCTACTGTTTTTTAGTCATTCTTTGAGCTTACTTGGCTCAACAAAAATCTAAAAAAAACGTTACATGTTAAGATGTTGCAAATCTGTATAAATGAAGGAGCCCTCTCACCACCAGGCCCTCAGCCAAGGGCCTTTAACCCACATAAGGCTGCGGAGGACTAAAGTATGTAAATCTGATGTAAAGCTGATGATTTCAAATATGCAGTTTCTTCTGGAGAAGCCTGTGGCTGCCAAAAGGAAAATACTGCATATACTGTACAGTATTCAGCTGCGTTGGACAGCAGAAATCATCAGTGATGAATGTTTTGTATTAAGGTAATAAAGTGGAGTGGAAGAATCCACACTGGATCAATAGCGCAGGGCAGCTTGCCAAACCATGTCATTAACCACATATTAATTCTGGCAGCAGCCGCCAAGCCACATTCTGATCAGGGTGGTTTCTAGTGGAGTGTTTACCAAAACAAGACTTCCAGCTCTGCTTTAGTGGTTTCACTGAGCAATCCAGTGACGTAGGAAACCTCGGCATATTACTGACTTTATGTACGCATGTAGATCTGTGAGGTCATGTCACTCTTGTAAATGTTCTTTCTCACCAGAATGTGCTATGCTGTGGACTAGTTCCCACAAAGAAAAGTGAAAGCCTGCTCCTGCAATGGAGCAAAAGCACAACTGCTCTGAAATAACTTTGCTCAAAACAATAGGAGTGTGAAAAGCTGTTGTCTGTAAGGTTCAGTTAGGCTCTTCACAAAGGTATGGCACTTACAACAGAGATGTATTTTATCTTGAATAGGGCTAAGATTAACCATAAACTTGAGTGCACTTCAATACCTCATGGACAGGACCGAATATCAACCATACAATCTCCACCTTCCAGCTTCCTCCACCGCTGATATCTAATTCTTCTCACTCCAAATATAAGACATGTGTCAAAATGTTCCTCCACTAATTGACCCTTAATCACATTTGCTGAACACACAGATGTCTGGGGGGTCTGTAGGACTTATCTCTCCTGAGGGTGTCATGTTTGCTCAGTCCTTTTCAGTCTGATCCAGTCTCTCAAGTGCATCGCATATTTATTTTTTGTGAGCCTATATTTTTCACCTTTTTCATAGAGTTGCTTTGTTATCTCCTTCTTCAATATTTCCCCGGCCTTGTGTATCAAACTTGTAGTTCCTGTTGAAGAAAAGGAGAGAACATTACAGTTTAAGGGAGGAAGTTAATAAAACGCACTTAAGGCTCAAGGATGACAGCGCAAATATGAAAAGGAACTTCAGTGGAACACAATTTAATGAGAAAGACTTTCGAGATTCAGTCCCTGCGTCTAAAGCAACAGGCTGAACTTGATGGAGGTGAGAGTTCATGCTGATACTTATTATTGGCTGATTAAGATGTATGATGACCCTTGACCCCCCCAGAATCTAAACCATGTGTTGCCAAAAGACAAAACTAATAAAACTCTGATGAGCTTTCATAAAACCCTGTATTTGTATGAAGGCTAATCAGTTAAAGTTGTATGAAAACTGCTCTTTGTCTGCCTTTTTTCTCGTGCGTCTTGTTGCCGTGACCTCGCGGTGTTTGTGTCGCCAGCCTCAAAGAAGCTTCAAGCTCAAGATATTTCCTTAACTTTCCTGTCTGGGTGTAAAATATCATTCAAAACACACCATAAAACCATATTAAAGGATGCAGATAAATGGGGAAATATATGTATAATTGATGGAACACATTGTAAAAGTTTCATCTTGATGAGTCCACAATGTAAACCCAGTAATTTACTGTTTCAAGTTGATTGATTCCACTTGGGTTAAAAGAGTTTAAACACTAAAAGGCTACAAGTTAATTGGATTTTTATTAAGTTTCTGGCCAAAACAATGAATCTAAATGAATGAGATGCTATGTAGATTTGAACTCACTTTTTAAACTCCACACAAAGTACAGCAGGCTGTCGAGGACAAATAAGGGATATGAATTAAAGCCAAATTATCCTATTATCTTGTTCATATTCTAATAGGCAAACTGAATCATTGACTTCAACTTTCACCTCCACTGCTTCTCTGACTTCAGCGCTCAGTAAACCATTGAGAAGAATTTGGCAGCTCATATCTGGCTCTAATTAGGAACTCTGTCAGCACCACTTGGAACAGAGAGACGCAGAGAAAAGTTAGGGAAGGGGGTTTTAATTTGTGCAATCATAGATAGTCTTACGACAAATTTTTCATCATAATTTGAACTTTTCACTCGCTTTTTTTTTTAGCATACTTTCATATGAAGAACTCTCACCCTTCAGTGTTCTCCCAAAATGTTCATGACTTGAGCCTAAAAAGTTTAAAAATGTAAATATATTCATGTTCATGAAAAGTGACAGAGGTATTTTTCCCGCCACATGAAGATTATGTGAAGGAAACAGCCAGTGGTTTTCACATTGAACAAACGTGGTGGAAAGTGAGGGTGTTGCGGTCAGGTTGGGGTGGGTGGATGTGGCCTTAAACTCTAGTGACCCCAGTTTAATTCCCAGCTCATACCAATAACTTTTCTACTGTGAGTGAAGCTTGAGTTTTTACCAAATAAACAGTGTTTCTCATTTAACCATGAGCACAAATCTTATCCTCACATCTAATTTCTCAGACTTACCATAATCTGAACCAAATAATTTTACTTGCCTAGCTATGGCCCTATTCATAACCTTAATGCTCTAACTTTTGTTGCAGGGAAAGTAATCTTCACATGATTTATGTCGACCACATGCAGTGTGGATTTCAGAGATGTGCTCATTTCACTCTGTTGGATCTTGTCCACATCATTACTACAGCCACTAGTTTGAATACAAATATAATAAGACACATGGTATATTTATTATATTGATCTTTACCTCAAACCAATTTGAGTAATACATTTTGCTTGGAACTTTAATGGTGTACCTTGAAAATATTTTTGCTTTGGCCCAGTCTGAAATATCTCAACAACTACTGAATGCTTGCTTTGGCTTTGGCTTTGGCTTTGACAATATCCTTACCTTTCTGTCAGTGCCACAACGAGGTGGAAAATTGCAGTTTTGAGTGAAATGTCTCAATTATTGGATGGCTTGTCATGAAATTTGGTTCATGTTCCCTCAGGATTTCACTTTGCATCATGTACAAATTTTACTCTAATTTAGGACCAAATACCAGTAATGATATTTTAGTTTAGTGCTATTTAACTATTTAAATTTTGGCATGCTAACAGGCTAAACTAAGACAGTGTATCTGAATATAAACTAAGAATATAACTTAGCATTATGCTTGCTAAACATCAGAATGTTATTGCAAGCTTGTTAGCAATGTCAGCATTTAACTTAAAGTTGCATCCTGGCTGAGCGCAGCTCTAAAAAGAGCCACCAGAGTGACCTTAAGCTCTTAGCCCTTTTCATTTTATTACCCTACAAGAGAACCTGGGTACCTGCTCTTGAGGAATAGAAGCTGGAATCTCTTTTTGGTGGTCACAGTGAGTGGGCAGGAAAATAATTAGCACTGCTACAGGAAGCTGAATTCACTCAGGTATGTCCAAAATCTTAAGCACTACCAAGGCATTAGAAATTTGCTGTGTTCACACATTCACTGAATATTGTGAAATGCACATTTTCAAAACCTAATGTGGCTTAACCATAATACAAGTAAGAAAACTGCTTGTTTGTCTGCTGTATAAAAAATCACAAGCTGGGAGTTGTTGCTGGTACCTTGACCATAAAAGCCATTGTAATTTATGATATAGAGCAATGGTGTAAATAAATACCTTCTATACAATGTAATTGCACCTATCTAATATGGATCTATTGCTGTTACCTCCACTTTTCTCGGACAATCCAGAATGGTATTCAGTCGATGATGATTTGATTGATCCAGGCCTTGGAAGAAAAGCAGCTCAGTGCTTGAGCAAACACACATGAGATCAAACCATTTCATTTGTTTGCCACAGCTAAACTAGCTACACACACACACACACACACACACACATACACACATACACACACACACTCACAACTACATGTACATTTGTACAAATCAATAAATTATGGAAGTTGGTGTTGTTACATCCCGATGTCCCTTGTGTAATCAACATTTTCAGATTACACTGGATAATACTGACCATTAGCTAAGTAGATGTTCTGCCAGTTATAATAATAGTAATTATAATAGAATTAATAATAGCAGAGCCTTGTAGATTGAGTAATATACTGTAGTCAGCATTATCTCACATTATGTTTCAGGTTGCCGTTGAAAAAACGATTATGGGATCACTGAGTTTACATACAAACACTCTGCCTAAGTGACGTTATGATTACTATAATGATATAATGTGCTAACCACCTCCAATTTTTCCCCTCGACACAGAAAGATTGATGGCGGCCAGTCAGACTGTTCCCTGAGGAATCCTCTGAAACCCCGATACAATGTTGACTTAACAAAGATTCATTATGACTTTTATAAAATAAGTTGTCCAATAGGATTGTGAAGATGATTTATTACCTTTTGAGGGGAACATTCCTAATTTCTAATAAGATGCAATAATTTCAGAGCAATCCGCTTCATCTAAAGCAGTTATACTACCCCAGACATAATGTCTTTTACTTGCTAAATGAATTAGCATTTGCAAACAATGATTTTTTTTTTTTTTTTCTGAGGGCTTTAACCACAGGAATTTGACAAACTCCAGCTATTAATCCTAGTTAAATATCAAACTCCAGACAGCACAAATATGATTGGAAGCCAATGTAAAGTCTCAGTTCAGTTCACAGTTGTTTTGTTTTAATGTTGCAGCATCATCTCTGTTTATGTTGCTGAATTTACCATTGTCTATGTGCTAAAACTAGTTTAGATTTTAAAGTAGCAGAGTATTCCTTGTGAGTGAGTTTTAATAGCATTGATCAGCATCAGCATTTCAACAGGAAACTGCTCTCTAGAAAACACCATATCACACACTGAGTTAAAGAGTGTTTACAATGTAAAATAAAGTGGTTCCTTCCAAAAAATCTGATTAAAAGCTCAAGCTGAGCAGCGAATCATCAGAGGAATCAATCATTCTATGATCACATGCCACTGTTGCCTGATCTGACTCATCACAAGCTTTTAAATCAGCCCTCAGATCCACTAATTATTCGCTGTTACTTTTGCTGTGGTTCGCTCGCCTTCTCAAAAATGGATGGAGTCTCTCCTGCTGAGTGAAACATGGTTTCAATAACAACATAGTAACGATTTGACAATCATCATGGTTGCCATTTGCCACATCTGAAATCAGCACATTCTTGGCTCGACGCGTCACCTTGAGGCAGCTCCAAGGAGCCATACCTCTTGTGAAATGAATGCATGCTGCTCTTTTGATATTTCTCGCCAAGGTCAAAGGTGAAAAAGTCTCATCTGACAAATAATACTTACACTGACCTGAGGAGATCACTTGAGATACTGTTTTGCTGTGAGTGAAAAGGAGCTTGATTTGTCGTTTGGCCAGTGAAATGAGCTCATCATTACCACATGAGGCAACATCTGGGGTGTAATGAACAACTGCATAAGCCCTGATTGCGAATGGCCAAAGAAGTCCTTCTTTACCTTTAGAAACACATGCGACTTAAAGCCCCTGAAAACTTGATTCCAGATCTTTAGTATTTCCCTGTGATATTCATCAGGAGATATGCAAAGCTTAAGTTTCACTCTAAAAAAAACATCCTATGAAAAACAAAAACAAATCTGCTTCATCAGGACTGTGTGGGTGTGGTTTAATCAGATTTGAGTGACAGTGGCCTTCTAATATAAGCAAACAGCTCATTACGTTTTGATTCAAATATTGCTGAATCCTGCACAGAAGTATGCATCAACTTTTTCCAACTAAGCTCACTTCAAGAGATGAGGCAGAAACATTACATTTCCTGATTGAAATAACCCAACGTGTTCCAACTTCTGCGGAACATTGCTGTATGTGCCCACTTTGCCTCAAAGCAAGAGGCTGAGAAGATTAAGGTTTTCATGATTATTAAGATTGAATCCAAATGGTTTCTGACTTGCTGTTGTCATTGGGGTCTTAAAGTAGCCAAATCTAACAATATTAGCAACACCCAGTTGGCCCTGACTGCTGGAGGGACATTTATTCTCCTCAATCATGCTGCCTCTGTGGTCCGAAAAAAATAAACAATTGAAATAAATGAACAAACTGTCTAGTTTGTGCTATTAGTGTATGCAGCCAGTAATGGAATGTAAAGTACATTTATTCAAGGGGGAAGTAGAGGGAAGTACTGTTTATTTTACTATGGCTACTAGATACATTACAGATTCTACATACAAACATACATATGATAAGTTCCTAAAATATGATGCATTATTACAGAACAAACGACCCAACAATATAAAGTAGTTAAAACCACCTAAACCAGCTACAGCAGTAAAATGCATTAGTAATTACTCCAATAATAGAACATACCTGATATCAGGTATTTTTCTGCATAAGGTGTTCTTACTTTTGATACTTTTAATTACACTTTGCTGATATTGCATACAAACTTTAACTTATGTAATTGTTTTTACTTGTAATGGGATATTTTTATTTTGAAGGATTTGAGTACATCCTCCACCAGGGCATAAAACTGGGATTAACATTGCATCTTCCTAAATTCCATAGCCATAAAAACCCAAAATGCCTGATTACAACATATGAAATAACCAAATGACCACAGAAGCTTGGAATCAGAGCAAACCATCAATATGAAGCATACATGAACATTAGAAGTAAAATCTTCCAGCACGCAGCATCATGCCTCTCCACTTTCAACACTCAAGACTTTCAACACACTTGACACAAAGCACCACAACCTGACAACATGCTGACAAGAAAAATATGTTATGTTTCTTTAACAAATCCAGTAGAATGCCACAGTGTGCACACATGTTTTTTTGGAGTTTGCTGCTTGAGAGGAAAGAGGAGATGGACTGAGTGAGTTAAAAAGTAAACAACAGGTTTTTACTAGGTGCAATGAAAACAAACATAGCATGTGTTTTTAAGCTGTAATATGCTTTTCATTACACTCCGGTGCTAAAAAATAATATTCCTTTTTATTCCCCTGCCAGGTGATAAAACCCTGATTGATTATTGTGCTAAAAATTAAATATGCTGTAGCTGGACTTTATGACTCCAGACTTCCTGCAGAGTTTGGTAAGCAAACTGGAGGTGACTGTCGGGGCGATACACTGTAGTATCAAACTGGCAAATGACCTCACATCAAACATAACGCAGTGGTTGACTTTTGTGTTGCCATTTTATTATGACCACGGTTATTTCATTAAGCCTAGCAGTGTGATATTTAGGACTCAGAGGAACACTGGATGAGAATATCAATAACAATTTTGTACATGCAGGTCCTGCAGAGTGATACCTCCAGGGTGTGTTTGCATAGTTTAGCACTAAGGGGAAACAGTGGGAAGCAACTGGCTAAACCATTAGTGGGAAGTAACATCCATCTTATTGACGCATTATTTCATAGACTATATTCTCATGTTATGTCTCATTTATTTATGTGGCTTTAGAGGCATTTACCATTTTTGAAAATTTATGAATCCATTCAGCACCTCTGCAGAGCATCTCCAGCTGCAGCAGGTGTTGCAGTTGCGTGTCCGTTTTGTAAGCCAGGTGGAACGCAGAGATGGGAACTTGAAGAGATGTAGCGAAACAGTTAGAAAGCTACTTGAAATTCCTGTGTTTGAGAGATGTATTTCACAGGCACAGGTTGTACAGTACAAGCAAACAAATATTGTTTCCAGTTATTCATACCTCTGAGCCAAACACATGTTGGGCGGACTGAAAAGTGTCAGTCTGTGTAATTTATCCGGACTGTAGTCTATTCCTTTAAGTCACAAGACATTGCATTCATCACTCTCAATTATTTTTCATTTTCTTTACAGTAAATTTCATCTACCGTGGAATGATTTAGGTATCTCCTCAAGACAGTTTGTCCAGAAATCTAAACTACGCTTCTAAACCTCTCAGTGAAGCAAACCTGTCATTGTAAGCTAAATGTTCAATTCGCCCAATCAAAGCACATGGTTTTATTAAACTAATAAGCCTCAGAGACTTTCTACAGTTTGACAGTGATTAGATTCAGGCCAGAAAAGGGTGCAAACTAAGTCAAGGATATCCTCACCGCACCCTGCCTCAGCAGGCGAGCTGCCTGCTGCCTTGTGCGCAATGCTATGCTTGCTATTTTCCATCATTCAGTCTCATTCCAGCTCTAATTTCAGAAAAAAAAAACACATTTATTTAAAACATGCGGGCCCTCTCACACCTCTTTCCTTGTTTTTACCATTTTTTTCTCCATCTTTCTTTCGCCACGCCTCTGCCATTTTCTTGCATGTCTTTCTGTCTGTTTTCTCCTATCTCGCTCTGTCTCTCTCTCTCTGTTTGTCCTCTCCAGCATGTCTCCTGTCCCGTGGTCTTTCTTTAGTGTCCATATGCTCTTAGAATTAAAAGGAGGGAATGGAGGGACAGAGGAGGTGGGCAGCTCCCACCTCCTCCTGGGGGAGCATCTGCTTCTCTCTGTCCTCGTGTTCACAGTCGCTCTCTCTCTCTCTTTCGTGTTCTCTGTGGACTAACAAACAGCTCTGACCTCAGACAGTTGGATACGTTACAGAGGAGCAACATGATATAAAGCAAAAAATATGCAGCCAAATGACAAATCAGGTTAGGGATGTGGCCGAACTCCAGTACATCACAAATATTTGCACATAATTGAAATAACTATTTCCCTCATACGTTGTAACCTGACAAAAACACTTCTTCAACTCTAATGCTTTGTGACGTTGTGTTAAACATTTGTGTAGAATTAAAGGTCCCCAGGTGCTCTTCGTAACACCCTACAGAATGAGTTCAGCTGCTATGTTTTACTTGTTGTAGAGAAACTGACATTTTGGGGTTTTCACTAAGCAAAACCATGGTAGAAGGTCACCACACACATGCACTTGCACAAGTACTTGGCATAAATAAAAGGTATCATGATATTGCTTTAAAGTGGTTATTCCCAAAAGGGCAACATGGCTCAGTACTGAAAACAATCGGAATTAGAGGTGAATGTTAGTGTGAATATCTTGGGGTCTTTCCCTCCCCTCCTTCCAATGCATGCTGGGATATGGTGGATATGCTGCATTGCTTACTGTTGCATTCATGTCATGTGGGATGGATGGTAGACATGGAAATATTCCCGTATCAACGACTTGCGAGCATTCAAGTGACGGGATAAGACAGTTGTATGACTGCAGTTGGTCATGTGAGAGTTAAAATACTGCACACTGACAATATGACCACATATCCATTCATTTGGATTTAATTACACAGAACAATGAACTTTGATTGATATAAGGCATCTTTATGTGTTTTGTTTTGAGACACTTCCGTATAAGTGAGTGCCAAGTCTGACATATCATCCAAGTTGTAATTCTTTTCCTTTGTAGTAAATGTCTTTGGAATTTGACGTGAACCGCATTTAAAAGTCAGAAACATGTAATTACAATAACTGTGATATGATTTAATTAATACTAAATAGTTTATTCTATAGTGAGCAGTAAAGACTTTGGACGCTTATGAATGGTCACTGTAGGTTTGTGAGCAGGAAGTGCACTACTTTTTTCATCCCAGTGTGGGAATTTTTGAGGGCACTACTGGGCAAAATAAAGTGCTCTCTATAGTAAATGGGGAGTGATTTTGGATGCAGCCTTTGAATAGGTCTCAGCAAGTCAGGAATATTAATCCATGATTACTCTCAGCAAGCGGACCACTGGTGTGCAGGAACATGCTTATTATTTCAATTAATCCTTTGGCTAAATGTTAACTTAAAAGAATTGTTCGGCATTTAGGGAACTGTAATTATGTGCTTTCTCTTCAAGAGCAAAGATGGGAAGATTGATAGCACTTTCATATCTGTTCAATATGAAGCTACAGCCTGGAGAGGGCTGACTTAGCCTGTCATACAGATTGGAAACACATAATTCCCATCAAACCACAAACTGTCATTGTTACACTTGAATTTTGCAAGGATTAAACAAACAAGTCATTATGTATTAATTAGAGAAGTGCTGGTAAGCAGATTTCGAGCTTTTGACAGAGCCAAGCTAGCCTCTTACTCAGCTAGAAAGGGAATGAGTGTTTTAGAAACACATAAGCTGTAATAATAATATAATAATAACTTAATTTATATAGCACCTTTGAAAAGTGTAATAACACCAAGGCTTTAATGTCATTACTTCTTGCTATTAGACCAATCTCACACTGTAAAATAGGACAGGATGAATTTGACTCTCTAGCTGCTTACAGCTTGTAAAAGTGATTTTCAACAATTTATCTTGCAATAATTTCAGATTTGAATACTGTCTCGCTGTGTAAACACACGTTTTTATTGATTGACGCTACAGTTTCCAGAGAGCAGCTGAAGTGTCATGTGCTCAATATGTCCATAAATCAGCGACAGAACCGATAACACACCCCGAGCTGTCATTTTCCATGAGCTATTCCACAAAGGACTTATATAAAATGTCATATCTCCAAAGGATGCTTTGAAATGTCCCATGAAAGACATCAGCCTCTTGTTGCCCATGAGAGGCTGAGCAGCTGTTTAAAGTGAGCCGAGTAACAAATTCGGCTCCTAAAACACAGACAACATGTAGTGTATGTCTCAGCGGGTGCAATAAATACTGTCATAAAATTATGATAGTGTCAATGATTCCAACCTCCATGAAGAGAGAGAAGTGAAGCGAGGTCCATGCACTTATGTCAGAGACAATGACTTTTGTTATGTGATATATAAATTTGAATGACTCTTATTTATATATGATATTTAACTAGTATTTCGTCAAATTCATCTCCCGTAATGTCAGCGATTGGTGAGGTCACCATACTTTTCATCACTTTATACATAGAAACAATAGAAACAGTGCAAACTGTGTCATGTTATCTGATGCAGATTTTTACCTGTAAATGGTCTGAAAGTGATGATTTCATATCTCTACTTACCCTAACAAAGCAAAACAGACTATTTTAATTCTTAATGATATGGAAGACAGGAAGTAACTGTATTGCATTGTAGTACAATAGAACCAAACCCCATGCTTTTCGATGATTATATACCTCTTAACTACCTTTTCACTCCTTCTTTCTGTCTATATGATTAAAGTTACCTAAAATACAGCTCAGCTCTTGCATTTCTTGTGTACAAAATTATGTCTCCGACCTCCCTCCTCCCACCCTCAATGCCAAGTCTGCTCTGCCCGGCTCACACAAACATGGACTAAAATCTGCAGGGCACCATCCCTGCTCTGCTGACTCAGACCAGATCAAGGCGTAGGGAGTCTTCTTTTTGGCACCGGGGCAGGAGTGCGGATCTGAAATTGCTGGGCATCACGCCATGTGACGATAGTGTCACGCTTGTTTTCTGCATGTAAATGCATAGCGGCGTGCCCTATATCAATAAGATTACACAAAGGGCTTTCCTCACTTAGTCGAAACAGGTGTGTGACGGGAGCATTCTTTTGTATTGTTGATGATTCACGTGTCCTCTTAAAGAGATAACTCCTTTTTCAGGTTTACGGGTTTAAGGTTTCCTCAACATGTCCATACTTGACCTCTATATACAGCCTCAAGTTGAAGGGTTTGGTCCGTTTCATAAAACCATAAAGCTCCTGCTACATTAAGCTGCAATCCTGATGCAACTGCATCATCCAGTAACAGATGTTTGTGACATTTTACATCCAAATTCTCTCTCCCTCATGGGCTTGCCTCACTCTATGTCTTTTCTATGTACTTTACCCTCATATAAACCGTTCCTTTGATGTCAGCACACTTTCTGGGACATGTACAAGGCTTTGCCGTGAGGTTCACTGAACGCATAGTGATGATGCACTTACCTAAGCACGATTAGATGACACATAAACAAAGCAGCATATCACAGCAACCAGAGTTTCAGTGTGCTGTAAAGTGGGGGGGAAAGGAGAAGGGGAAAAACAAGGATAAGAAATAATGACAAAATCATGCTGTTCGTTTGGCAGCGAACACCGAAGAACACTTCAGAGGGAATCCAGGGAAACTGAGTAAGCATATTTGCTTTTCTCTCTGGAGTGCCTTCAGCATGTATTGAGGTGGACTTAAAATTAGGCTGCTATGTATTATTAAGTTTTGAGTTCAAACTTGTGTATGACAAGTCATCTGTCTGTTCCAGGCTTTTCATGTTCCATTCCACCTCCTCTTCTTGCACAGACACACGGTATGGTTCATTAGCAGTGTGAGAAATGAGAAGAGATCTCTCACAGCGAATGAACAAGCTTGTGTTTTGTAGTGACGACTCTACCAGATTTCTACTAATTACAGGCCAGAGGGGGTACAAGCTGAACCAAGCAGCTTAACACACATCAGAGAAGAGAATGTTTCTGCCCTTCAAAGCCTTTAGAACGAATGTTTCCTAAAACCACAAGCTGCTAATATACTGTAAAGAGAGTTCTATTAAGTGAAATATGAGCCAAATAATCACTGTCAGACTACACTTGCACAGGCCTCTGCATGTTTATGTTTCTGCTTAATGCTTTTTTCTGTCATATCACCTCTGTAATAGTGAAGGACAAGACACATAGGAGTATAAACCCGTAGCAAGCTTACTGTTACACTTATTTGTTTTCTTGCCAGGAGAAGATCTAATGTCATTTGGGTTCATTAAAAATCAAGCTGGAGCGAGGAGATTGTTGATTGCATAAAGAAAGTGTGGCAAGAAATAGTACTATACAACTCAATTTAACAAAAAAACATATACAATGTAAATTAGTAAGCTTTGGAGGTGCTGGTAGGCACATTTTTGTTATGTTTGGGCTGAGCCACGTTAGCTGTTTCTCACAGTCTTACTGCTAAGCTACAATCAAGCTAACTGTTCCCTTGCTGTAGCTTCATATCACTCAAGAGAAGTGATAGAGTTACCAATCCTTCATCCAATCATCTGCTAGTAAGACAGAAAAAAGGCACCTATATTACTTACACTGCAACGTGACCAGTGACAGTCCGGTCAGAGATTCAGGTGTGTTGTGCTAGTAGTGGCTAATGCAGCCTCCAGCTGCTAGCATCAAGCAGAGATGAGCTGCAGGCTGCAGAGGCCTGATGAGCTCACTTCTAATGCCACACCCCTGGATTTTTAGGCTGTATACAGGCTAGACTAGGCTTTATACAACGTCTTTCATGTAGTAGTAGAAGTTGCTACTCCCCAAGACCTGTAAACAAACTTTAATATGAAAAGTTGGTGGAGTTCCCCTTCAGGTAGCATATCTATAAGGTTATTAAAATTGTCTGTCTGTTTTATGATGCACAGAGTGAAATTTTTAAACCCCTGACTTTACCCTAATTTCACAGATGGCTCATTCCATCAAATAAAAGTAGCCTATAATTTCATCTACAGTTCAGTTTAGCATACTCCGTATGTTTGGAGGCTTTAAGGTTAAGTTTTGTGGGTTTGAACAATGTTTGGCTGCAAAGCATGACTTTGTAATCACTGGCCCATTAGTTTATAAATGGACTGATCCCCTGGTGTCTGAATTTTCATATGAAATATCCAAACACTTCCACATGCTTCTCATCCACTGCCCATCTTCTGCAACCTTTAACCCATTTTCTTTTTTCTTCTCTCTCACACACACATACACTGTCACTGCACACACAGGTTAAGCAGACAGTTGGAAATCCAAGCTATTGATGGTTACCTTGGGAAATGCCAGAGTTTGGGCAGAATAGACTTCACCATTTCTTCCCACACCTGCTGCTTTGTGACACTTTATCCCACAACATCCTCTCTAGTCATCTTATCCTGGTTTTTCCTGAGACAAGTATAGAATGACTGGCAGGATGATTGCCAAGTCCTCCAAAAATCACAGGCAATTCATGAAAAATAGTAAGAAAAATGTTAGAATATTTGCTGTGGCTTCTATTTGCTTGAGAAAATAAACATAGTGACTCATAACAAAGGTGAAGTTATTGCTGGTTGCTATGAATTGCTCTTTTTAAAAAAAAACCAAACAAAATCTAACATGTAGAATTTATTGCAATACAATTCATATTAAAATATTATTTTCACTCTCTCTCAGTTTTTTCCCACTAGGATACAGAGGTAACCAGGATCCAGTGATACCGGACACCTCCAAGGAGAATTGACTCTTTTCTCCAAGCCACGGGAAACACAGGATGCAATCTAGGCCTCTCACAGTCAGCATGCTATCTGGCAACACAGGCCCAAAGCTTGGGTTACCAACTTACCCTCTTCTCTTTGTGCATCTCTCCATTCAGAGGAGAGAAAGATAACTAGAGCTGTTTTAGGCCCTGAGGTGGTATTAACGGCTTTTACACACCAAAGTGGTTTGCTGTGATCGTTTGGGCTATCTTTGAATTAACAGGAAGGAGCTTAAAACCTTGATAGTCGACTTAAACTTTTGGAAATATTGCTATAACAACTGTGTTTGAAGTTTATTCCCACGTGATTTCCTCGTTTCACATGAAGAAAACACCGGAGGTATACACGCACATGGATGTTTACTCAGGCCTGGGAAACAACATTGATCTGAATGATCCACTTTCTCAGAGCATAAATTTCTGACATAATTAAACACTTCTTAGAACATCACCAAAGAGGCGACTGATGGTAGGAGCGTGCTTCATCTGTCTCAACCGGAGCTGTAATGTTTGGCAAAATAAATAGAGGGTATCAGTTTTCCCGCAAGCCCACTAATTAAATGAGGAGACTTTTTTTAGTGCAGCGCGGCTTTGAATTGTATCAGTATAGGTTAGATAAAGCTCCATCTTGATTCGTGCAGCATGTAGAAAATACAAAACTCAAACAAAGCAGTTGGGAAATTAGAGAAAACGTATGAGTCTGAAATATTTGGTCTTTGAATTTTAATCAGATTTGTGTCCAGTAAAAACATTTGCCCAATCAATCGTTTCCCCTAGAGAGCAAGACAAACAATCATCACACCATGGATCATTAGGCAAAATGGGCACCCGCCCACGATATGCCTGCATCCAGACAGCCAGCTAATCGTGGTATAGCCAACGGTTTTGATCACCATTAACTATCTCACGTACAAAACTGTGCTACTTCAGTGGAAATAAACTCTCATTAACAGAATATAAAAACTGTAGGCACCAAAATGCAGTCTGAGAGACAATGGATTCAGGCCAGGTTTATACAAAACAGTGATTGGCTACTGATTACAATATTGGCAAATTAAAAAGCTGTGAGTATGTCACTAAAAGTCAATTTGCCACTCAGTAATTACAGCACTTCTCTGTCAGGGCTGGGAAGAGACATAATACTCTATGATTTTACACAGAGGATATGTGGTGGAGTGAAGGAGGGCAGAGCAGCGGTGGAGTGAAGGTCAAGCAGCACCTGTTTAACATCAACTACTAACAGCAAGAATATGAATCAAACCATCTGGGTACAGCTCTGCCCATCAGATTACTGCTCGGCATGCAGTTGCATGGTTTTGCCTGTATGTGTGTGTGTGTGTGTGTGAGAGAGAGAGAGAGAGAGAGAGAGAGAAAGAGAGATTTCAGAGCATCAGAGCAGAAAGTGCCAAAAATTAGAAGCAGTGCAAATTTTTCAACTCTACTCTACTAGTGGAAGCATTTGAGGAAGTTAGCAATTATCATCATTGACTATGGGGTTAACCTGTCATCTTAGTCATCTTAGTGGATCCATGCACTGAAATTTACATAATTCACACTCGACCAGCCAAACCCAGACCAGACCTGATGCTGATGCTCAGCGTCCAGTAGCAGAGATAAAGGGGTCTGTCTGTGCTCATAGGATTTAAAGATACAGTGAAAGAAAAAATACAATTTCCAACCCTGTGTCCTTGGATTAATTGTCCAGTTATTTAGATACAACTATCTATCTATCTATCTATCTATCTATCTATATATATATATATATATATATATATATATATATATATATATATATATATACGTGTGTGTGTGTTGTAAAAAAGTTAAAATATTTTTGATGAATCATCTTGAACTCGCAGGCGAATACAAAGATTTATCCAATACTGTGCATGAGCATTAGCTTGCAGGTTGTAGTAGTTAATTGATAGCTGAAAACTGAAAACTCTCTTTTCATTTCCAAAAATGTGTGTCCAAAAATTAGGTCTATAAATGTCTAATTTCTGGTGTATTAATTCATTACTTATTATTATCTCCACAGATATGTTTTCACTAATGTCATTTGCACTGAGCGTGGTGGAGGGATGGGGCATGGTCCAGGAGAGAACCCATTACATTTTGGGGCAGATTGAGATCATGTAACATGACGTCTGGTGTGTGTTGTTTGACATTTGCGTTGTTTGGGACACTGGCCTTGGCCGAGGTCTGCGCCGCCTGAGTGCCCCTCTACTTAATAGTAAGTAACAGTGCCAGCAGCATTTAGAAATACTTACATCCGTATTTCATTCAACACGCAGCTAGTAAAATTACACAATAACAATAGCGGTTGCAACATAGCAGTGAGGCAATTCATAAAACTGTGGAGCTGTATGAATGATACAATGCTGACATCTCAGACTACTTCCTTTTTCGTCTTATTTTTCTATTATAAGAACTTCACAGACATGTAGGATTGTTTAGCCTTGGTGGCCGTATTCACTCTACTGAGTGGTACTCTAGTTTTGTCTGTGCTTTTGTCACTGGTTTTAAGTGGGTTGGGCACTGTTGAAAAACTTGAAGTCATGTATTTCCACTCTATTCATTTATATTCTGCTACAATCAGGATTTTACCAACATTTAGATCAAAATCCAATGATAGTTACCTTATGTTGTACATCAAATAGAGTCAAAACACAACCTCAAATTTTAAAAGACCATTTTTAATAAACATTATAAACAATACATAGATGTGTTCTGTTTTCTGTGTTTTTGCTTGTTTTTTTTCGCAACATTTAACTTTGTTGGGTTTTTTTTAGCAGTGAATATACTCTGTCATAGTGAAGTACACAAAATTTGAAAACAGCTTTGCAAAGGTCACGAATACCCTGCCGACATTTTGTGTTTCACACAGACATATGTACAACTTCCTTTGTACTATGACTTTAAATCGTAAGTGATGATTATGTCTCACAAGCTTCATCCTCAAAAAATATTACACACCCAAGGTAATGCCACTTAGCATAGAAATGTCACGTACCATCAGGTCTCGTTGGCTGGCTTGGGAAAATAATGAAGCATGCAGTCATAGTTATCGTCTCTATCTCTCTAGGCAGTAATAAGCTCATTTTAGGCAGATTTCGGGCTGTGGATTCACTTGGATGAGAGGTTAAACCCACAGAGCCCTGTTACAGGACTCAGCCTGTGTGAAATGAAACAGAAGATATTTTCGCTGTAAGTTGATTTAATCTTCTCAGTGGTGTGATCTAGCTCCATAGACTGCACAGAAAACATCATGACCTTCAGTTAATAATGCAATGGTCTGATAGTTCCTGTCCAAATCCTTGTTGAGAACTAAAGTCTAACAGAGTCAGCAGTCAATAATTACATTATCTCCACCAATATGTGGAGTTTACTGCAGCCTTGTGGCTCTGCTGACAAACAGGACCAAGAAAGCAGCGTGTGCCAGGCCTTTACCCCCAAGAGGACCGAAACAGACAGATAAACGGACAGACAAGAGATATAAAAGCACACACAAGTGGTGTGCCTGTGTGTGTGCGTGTGTGTGCCAGAGGGCCAGCTAGGCATTACTGCCATCACAAACAATGCTTCATGTTTCATGCTGTGTCACCCAATCTACTGTATGCTATTTTAGCTAAGCCCTTCTTAAATAATGCCCCCAGGCCTCCTATATGTAGCACCTGTTGTTTACCTCTCAGTCATCATGACACAAACAGCCTTGCAGAAACCCTGACAGTCGTTCTCCGGGGAATCTTGAGGAAGCACACGGGGGCTCACACCTCTGCCCCTCCTCCCCCCACCCTGCTCATCTCTCTCTCCGTGGGACGCCACCATTGACAGCTGCGGAGTGGAGAGTGAGCCGATGACGTCCTCAGGGGTGATTGTGCTGTGAATGTGAGGTCTGATGGGGTAAATAAAGAGTCGTAAGCCAGGACCAAAGTAACCAGGGTAACAGAGAGCGGGAAAAAGCAAGACAGAGACACAGAGGGAGAAGGGGCAAAGAGCGTAACTTGACACCAACCACTAGCTCTATTATGAGGGGCATCACCAGCATCACATCTGCCTTAGATGTAGCTTTTGGGCTGCTTTCGGTTTCAGCTTTCCCTCTCTTTCTTTTTATATGTGTGACTCTCACTCTTCTTCTCTCCATAGCTTCCACCTTCCTACAGCCCTACCACTGTTACCCTACTATCCCAACTATCTGTCAATCACAGAGTGGCGTCATAAAATAAAGAAATGTTTACAGGCTTACCTACATCCTTCTGTATAAGCTCGTAAGTGCAGGTTTCATGCACATCGAGAATTATTGGATACATAACTGGAGAAATTAATTTTATAGGTGCCCTGAGCATAATCATCCCTTGAGATTTATCAGTGTTGGACTTCTGCAAAGTTTTGCAAAGTTTCTTTGAGTTTCTTTTTTTCTGTGGGAAATGCATTAGTAGGTAATGATGACACAAAGTAAATTTTAGTGCAGGTTAGCAGAAAACACTTTACTGTACATTGCATTTATGGTTCATACATTACAAGAACTATTCCTGCGCAGGACACTTAAAGTGAACAACAGCAACCTCAGTGCATTAAATAGCATTAAGTATATTAAATCAAATAATTTCATGCACTTTGCTGCTTAAGCAAAAAATTTGCCCCATCCACTCATATATCAGTAGAGGGGAGAGCGCTGGCCACAGTGAAAAAAGGAAAGAAGGTGACCATTGGCCAGTTTGAATATATCCACAAAATACATTTTGTTCAGCAGTACTGTGAAATGCATCATGTAGGGAAACGCTGAGGTGAAAACAGTGAAAACTGTCAGCATGACTAAGCACAGTAAATGAATTGTACCAAACACAGGTAGTGAGATATCAGTTGTGACTCAGGCTAAAATAAGCCCTCACAAAGTTGAGGATGTAATAAGTTAGACTAAGAGTGTTTTTTTTTTCTTCTATCAGCTTATAGACAGTGTAAATACGGCACAGTAGACAAGTCAGTGGTTTTACAGGTATTTGGTCATGAAGTAAAGTATTGTAAGTTGGTGCTAGATGAAACGTTCACTGAAATCAGGAAAGGAGGGAAACAGTAATTTCATGGAAATCTATCCAATAATTGTTGAGACATTTAACCTCAAACCAGTTGAAGTGGCTAAAACATTCAGTAGAACTGCATTACATAAACAGTAAGTGTGTAAGTAGGCCTATACCAGGTGTAGGGGCAGAGAATCGGGTGGTTCAGTCAGCCTGAGTCCTGGTTGTTTAGGTGAACTGAAGATTCCATCTTATCAATAAATTCACTACCATAGGTTTACAATTAGGTGCAGCCAGTTCTTGTACATTCATACACTAATAATTTGTACTAATACCAAATGCTTTAAGCCGAAAACTGTGTTAGACATGTGATGGACTGGCAACCTGTCTAAGCTGCCTATAACTTGCCAAACCAGAACTAACCAATATTTGCAATACTGCCATGATGCTGTTAGAAGATTTTGTAGGCCTGAATGCATGAAACACAGCAGGTCCAACCTACAGTGTGTGTTTAATGTGACGCTGCCCTCCTCTCATATCGGCTAGTAAACATCTTGGTGAGCAGTTTCGGCTGCAGGCTGCAGGGCTCCTCTCATTGTATCTGACAGCACAGCTCTTCTTTTTCTATTTCAGTGTGACGCTTGGAGAGACATGCAGACGGTTCCTGGTTCCTTGTGGTTCCTCCATCAGCTTGAAGTCTGAGTGGGTGGCTGACTAACCGGTCGACTGGCATTTCCCCAGAGACACAAGGAATGACAAAAACTTAGAAAAACAAAGGCACACCAAAACCCCAATTGACTTGCACAATAAAAATCCTAATTAGCTACTGGCAATAATGATAATAAAAATATAGTCTAGACATGCTGTATTGAATAAAAAGTGGGGATTTTATGAGAGCGTAATGCACAGTTTAAGAAAGCCTCCACAATACTGTCTGCAGTGCCAGTGGCAGCTTATATTATCTTGTTTTATGAATAATAAAAAAGCTTTGCAGTTTTCTTGTTTGCTGATGTAAGGGGAAAGTATGCTGGTGGGTGTGAGTGAAGTCTGGGTCAGACTCGCACGCTGGAAACAGCTCAGTGTTTCATTAGCTTGCCTACTGTTGCTTTATTGTTATTGAAGTGGCTGTTAATTTGAGCTAACTATAATGAAGAGCCAGTGGGGATCACAGTATAGCTCTCAACAGTAATTCTTGCAGAGGGCTTGTGACTGAGAGTCGATACCTGCCCGCAGTATTTCTCTAAAGCCACCATTTTGTTTTTGTTAAGAAACAAAGCTTAAAGGAAAAGTTTTACGTTTTTTTTTTTCTCTTTTCTCGCCAAGAGTTTGATGAGAAGATTGAAACAGCTCTAATGTCTTTATGGTAAATATGTAACTGGAGCTAACAGCTGGTTAGCTTAAGTTAGCATGAAGAAACAGGTAGACCTTGTTCTTCCTTAAGAAAAAGATCAAAATCATCTAAAGCTCACAAATTAACATGCTATATCGTATTTGTTTAATCCAAACAAAACCCAAAGTGTAAAAGTGACAATTCATCTTCACCTGCCAGACAATTTCTACCGCTCGGAAAGAAAGCTAATAAACTCAACATGTTGAAATATCCTTTAACAGCAATAACATGACCTCCTACCTGAATCTGGAAACTGGACTTCAACCCTTTCATTTACAAATTTTGACTCCTTAGCTAAAAAGTTACAGCCTCTTTTAAAGACTTCCCACAAAGTGTTTTTTGTAACAGTCGTAAAGTGTTCTTGCCTTTAAAATCTCAGAAAGTTAAAGTTCAAAGTTAAAAGCAGACTGCAGGAGTGAAACATTTGTTTGCAGAGTTAGACATTAAAAGAAATGCCTATTTTTGATTAATGTGGGTCAACATACATGCATAACACAGATATGTTGAAGGGCAGATGATTAACAGCCTCTCACATGCTCAGTTGAATTGCTGCACAAGCCACAAAAGCATTGTTTACCTTCTTCGGATATTTTGTAGTAACAATGAATGTGACCAGAGCCTCTGTCAAGTAACTTACTGCCTCTGCGTTTTATTGTTCAGAGACAGTGTGGCGATGCTGGTTGTTGCCAAAGCGGATACACATAAAACAAGTCAGTCTCTGATTTTGTAAATCATTCGCTGCATCGAACGAAAATGGAAAAATCTCTTGCTCTGTGTCTTCTGTCACTGTACATGACACAGTGCGCCGTGGAGGCTCCACTGATGCAAACGTGTACTGATTTTCAAGCAGGCTTGAATGTAAAAAAGCATCTATTTTTGTAGACCTCTGGTGAGGAGCTTTTCCTGATGTCTGCAGCGTGCGGGCTCCCTTCTACTCTCTTTGATCTTTTTCTGGAATCAAATGTAATGATTGTGGCTAACTTTGAAATCTGGAAACACACTTGCTGTGTTGCTCATAGCAGAGTTCCTTTGCACGGCTCTCACTGGCACATTTCAGTTGCTGTTTTCTGCTGTTTCCTTTCTTTCAAATATTGGACAGTTTTGATGAGATGCTATACTTCGTGCAGAGGTGACGGTCGAGTGCTGATGGTTAGCAGCTTTTCACTTTGTCAACAGACTACGCTGCATAATTAAAGGAATAGTTCAACATTTTGGTTCATACACTTATTTGCATTCTTGCTGAGAGTTAGATGAGAAGACTGATAACTCTCTCACATCTGCCCCGTAAATATAAATAAACAGCCAGAACGTAGTTATCTTAGCTTAGCATAAAGATTGCAAACAGGGGGAAACAGCTGGATTACATTTTTTGCACTTGATAATAAAATAACATTCCGGGCTTGCTGCATGCTAATAGATCACTTTTTCAACCTGCTGCATGTTTATTTGTTGTAACTTTCTCTAAATGACTATACAAATGTGCACTTTCTGTTTTGCTGCTGTTTGGAGTTCTCTTCTGTTGTTTTTCCTAGTAATCCAACATTATCAAATATCTGTATCTGGGGAAACACTGATAAACTCAACCTCTGTCTGAAGAGTACCCAGTAAAGCTGGGATTTAATGCATGTTTAGGCTATAATGGCAAATGGAATTAGAGCAGAGCATGCCTCTCATGTGGTAACAGGCCTATTTGTTGGAGTTGGGGGACCATGCCTTCATGTTACTTAAATGGCTTTATGGGCCAATATTTCTATATATAAAAAAAGATATTTTTACCACAAGTGCCACGGAAGGTTTTTGTCATGTGACTGTGCATTTTAAAGAGAAGATATAGAGTTTTTGGCTTCTCTCTGGAACTACGTCAGTATTATTTAAAAACCACGAATATATGCCAATATTACAAATCTGGTACAAGAAAAAATAATGACTTTTTGTGTAAATACATTTGAACAGAAGTGGGCTTGGGGAAAAGGGATTTGTGAATGACAATGCCCCTATGTTCCTTTCTTTCTTTTGTATTCTGTAGTTTTTTAAAGATATTTTTTCAGCCGCAATAGCAGCGCTGCTCCATGGATGGTTACGTTGGTCAGTCAGTCTGACGGTAAATCAGTTCACCACTTTAGTCCAGGTGGAAATATCTCAACAACTATTGGTTAAATTGCCATGAAATGTTGGCACCATCCCCTGAATTGTACTTTGATCATCATTTAACTTTTAAAGGAGCTATTTATAAGTTTCACTATTGTTACATAGCCAACATTAGCAGCAGCTGTTTACTTAATAGTCTCAAGGAAAAGTTGCGACTTCTGCATCAAACTTCATTCCTCAGCCAAGACCTATCTCCAGCAGTGGAAAGCAACACAAATGTTAGCTTTTGTTGTCTCTATCACCTCTTTTCATCTACTGAAGTTAGCATTCTAACCAGCTCTCCACTATCACCCTGCCTCGTCACTTTAGCCCCTTTGATATAATGACACAATCAGGTGGGATTTTTAATCTGTCCAATACTTTTGTTCATGAGCCACCACCCACAAAAATGACCCACT
Source organism: Trachinotus anak (assembly GCF_046630095.1). Taxonomy (NCBI): domain Eukaryota; kingdom Metazoa; phylum Chordata; class Actinopteri; order Carangiformes; family Carangidae; genus Trachinotus; species Trachinotus anak. The sequence goes on along the minus strand of NW_027273879.1, from coordinate 7,658,085 downwards.
GACTTTGCATTTGGCGCCAGAGAACAAATATTAGTATGCTAACACACTAAACACGGTAAACATGACATCTGCTTAGCATCAGCACGTTAGCCTTGTCATTGTGAGTATTTTGGCAAAGCACCACTGTGCTTCAGTAAAGCCTCAAACATATAAACTCTTAGTCTCATTTATTATTAAAAGATCTGGGGAAATTTTAATAAAATACCAGCAGGTGCTTCCTTTCTGTGTGATTCACGGGCAGACAAGTGAAGTCAGTGCTGTTTTTGGTGAACTGGGAATACGCATGTCTCAACTGTGCCAACTCATACTGCATCTGGAATCTGATTTCCCACCTTCATTATACGGTGTAATGAGTTCAGGGCACTTCAAGTTAGGAAGCTTGTGTAGGCCATAAATCTGTCACGACATGAACTTACACTATTTCACCTTGTTGAAGAGTAATTTGACAATATAATGAGTTTTTTAAGAGGATGTCCTCGTGTCCTGTTGAAGTGTGATGTTTTTAGAAAAAATGGGCTCAATTTATCTGACAGCGTGTCTTTGAAATCTCCTGCCATGCTACTCGTCTTTAAAGATGTTCTAAGTTTAAATCTTAGGCACAAAGCAGTTATCATTATGACGCACATAGCACCAGTTGACACATGCATACAAGGTCCAAAATAAGAGTTTATAATTTCAACTGAACAAAGAGTCTATTATGGCCGACACAGGGGTAGAGGGAAGACGCTGACTGCTGATATTTCTGTTTGTTTAAACTTTTTACTCACAGTGAAACAACGTTAATTTTGGTTTGCGGGATGTTGGTGGTCGGGGTTTGTAGAGCAGTGTGAAGAACAGATGTTCCGAGCAAAACCTGTTGGAAAACACAGCCAGTTGTGACAGTGAGGCTTCTTTTCTTCTCTTGATTGTGAAATTTCCCATTCTTGTTTGTGAGTGACAGATAACAGCCCAGGTTTTTGTTTTAAGCTTTTGTTTGATTTTCTGTATGTTCTATACAATAGAGTAATCATAGAGGAGAACAAGCTAAAGACAACGTACTTGTTTAGCAATCAGTGAACGCAAGAGAAAAGGAGAGAGCCCCATTCCCAGCCATAGCACACACATGGGAGTCTGTTCCCACTAGTGTCTTAAAATAGTCTCCGAGGGCTTTTCAATTACACAGGCCACGCTGTAAGAAGGGGCCCAATCATAAAACCAGAGTGTTTACCTCCTCTCTAAATCTCCCTTTGCTTTGATTAAGGGGACAGAAGGCGGCTGGGAAGCTTGGATAGAAAGGACAAGGCCAGGGGGAGATACAGTACAAAAACTGTAGGAAACACAATGAGAGCTGTAATTGTCAGTCATCTGTGACCTGAGGCCGGCACAGCATCCGCCATAATGTTAGATCAGTCCTGTAACACTAGAAGTACAGAGAGAGAACATGAGTGGGGTCAGTAAAGAGGCAAAGTTAGGTCAAGGTGTGTGAAGCTGAAGTTCAAGTCAGTCTACATTAAAGGGGCACTCCTCTATTTTACACGTCAGCGTCAATTAACTGGTCGTGAGCAGATGAATGACGACGAGTATCTCAGCTTATATGGTGCCGACAACATTTTTAACTGAAGGTGGCTGTTTACCAGGCAAGGCAGCTGCATCATGGAAAGTGTAGAATCCACTCTTTTTTTTCAATATGTCTCTTGAAAGTCCTCTAACTTTAAACACAAAATCTCCAAACATCCAATCACTGAGCATTGGTAATGTATCAATATGTCCGCCATATTGATACATTATCTGGGAGACTACACTGTGTTTCTGTGTCTAGGAAAGAAAAATTTTAAATGGGAATACAGAATGGTGAAAAACACTTTCTTTGTAGCTCTTTTGAGCTAGAGTCAGGAGATTGGTTACCTTAGCTTAGCAAAGGGGAAACAGCTAGCCTGACTCTGTCTCAAGTTTGAAAGTCCACATACCTGCATCTATAAAGTTTTTGTATATACAGAACAATTGTACACATATACTAACATAAAAACAGAAATTACATTGCATTACATTCTGTAAGTATTTCTTAAGACTCCAAGAAGTCACTGCGCCCAACTATTCTTTGCTAAGAAATATTTACAGTGCCTGTAAAATCATGACATAATTCATTTGTGTTTTTTGTGGCTATGGATTAAACAAACAAGATGATAATTATCGAGCTTTCCAAGTGCTGGTAGGTATTTCCGAACTCTGGATGGAGCCAGGCTACCTATTTTCCCCTGCTTCCAGTCTTTATGCTAAACTAAGCTAATTGCTCAAGCTTCAGGTGTCATGCACAGACGTGAGAATAGTGCTGATTCTCATCTAATTGTGAGCTGATGAGTCAACGAGCGGAATTTCAATGCTCCACCAGAAACATGCGTCATTTGAAATTAAGTGCAAAATATTTAATTGTCTTTGTGTGTCATCATCTTTAATGTTTAACATAAGTTCAACAATAGAAAAGGTTTGTCCTCAGAGCCACAGTACAGGATTCCCTCACTGTAAAACACCTCATGCACGCACACACACATGGAAAATTGCGTGTGTTACTAAAGGGTGTGGATGTGGCTATAGAGAAGGATTTTTGCTTGTGTTCCCAGGTTTCATTGTCCACTGCTTCTTTGAGGAACCAGCTCAACCTGTTTGAACAGAGCTCCGTCACAATAAATTACAACGTAAAGGACTCTTTTATAGCACACTTTGCCATTCATGTTTCAACTGCAGGCAAGATCATGATCGAGTTGCTTTTCCTTCAGCTAAACAAGCACTAAAAACAGGACATTACCCTCCAGGGAGCAGACTGTTTACTGCTGCCATCAAGGAGCTGGTATAGAGGCATCAAATCCTCCTCAGGACTGAGCTTTTATCTACACACCTCTTCATCAGGACACACTGTATAAGCTGTAATGGCTTCATTATTTGTTCCTTTCTTCTGTCTGTTTGTGTTTGTTCATTTCCCCAACGTGAAATGACAATAAAATGATCTTGATAATCTAGGTTTTGTCAGCTTTAGAAAAGCATTGTAACTAAGACACCTGGTGATGAGTCATGAGTCACGGGGTTTACAACAAAAAGTTGAAAATGCACCACATAGCTGTCAAGTACCCACACTTCGGAGACAAGATCATGTTCATTTGAAATTAAATATATTAATAAAAAAATACTTGTTTTTAAATGTAGGACTTAGGCATAAATCATTGATGCTCATTTAAGGGTAAATTTGATTTTTGTTGATCTTTAATTCAGCAGGTCAACCTCAGCATAAACAGCTCGTCTGATCTTTTTCTGATGGCTGGTTGCTCAGAGGATTATGTTTTTTAACGAGCTTCTCCTCACGGGAGGTAGATCATCCCTAATCAATATTTCAACGCATATATTAACATTATCCAAATTGATTAAGCGCCTTCGCATCCGTAAATGTTGTTTATCAAAGGAAAGGTCACTTGATGTATTTGGCTGTCCAACAGGGTATCTTCCTGAGGACTCCATAGGAAGACATGGTGTAATATTGATCAATGGTTTAGCTTAGCTTAGGTTTATTATCACTAATGATTCATGAGTAAATGTTTACACATCCCATCGGGGAAACAATACAGGGAACATCAGTGCGTGTGTGTTTTACAAATAAGAGAAAATGTGAGTTCAAGTGGAAAAGCGACAACAAATAAAGACAGACAATCAAATAATCACAACTGCTGCATGCAAATCAAAGATCACGTCAGTGAATAAACATAAAAACTGATCTTCAGAGCTAGATGATTCATAGTTCACACTCTGCAAAATATCTCACCCCTGCAGTTGTGTTAATCCGCTACTCTGTCTGTGTTCGTGTGGCGTTCTGCTGGGTTTTAGGGATTTAAGCAGCACAGTAAAACTAACCAAGACGTGTAGAGAAGAGCAGCAGCAAACACGACATGAAAGACTCAACAGCATGAGCCCTCAAGAAAATGTTCGGCCTACTATTGTAACATCATAGCAAACACAAGACAGGCCCTTTTGTCCGATTGAGCAGGAATTCATTTTCAGTTCACTGATAGCAGAAATCTGTTTTGACAGTGAAAATGCCAAACAATGAGTTCCAGTGCTTCTCGGCTTCTTTTCCCCTTTTATTCTAAGACTGCGGGGTGATGTAAGCTTTCTCACTGAGTCTGATTGAGTCCAGTTGATATAAGATTTGATTGAATTTGAGAGCAGAGCATTAAATTATTAATCCTGGCAGAGATAGTGCTTTTTAATGAGCACACAACGGTGTATGGTGCCTGTCTAATGCTCCATTTGGCACGTATGAGAAGGTAAGATGATGTTACGCAGTGAAACACAAGCATTACATTTTTTTAATGATTATTTTATAAGACAATGGAGACCAGAGGAGTCGTTGAAAGCAAATCAGGGATCAAGAGGAGAACAAGGGATCTCTTGGCAAAAGTAAAGAGAGAGATTTTAGTAAAGGGAGAAGTACAGAGACCAAGAAATACAGCTAAAAATGTTGTTTTGGGTCTCATTACATGTGCAGGAATCAGCATGCTGAACTGAAAACTGTTTTGCTACTGATCTGTGGCACACAGCAATCTTCACATCATGCTACTTTGGCCAATTTATCCTCAGATCAAAATCGTGGCTTTGGTGCACTCTTGTCTGGAGGATGTAGAAAATTAAAATTAAGTCATATGAATGAGCATATTTTTGAGAATTCCCACCAGCCGACAGAGATTGTTTCTTTGGCCTTCCAAGCAAGGGAACCTTCCCAGTCTGTGATCCATCGAGGAAACGGGGTCAATTGAGGACAGAGACACTTGTAATTTTTTTTTTTTTTTTTTGAGTATATTTACTGAAGTGCCATCAGAGCACACGACACAATCTGCACCATCTGTGCAGGTTGTGTCAGCTGGCATGTGTGAATAAAGACAGCGATTTCATGTATTTTGATAGGAAGCCACCAGGGTTTTCAGTTTTCTCGTCACCTTCTGTTCTCTGCAGTATGGAAATAAAGCATGAAGCTCTCAGGTCATAGGCCTCTTGTTATTTCACTCCACAGTACCTGTCCATAAAGATTAAATACTGACATACACCCACATTCACATCCATTTGATAGATAGGGGGTAGAAAAAACAATGTGTGTGCATTTTGGTGTAACATAAAGAAGACTTAGACACAGAACACATGATACTCCACTATTTAATAGCATTCGAGATTACCTAACATGTCATCAATTCCTTTGATAAATCAGAAAGCTAAATGCCTTCTGAGATGTTTTTCGTGTAAGCCTATAAAGGCTTGAAATGAATTCCCTTGTATTATACTCCAAATCCCAATTTTAAAGCATAGGCCAGATCTTAAGTCATAAGATTCACAAAGCACTGCACAACACTTACAACACAGTGGAGAGAAAACTGTGTTGCAATCACATTCCACATTCTGAGCGAGGTTTTAAAATCCAACCCTCCCAGTCTTTCATAAACATAAACAAGCCCATGTTTTGCAGCTCATTCATGGCTCTACATCTTTGGAGTTCCTGCTTGAAAGTGTAAGTCAACCAGTTCTGACTCAAAGCCAAGGGATGCCCCTTTCCTCTTTTCTCTTTCTCAGCTTTGCAACGTGGAGCACATGCTCCACCCAAAACAGTATCGCCATGGCAACACACACACTGTATATAGACCAACCTTTAAGGTGTGTGTCTGTGCGTCTTTTTTTCTTTTTTACGTCTCTACCCAAGCGGCCTTTGAACCATGACAATGTTTGAACGACAACGTCAGCAGATAAGGGGTTTCCCTCTTCACGGCCTCCGGTCGCCCAGGCAACATTCCTGAGTCGACAAACATTAGCCCAGACTTGAGCTTGCATACCAGAGGATCTCCCAGGAAGTCTGAAAGGTTTTCCTGGTTTGTTGTTGTCGTTGTTGCTATAGTAGTGGCTGCCAGCCAGCGAGTGTGTACAGGTGAAAGCAGGTACACCTACTGCACCCACGTCTACTTGTTACCTTCCAATAAAACTTTTCATTGAAACAGAACACCAGCTTTAAATGAGGACAGGGACACACCTGAAAGACGTCACAACTCATATGTCACTGTGGGCTCTCCCAGGAACAAAACATCACAGTCTGACATGTTTGTTTTATAGATATCAACAAAGTATCAACATGGCGTTTACACTGACTTTATAGTTTATGAGGAGCTGAGACTTTTTTTTTATTGTCTTATCACTCAAATCATCCAGAAGATTAGCTCAGGTCTGTAAAAGAATCATTTGCAGCATCAAAGCAGCACATGGGTACTATGGAAGACTGAGGAGAGTTTTTCTGACATGACCCTTGAAAAAGTCAGTGTGTGTGTGTGTGTGTGTGTGTACATGATTTGTCATGGTCACTAGGGAGGCAAGAGGCTTGCAGCCATTCAGTGCAAACACAAACCAGGGCCATCTGCATGCCTGGATCCCCTCCAACAGCAACACTAGCACACGCACATGCACGCACACACACACACACACACACACACAAACACATCCGCACACACTTTGCATGATATCATAAACTGGGTGTCAGTGGCTGTCGCACTTCATCCTTCGACGTAAATGTATACAGTCTGGGACCGAAGCAGATGTTGTGTGTGCCGTGTTAACCTAAAGGAGTTTATGGCAACAATTCAAAACTCAGTTGTGATGTTGGGCAATTAACACAGTACATGAAATCGTTACAGTTTAAATTAAATAACAGCTCCTGCAGTGTTTGTAATGGTTTTACATCACACAGATTGTGAATTTGATATGTCTTGCCTTAGGTCCTGGTTTCACTGTTGTTGGGTAATGTTGAGAAAACAAGTGAAGCATGTTGTTATGAAACAGTGACTGATGCTGTGTAGCAGCAGGCCAAAGTGAAAATGCCTCTTTCCCTGCCAGAGATTTGTATTGGAAACCACAGATCCATGGCACAGCACTATGCAAGCCTTCCTCTAGCACTACACGGATCCAATTCCATGGCAAAATGTGTGCATGCGTGTGTTTTTGTGTGTGTGATGGTAGGAACAGCACACTTATGGGTCTAGAAAGGTTTCATTTGGTTTCAATCGTAATCCTAAATGTAACTGTAACCAAGTGTCTTGTCAATTTCACAGTAAGAAATCAAAAGATGAATGACCTGCAACAGGTTGCCAAGGCTCCTAATGGACATCTGATGAATGCACTGTCATGTTGAAATGTGTGAGTGAGTCTTGTGAAGGCCTTGGCAGTAAAACAAAACTCCAGGTGAGGGTAATTCAATTGGTCAACAAAGGAAAAAGCTGGATCTTTTTCCCTTGCAAATCTTCAAGTGGATGGATTCTTCACATGTAAGCTGCTCTGGAAATGTCAAGGAATTTTCAGAGATGGACTGGTCCCAAAACACCAACTTGAATCTACAGTATTCCTTCTACTATCCACTCCTTCTTTGTCTTTGCCTCTCATCTTTAATGGAAATGTTTTGAAGAAGACATCCTTAACTAATTAAGACCTTGAGGTTGTCCTCTTGATCCAAGTTGCTGGGATACACCAATAACAGCAGTGGATTCCCAGCTGTATATACTGTACAGTCAACCATCCATCAAGCTGGTCCCCTTCCCTCTCAAACTCCATGACTTCCCTTTGAACCTATGATTGCGGACTGAGAAAGAAAAACATATTTGATAGTCACAGTGTGCGAGTGAATACTTGTCATGACTCAAGACAGTCTGCTGTGTCCTCTTATCGTCCATCCAGACAGCTGATGCATATGGATTATTAGTCACTGAGCGTCCAGATTGTGCTGGAGCCTCTTGAGCTGTAGCACAGACTGTATTTGAGTGGAGAACGCTGTTTACTGAAAGGCTTATTTGAGGCTAAGTTGTGCAAATTTCTGTTTTTTTGTTTTTGTTCCTTTCACTTTCACAAGCAAACCGTAAGGAAACACTAGTTGCTCACTGAGAGGAAAACAAAAAAGGCTGCTGCTTCCTTTATATGAAACTGAGCAGTAAGCTTTTCTCATTTTGAATCGTTCATCCATGAACTTTCATGAACGTAATACCTTATAACCTGGTGATAACCTTCAAAAACGAATGTACGTAAGCGATATGTAAGTATGTGTTCTCTATCTTAAAAGGAAAACAACTGAGCCTTCATTAACATTTCCATGACAGCAGACTACTGCAAAATCTACATGAAAACAACATTTTTGTCACTTTAGGGCAGCAGAACAACCGTAAACACTGACTGAGAATCAACTTCAATGGTGAATGTAAATCCTTTCTGCTAGCTCTGATTTTGGTTTCCACCACCTCTTGAGGGAAATATCAGGCTCTTTAGCTCCTAAATGTTCAACTATGTTCACCAGCTACTCATTAACTGTGTCTGTTTGTAGTTTACAGTGGGTTTATAAGCGTTTTATTCATTTTTTTTTAGCTGCGGTCATGAAGCCGAGGTTATAAATATCTGTATGCTAACAACACGCTTTTTAAACTAGCACTGATTGAGTTTTTAGCCACTTGGCACAAAGTAGCAAACTTTAAATACAATATTAACATCACTTTAAAAAGCTAATATGGCTAGTGTTAGCAAACAAGTTGGTGTTGTTGCACCTACGAAGCATATGCAAAGCTTTAATTCTGTTGTTTATTTGCTCAACCTACAAATGTTAGAAGCAATAATTATTTTACTTTTAGTTCTGTTTTGGTCTCTACCAACTCCTTTAACACAGATGTAAGATCTCATCTAAGATCTAACTCGACCATTAAAAACTGGCATCGACAACATTATAGTGCTTTTAAGTTTCAAGAAGCAGAACACGTCACATCAGACAAAACATAGCCGTGACTTCAATCTGATTTTCAGCAGTCCCTGTTTTTCCAGGTGGGTTTTCAGATGAGTCACTCAGAGGTTTTACAGGTTCTGTTGGTTTTGTGCTTGAATTTCAATGGATGCACTAAATTGCTACCAGCATGTGCCACACATCTGATATGACCCTTTAAAGCCTTCTATCAGATGTACTGTATGACTGTCGTCACTCAGGAAGGACTAAAGACAGTTACGTTGCAAAGCTTCATCTTAAATTCCAATCTCACTCTCACTTCTTATCGAGGAGTTCCCTCTGTACAAAGATGTGTTCTTGTTACTCACCGTCATCTCAGCGGTACGACTGTTAATGCTTTCATTCAAATGGAGAGTTACGTAACGGCTATCGTTTTGAGAATTTGGCCCTCACTGGCAAACATGCATTTTTATGATGATCATTGAATTGAAACTTAATTTCCCAAATGTATAGTAGTTTAGACAAAGCAAAACTGCATGTTAATTTTTTTCTTTCTATCTTTCTGTCTATCCTATCTTTTTGTTTTTGTGGAATCTGCATTATTCATTTGGTTTTGTTCGGCCAAGGTAACAAAAGTCAACATCAATCCATTGTTATTATATATATATATATATATATATATATATATATATATATATATATATATATATATATATATATATATATATATATATATATCAATTTGAAAGAAGAAGAACTGAGATACTGAGATACAGTTTTGGATGTCGGAAAATATTGTTTATAGCACATCATGACTTTCTAATCAGGGTAATGTAACCATATTAATTCCATCACAAGACCCCTTGTGTTTTCCACACAGTTGCCATTGCCTAGTCAAAAACCTCAGTTGTGAAAAAGCACATTTACACACTTCCTGACCTGAGGATTTGTTCGTCTTTACTCCCTGTTAGATCTTGGAGATATTGTGAAAGACATTTTTGCGTTCAGGGAATAGCTTCCTCTCTACTGGGAGTCAGTTTCCTATTTTCTCTCTCATCCATGTTTAATTTCTCTCATCACTTTTTTTGGTCACACTGCCATCTTAACATAGAAATTCTATCCTCTTCTCCAACACTCATTTAGATGTATGAACGTTTTCCTGAGGTGGCATTTCTTGTCGAATTCCTGCCAGCCACAGCGGACTCGCGGACCACAGCACCTGCCCAGACTGCTGATAATCTTGCTGTGATCGTGGTCAACGATCTGCCGCGTCAGGCTGATATCACAGCTGCACAATCCACTCATCTTTCCCAAGATCTCTTAAAGAAATATTGCATGTTTATTTCCCCATCCCCCACTTTCATATCACATATGCTGAATATTTTGCCTTTATTTTGTGCTGTTTTCAGAATTTTATTTCTTCTATCTTTACCTGAAAATGTATGGCAACTCTATGTGCCAAAACAAGCCAGATTTATGTTTAGTCTCCATATACACAGGGACTTTGTGATACTATCTGCTGTTTTAGTATCTTATGGTGCCACCTAGTGACAATTTCTCTGTGCAGACGGGCAGTTTTAATACCATGTTGCAAGCATAGTAAAGAATCATGAAATAGATGTCAGACTAGTGAAAGATACCAACAGATTTTAGTTTAATCTCAAAAGGAAAAGTGGGTCAAAACCATGAAAGCACAAGCATCCTACACAAAGGCAACAAAATCTCTTGAGCCTGTGAGAACATCCAGGTGGGAATGGGAATTAAAGGTCTGGTCTATCTGAAGGACCTGTAACAACAAAGCTGCATGAAAGTTTCTCCTGTAAAACCAGAATGTATGAAACTGTTGCTGGGTGGGAGAGGACAAAAACTGAAGTGATCTGAAGAGGTGTTGTGTAAGGTAAGGGTTGATCTGTAAGACATCAACCCACCAGTATAATTACCTTAGTCATAGTCACAGGGATCACTCCCTGAAAACGATCGTAGTTTATAGTGGGTGAAATTCATCACACAATCCCTTGTATCCTGTATGAGTCATTAAGTAAGAGGAAAGTGGAGCGGGCCTCACTGACTTCATTTAGAAAATCAAGTAAAGGCAAATTTAAAGCTAAAAATTACAAAAAAAAATATAATATATATATAATTTATAGTGGTGCATTACAATTACATATTACAACAGCCCATGATTAACAGTGTAATTTTGCAGTTTGAGTCAGGTACTAATGAAATACTCAGTGGTTTGTACTGGTGCTTAGATGTAGCAGAAGAAAACATAACTATGGGGAACAAGGAAGTAACAACTGGGCATATTGGAGGAAAGGAGGAATAAATTATACTCTTGGCCTTTTGTGAATGCAGGGTACAAAATGGAAGTTTGTGAAAACTGGTGTTAACAACCTTGTTCTTTTATAGAGTAACAAATGGAGAACAGTAGTAGAAAACAAAGTTACCTCCTCAACTGCACAGCTACTGTAGGGAAGGTTTCTATTATCAAACTGTACCATTATAAAGTAATGTAATGATATAACACATGCAGTAGATGTAGATGGATGAAACATATATTGATAATATTAATATAATTAATATAATATTAATTACATGAGCCGAATTATTCTTTTATAGGTTCATGTAATTAATATTATTTTTTCAATTAAACAGTTATAAACAAAAAATTGTGAAACCAAGGAAAAACAACAGTGGAGGGATTGTATTTCTAGCAGCAGTAGAATTATAATATGGAAAATTACAACATCAAGAAAACAGAACATATTATATAAAATATAAAATGTTAAATCACATAAAGTATAAAAAAATCAAACATATTTAAGGCAAAGTGTAAAATGTTTGCTGTGAAATATCTGGGTACTACATAAAATTAAATACTATTGAATGAGGTGTAAAACCATATTCAAATGTAACAGATACATGGCTGAACTGGTAAACTGCTGAAATCAGCGACCATCCTTTGCATGGTAACCACAATAAGGCACTCCAGGGTGCTCTTAGACACCTTTGACACAAACAAATGATAGAACAAGTGCAGAGACAACACAGATGATCACCTTTTCACCTCTTGTGGCTGCACCCACCTTTGGAGCAGAGTGCCTACCAACGCCCAAGGAGTGACTAACTCACTAACAAACAGTCTTTGCTCCTCCGTGGTCTACTAAGTGTCTGATGATTCATTCAACATGGACAGTGGCCAGGCAAATGCAGTGAGAGTGAGAGTCTGTGAGCCATTATTGGGATAGATGCGTCACCAAAAGAAGGAAATATGTTGTTTGGATAAAGGGGAATAGCCTAGAAATGTCCCATCTCAAAACAAACAAGTCAAACAGTAAGTCATAGATCAGGGGATTTGCTATTCAATTTTGACAGCTGAAACTAAACAGCAATAGATAAAGCAGAGAGACAGTTTACATAGATTACTGGAAGTGGAGAAGGAGATCGAGTTTTTACTGAAAAAGGCATAGAAGCTTTTAAATAAATAATCTTTTGAAGTGTAAATCCAGTGATTGTTGTTTGAGCAGGTGCTGCTCTTTTTCATCTTTTTCATCAGTCCTGAGATTTCATTATAAAAAATATAAAAAAAACCTCTACATACGTGATGGATTCATCACCCTGATGTTCCCAGAGTTGATTCTTCTTCTACACAGCAAGTGCAGAAAATAAAATGATAAAGACGAGCATGTTAACCAGTTAAAGGGAGACGAATGTCTTTTGACGTGTCTGAAATGTGCTCTTGAGGCTTCCTCTACCTCCCCGAGACAGACATGAATCAGCTGACAGTGTGACTCCGAAAGACAATTCAAAGGCAGTCAGAGCCACAGCTCTACGTGTCTGAGTGATTGATGGCTTTTAATATCCGAGGTTCCTCTCTCGTGCAGGTGAGTGGGTTCAAACAGCTGTAGCATCCATCGTACAGTAGGTGGCACTACATATTCATATGAAACACTTCACACCTGAACTTGCAATGAATACTTAATTAAAATGATAACGGTAGTTTGGTGCTTCATGCATGGCTTTGTGTCATTATTGCTAATGTCATTAGCAGCAGTACTGGTGGTTATTTTAATCAAATGGGTTCGTCATTTGCCTTATTATCATTATGATTTTCACTTCTCAGCCCCTCGGTCTCTTTCCAACCTTAGATCTCAGTCGGTCCATCTTTAATGAGGCCAGACTCAAAAGTTTCACTGTCAGGCTCTATGCTTTTATTTCATCAGCACCAGTCTGGTTTGGATCTCTGTGCACACTCCCACACACACACATGCATAGAAAAAGAAAGAGGAAAAGAGGAACAAAAACAGCAATTACTGTGTAGCCACTGGTGACAGCAGGGCAGAGCCGCACAGCCACACTGAGATTTTGATGTGTCTTTATCCATATAAGCCTCTTTTCTAGTGCCTGACTGGTCATTGTGCGGCACCAGACTGTGTCTTCCTCTTCTCAGCCACACGCTGTAATGTCCTGACAGCACTGTGTTCAGCTGTAACAGAAGAAGTAGAGTGTTCAACACATAAGTCGGTACTGTACTGTATAACAGATGTACGCAGGATGGCAAAGCCTTCTTTCAAATAACGTCTATCAAGCAGATTTTGAGTTACAACAACTATGACTCACTTTATGTCATCTTCTTCAATGACGATTCACTGATTCTGGTCATTTACAAAGAATTCAACTCAGAAGTACAACTTGAAAATAATAAATGGGTCATTTTCTGCTGCTCACAGTCATTTTATTTCTTTGAATAAAACTGAAGTAGAGTTTTCAATAATACAAATGTGGTTTTTTTTTCTGGTGGGCTCATTGTGTCTTGGAAGTATCAGCATGTTATTATGGATTACACATTATTGATTGACATCGCTGACAACAGAAACCGCATTTGCTCGGGGTAGCTCTCTCCAGGCTGTGCAGGGAACATGACTAGAAAGTTCTAATCTGCTACTTTTTGTCTGACGGCTGTTCAATGATTTGCCGCAACAAACCAATCATTCTTTATCATCAAAATGATCTACGATGTAAGAGCATCTGAGAAAATGAGCCCACCATAACGATCTGTAGGAGTCCAGCTGACAGCGAGATAAATTACATTGCTTTACTGGCCCCCCTGCCCTTTCTGACCTAAAAAACCTTAATATATGCCTGTATCTGTTAGACACACAATGCAAAATGTATAAGACCAATGTGTATATGGACTGGAGTGTAGAGAGCTTTTCTAATGCGGTGCAGGGTTTTATGTTCAGCTGAGGAAGCTCTTTCAGCCAACTGTTAGATCTGTATCAGATCTGTGAGAGGCTCTAGTTTAGTGTCACTCTCTTTTTTTCTACAGAAAGTATAGTTCAATGAAAGATTGGTTATTGATGCTGAGCCACTGCTCGGTAAATACATTTTTAGATCAGTGAACAAGGGGGTACTTGTACCCCAGGGGGTAGTTCTACAGTTCACTGTGGGGTACATGGAAAGATCGTGGAGAAGCTCAATGAATTTGATATAAAAATAAGCGGTATGAGCAACCTTTTAAAAAAGTACATTCATGTATTGAGTCAGCTGTAATACCAGAGCACTTTGTTGCTAATAGGACTGTGAAAAATAGTTCGTATTAGCTAAAAGTAATGGAGAAATGGTTGAAATGTCTGCGTCTCCAAGTGGTAGAAGTGAATGCAAATTTGACTGTATGAAAAAAATATTGTAATATACACTGGCCATTGAGTAATGTATAGTTTAAAATAAATTCAAATGAACATGTGGAGCATGGTGGGTGGTGTTTATGAAGGAGTACTTCAGTTTATGAATAATTTCATGTCTGTTAGTGTAAGCACACAAATGTGCGTGTCGTGTTAGTTGTGGTCATTTTAAATCTCTGTTCCTCAACAATCACTTACTGTGTGGGAACTTTATGTCTGATTTTAAAGTCGTTTGACCTCATTCAATCGGTTTCCAACAGAAATCATTTTAGCAGAGTAACACAAACCATTCATATTCTGTAATTTCATTTCATGTAGTCTCTCAAGATTTAATCAATATCAACAAAAACAAAAAAAAATCAGTGGACCATCTCCTCCATTTCTACTAGTAACAACTGTATAAACACCACTATACATCAGTGGCCAGTATAAAATGTCCTGCTGTGTGATTTGACCAAAGGAGGATTACAGGATTTCCACATATATTAGTCTGAGTAAAAGTCAATGCTACATTGCTATTAGTGTGGAGTCCATCGGGTCCTGTAATTGAGCCTGTGGGCTGCTGCACTGCCACTGCATCACACTGAGCCTGGGGCTCACCAGCACAGACAGTAATGAGCCTGGCTTGTCCCCTGTAGCTAGTGATAAATGGCATGGGGCCCTAATGGTTCAGCTCTCTAGCATTTGATTGACAGCACAGTGAAGCAACAGTGATACTGAGAGCAACCTAACATATCTTCGTATCTTCATGCAAATGGAAAATACTCCTTTGACATGGCGACGACAGTGTTTATTTAAGATGTTAAAACAAACTGTGAGATAAAGGGGAAGTTGCAGAGAACAACCCTCTCAGCAGAGCATCACGTGCCGTCAGCCTCATCCTTCATCTGTTCATTTAATTGATAAATGAGTTTCCCTCTGGAAGTGATTTTAGTCATTGTTTGGCTGTTGGCTCAGGCTTTATGATGCAGGGATGTTGTATATGTGAGTATATGAATGTTTGTCAGTGTCTTTAGCAGCATTTGCTCACATGCTGAAACTATAAATATGAATTAAACTGAAATGTCTTATGAGTAACACATTTAATACCTGCTGCTCTGTAGCTCAGTCATTCTGAAGATGGAATATATGACAGAAAAAAAATTCCCCAGTAATAAAAAGACCTATGTCTATGGAAATGATTCTTTGTAATTTGTGCTTGTTTTGTGATTGATAACAGGGCAGGTTTCAGTCCCCTGATAATTAGACTACAAGGTTGTGAGCGACTTCAACTTCTGTGGCTGATCCTGTGTCCTGTCTCACTGTGGAGTGTCTGTGTCTGTGCATGTGATGGTGGATGATGATTCACAGGCAGAAAACTTAGCAACAGACCTTGGCAGGGACTCGGGCTCTGAGTAGGGACGACGAGTAGAAACCTGCAGAAAAGTAGCGGAGGGAAAGCTTTGAGGCCATCTGGTTTCTCAAGAAGGAGATGCCAACTCAGGTTCAGTGGGTAATCTCCATCAATGGGACGGTTATCTTTTCTGCATTTTCTGGTGTGTGATACCACTGTGAGTGCCCAAAGTGGAATCACCCAACAGGCTTCACAGTATAACAGTTTGCCTCAACCAAACAGTGCAGCACCAGGGCATAATGGTCAAAATGAGCTTCAGAGAGTGAAAGGCAACATGGAGCGATTTGACCCTCATCTGTCATCCACAGCCATGCCAGTGGCTCCGTGGTGCTGTTCATGCTCATTGTAAAGTGCACCAACTGATGAAAACTCAGGGGATCAACAAAGTCATTAAGGTTTTTATGGGGACTAAGAACACTTACGTTGAACAACAACAACATTACAAGGCAATTCATACAGTAGTCTTTGTGATTGTTCACTCTGGACCAAAGTGGTGGAACAAACAATACTGCCACACCGCTAACATGGCTGAAAAGCTTTGAAGCACAGCTGCAAGAAGTTCTCTGTAGTCATCCGCAGTCAGATTTGCACACCTCTTTGTTCGCCAGTTGAAGTGATTTTGTCTTCATGAGCAACAAGTCTATGCAGCAAGAATTTGGCAAGTTGTTAAAAGTCTTTTCAAAACTTCCAACTTATTTATCACAATTTTGACATCTATTGAAGTAAAATATGTGTTTTGTTTTTTTTTTTTTACTGCAAAGTTACAGAAATGGATCAGAAATGATGAAATGAGGTACAGCCAAAGTTACACAAATGCATCCCTTCCCTGTTCAAAACTGTAACTCTACACCTGGAGGAAACTGGAGCCTTTTGCACCACCCAGAATTTGAAAGGAGTGACCCATTAGAGAAAAATCATGGTTAGGCCTCCAGTGACTAACTATGTTATTTGCAATATACATGTTTTTTCTTTGGTGCAAAATGGTAAAAGACTAAATAGTGACAACAAAGATAGACACACAAATAAAATACACAAACCCAGATAACAGATTGATGTACAAAATATAAAATTTTGAAATATAAGATACTTTATGAGACTCATGAGGGAAGTTGCTCTGCCATTAGCTTAGCTGCAAGAATTAGGATGAGTTTAAACAAAGTCACATGATCATGTAAACTTCATTGCAGTGTCCACAGGAGCTGTGGTTTAAACTGAACCTGTGCTTGAATCTGATCCCAGTTTTATCACCTGTAGAGGTCACTGTTCCTGAGGTCTGACCTGAACCTGCTGCTTAATTGCTGTAACTGTAGTTTAGGACAAATGTATACAGCTCAGATCATTTCATTTATCTGTAGAGTTTCACATCTTACACTATGTATACACCACTTACACATATGAATAATCATATTCTCTATGTATTGTCAGACCAATTCCCACTGTAGTTTAAGTGTAAGCTAATAATGTATATTTGAAAGATTACTGACATTGTAATAGGCTGAAAGGAAGCGGACGAGAAATTGTGCTGTAGTATGACGTACATATAGAAACATTTAGAACAATATTACTTAAAGGAAGTCACTTATCACGAGTGCAAGTTCTTTGAAAATTAGGTTTTCAGATCTGAAGAAACTTAACAGGGAAATGATTTCTCACTTCATTTGATTCATTGGTGGAACTTTATTTATTGTCATTGTTGCATCGAGTCATCAAATAAAGTAGATAAATAAACTGGAAAAAAAGACGAAGGTGGATAAAGGTGGATAGTTGGGCCATGTAATGATAGTTTAGATAGGGAAGAAGAGGAAGAAAAAAAAACGATAAGTCGCATAATAATGCAAGACACACATTCAAAAGCTATCAAACAAAAAGTAAGAGAAATACATAAACATAACAAGTGAGACATGAGCACTAAAATACAGTCAAAAGGAAAAAGAACTCAAAGTGACACTAGCCTAAAAATAACAAAAATAAGCAATTGTTGCTATTGACACTATCATTGATCAGTATGATTACTATCATCACCATCATTACCATCATTATCAATGAAGATAATGATACTACTATTATCAATAATAACAATAATAATAATAATAATTAGAAGAAGAAGATTGTGTGTATGTGTTGAGGAAGAGTATGTATGAATCCACTGGGATGACAGTTGGTAATTAACAGTTATTACAATTATAATTGTACAAAATGTGAACAGCAGTTAAAAACATTGCAGAGCACAGTGCAGATCAGCAGTAACAGTGCAGCATAATGGTGACAAAACGATAGCAGCAATGATGCTGGTGAGCCATCAGACACACGCAACCCCCGTGTGCTACAGGATGTTGAGGTTGTCTGACACACCTGCGGCTCAGACACAAGGTTTAGTTTAGGTGCAGTTTAGCTAAACCCATGTTCATCTTGACACCACAATCAGGCCAGTTTAGCATGCAACTGTGGTTTCAACCCCTGCAAGTTCCCGTTGAGCCCATTCTAAACCACAGCTAAGACACTAATTGACTGAGCAACAGCCTCATGAGTGCCGTCTGTATCTCAGCACAGGAAATGTTTTCTTTGCCTCTATTTTCTCTATTTCTTCCTTATTGTTCATGGGTGTCCTGGTCAGTTTCAATAAGGAGGTCCTGTTCATGTGATAATTTTCCTCTTATGTTCTGTGTAAACTTCACGTCATGTTATGAGATTCAGAGCCAAGTGTTCAACAGGTGATCTGCTCTATATGGGCAGATGATGTGCTCAAGAAACGACATGCATTAGAAGTTTATCTTTCTACTGGACAGAAAATAGAAATTAAAATATAGGGAGACTGCACACATTGTAGATCTTGGATACTAATATTTATTCTGGAAAATGAATGTATGAAATAAGTTCAATGAAAACAGCTAATGAAGGGAAAACTGCAAGGAAGTAAAATGTAACATGGGATCTTTACAACAAGGGGAAAACATAAGTGGATGTTTATTTGGTTATTTTCATGCTCTGATTTCTCTGAGGACAAATTCCAAAATAACCTGCATTGTGTTATTGTTTGAATGCATCATGCAAAGTACTTTGAATGGGTTTGAAATTTGCTATACAAGTAAACTTGCCTTGGCCATTGCTCCACTATCACACCACTGTTTGTGAATTTCCATAAAGGTTTATTTTTATTACTTGGCTGCTGTTTGCATATACCATGAATGGTTAGAGCTGCCTTACACACCACTGACAACCAAATTATCCCAAATAGACAGGAAATGTTACATACACGTGGAAAGATATGAAGCCAAGAGGACATAGAGGGAAAGACAGATGAGCAAAGGAGAAGGAGGTGGGTGAAGAAGAAAAGGTCGTAAGAAAGGAGAAGATTATCTAAGCTTGACTCATATCATCACTTAAACCTACGTTAACTGTAGTCTGTAGCCAACTTAAGTATTACAGTACTCTGATTTTGTCCTGTAGTACAGTTTACGTAGTACTATTATACTAATAAGGCATTCTTTATGAAGGATAATTAGGTTGTAACTTGGCTTTATTGATAGTTGATGAATCATTAACAAATGATGTATGGATCTGCTATAAGACTTTAATAGGAAAAACTTCTCTGGACCAAATCCACACATTAACATTTATATCTGCAGATTTGATCGTAAAACATGTTATTAATGATTTATTAGTATTGATAACTGGCACCACATAATCAGGCAACGAACAAATTTAGGGCTATCAGGTTGTGAAAAGATGCAGCTGGCAGGTGTTTATAATTCAATTCATTTACTCATCATAAATTCTGTTGTTGTTGTTGTTTTGTTATAAAATTAAGTTATAAATATGTGTCCATTAAAAAACCCTCATGGGTTTTCACACTATTATTATAATATGTCAGCTTTTTAATAAGACACCTTTTATGGTAGAAGTGTATGTGTTTGTTTGTTTTTTTTTTTTTTTTTTTTTTATCAAAAAGCTATCAATTCAATGTGGCTTATCCCAGTCTGATTTACCATCAGCTAATCCCAACATGTCCTTTTTAATTTACAATGAAAACAGAAAAAAAAAAAAAAAAAAGTCGACCTGCTGTGCAGCTGTAGTTAACATCTCACTCACATGTGGGAGCGCTGAACAGCCCAGTAGTGTTATCTTACATAATTACAGTGGCACTAATTGGTGGTGCGGCCGCAGATACATTCAGCTGCTGCACCTACACGCTGTGGACAACCCACGGGCAAGGAGAGAGCTACGTAATCTTTGTGTGTGTGTGTGTGTGTGTGTGTGTGTGTGTGTGTGTGTGAGTTGCAGACAGACAGACAGACAGACAGAGAGACAGACAGCGGAGCATCTCCTCTCCTCGCATCAGCATCACGGGGTTTAATCGCTCTCTCTCCATCTCCACACCGAGGCGTGGGAGGCGTCCACTGTCAAACCTGTGGAGCGTCTGTCTGTCTGTCTGTCTGTCTGTCTCTCTCTCTCTGTCTGTGTCCGTCTGTCTGTTCAGCAGACAATACTACACACAGCGTCGTTAGTAGTAGTTGTAGTTTGGAGACAATAGACCGGTTCTGCTGCTCTTTGGGGGAATCTCCGCTGCCATCCCGGAAGACTCGCCACAATCTCGCCTCAAAGGAAGTTGAAGCA
The DNA here is from genome assembly GCF_046630095.1 of Trachinotus anak. Taxonomy (NCBI): domain Eukaryota; kingdom Metazoa; phylum Chordata; class Actinopteri; order Carangiformes; family Carangidae; genus Trachinotus; species Trachinotus anak. Next base: position 7,637,648 of record NW_027273879.1, on the reverse strand, counting down.
AACAGGTGCGTGGACCAGCTCTTTGATTTCTGCTTTTCTTTCTCCTCATTATATATATATATTTTTTTATCTCTATCTTAGAATAACAGCTGCTAGATGATTTGATTTTCCCTGTCACACTGCAATACAATAGGTCCTCTATTTATATATATATATATATATATATATATATATATATATATATTTTTTTTTTTTTTTTTTTAAATCTAAATTGATAGTAAATCCATTCATGGTTTCTCAGCTGGGCTGGAACCAGATCCTACAGGTGGGATTTTCAGCAGCATCAGAGCAGGGCTGCTTGTGCCAAGCTGCACACACATTTCAGCAGACGGTGATATTGGCTTGAACCAACCTTGCCAGAGAGAAAAGTGGGGCGGTGGCATCGTTTTGGTGTCTTGTCACTGTGTATTTTGATACCGAGCGCTTCACTTCACCCGGGTGTGCCCGTTTCTCATTGCGCCGTGTTTTGACATCCACGCAGCTGCGTGTGCGGGTTGTTTTTGGGAGCCGGTCGAGCCGCCATGGACGCGTTTATGAAGGGTTTCTCTAAAGCCAAGGATGGGGTCGTGGCAGCGGCGGAGAAAACCAAGCAGGGAGTGACTGGAGCGGCTGAGATGACGAAAGATGGGGTCATGTTTGTAGGTGGGTGCCGAGAGTTCGTGTGGCTGACGGTCATTTCATTTCAAAAAATGGGACAGAAAGCTTTGAAAAGTTGTTGGTCATTATTATTATTTATGATAATATTGATAATATTAGTATTATACATAACTCCTTCCTTCCTGTTTTTGACTAATTGAGCTTCACCTGCACTTCCTTTCAGGTACCAAAACAAAGGATGGAGTCACAACAGGTAACACCACACATTAACGCAGACCTAAATGCTGCTGTTCCATTCCCCTTGTTGCTCTGAAAAAAAACAAACAAAAAAACAATCAATCAGTGTATGTATTTACACATTTTGCAATCAGCCGGATCCTGAAAGGATTTTTACACAAGTAGATCTTTGACATGAAGGGGAAAAGAGTGTAATCTCGCTGGATCTTCGGGTGGTCAATAAGCGCGATGTACTGTAACTCTGCAGGTGAGTAAGTGGCATATTTCACTGCCTGACTCAACACAACCAGTTTGACTCCCCGTGGGCCACGCATGCAGGCCTTGCCATTTCTCATACGTAACGAGCAGAGAAGCCGAGGGGGAATGCCTGCTGTAGGCCTCCAGGAAAATGGCTGTGAATTGTTGGCTCTACATAATTGGAAGTATTAGTGTTTTGGAAGCTGAGATTACAGGAGAAACACATGATGGCAGAATATTTTATAAAAGCCTCTAAATAAGGAATGGACGGATGATATAGTTTCTCTCAGTGGGACCAAGCAGCCTACATTACCAGTTGTGAGAATTTCAACAAAAGACAGATGTCTTATTCTTTTTTTTTTTCCTTTTAAGACTGACACTCAAATAAATCCAGTATTTAGACAGAAATTAAGATTATTTAGGGACCTGATATCCAGGTTGGGAACCACTGGTGTAGAAAAAACCTACACAAGACATTAAAACAGCAGTTTCTAGCACTGTGTGACCCTAAATCGAGCACTTGTTGTAAAGGGATTGGAAAGTGCACAAGTTATATGCTAAGAATATCAGTGCTGATTGATATTTTCTGCCTTAATTTAACCAGGAAGACAAGCTGATTTTAAAAATCTTTATAACATAGCAGTTAGACAAAAAGTTTATGTAAAATAAATGTGAAACCAGATGCTCTGCTATGCAAAACCACAAACAACACACAACGAGGTGTGGTTCAGACAATAAAAAGGCGGGGTGAAACTCATTGTAAAGGGTTTGGAAAGGAAAATGCCTCCAGGCTGTTCCTGATGTCTTTCAGTTTACCAGATGATATACGATGATCCTGTTTTAAGTAATTCTGTGAGGCATTTCAAGGAGAGGCAGGAGAGTATTTGATCATTCTTACAATTCTCTGTAGAGCTCCCACCACATCTGACAACACTTCTGCAAAAACAGGAAGAAAACTTTCATCCAGATTTATCTCAATGCTACATTGCTGTATATTCAAAGTGCTGTTTATGAAGTGAGATATTAGTAAGTCACTAAAGGGCGGCACTGCTTAGCCTACATTATGTTTCCTCCCGATCACTGCGGAAGCTTTGAAATCCAGTATACCGAGATCTGTGTTTATCTTTTTAAACAAGCCGATCCTCACAGGTGCTGCGACTCTATAGGGAAACACCCTCTTGAATTGCCCTCCCCCTCTCTCCTTCTTTTGTCCCTTCAGTTGCAGGTAAAACTGTGTCTGGAGTGTCTCAGGTGGGTGGAGCGATGGTCACCGGGGTTACAGCTGTGGCCCAGAAAACTGTGGAAAGTGCAGGCAGCATTGCGGCTGCCACAGGATTGGTCAAGAAGGATCCAGCCAAACAAGTAAGAAAAAAATGCCTTTGATTTAAAGTCAAACTGAAAATAAAATGCATGTTTGGCAAATTGAAATACATATATATCCTTTGTGTTTTGACTCGACTTAAATTGATTTTGTTAGTTTTAATTAGGCAATTTTTTCTGCTGTGACAGGCAATATCTTTGTGGGCAGGCACTAAAAATAGTCAATAATACAACTGGCAGTTTTTGTGGGCTGAAGTTTTTAGCCATTAAGGTGATGTAACCACTTCAGACATTACTCTAGATGTTTCTCCATAGTATGATTCACGTATTTAAGATAGTAAAATGAAACTTCTGGCCCAAGTCTGGCCCATTTACTTCCACATCTGGGCTCATTCCGGCTACTATCTTCCAGTGTTGGCTGATAGCCAGCATTGGTTCAGATGTGGAAGTAGCATTGTCAGATTGGAGATATCATATGTCAGAAATTCCTGATATCTCAGTGCTAACATTAGCAAGTTCGCATCTTGTATCACACATTTGTAGGTTTCACAGGGCTATGACGTGCTCGAGTCAGTGGGGCAGCATGAAAATTGACGTTGTGTTTGGTCATCACACTAGCAACGCCGTACCTCATATATCGGTCAACTGTTGCCATGGGAAACACTCGCCCAGAGGCTCGATTTTTGCCACAAATATGTCCATGAACTAGTTTTATCCTTTCATCATCATAAAATATCATTATCTTCTATATTTCCTTACTGAAAAAGAGAGAAATTTTTTAATTTAATTTCAACTTTTATGCACATGATGGATGCCAGGTCTTCTCCACAGACATATCAATATACTGTTAAACACACCTTCAGAAATGGTGGTTCGCAGCCCTGCGCATCCCTCCATTTCACGCCACTGGCTGCCAGTTATAAGTCTTCACTGTGTCAAAATGGGCTCCTGACCTTGAGTCATTTGTCATCACTTCTCATATCTGCTGTACATCTTTCTTCTCTGACATGAAAGCCGTTACATATTGTTAGCTTTTCCTGCATTGTTCATCAGTCAGTCTGGCCTTCGTTTGTCCAAAGGAGGAGACGGTAAAGGCAGCTTACCATAGAAAACAATTTACTGCTGCGACACACACAAATATGAAAAATGATTGTTCTTTCCCCTTTCCCGGGGGTTCTCTAGTCTATATTCTGCTGACTGTATCTGTCTATTTCATTCTCTCCCTGACTTTAGCTTTAGATTTCGATAGCTGTTCATGTAAAGTTTTTGTAGACACAGTTGGGGTCATACTTACGTATTTTTTCTGGAGATTTGGAGAATAAGCAATGTGTGTGTGTGTGTGGGTGGGGGTGGGGGTGGGGGGTGGGGGTGGGGAGGGGGGGGGGTCTTAGAGTACAATTAAAAAGTTCAAGATTGCAGATTAGTAACAGATGATGTTAGGGTATTTGAACATGTATTATTTTATATTTAGCATTAACATTTAAAAAAAAATGAAAGGCAATTACACAATTTACTATTTCATAAGTTAATCACATGTGGAGCACATTTTCACATGAGAACTACCAACACATTGGCAGATGTGGTTATCAGTTGCTGAACTGCACTGAACTGTGATTAATTTACATGAAAAATCAAATTTGAAACATGGATTTCGTATGTGCTAAGGGTAAATTTAACAACTTTTAATCCCACAAAGTAAAGCAGAAGTTGGATCACTAGTAGAACTATGGAGCAATGTTTCTCTTCTGTTTACTTCTTACGCATGCATACTTAGTCACACACTCTTCACACTCAGTCGTACTGTGATGAGCAGGAAAGCATAGCAATGTGGCAGTAAATGCCGTGACAAAGAAGCTACAGGGAAACATAGTTGTGAACAAGGCAGGTTTGAAAGTATTCACAAAAATCTGCTTTACAAATGTTTTATGAGGAAGGAAACGCATTCGACACTTTTTTGGTTTCGGTTTTGTTTATTAACATAAAACCTTGTAGGGCACCTTTAATTACAAATTTCCAACATGTAGAAGACCCTGGCCCTAAATCACAGCTTTTTCACTTTTACTTAACACCAGCCCTTATGAGCACAGGAACTCCTCAGCATTAAAACAAGACAAAGTTTAGATCGGCCTCTCGCACATGCTGTTTTTTTTTTTAAACTGAAAAACACTATCGTCACAGTTTTTTATTTGTTGTCAAACCGTAACAGTTACACCTCCTTGTACTTCCACTGTCATGCATCTGTATTAATAAGGTGTTGAACTTGGATGTAATTCTAAGGGGAGGACTAAATTTGTCTGTAATTACCCACTTCTCTCATAACATCACTGTGAGTAGCAGGAAATGATAAGCCAGTTAAATATTTCCCCGGGCAACACAAACACTTTGTTGAATGTTTGTTGTGATGCTCAAGCTCCCATCCCTTAATTAGCGATGAAACACAGGGGAATCCATAACAACATTTTAGACACCAAGTGATAACCGCACACACACACATACACACTCATCCTCAGCTTTGTTTTAATTGGCTGTGATTAGTGAAAAGTGCAATATGAAAAGATAAGATACCAAAGAAATTATCATGTTGTTTTTCCTGCCAGTGGCAACAAATGACACCTGAACAAAATGTTTTTCTGCAACTCTTCCGCTGAGGCAATCAACAGATTTTCTCCCCCAATGTTTTCATCTTTTGTTGCTGGCAGAAGCCCCCGTGCATTTGATTTCATTATCAAAAGATGGTATTTTCCCGCAAATATCCAATCAAATCCTTTCATCTCTCGTTGCAGTTGTGTTATTAAGGCAGCTACACCAGTATTGGTGGTATACACCCTGAGGGATAAAACAGTGATGGAGCTCCACCTGGAATGTGATCAGCCTCATTATGAGGAACCTGGACAAGCCATAAGCAGAACAGATAAACAGATGGACTGACTGATGGAAAGATGGTGGACTGACTGATAATAGGGATAAACACACGGATTTAAAAAAAAAAAAATCTAGGTATTCCCAACAAGAGACTGACATGCAGGCAGCAGCAGATTGTCCTCATTTAACCATCATTCCCATGTGGCTCAGCAATTAAACGTCATTAATATTGATTTCATTTAAAAATTGATGCCAGGTTGTGAGAGCCCATCAAAGATTGTCTCCTGTGACACACACACACACACACACACACACACACACACACACCAGCAAACAGAGGATAGTGGCATGCTGAGTCTTGATTAATCTCTTCATCTGGTCATTTCACCAATTCATCAGCTGCTGGTGACTCATATCAGGAGATCCAAATGCCAGAGAGGTAGAAGGAGATGACAATGACAATGAGATTGTGGAGCAGACAGAGTGGTGGGCAGCAGAGGAGGATACATGACAGAAAATAGAAAACGTTCTCAACAAACACGTCTTATTGCTCAGATCTTTTCAGCGAAATGCAATAAAAGAGGCCGCTGTAGTGCACATCCCCCGGGAAGCGATTTCTGCCTGAAAATTGCTGTGAAACAACACAGTAATTGTAGGTGAGGTATAACTTTGATTCTACACCGTAAGATTGTGGTTTACTCAGACGTTTCAGGTTTGATTTGTCCTTAAAAAAAAAAAAAAACTGAACAAATTTTAAACTTTTGGCCAAAGTTTAATTTGACCACAGTAAATATTAAAAGGCAGCATTTATTGGCATACTGTAGTCCAAGTGTGTGTGTGTGTGTGTGTGTGTGTGTGTGTGTGTGTGTGTGTGTGTGTGTGTGTGTGTGTGTGTATTTACATAAGCACGCGTTTCTCTGGCTCGACTGGGTGAACAGATGGGAGACTTGATGGGTGGTGTTAAATGCAACAGCAGGAGGAGTAGGTGCAATAACTGGTTTAAGGTTATGTCAGCTGCCAGTGAGTGTGTCACACACACACACACACACACACACGTGCACACATCAGCTCACTGTGCCCGCTCCTCATTAAGGAAGGTCATTTCAGTGGCACGGTGTAATCAAGGCACTGAGCTCGACCAGAGAGACGTCACCCACCTCCTTCATTAGCGCCTCATGCCTCGTCTCTTTCTCAGCAGCCCACTCAGTCAAAACGACCACCGATCATAATGACCGTTATGAAATGAGTGCAAGTGCCTCTTAAATTAATGTATCAGGGGATGAAGCAATAGTGCGGTTAGTTCTGTGTGTCGTTCAGATTCAAACTTAGGTTTTCCTCTGTGGGCTCATCACCAGTTGTCCCTCTGCCATGACGGATAGATGTGCCAGAACAAACAAGTCCCAGAATGACACAAACAAGTGTTTTCTGATGTGTCAGTAGAACAACATCCTTTGTAAGTGCCTTCCAAAATGGTTAAAGGAACTATTTGCAAGTTTTAGTATCGCTACATAGCCAACGTTAGCATTAAGAACTGTTTACTTACCAGCGTGGAAGAAATGTGAGTTCAGAATCAAACCTATATTTGCCAAGAGCCATCTCCAACGGTGGAAAGCAACAACAGTGTTAACTCTTGTCTCTATGGCCCCTTAAAGGTTTGGTCAGGTTTAGGTACAAACATGGTTCGGGTCAGGAAAAGATCATAGCTTAGGGATAAAATACAGTAAATGCCACGTCAAGGTTAGATGACATTTGTCATCATGGTTCATAATTTTTCTTGGGGGGGACAGTATCAGTTATGTTTTAGTTGCGAGTTATAATGCGTATGGCAGCATTTTTCATTTGAGATCTTGCCTAAGGTGCAAGAAAGGAAAGAACAAGAGGGATAAAACTGTAGAGGAACGTCTGCACACTCGTGTCTGCCAAATGAATGTAACGCAATTAAAAATTTGGTGCATCCGATTAATCTGCAGATTTTTTTTCTCTCAGTTGATAGATTACTTGCTTTGTCTTTACAAAATTAATAAATAAATAAAAATGCCCCCGGTAATTTCCCACAAGTGATGCTTTCAAATGTCCTCTCTTTTCTGAACAATAGTTCAAAAACCCCAAATATTCAGTGTACTATCATGCATGGCAAAGAGAAGCTCTGAAACCTAGCATTTGAAAAGCTGGAACCATCAAATCTTTGGCAGCCTTCTCCAGAAAACAACTAAAGGATCGTTTGATTATTAAAATAGCTGCAGACTAATTTTCTGTTGATCAAGTAATCAATGATGGACTAATTGTTGCAGAGCTCTATCTGTGTCTAATTTTTATTTGTCCACAAAAAACCTGAGCAGGGTTCTCAAATGGGTCAGTCATAACACAAAAAAAGAGAGACGGGGCGTGGAAGAAAAAGCTGCAGGATTTAAAATGCTCAGCAAATACGAGCACTGAATGTCGCTCTTCATTGTGTTCTTCATTCCACCAAGAGCCTGTATTTGTGCACATATTGAATCCTCTCAGGTTTCGTCTTTCCTTCTGTTGTCTGTGTCCACCTTACACATTCATGCCTTTTGTGTTTTTTCAGAGTGATGACGCCTCAGCAGCACAGAACGTGGCAGAGTCACCGGTTGATACTGACCCTGCTGATGCTACAGAGGTAAGACTCACTAGCAAGTGGCTGATATCAAGTCTACAGCTGCGTTCCACAACAGTTTATATATGTACAGCCGAGTGTGAAATATTTTTGACAGTGTATTTATTGAAGAAATCTTAAAGCGCCTTTAGCTTCAGTAATTCAAATATATAAGGTGAGGGGGTTAGAGGGACACAGGGATGTTAATCTGCAAATTATTTTAACATTTCTTTAAAGGTAATTTGAAGGTTTGTGTGTTGTGTGGCATTTGGTGGAGGTTTATTTTTTAAATGCTTTCGAAATTGCTTACATTTTTGGTTGGATTGTCCTCTAAACATTGAAAGAATAATCTTCTAAAGCCAAAAAGCAAGTCAACATTTCTCAGGTGAGGTCCCGGCTAAGGACAAAGACTGACTTTGAGTCCAAGGTGACAGCCGCCTCACTAATAAATAACCCATATTTATGATTGTTGTAACATTACCTACACTGGTTCACATAGTTCCTGAGATTTAATATCATTATGCTGTGTGGAGATGTTTCATTCATGGTTAAAATGATCCCATCACAGGGAGTCATTTGCATAGAGGACAATGAATTCACGAACCACCTCTTGTCCCTCTTCTCTCTCAGGAGGACACCGATGACTAAACTGACTGAGAGCTTCACAATCAAAGATCAATGACCGAAACATTCCATGTTGCTCTGCCAAGTCCCGTTGTGCCTCGTTTTGGTCCTTTATGGAGTCTGTGCCCAGCGTCTGTGGATGTGTGTGTGTGTGTGTGTGTGTACGCGTGCATGTTGTTAAGTACGTCTGTACAGCAGTATATGTGTAAATGTAGAGAAACAGAGGTGCTGTGTGAGTGTGTACATGCGTGTAAGTGTGTGCCTTCAGTCCTGAGAGGGACCTCAGGTGTGTGCTGCTGTGACCAGCTGTCATTTACAGTGACTCCCTCCCACTGAGAAGGCCACCTGGTCATTGCATGTGTGCATGTGTATGTGTCTATGTGTCCGTTTTCCGTCAACTCTGTGGTTATGTCAATAACTCAAACATGGAAATATAACACAATTTACCACTTCAAGCACCTAAGTGTCTCTATATAAATGAACAACTTACAGTGATCTGGTTGAAATGGAAGCATAATGATATCCTCTATTTTTGTCTGTATACTGTCACTGTTTTTTGCGATGGACTATAAAGTGCTAAGAGCTGTTTGTGCATTCGTATTGTATTTTTTAAGTTATCACTGCTAGAACAAATATATCTCACACTGAGTGGACTTTTGAAAACCAAGAGCATGTAAACCACTATTCAGCTAAATTGCTGTGATATGAATTTATTTGGATTAAGTGTTAAATAAAATATGTATAAAGTGCGTTGTTGTTGTTTGCTCATTGTATATCTATATCTGTATGTTAACATGAGGGGTCCATAAAGTTTTTAGAGTCCATATCAAAAGATGTCTCTGTGAGGAATAATGCAGACTGTACAAATGTGGAACTCTCTACCAGGACACATTGTTTTCTTTTTATGCATAGAAATATCTCATGAGATATTTCTGACAGGTCAAATAAAGAGCTGAAGACAGTTCAGTGTTGCATTTTGGGGAGAGTACACGCTTTCAAGAAGCGGAGCTATGTAGCAATAAGCTAGGAAAGGACTAAGATGAATGGGACGATTTAACAAAAATCAAAAGAACTTGTAAAAAAATACAGACATATCATAAAACCATAACTAATGGTTGAAAGTATGGTGACCCCTATGGACAATATAAATGTTAAAGCAAAAGCAAAGAAGGAAATGTAATACTAATTTATTTCTCCTCATTAGACTGCATCTTATCCAACATTCACTTTTGTTAGTTCTGTTGTTTATTTGATACCCTGTGTGTATTTTAATGCAAATATCAGACAGTGTAGACACAGTGAAATGCAGAGCGGTCTTTCAAACCACTTAACAAAAACCTTCTACAGCACAACATTTTTATACAGAAAAAGTTTCAACTTGATTGTCTTTTTCAGGGTGTTGTCTAATTCTGGTTTCATTATTTACTGTCATGAGATTTGTAAATCACTATAATCAATATGCTCATAATCAGTATACGAAGCAACATTAACATTATCTTAAAATTCCACTCTCTGAAACTCAATTTTGAGGCACTGCACATTCAAATTCTCCCAATCTCACTTGATATTTAGGGAGAAGGGATGACCTCAACACATCCTTTATTTAATTACAATTCATACTGTTATCAAAGAACATGTGTTGACATCTGTTTTATTTTAGTTCATGTAAACATTATGACGCCTGATCTCAGCTGGATGTCACATCATTTTCTCCCTCTCATTATTATCTCATGAGACAGTAGAAAAAAAAAAAAAGCCAGTGAATCCCCTGACAACAGCAACAATAATGTAAGTGTGCATGTGTGAAAGCGTGCATGTGTCACCTAGTTGTGAGACAATCATGTGGGAGGACAACGTGTGCCCATGCACCAATGGCAACTTGCTGTTTTAAGGATTTCAATATCTTACAAGGATTTTAGTAACATAAGGATTTATGATTAGATGTACTGTTATTTTTGGTACATTTTCATCAGAGGAAAATATGTCTTTTGAGACTTCGTTTAAAGGGAGTAATAATCCTGCCTGTAGCCACTGAACCAGCCGGTGTGCTATTATAATAAAGCAGGTTGGCCTTGACGATGTGCTGTAAGCAGCTGTCCAGATGAAGGCTCTACAGTGTGTGCTATAAGAAAGAAAGAGGAGACACAGACACACACTTACTAAGATCCGTCCTTGCAACCAACTCCGAGACTGTTCTTCTCCAATGACATTACAACCACCATCAACAGCTACTTCCTGAAAGATGTTGCCAGTGTTGTTTAGTCCCACAGTGTCTCACCGACTGTAGCGTTGTAAATTTCTGTCCACAGCTGCAGTACGTCTCTTTTATATTGTGTAATATGCTACTTGTCAGCGGGTATTTCAACACAGGACAAATCTCTGCATATGTACACAAAAAGAAATAATAAACTGCTTTTGATAGTGTAGTGCACATCCTCCTCCTATCCAGTGGCTACTGAATATAACCTCACATCCTGCAGAGAAACAGGTGGTATGCATCAAAAATGTTTTCTTCAATCCACTCTTTTTCATGTCCACACCTGTCTACAGCTGTTTCCTGGAACACCAGTCTCAGAGTAGCCAGTGATTCCTTATTGTTACTGCTCTTCATGGTTTCCTGCAGAGAGCTGCTGTGATGATCTATGTGAAGAATCCTGACATGATTTCACCGGAAAGTGCCAGCTTCACTTCACGACACTATCCAGTGATATAACATATTGAACTGGTATGACGGATCACAGCTTGGTGTGGAAAGACACCCTGCTGACCTGCTAACCCAAGGAGTTATGCAGGCAGCATGTCAAAAAGAGGGTGGAAAAACACAGGAGCTGAGTATTAGGTCTGCAGGATGCATGAAGACAGCCGAGGCACTTCAACAGGTGAATGTTGCTGCACAAGCTGAGTTCGAGGCTCTGCAGGCAGTAGTGAAGAGCTTAAGTTAGAGGTGATGAGAGAACTCATAGATTGATGCCCTGACCAGTGAGAAAGGAGCAGCCGATAAAGAGTGGGGTAGGCAGAGAATGAATCTGAATGAGGCTCCTAAATGTTGGAATTCATATATATCAAAGGACGTATAATCAAGACTTTCAAGTTAATGGCGCAAGGACTTGAATTAAAAATAATTCCAAGCCGTTCTTGTCAGTTTTCCAGTCTGACTGCGGAGGAGGACAGACCAGAGGAAGAGGAAATGATCCTGAGAGAACTCTGTCAAGACGGTCAAGAATAGCACGCCGCAGAGAGCCGAGCTGGGAGAATGCATCAGCAGTTGATGGCTGAGGCCAAATTCCTCAGGAGGCTGCATGATGAAGAGGTGACCGACCTCCAGAAGCAGACCGCAGATTTAAATGTCACTTCAGAGCTCGATGGTAACGGTCTGATATCGATGCAGCAGCTGTCCACAGTGATCGGGGGGGTGGACTGAAAAGTGACATAAGAATAATTCGAATGGTCGAGGTGAGCAGGTGAGGCGGCAGCCAGAACCTGGTGCACATCAAGCTGAAGCTGGAGGTAGAAACGGTCACCTTAAGGAAACTGTGAGAGGAGATGAGGTGTGATATCATCACAGAGGCTCCAACAGGTGAAACGATTGAAATGAAAAATGCAAAAAGCTTCAGTATCACCAGTGAATTCAGAACTTCATCTCCTAACTCCCAATCAGCATAAACTGAATATAGCACCAAAGTCATCTTGTATTGTTGCAGGTGTCTAAATGTCAGTCCAGGCTGCAGAGACCTTTAAATCTAGGGTGGGGCTGTTTTAGTACTGAATGAACCTTTGGGATTAATGTTGTATAATGTGACCTCGACAGAATGTTTTGTAATGTTCATGTATCCTGAGCAGCAGCAGCAGCCACACGGAGAGGCACAGATCTTTTAGCACAAACGACCAAACCAACCAATCTTTGACCAGCTCTTCTTGTCTAACCAGTCAAACCATACAAGTAACTCGTGTCTGCCAACTCACTTCTGAACGTGTGTTTCCTGTTTGAATTCTTTGTGTTGTGTGAATAGCATGTGATATAAGGCATGCTAGAACATGTTCAAACTGTCACATGGTGAAGCCTCTGACCTCATTTCTAAAATTAACCCTGACACTAGATTTAAAGATATTTTTTGTTATAACTGCTATTCTTTTACTATTTGTTATAATCACCATAATCATCATAATTTTTTATAACCATTACAACATATTGACCAAACATAAGACACCATTAAAGATACAGTTATTTATTTTTCCTGTATTGTAGCACTGTAGCGAAGGATTCTGGTGGAAAAAAAAGGGGAATGGAAAACAAATATTCACTGCTTTGTTGACTGACACTTCCAACAACAGTATCCACAGTCACGTCAAACACCTACATCAGAATATTTGACAACTCGGTGTGTAAGCCTGACAGCTATTTCTCAAACTGTATAAAATGTGTGGCAACACAAAGTTGAATTTGTCCTCATGATAAAAAAGAATCTATACAGTTCCAAGCTCCTCAAATTTCAACCTTGTGCAGGCTGTTATTCAAAGCCGAACAGGAGAAGTCCGTATGAAAAGGAACAGATGATGGAGACTGAAATTCTGCAATTCACTTCCTCTTCTTCCTCTTTAGGGCCTTCCACTCTCCCTCCTGAGTGGCCAAGCCGCCAAGGAGCTCCTTCACCTTCCTCTTTCTCTCTGCATCTCTGCAACACACAATGTAGAAAAGGTTAGAGGCTTTTACCACAAACGCTTTTAGTTCACTTCCACATGGAGGTTTCGGTTTTATCCGCACCTGTTCATGACTTCACTGAGCTTCTCTCTGGCCAGGAAGCGTGAGTCCTTCCTGATCTCCCTCAAAGCGCCCTTGAACTCCTTCTTGTATTTGTGCTTCAGTCGTTCCTTCTCTCTCTCCTCTCTGGTGCTGCCTCGCTTCTTTCCATAGTCCAACCTGACAAATATCAAAGATGAGAGAGAGATATTTAAAGCAGATGCACAATCATTAAATGTGTATGTTGAATCCTAGCGTTTTGATGAGACAATTTAATTTCAACATAGTTAATAACAGGCTTTTAATTCCATTTCATTACTACTTACACTTCAACGATCTTGGGTGTGAGCAGCTTCAGAGGAATAGGCTTCTTCTTCTCAAAAACCAGCAGACTGTGAGTCACAGGGGCACTGCCGATGGCCTCCAGGATCTCACTGCGAAGCTCCTGCAACAAAAACAACAAACATAAAATATGACACCGCTACAAACTGAAAAATGGTGAGAGACAGAGAGAGACAGCCTTTCTGGCACCAACCTGTAAAGGCTCTGGTAATGTTTGGGCTGAAAGATGTTTGGACAGCAGCGTTCTGATTGGCTGAAAGATGTGTGGAAAGGATGTGAGGTCTTTGTAGAGCAGGCAGCATCGCTTCACCAAGTCCAGGCAGGTAAACAAACACATCAACCTGTGGACAGAGACATGAACATGGATGAACATCTCAGTTTTATTATTTGCTATTTGTCTCGTGGTTACTAACAACAGAGTCATCACACACAGAGAATTCAACATAGCAAATGACCCTAATCACCCCTCAAACCAGTCTTCATATTACTTCCGTCTTAAAATGACCAGAGGTTACCACACACTTACATGTGTTTATTTGGTCTGGAAAATTATCATCAAAATGTGATAATAAAAATCATAGTTTTTAGAATGACACGTGAGAGGACCACCAGTGATTACTAATGATTACTAAATTTCACTCAAAACCATGTGATGGACCAGGGCAAAAATGCAGGAGGTCAACAAAATCAGCAGGAAACACTGTCTGGGCAGTATGGATATCTGTACAATATTTTCTCCCAATCTCTCCAGTGGATGTTGAGTTATTTCACAGGATAAGCAAACACTCTGACCTGCTGGTGGCACTAGAGGAAACGTAAGAGGGTCTCCACAGTCACTAGGATTCATCCTCTGGGGACCACAAATGTCTGCACAAAATTTCATTAGCCTATCCAATAGTTGTTGAGATATTTCAGCTGGACCAAAGAGGTGGATCTACCGACAAACCGACACCACTGTTTTGGCACAAGCATGGCTAAAAACAGCCAGATAACAGTGAGCTTTAATGAGTAAATCAGTGGCCTGCACAGTCCCCTGGTATCAACTCTATTGAGAATATTTGGCTGTGGAAACGGCAGGTCATAGAAAGACCGTGTAACCGTCCGGTTTACAGCAACTGGAAAATGTCATCATCTTGCTGCACAGCTTTGCTTCAGTCTTGTAGAATCTGTGACAAATTCATGTTGTTCTGACGGCCAGCAGCAGAGACAGGTGGAAGATGGTTAAGACTTCCAAAGAGGAAGCTTCTCCTGCTGTCTGGAGAGATTTGCATGAACTCCTGCTCGCTATTACTGCATGAGCTCAAATTTTCTACGGTCAAATACGTGAATTCATCTTTACATATTTAGACACACAAGTGTACACTCGCTCTGCACACCCCCCTCCCTGAGGCACGCTGTATCACCCTGACAGTAATTACCACAGCTACTACACTCTTCACACACAGCTGCTGGTGTGTGTGTGTGTGTGTGCGTGTGTGTGTGTGTCTGTCTCTCTGTGCGGCCTGAAGGAACGCACAAATTAGAATATGACTGGGCATCAGGTGTGAGGAAGAGGAGTCATATGAAGTGTTGTGTCCATAACAGTGTGGTAGAGAGTGGACTGAGTCAGACCACTTAAAGATGCCTTACTGCAGGGTTACAGCGAGACCCAGTCTGACTCTTAATGAATCAAAATACTGCTTTCAAATAGACACGTTAAATTCACTTGTTAATATTTTTTGTTAATCACGACAATTATTTTCACTTTAATAATGAATCTGTGTTGAAAACATTTTTTATTTACAAGTACAGCAAATAAATGGAATTCAATTTATTTCCTAACATAACCCCCTTTGAGTCTGAGTCGTGTTGTATGGCATGTTACAGGTATTAATTTTAGTTGAGTACAAATAAAGATGTAATTCTCGCAAACTGTGCACAGCCATCACTCGCTGAAGCCTGTTTGCAAGCTTTGCTTTGTGCCCACACACCAGCTGCCGTGTGAAACCGTACTGGCGACTCATCAGAATCACACGAGTGGATGTATCAGCTCTCAACCATACAGTCTCTACAGGTAAACAGACTGGTTATAGGAGAGATCTGTACTGAGTGCATGTTTGTGTCCTTCTATTTCGTCCTCACAGAAAAACAGATGAGCTCGTCATTTATCACTTCCAGAAATTGATCAGTCTCACCATTTCATTCGTCGGGGGTCTTATTCTGCTCCAAACTGAACGTGAGAAGCTGTGATCCCCCTCCCTCTCTTCCTACTGTGCCTATAATTGTCTCCAGGCAAGTGTTCACTCCTGTTGTTACATGGTGCTGTTACATAGATGCACTGGGATCTGATGTTTCTGAACTCCAGGCCTCCAGAGGTCAGGTGTATACACACAACACGTCTGGGGACACTCGTGGAGGGTTTTGGCTCAAATTTTGAAATAATTTTGGAGCAGTGAACCAATAAACCAAGCTTTCTGTAATGTCTTTTCCACCCAATAAAAAAAAGAACATATACATTGAACAACTGAGGTGGGTGAATGATGGAGCTTGTTTCCACGCGTGTTCTAAACGTATCAAACCAATGTCCATTTGAAGAAGAATATAACTCTAGTGCAGCTCACTGTAGCTCAAAAGAATAGTCCAGTTCAACTTGCTTTCAATGATACATTTCTTTATTACCCACTTGGTCCGACACTTTCCAACACGTTCCAACAAGGTCAAAAACTGTTAAACGCCAAACTTCATTCACACCTGATGCCCATCACCAGCTGTTTCTGAAGGAACTTTTACATCTACAACATGCTCCCCCTTGTGTTCAACATGAATATCACAACCTCAACGTGAACCCAAACAAAAGATATTATAATGGCTCCAACACTTTCTTTAAATAATCTTAAAAATATTCATCTAAGGGAATAAATGTTGTTGAACCTTGTACTTGACATCACTGCATTGACAATGAAATACACGATGAGCTGGTGGCAAGTTTATGTGCCCTCAAAACTGAAGCAAAACTAGTGACTGCAAAACCATCTTTTCACATATAATTAAGTCGGTCAGTTCTCACCTTGTCTACTTAGTTTTCTCATGCAGTTAATTTGTTATCTTACAGCCCAAGGTTCTTGGTTCTAGGTTTGCGCAGACAGTCCTGTTATTCTTTGTTGTGGCAACAAAATGTAAAATATATTTCAAGTATTACTAAAGTTTTTACGCACTGACTGAAATAACGTCAGATCAGTTAATAATCCTACCTGTGTTGGTCTCTGTCGAGGTCAGTTTTGAGTTCCAGGTGTTGGGCAGCAGACAGCGGCAGGTTTTTCCTGCTCCAGCTCTTGCAGGACTCGGAGTCTGACAACACCAGCAGGTCACTGTTCGTCCCCAATGGCCTAAAAGGCGGCACCACGGTGTAACCTGCAACAGAGTCTGTCAGTTCTGTTTCACCTTACGAACGCTGGCACCAAAACACGCAGGACAGTCTTGTGGTAATGTGCTGCTACCTAAAGAGGTCTTGTCCTGCACGGCCAGGTGTAGTGTTCCGGTCAGGAAGTTTATGAGCTCAGGCAGGAAGCGTTTTGAAAAAGACACGTACTCCACTGCCAGACAGCACAGCACTAAACCCGACGTTACGTCCTGTAACGACCTCACCGGACACTGTGGACGCACAAATCATGGACAAAAACACACACACACACAGGCATTAATACTGAAAAACAAACATCCATAGAAATTTGTGTTAGGATTCGCCTCAGTATAACTGCCATGTAGACACAGAGTATTTCAGATTCAGCTCTGGACAGAAATCGGTCTAACATCACACAGCTTCTGTAATGCCTGAGGAGTATATGGAGAGAAGCTCAAAAAGAATAATGACTAATGAGATGATGAGGGCTGGATTCAAACAGAAAGAGATATGGTGAAATCACATTAGAAATAATGATGAAGTCATACATAAACACACACACTCACAGGAGGAGGCAGGCAAAAACAATCCAAACACAACAAAAACAGACAATAAAAAACACGCTGAAGGCTGTGTGTACCTTGGTGAGAGCCTGGCTCAGGTAAAGCAGTGCTGGAGTTGTAACTGGGTGTCTGAAGTCTGAGGTAGGAAACAGTAGGGCTGTCACCTTCAGGTAGATAAGCTTGAAACACACAAAAAACACACACATAAAGAACTGCATTTGTCATCTACATAAGAAAAGAATACGCCTCTGACGCAAAGGTGTAAGAAAAATAATTTGTACTTTTATTTACTGTGGATTTTCTGTGAGTGAGCTGCTTGAGCCCCCAGCATTCATGCAACCAAACCAAACCATGATGCCTGCCTGTGAACTGACTGCAGATCAACAACGTACACTGAATGAAGTAGCATTTAAAATAGGCTGCAACTAATGATCCTTTTCATTATCAATTAATTGGGCAGTTACTTCCTTGATTAATCATTTAGTCTATGAAATGTTAAAAGTAGTGAAAAAACACCCATCACAACTTTCACACCCAAAAATATTTACTCTCATCAATGAAAGAAACTAACTAATCTTCAAATATCTGGTATTTAGCTTAAAAAAATGACTGAAATGCTCACAATCGATAACAAAAATAGTTGCAGATTAATCAAATAATTGTTGCAGCTCCAATTTAAATCCTCTAAAAATCTCAATAGACCCTGGTGAACATTTAACATCTTTATTGTATTCACAGCAGCTAATCCATACCATGTCCAGCGTTGGGAAAGCAGCACGTCCTTTGACCTCGAGCACCTCCTCCATGCTGTGACCAGCATCTCCGAGGACGCTCTGCATTGCCTTACAGGCTGCCTCCGGGAACATCTGGCACAGAGCGTACAGCTCTCTACAGAGAATTAAAGAAAACAGTGGTGAGAGTTGAAGAAACACATTTGGATTTCAGTACTAAATATTTCTCTTTAGATGTGAGAAGGAAAAGACACTTTCTGGACTCACGGTATGAGTTTATCTATGGTGGTGAGTTCAGGTGGACTCCTAGTGGACAGCTCGCCAATGTACTCCAGCAGAAAGCCAAACAGTTTCTGTGACAAACGGAGATAACATTGTAAGGTCATGCTTTTTTAAAAAAAAGTACCACAGTTATTTACAAAAGACTGTTCCTTATTCTACCTGCAGTTTGAGCTTATTGCCAACAGCCAAACTAGGGTGGTTGCACTTCTGAGTCCTGGCCACGATGAGTCGCTGATTGTCAGGGGTGTGGTCACAGAGCAAATCTTTCAAGTCGGTGTAGCTCTCTGGAGCTGGAGAAACACAGAATATAACAGATTATTATGATGTAAGGGGAGAACGATCATCTCAGCCTCACTCGGGGATACTTACAATGTCTCTATCTGAGATAAAATCAGTAGAAAACTCCAAAAGAAATGTATTTAAAGATTAAGCCACCTTCCTTTTTTTAATCCCTTTCTGTGTGTATTTACCAGTGAACGTGTATGGCAGCTCTGCTTTCGCTGCCTCCTGCTGGGCCTTCACCTCCTCTTTGCTCAGACTCTTCTTCGCACTGGTCTCTTTATCCTCCTGTTTTCTCTCCTCATCCTCGCTTTCTTGCTCAGAGTCCAGGTCAGAGTGGCCATCTTCTTCTTCTTCTTCTTCTTCACTGCTGCCCTCTTCCCCCTCCTCCTCCTCGTCATCTTCCTCTCCATCTTCATCTTGCTCCTCTGCCTCTGATTCATCCTCCTCACCACTCTCTCCCTCTTCTTCATCCCCATCCTCATCCTCATCAGACTCCTCTCCAATGTTCCATTTTCCATCCTAGATATACAAAAGATAAATGAATGAAATGCGTTTGGTATTGAATAAAAAAAAAAATAAAATAAAATAAAAATAAAAGAGAAAAATTAACCCTCAAACACTACATACTGTGTGGTCTCATACCTGATAGGACAGGGTCTTCTTGTCATCTTTATCCAGGATGAAGCCGTCATTGAGATCATCAGCAGACATGTGGATCTGACTCTGTGCACTGTCCCCAGATTCATCTCCCATCATCCTCCTCAGACGGTCAGCCTGGAGACGGCACAGAGCAAAAGAAATTAGCTATCACACGCAGCATTAAAACATAAACTTAAAGTTTTATGTGGGAGAAATTTTTTTCAACAGCAACCTCTCCCTGTGAGCGTACCTCTAGTTTCTGCAGCTTCTCCCTCTCCTCCCTGGCGACCTCCTCTGGGGTTTTCATCTTCTCTGAGGGCTGAGCCTTCATCTCGAAGCCGAGCTCCCTGACCATCATGTCGTACTCTTCCAGCTGGATCCCACGGAGGAAGCAGAATGAGAACAAAGAAACATCAGGCTCTGATTGTGGAGGAACAACGACATTCTGCTCAGTGATTGGTG
Source organism: Trachinotus anak (assembly GCF_046630095.1). Lineage (NCBI taxonomy): Eukaryota > Metazoa > Chordata > Actinopteri > Carangiformes > Carangidae > Trachinotus > Trachinotus anak. The sequence goes on along the minus strand of NW_027273879.1, from coordinate 7,617,736 downwards.
CATCCCTACCTTGGGCTTCTCCTCCTGTTTGTCGGCATTTTCAGCTTTTGGGGTCTTTTTTACCATCAGTGCCTGGATGCTCTTCCACTCCTGATCCAGCTTCTCAGTCAGCTCCTGCGCCTCCTCTTTCTGCACCTGCCGCTCCCGCTGATTTAACAACCCAAAGGTTAATCACCTGGACCAGGCCACAGCTCCTCTAGATTATCACTACTATCGTTAGCCAGTAATCAGCCATCAGCCTCAGTGATTAAAATGAGACGGACAGTTTGGGTCACTTGTTAACATAGATCCACTAATTACAATACAATGAAAAGGTCAGTGTGGACAGAAGTCTCACTGTTAGGAGTGTGTTACTGGCTCACCTTCTCCTGCTTGGACTTCTGGATGAGCTCTTCAATGAGTTCCTGTCTGGATTTGGCCCTCTGGTTTCCCTCCTCCTGCTGCTCCCCTGATGTTTTCTTTCTGAGGAGGCCCCCCCCTCCTCCTCCGAAGTGAGAAGCGGTCAGCTCAGCTAGGTGAGAATGAGAAAGTCTGTCACTATTATGTACCAGCTCTGTCATCTATAATGTGAATTATCAAATACTGCTGTAAGCTGGGAATCATAAACCCTTCAAAAAAGCCACCATGTTGATTAAAACTGGGTTTTGATAATATCAAGTTGATAAATGTATTTTATTCAATTAATTTTTACATTTTTACATTTCTCTGTTTTCTTGTAATCATGAGTGGCAGGGACACACACACACACACACACACACACACACACACACACACACACACACACACACACACACACACACAGAAACAACAAAATGAATCTGTTCATGTAAATGTGAGTGGATTTATGTAAAAATATTGATATTTTTAGACCATGATAAGCTTAACTAAAGGAGTAGGCAAGAAAGAACCAATACATCCCAGAAGCAGGAATTTAAGACAAAAAACAGCATTTTATCATGATAAAAGAAAACAAGTTACCACATCAGAGTATGTTTAAGCATCTGCATGCAGAACTATAATTTAAGCCTAATTAACTTAATAAAAAAGTTAATTTGGCACTTAGACTTGGACGATACTCACCTGACAAAAGTCCTTTCTCTTCTGATTCATCATCACTATTCACCAAGTCATTGAATTTCTCCATTTCAGCCAGTGACTGGCCATAATGAGTCAGCTCTTCCTCCTCATTCAGATTGTACACATCCTTCTTATCATGGCCACGCTGAGATAAAGTGCAAAGATAATACAGGCTGAGAATTGAGCATACATCACAAGATTTTAGCTACAGAGCAAGATAAACAACTTCATGTCTCATATGAACATTCTGATACATTAGCTCCTATTTCCTGTTTTTGTTTTTTTTTTGTTTTTTTCAAGTTGCCTCTTTCTTGCCCCAAAGGAAGAAGTGCAGAAAATATCTGCTTCATGTGACTGGTGTTTGCTCTGTTCAGTTTAATCATATGTGTATGACAGGACAAGCTCCCGCATGGAGGATGAGCTACAAAAGGACAGTAACAGAACCGATAGTACCACTGTGTCATTTGAGGTTTGAGTGTATGTACGATTTCAGAAGGCCGAAGCTACAGAGTGAAGTCAAAGCAGGGGGCAAATGGAGCATTAATTAGTGATTACTAAATGCCTTGTCATGTCAGGACTTGATGTCTGTTGTATCCTTCGAGGTAATACAAACGTTATCACATCACTGACCTGTCTCTCCATTGCGAACCTCTGCAGGATTTTGTCTTCTGGTGCCATCTTGGTGTCGTACTCGCCAAAGCGTCTGTCAATGAATTTATTGGACTTGTTCTTGTGTTTGTATTCCTTCAGGAGGGTCTCTTTTCTCTGCAGATGAAAAATGAACAAGCCCGCGTGTCATTCCTGTTCACTCCCTCTCGGGCAAACACACTCAAATACAAAGATCCGACATGCTGCAAAAACACTGATTATTTATTAGAGTTACAAATGTGTTCCCTTTGAGCATGATATGAGTTAAGTCAAATCCTCACCATACATGTTTACTTACAAAATTATAAGAAAGAGGAAACATTTTGTCAAGTGATCAGATTCTCCTCGTGTCCTCACTTTAACTCGTACTTAGTTTTGTTCATGGCTCTTTCTGTCCTCACAGATCTCTCAGTTCCTCCCGCAGGAAATCCCTCTCCCAGCATGATGCTGTGAGCTTAAGCTTTCACAGCACAGATAGTGTTTAATGGCTGGTGAGCTGTGACCCATGGCTGCCAGATATAGTGTTACAGTAGAAGAGTTAATAATATAATTGACTTTTGGAATTAGACTGCAGAATTTTATCTGTTTTATTCAGAGGCTGCCTCCCTTTTCTTTTTTCCACCATATTGCCTAGATTTGTCTCACATTCGCATTTTCCATTTCTATGGCTTTAATTGGCAGCTGCAGTTCCCGCAGCTTGTTTGGTCAGTTTGGTCAAAGAACCTGGGGATATATTTGCAAAACATTTTCAGTACCTGCTAACTCGTGTGAAGAAACTCATGAAAATAAGGGCTGTGTGATGTCTTGAGTTTAGGACTCCTAGGTTTTTGGTTTAAGAGTAATTCACAAAGCATTTTACTGCTAAAACCAGCTCCTATATCTGTGGGAAGTTAGCCCAGAGGACTTCTGAGCCACGAAGACCTGTAAAGATTTGGTCACCTGATACAGGTAACTCAAGACATCACGCCAGCCTCTAGTGAAAGCACACAGATAATGAACTTTCATAAATACAATTTGATGGCAGTTTGATTCTAACAAAACTGATGAAATCTGTGACAGTTTAGAGAACAAAACTATAAAATGTTTGTTACTGAAATTGATCTTTATATTTCATTTAATGTGTTTTACCTCATTTTAATGTGTTCTTGTGCTTATTTGTACAGAGTAGAGTGTGATTACTTGCAGAGAGTGAAAGCCGTGTTGTGAACGTAGGGAGTAACTTTTTTTCTCTTACCTTATTAATGGCTTTGGATCGAGACACACCAGGCAGACCCACATCATGCTTGGTTTTTCTCCCCAGAATATCAAATTTCTTCCTGTTAATTTTCACCTCAAAAGGGTTGTTTTTGATCTCAGTGGTGGTCTTGGTCTTTCGGACCTTGTCGGCAAGGCTCCTCTTCTTAGGTGCCTTCCCCATCTGTGGCAGAGTAGAGGGCTGATGAGCTAACTGGTATTACAGAGTTAATGAGCAATGTACAATGACAGTTTTTTTTAGAATATCCAAATCACTTGCTCTAATGAACAGTGTGTTATAAAACAGTACTACCTGTGTATAGTCAGCACATAGTGTAGTCTAGTTCTGGTTCTGTCTTCAGCGTCTTATTTAAATGAAATTTATATTATATTCAGTCTATTTAATTCTTGTATATAATTCCACTTCAAACTATATGTGTATGTATGTGTTTTTTTTTATCTTCCTCATTGCTTTTGTCATTTATGTCAAGTGGCTGCTGTAACGCTGCAATTCCCCTATCAGATTAACAAAGTATCTATGTATTTATCTGTTTCAGACTCTGGCCATCAGGTTATCTTAATCTGAAACACTGAAATGAAACAGTTCAACATTTAAAAACACCATCTGAATCAAATTAGCCTTAAATAACACCACTCCTGGCTAACATTAGCTAAGGTAGATTTTAATAGGCTACCGCAGACAAATACGTGCGACTCTAATATATGCATCAAAAAGAAAGTATCAAATGATATTTTTAAAAAAAATTAATGATTAAAACAGATTGTGGAGCTACTTTAAGGCTAACATCCTTCGATATGAACCGACAGCACTTTGTAAACACACTAACATGATCACACCTTTTCCGTCGACGCTGAGGAGTCGAGTTATTAAATCCAGGCGGGAGAAAACATGGGCCACTGAAGCTCTGCCAACGCGGAATTTAACGAAAAATACTTCTTTAAAATAATCTTTCACTATCCACGTTGTTTCACTGAATTTCCATTTCCAGCGTGCACAACCGGGGGTCAAAGTTGAAATCAAACTAGCAGGCAACGACTTCCGGTGTAGAATTGCCTACAGCGCCCCCTGCTTCTTCTTCTTCTCTTCTTCTTCTGCTTCTTCTTCTTCGTTTTACGGCAGTTGGCATCAAATGTGTTGCATTACTCCCACCTACAGTTTTATTCTTCCTCTGTATGCATTCATCTCAAATCCGTTGAGGTGTCCTTAAAAAACAACAACAATTGCCTACTTTGAACACTGTCTCCACATTCTCATATACCTAACATTGCCCTTTACCAGTCCTATTATCCTATTTCATGTAATTGTGTCATTATTTACACTTTTTCCTTTATGATTTTTCCTGCATGATGTGAAAATATGCTCAATTGTCTCAGCCTCATGGTAATAGCACGATGATGTAGACTGTGCTGTGAACTATATTTTGGAAGAGGTTGCTGGTGGCTCATCTACATCCGTGTGCATAGTGATCCAAGTAGTTAAATGACTTTTTTTTTTTTTTTTAAAACCATTTTTGTCTAGTTAACTACTGAAATGAGTTGGGGCCATAAAAGGATTTTATTTTTTTAATTTTACCATTGCTTCTCTCTCTTTCCTCTTACCACTGTGAAGGCATAGCCAGGCAGTCCACTGGTCCACACCACACAGTCGACCTTTAAGTAGCTAAGGGTGCTGCTCAATGCTTACACAGCAACCAAACCTCCTGAGTTTCAGCCTGAGGAAGAATCACCATGGCCAAACTTAAGAAGTTATTGTATACAAGACCAAAGCTAACATTCCAGCACTTTTCCATCAATATATTTACGTTTTTTGGTCTATGTTATGGCCTGTTTGCAATAAACTGGCATGTGATTTTTTTTGTATTATGCCAGGTTATTTTGGGATTTCTTGCAACATGTACATTGTCAATTCGACCTTTTTTTTTAAAAAAAAAAAAACAAAATAGCTTTAGTTTGGCAAACTAGATTTCTCCCGAGGCTAACTTTGCTGTAGTTTAACTTTATCCACTGTAAAGTAATTGGTGCTTTCAAAACAGCTTCCTCAATACTGTATACTTATTTATACATCTATATAGTACATTCATTTATTTTCACTGAGCTTCTACATAAATGAATACAACCACAATACTAGTTTTCAAGGTAGTGTTTTTTTATTCATGGTTGTAAAAGAGGCAGAACCATGAGAAAAGAGAGGTGGAAGTATTAAGTCTGTAAATGGTATAATGATGAGACACATTTAAATTGGAAGTAGTTCAGACAGAATACAAATCAACATAGCTGTGGGATTAAAAAAAAAAAGATATAAATGTATGGTTGACTCAAATAAATCCATGAATACAAGGACTTTAGTATTATCATCAGCACACTAAAGCTAAAACAAAATAAAAATCAAATAAAAGGGGTAGTTACAGTCATTTAAAGGACAGTACACGCTCTAAGCACTCTACACATGCAGTCCTTCAGGAGTTAGACATTCTCAGCTTATATGTAGCTCTGTAGGTAAACCACCTGCAGTGAACAAAGGCCAAGGTTTTTAAGCATCTCAGATTAGGTGAAGCTTCCCGTCAGTGTTGCCTTTTGGTTCACCATGAGTTAGACAAGACTGATGATGAACCCCTCACTAAAACAGGATGAATAAACACAAGTTAGGAAGCAATGCATGGAGATGGCCTTGGTATTAATGCCCTGCAACCTCAAGCACAGCTCAACTGCGATGATTACACATCAATGACAAAACAAAAATTGAATTGCTTCTCCAGTGTACATTGTGTTTTGTTTTTTTTTTGTGTTTTTTTACTGCAACTGGAAACACACAGGTATTCAGCGGCAAAGCGTGTTTGATCAAAGTGGAGTTTTTACACAGGAAAGTCCAGGTTGAGGGTTCCGAAATATGACTGATCATGCAGCTCCGCAGCAGTGACGTTATCATTCACATGTTCCGTAACAACTGTATCTACTTCTATGACAGACTGTGACTACCTAACAAGCAACGTGTGGTATGAATTCCCAGACAGTGGTTTATAAAAGAGGAGGTTCACAGTGCTCTCTCACAGCAAGTCATCATGGCTCAATCTACTTTGTGAGAAAAAGCGAAACAAGTTTTTAAAAAAAGAAAGAAAAAAAAAAGACATAATTGAGGATGAATTACTGAAATATGTAATCTCACACAACACATATCTGCCTGTCCTGTCTTTCACAGAAACAGAGAGAAATCAAGGGGCAAACGCCAAGAACCAAACAAATAACCCCAATAAATGAAAAACATAAACTGAGAAAACTTGTTGTTTTTTTTTTTTTTACACATTCCTTCATACTAAAGACTTTCAGCCCGTAGCAAATACATTATCAACCCCAGGGAATAATCAGCAAGTGCAATCCTTGCTTGCACTACCAGGGATGACTCACACTTTGCTGTGAGCCACGCTCGACATCACTATGCTCAAACAAATTGCAGGTTTGCAGCTCTGCAGACGGGTGTTTTTAATGAATCTGGCTTGTGAAAGATCAAATCAAACTTTCAAAAAAATCAACAAACTACTGATGTGATGAAGCTTGAATGTGAATGATTTAATCAAAATAATGGATAATGGACACACTGATATGGACTCTGTATGACTGCATTTTTCATAGGTAAATAATCCACTGAAAATATCCCAACTGTAGTTCTCTGGCCTCCTAACACATAATTACATGGGTGCACAGCTTCAGAGGTAAAATTAACAATATGTAATTTGTACTTCTTACTGTCAGAATTTACCACCAGTAAAATGAGAGGGTACAAGCTTCTCTTTCTGCGTTCACTGTATTTTAAAAGACACTTTGACAATTTGATACAATCCCAATACATTCTAGTGGTTACAACAGTTTAGTAATACTCTTCTTTTTTTTTTTTTTCTTTTTTTTTTAAATGAGGGTGGTCAAACCCTAAAACCTCACATCAAGCGTGTGGGCCTGTAGTAATAGACATGCACAAAAGGCCAGATGGAGTGGACAAGACTGAATGCATCACTCACTCACTCACAACTAAAAGCCTCTAATAATTAAAAACCTTTATGCAATCATTTTTACACTGTATACAAAATTGGCACACGCTAACGAGGAAAAATAGGTTAATAAGCCAGCGACAAACGATATCAAAAACAACAAAAAGCGTAACTGTGTGTAACTGTGGCTTGCTCGAAGGGTGCAATGATAGCAGACAAATAGCAAAACTGAAAAGAGGCAGAGGGCAGCCTTGAGGACCGATCCAACATTCTCCAATCTAGGACTCTGTCTTTTTTTTGTTTTTCTTTAGAAAGGAAGGAGTGCGGAACTTCTTTTTCTTTTTGGAGGGTGATTTGCTGGGAGACTCGTCACCCTCCTGGTCGCCAGCATCCGCGGGTTCCTCCCCCTCGGCTGCGTCTGCATCTGCGGCGGCAGGGGCAGGTGCAGGGGCAGGGGCAGGGGCGGAGTCTTCGGCAGGAAGTGCTGGGGCATCGGAGGGGTCGTCGGGTGTTAAATCTGGAAGGGTCTGTCTCAGGGTGGCCGCATCGCTCTCATCCTTATAGGTTTGTTCAGGCAAGGACTCTGGTGGGGGTAGGGGAGGGGGAGATAGCGAGTCAGAGAGTTATTGATCTGGGAGGATAAACTGATGGATCTGCGCTGCTGAGCTTACACATCAGAGAGGCTGCTACAAATTAACCACTGGATTTTCTACTTAAAGCCTTCACTCCTTCAGTTTACACCTTCTATGAGACTGAGGTGCTTAAATCAGTTATAGGTGTCAGCCTCTGCCTTAAAGCACAAAACTTCCTCCATCTCCACAAGCAAGAGAACACTTCACAAAACACACTCTACTACAGTAATACACCTGACACCTAAACATGCACTTTTCCTCAGATGAAAAGCTGAACCAAGATGCACGATTTCAATTACATCGCATACACTAACTGTCTTTCCTTCTTACCTTTGACACTGGCAATAAGCAACACAAAAAAAAAAGACTTTGCTCTTATTATTAATCAGGATCACTTGTTTCTCTCTGGCCAAAGCTGGGGCACAACACTTTTATTTTACCTTCATTTAAACAGGGAAATCTTAATGAGTGTAGTTCCCTTTCTCATTTGCACCCTGTGTACAAACAAACAACAGTGAAAGTCTGCAACACAAAAAAATAATATTGCATTGCTTTCAGAGTTTTTAACGACAAAACCACACAAGTGAGTTTACATAACAAGTCCGGGGAGGGGATGAAGGTAAATGCATTAAAAACTGGTGCAGCTCTCGAGAAGCAATTAAGATTAATTACCACCATTGCTTTTGTATATTTGATTAGAGCCAGACAGCGGACATCAGTTTCAAGTTTTGCTGTTTTTATTTTATTTTTTTAGTACCAGCATTGATTTAGTTGGGTTTTTCTAGTAACAGTCCACTGATAGTTATTAAGTTAACTGTCTCATCCTCAGGGGCCCACACATCACACAAACCACTGCCACAGGCTCACACTGTGCAGTCAGACGCAAAACAACTATAGCTCTGTTCGTTTGTAATGTCACTCACATGCTACAGAGACTAGTGTGAGAAGAAAAAAAAAGAAAAAAAAAAAAACACAACTCTTTGTCAAGACCTGAGAAAATGCTACACATCAGTCTTCATTTTACATCTCTCATGTCTGTCAGAACAGAGATGAGGCCAAACAACATAGATGGATAAAATGGAGACTAAACACCAACACAGCCAAGCTCTGGGCTTCAACCGTCTGTGAAGCTAAACCGACAGTGAGTCTCAGCAAAGCCAAATCAAAAGCGCCACTCATGTTAAGCACTGATGTACCTGGTAAATGACTCGTCTGCAAGACAAACAACATTCAACACATTTTAAAAACATTACCTGATTTTTTTTTCCATGAGACAAAAATATACAAAGCCATAGAACATTGATAGAATGTGCTTATGTGCAAAAGAGGTTGGTTAGTTTTGGTAGTGAAACATTGGCAGGAAGAAAAGAGAAGTTATCTAGCGCAGAAGGTTTGGTAGGTTGTGAGGTTTACTTCAGGAACATCCTCCACTTTTGTTTAGACCTGGTTTTTAGACCTGGTTTCGTTTGGCTCAAATAAGACAGTGTAACGTCTTCTTGTAATATCTTGCCATGGTCGTTTTTTTGTTTTTTTTAACTGAACTGCAGCAAATGGAGGAGATGAAGCTCTGAAATAACCCCCATCAACACAGAGACAGATTCAGAAGAGTTCAGAGAACCGAGTTAAGACCGACTGAGCAGTCTCACACCCCGGCAGACGGGTTAGTTAGGACCACAGAACAGCTCTGCTACTGAAGCCATGCAGAAGAAAGAAAAAGGGCAAAAATCAAACAGGGTGGTGGAGGGGTGACGGGTAATTGGGAGGGTGGTGAGGAGGTGGAACAGTACGTACTTACTATGGCAACAGGTACTCTTTTGTATTTCCATCTCCTGATTGTAATCGCAGCCACAAAGAAGAAAAAGCACAAGTAGAAACAAATGTCTATGCAGATCAAACCACAGGCACTGAGTTAAAATTAAAAAAGGAAACAAAAATGTGGAAGAGAAAAAAAAAAAAAAAAAAAAAAACCACCAGAAGAATTTTTTTTTTTTAAAGAATGGTTGGGAACCATTCTTAGCAGACCCCAAAAGATGGAGAATGGAAGTGAAGGGGTAGAGGAGATACTGTACATAGAGAGACATGTTATATCACACCACTTCAGTATTAGATTACACCTGCGATCAAAACTACCCATCCCCTCCCTCCCTCCTTCATGCTGACAGGAACTTCACTGTTTACAGACTGTACCTCATATAGGAAAAGCCAATTATCGTTTAAATGAATGTTACTAAAAGTATAAGATATACTTTTATTTTTAGGGCCAGTCCTGGTATCATCATGGATGATACTGCTGACATAGGTGTAATCCAATGGTAATAAAGACCAAGAGGGAGAAAATAAAAGTAAAAGAACAAAAATAGACTGAACAGTCTGCACTGGGGTCCATCAATGTGGCTAAATAGACTTATTTTGTCAAATATCTTTTCGATGCGTCACTTGCTATCAAACTATTTCCTGACATTAATCCTTGAGACTGTAGTTTTGTTTAGATTATCAGCCCCTGTGATTCTCAATCCATCTCTTATAGGATAAACCTGATTAAAGACTAAAAACCTCTTGGCCTGTTATTACTGAAAAACACAGCACAGGATCTGTAGTAGTATTATTAAAGACCACAACAACAACAGACCCCAAGACAGACAGGCAGATGTTTAGGCAGGAGCTTCGGCATTCCCTCTGCAGACCCTAGAAAGACTCAAACCACCCAGCCAGAGGACTGGAGAAACCCATGCTGAACCAGACGGTACTGGGCCGAGTTGATAAATCAAGCGTGTCAGGCCGACCTACCTTCCTCTGCTCTGACTGGGGTGCTGGGTGGCGTGGAGGTGGGTTTCTGGTCTTTGGACTCCTCTTCAGGCTCTACTAGTTGCTCCAAGTCTGAAAGGAAATCAGCACGAATGAATGATATGAAACAATAAGAGTCTGTAAGGATTATGAAATCAACTGATTCAACATAATTTGAATCTTTTTTTGGCTAAAAGTGATGATTCTTATTCTTATTATTATTATTAAATTTGTCACATTCTATCTCATGGAAACTTTGTGCAAATTTGCAACACAAAGAAAAAGGAGGAGAGCACACAGAACCAAACCAGGGAGGAAGCTTTAATCAGGAGAACACTGCAAACCCTTTCAAAGAAATCCCAGTGAAATCAACCTCCCAGAGAGCCAAATAAACCACAACTACCATTAGTTTGAATGGAAATCAGTCAGAGGCACAAAGAGGGAGTGTGGGCGCCAACAGAGATGTTTTCACAACAGGTTAGCAGGAAGAGAAGGACGACACCATTATCCACTTCCACACATGGGATGCTCTGATTGGATGACTGAGCTCAGACACAGCTTAGCACAAAACTTCACTGCAAAAGCATTTTTTTTTTTTTTTGACTTGAGGAGTGAGCATCCTGAAAGAGAGGGGATGGGTTTCAATCTCAAAATGAGCTCCTCCTCACATCCTCTCTCCTCAGCTCCTCGTCCAATCAAACTGCAGAAAGGTATCTGATCTGCCACAGCTCTGATGCCTTTGGACAAGACATCAGAGAGAGGGGATGGGGCGGGAATAACAAAGCAAAGGCTTCAGAGATTGAACTGTGGGTAAGGAGGGTGCTTGCAAAAAAAAAAAAAAATGGCAGCAGACTCCAAACCCCCAGAAAAAGGAAAGGACACAGCAGGCGGGGATCCCCAGACTCCCAGTGCAGCAGTATGTAGTGAGGCGGACCAGGGCTGAGCAGGGGAGGAGGGAAGCGGAAGGCCAGAGTTTAGGCTTGACCCCCGCTTCATCTGGTGTACCTGGAGCCTGATCTGCCTTAGCCGCCTCTACCCCTGACGACTCCTTGCTGAGGGCTCGCAGCACAGCGCAGTGGAACTCCTTATGGGGGGAATCTGGAGCTGAAAAAACCTCGTCCGCAGTGGAAAAAACGTCATCAGCCAGCGTACCGGCAGAGTCAGTGCCGCCCTGAGCTGGGCCGAGGGAAGAGGAGGCCGGGGTAGCAGGTGTGACAGCTGTGGGCGGGGCTTTCTCTAAGCTGGGCGAGTCACTCACAGACTGTAGAGGTGAGGAGACAGAGGCTCGACCTCTCTGGAGAGTTTCAGGCTCAGGACAGGAAACGCTGGAGGCTGATCCCTCACTACTAGCGCCTCTTCCCTGCACTGTGAATCCATGTGCGTGTGTGTGTGTGTGTATGGAGAGATAACATCACAGTTTGGCCAATTTCAAGTGAATTATGATTTTTGCTTTATACTGCAGCAAGGCAAATGTGTGTCTTTTTCCTTTATTACAACATTGTTTAAAAAAAAAAAAAACGTAAAAAAAAATGTAACTCTCTATGTACCTTCATAAACCTACACTAGGAATTATATCGTCATCAAAACAGAGGAAGGTATAACCACAACTCATGACCAAAGAAAAAAGGTCTCATCTGTCACTTTGACAGGAAATGTTGGCTGTCAATTTACATTTCTGAAACTTATTTAAAAAAAAAAAAAAAAGAAAAATGCCATTACAGAGACATAGTGGAGGTGTGGAAAGTTTTTTTGTTCACATTCTGATGATTTTCTTTCAATTTCTGCTCCTCTCATCAACTTTACCTTCAGGCCCTTTCTGTTTCTGCTCCACCTCCCTGCGGTATTCCTCCAGCTCCTGGTCGGTGAGTTTGGTGAAGGGGTTGGGACCCTGCTTGCTGACGATGACCTTGGGCTGGTACTCCTTCTCGATGATGGCCTTGGACGCGGTCACAAGCTCCCCCTTCAGGACACACAGAGCAAAGGCGGAGAAAGATGAGACGTCGATGCGAGGCAGATTTCAGTTACTCTAGGTTGCACATGGAAGGATTTGATACAGTGAGAACTAGCTGCAGTGTTAAATGTTTGCAGAAAATCTCACATACTTTAAAGACCTGAACAAGATACAACTACTACGCGACATGAGCGGAAGTACCGGCCATAGGTGAATGAATGTATCTTCAGAGCCAAGAGGCAAATTCCAGAAGCAGGTTACTTCTTATTATGTTAGAACATAGAAGATTTTTCCTTCTATACAATGACTCAGCTACTTTACATAAAAGCCGAGCACCGACAGATTTAAAGCCAACTGTACATTACCAGGCGTACACGAAATAATGAAGGTGAAGAAAAAAAAAGAAAGCATGACTACAGTTAACTAATAAACAGCAATAGTTGCGCTCTAAAACATTAGCTTTAACTTCATTTATATTTTTGATGTACATTTTTTTTTTATTTTATTTATTTTTTTTATTGTGTGCAACACATATGCAGTAAACACCACCATCACTGGATCTAACACCTGCCCTCTTTACTGCCCACCTCAACTTGCAACAATACATTTTGAAAAGGTGCAAATCTCCAAATACAGGATCCAGTCTGGCACAAAGAGACATTAATTTAACACTATCCAAAGTCCTCAGACTCTAGAGTGCATAAACATGTAGAAAAGACAAGGTCACATGACCATACGCACATAATGAGAGAGAAAAATCGCCTGATTCTAGCTCTATTCACTTTTGTTCACTTCATCTGTACAGGCCCAGATATCAATGTCTGCAGGCTCAGAGGAATGACTGGAGGATGGTGTGAAGTACAGGTGAATAGTATTTGTGACTGGAGCAGTAAGTACCTTTCTAATTGATTTAGCAGGACTATAGGACCCCTCGGACACATCGAGGCCATCAATAGTGTCTGTACAGTCAGACAGAGGGGCGTCCTGCAATAGTAAACCCAGTGAGGCGGGGAGGGGAACAACCCAGCTCTTTAAACACCAGCACATTCAAATTAGCAGTCTGTCAGGCAGGCGTGAATGTGTGCAGACTTCACACACACACACAAACACAAAGGTGGAAAGATATCTCAGCGAAATGTCACTCAATGAGAAATACTGTTACTCAGGTGTTACTCAAGCAGAGGTGTGTTGAAAACCAACCAAGTGGAAGTGTTGCGTAAATAGCTACTTAGAGTAACAGATATTTATCAACCCCTTCTTAACCATTTCACTTAAATATCTCCAAAATGTGAAGTCTGGGGAGCTTCATTGTAAGGGGTCGCCTTTTAGAAACGGGGCTCAAAGGGAGTGAATCCCCCTGGTTGTGCAGTTACAGCACAACTGCAGACAACTCTGTGAATCTGCCTTTTCAAAAGCAGCTGCATTCTTTGTTAAAAATCTTAGTTATTTACTAGTTAGTTACTTTCCACCTCTGTACTCTCTCTCTCTCTCTCACACACACACACACACACACACACACACACACACACACACACACACACACACACATACATATACTAAAACATTGGAAATGCATGCAAAGAGAGAGACATGGTTTCTGGACAGAGAAAAGTACAGCAGTGATGGAACAAATAGCCAGAAGCATGCAAGACAAACTATCAACACAAGGGGGGGCTGTACAGGTTACTGTTCTCACAATCAGATTCTTAATAAAACAACAGCTCATCAAGGCCTCCTTTGGTCTTAATACTGACATGCTGGTGCAGTTTTACATAACCCTAAAACTAGACTAATACTCTTTCAAAATAATCAACAGCTCTGTTTTGATTTGCCCCTGTTCTGCTTCTCATGGTGTTTAAAACTTTACAAGTCCACCTAGCAGCTGTGGAAAAAGTGAGCTCCTCAAAGAAGGAAGGGAAAACCATGCAAACTGAATTCAAAAGGCACATTTTAAGCAATTCCCCCATGTTTTGCATTTGTACCTCTCACAAAGAGCATAAAGACTGCATGCACAGAAAAAAAAAAACTGATTTTTTTTTTCTTGACTGTAATGGGGGTTTTGTTGAACATTTCAAAATACCAAAATAACCAACTGGTCTGCAAATGCTGAGACAGGTAGCAGCCTCAACTCTGGACAGAACAAATAAAAAACCACAAAGAAATGAAGGAAAAAAAACCAAAGGAAAAAAAACGTATGACGATGGAGACAACCTGAGCTGGCAGGTCTGGGGAGCAGAGTGAGGTTACCTCTCCTACATACTACTCACCTGCCAGATTGACAATCTCTGTGGTTAAAGAATAATGTCACAGTTACAAAGTCATGGAGGACATGTGTTTGCTCTCCGTTATTGGTGGTGAAGTTAATCCTTCAGAAACTGATTAACAGAGTCTATTTCTTTTAAATTGTGTCCGATTTCTTTTATTACAGCTCAGTGTCGAGGACAACTTCACACACAATATTCACACACTGCAGCGTTTCGGTTTAAGGGGTGACTCCAGACCTGGACAGAATAATTATGTTTGTTTTGTTTATTTAATTTAGCTCAATAGAGGAGACCAAACAACACAACGTCTAATGTATTTCCTCAGGATGAGACACATATTCATCTCCAGGTCAGGGTAGCTGTAGCAGCGAGGTTTTGATGTGCTGAGTTCACAGACTGACCTGGGTAAAGGTGCGTTCCACCACGGTGCTGGCACACAGAACCTGAGACTGGGGCCCTGCCGTCTTTATGTCCTGCAGGTTCTGCTCTCGGATCTAAAAACAACAACACACAATAAGCACAGAAGATCGTCTTTGTTTCACAACAGTACAGGCAGTAAAAGGATTAAAACATTTACCGAGCTACAGACACAGAGAAATCACCACAAATCCAACTACAGCCAGCTTTAAAAAGAAAGGTGCGATACCTTATTCCTCATTTCCAGGACTTCCTTTGGGTTGGTGTTCAACGGGATGAACTGATTGGCTACGGCAGCCTGGCGTAGGCCGTCTTCCTTTGTCCACTGTAAATACCACATAATGTGTTAAAAAAAAAAAAACACACACAAAAAAAAAAACAAAAGAACAACTTAAACCAGATAAACTGATTGACATTAAAAACCCAAGCACAAAAATAGAATCAGACAAAATACTATGCAGGCTTCACAATACAAGAGTCATGCTCAACTGAAATGGACAAAGTTGGATGAATGAAAAAAAGGTTTGAATGTAAAAAGTGAACCAATGATGATGAGGCACATTTAGGAAAATAAGTTTCATTTATATATTTCAGGCCACTTCATGGGGGGTGCGGGGGTTGGGTGGATGTTCTACACCATTAACTACAGTACATTATCTCTCTGACGCTTACTCATCAACCCGTGATATTAGATTATTTTCCTCAGTAATGTGGGATGATATAATGTTACTGAGTCTGTGCAGGTTTGATTTGTGCACAAACACTGAATGGAGCAGATCCTAAATGACCTAAATGGTGAGCATTAGGACTGTCATGGTACATTAGACTGCACGTGTGTGTGTGTGCGTGTGTGTGTGTGTCACTGCAAACTCAGAGCTCAAATGTCATAAAAATGAAGATATTAATCAAAAAGACTCCGGGCACGATGCTATTTTAGAGATGATTTTTGGAAAAAAAAAGAAGAAAAAAAACTTTCAATCAATTTTAGAATTTAGCGTTAATGCTACTCATTTCAGACAAAATCGCTAATGGCTGAATTCTGTAATTGGGTTTCTTTTGCTGGAAGTGAGAAGTGAAGTCACAGTTGAAAGTCAAATAAGAGAAACAGATGTTTTTAAATTGCGCTCCTACGTGTTGTTTGTTAGTATATTTCTTGTGTGAAGGACCTGCACTGTGTTTTAAGAAAATACTGGATATGGGAGGGAGTTGAGGTTTGTCATTTTATAAGCAGCGGAGAAGTAAAGCTTGTTTGACTGAGAGGAAACACTGGGCCTCATGAACCCACCACATGTAAGAGAACATGTGGCATTCACTTGCTCTATTGTTGTGTACAGGGAGTCCGACCCTCCCCAAAATGGTGAAAACACTAATTTGACCTGAAATCGTAACGTCTTAATCTGTATGAATTTGGTTCGCACTCTCTGCAAACATTTTTGTGAATGGAAATTGCCGACAAACTGAGCAGAACCTGCAGCTTTACGAGGCAATTTCAGGGGAAACCCTCACAGGACAAAGCCGGAAAGTTTCAGGATCAGAATAAAGAAAGGACCCGTTGGGTTTGAAACATCCTTCAGATGGTTACCGGCCCCTCTGGGAGACGACCAGCGCTGGTGACGCTCTGTCACAAACTGATGAAAAGACCTCGTGCACAGCAACATCATCATTGATGTGGTATTAGAATCAAAAGCAAACAGGGGGAGCACACTGAAGATCAACTGAAAACATCACAGAATGAGAGAAAAGGTGAAAGAGGAAGGGAGGAGGGGGGAGTGAGGGGTGGGTGGTGTGGTGGTGACAGGCGAGGGAGGGGTGGCTGGGTGACTGAGACGATGAGGCTGGCTTACGAAGCGAGAGTGGCAGTGAGGGGTGAGCTGGCATCACCAAAGTCATTTCCCAGGCTGATACACAACAACAAGGACGACAGAGATAAGAGAGAAACACACCCGAGGACACTCGTCCACGCTGGGACAAAAAAATAAAAAATAAATAAAAATAACAACGCTACAATATAAGACAAGAGTGTATCCGTCCTGCAGAGGATGAAACCTTTTATTGTCTTGTTAAATATGAAGAAAAACCCCATCTAGTTTTCATAAACCTGGTAATGCTCAGCATGATTGAGGGAAAAAAAACAAAAGTCTGCACCCATTTCTTGCACCAGACTGAATGAGCAGCGCGTGAATACACAAATCAAATCACATCTTCAGCTTCCATGCAAAATGTTTTACTTCATCTTCATAAACTAAGCATGTATTTTGCAGTGGTAAGCGTAAGCTCATGACTTCATTCCTGCGTTTACTCTAAGCTCGGCTGGTTAGCTGCCAAACCAGGGGCTAGATGAGGAAGGGTTTCTGGATGGAAGCAGCTGGGTTGGGTTGGTTGAGTATGAGATGAACATGTAAACACGATATATACTCACTGAGTTAGAGTCTCACAACACAACATTTCCTACTTTCCCAACAGGAGATAATTGATTCAAAAGTCAGGTTTAATTTCATGGCTTTTGTGTTTTTTTTTTCTTCAAACAAAATCCACTCATGCAGGCCTTCAGGTATTCAAAAAAAAAAAAAAAAAAAAAAAAGTCAAACTGAAAACCAGAAATTAGAGACGACAAAAGTAAAAGCGGAAACGGAAACATACAACTGAGAGCAGTTGCAGGTGTTTGAGAAAAATCAACATTAAAAAAGCAGGCTGCATAGCTCTTACGCCGAGGAAGTTCTTGCTTTGTAGTATGACCTTATCTTTTTATTATTATTATTATTATTATTATCATCATCAAAGGTCTATAATGTATCTGGCATTACTCTGTTAGTGAAATATTATCAGCTAGAGACATGCCACCTCCCTCCTTTGTGCGAGCAATGTAAACTAAATACACTTTGTGAGCAGCCCAGAAAGAAACTCACATTTAAAAGGGGCTTTCATTGATATTCCCTCAAATCTCACTGAACTTACTTTTTCTTGATCCGTTACCCCGACTCGCTTTGAGCAACAAAGTTAGCCAACTTCAAGATGCAGAGACAACACTAAAGAGCGTGTTTTACAGGGTGAGCTGCAATGCGGTTGGCAGCAATATCACACCGTCTTTTCCACATTCACCTGCCCACCCTGGAGGACTCATGCCACACCCCTGCTGCTCGCTCCTCCGGGAAAAACATCAACACCAACAATGCATTTCACTACTACACATGCAGTGGGGCATGCTGTGGGCAGCTGGCCCGGCATCGTGAAGCATGAGGAGACCAGGAGGGAAAAAAAGAGCAAAGAGGGTCGACAAATAATCACAGCTATGCTGCAAAGTGATTAACAGAGCAGAGGTAACTGCATTAGAAAGGTGGGTTAATAGGACATCTGAAATTACAGTGTGAGTGTAAAAGGAGTGAAAAGCAGGATTTCCCTCACCCACTTTTTTTTAAGCCTGTCAGCAGTTAAAGAGGCTCAAGAAGTGATGATCAGAAAACAAAGGTTTCAACTTTGTACTTTTACTCCTCACTGACCCCAGCACCTCAGGATGCCGACCACCTACCCGTTTCCACCAACAAGGTAGCTGTAAAATCTATACTATGAACAATAAGGTAGGCACAGACCAAGCAGTTGGTTATACAGCTTGGCACGCAGACACCGGACGAGAGAGACTGCAGCAAGGGTTTGACGTGATCATGTGTTATGTTCGTCCACACCTTAGGCTTCGACTTGGGGCTGCTGCCGTCGGGCCCGTCCTCGTAGGGCTCGTCGGGCCGGCCGCCGGCATTGAGCCAGCGGGTCTTGTCGCGCTGGCCGCGCTGGAAGCTGTGTTTCAGCGGGGAGCGAGCACCTGAGTCGCTGTCCTCCCCGTATGAGTAACCACCGTGGGCAGAGGAAGCGATCTCCGCATCACTGTACTTTTTACCTTTGTCTCGCAATGCCGGGCAGCGGTAAGGATAGCCCGTCCTGTAGCCCTGGGACACAGGAAGAAACGAGACAGCAACAGAGGTTTAGAAAATGCCTGATTCACTAACTATATAACGATATCACTTTAAAGCATGCACTAAAAAAAAAAATCTGTGTTTTGAATTAAAGTTTCAACTACGTAAAAAAGGAACGCATAGAGTGAGCTAGAGAAGCAGGTCTTGTCTTTAGTAGTAGTGCTGTGAGATTTATCTATGTGCTTATTGTATGATTTCAGCATTTCAGATTTCATTTTATTAGAGGTTAAATTATACTCTCACTCTCCCCTTTTCATGGTACGTACCAAGTTGTCGAGCATTCTCATAAGAGCCTCAAACTCCTGCTCCCCGATTTGCCACTTGGGGTGTGTAGAGGACCCGTCGCCGGCTGGCTCAGGGACTCTTGGACGCAACTTGTATTTCCCCGGGTCCAGCATCACCAGATTATCTGGCCCTCCAGCGCTGGCCAGTGTTCGCACCTGGAAAATATGAAGCGGGTGTATACAGACAGAGAAACCACAGACAGATCCACAGTACAGGAGGAAAAAAATATACATGGACATGAGGACATATGAAGACATACAAAGATAACGCACACAAACACAGAAAGTGAACATATATAAGAATGCAGAGAGACAGGAGACAAAGACAATTGTTATGAAAAAGGCACACAAACATATGGCGCATAATATCACAACACCAAATGAAAATACATGGTTGTGTTTGTCATACTATAATGCAAAGTAGCAACTTGATAATCAGTTTTTTTTTTTAATTGATATAAGTTAATTCACGACCATCGAGTCACAGATCAGAGGGAATGTTCCCTGTTACACAGGAAGTTATATAATAAATAATCAGCAACAACAGCATTTTGTCAATAGGAATTGTGCGTCCTACCTGGATCTCACAGGCAGTGACCAAGTTGTGGATGTAATAGAAAGCTTCCTCCACTGTTTCACCAACAGACACCAAGCCATGGTTCCTCAGGATGAGCACCTGGGACAGAGGAAGAATTAGAACATGGCAGAACAACCACACACAAAACACTACTGTTGGTCTAATTAACCAACTAGAATCACTGCCTCACCACTAGTTTCAGGTTACATCCCTGTTTATCCAGAGTCATAAAATATTAAACATTTGTGGAAAACTATGCTGCATGAATTCTTGAGTAATGGCTAAAAACTTATTTTGTGCAGTCACCATGACCGTGACCTTTGACCACCAAAATCGAATCAGTTCGTCCCTGAGTCCAAGTGAACGTTTGTGCCAAATGTTACTGAGATATCACGGTCATGAGAACGGGACGGACAAACGGACACATCAAAAACACAATCCTGGGTGTCAAATTTTAAAAATAATTTTCTGATTATCAGCTGTAGAAGCAATATTTCTCTCTTTCATTGTTGCATACACATTGGTACACACACACTGCTGTTACCTTGCTGTTAGGCCCTAGGTTCCTCTGTATGATAGTGCTCTCTTCCTCATCCACCAGGATTCCATGGTAGTCGTGGTAGGTCACCTCGCCCAGAGACAGCGCCTCAGGTGAGATGGGCAACAGCCCGCATTTCATGGCTGACACCTGCAACCAAACACACCAGGGACACAGAACATCAGACTGTGATTTGCCTATGTCTGCATCTGTAGTGCATACAATTACTGCGTATACACAGTCCCTTACCGCAGCACCCGCGGGTGTGTGTACGTGTATGATACACTTGACATCGGGCCGTGCAGCGTAGATGGCAGAGTGGAGCGTGAAGCCGGCCTGGTTGACTCCGAGGTTGGTGCTGCCCCGGTCCACTATCTCACCTTGAAGGTTTATCTTCACCTGGAGGGCGGGGGGGGCAGACAACGGAGTGTTGGTTAAAGCAATAGGTTTCAGGTTTTTAGGATTAGCTGAATCTCGAGCAGACAGCACTGATCTAAAGAGAAATGGTTTCATTCTGTGATAGGAAAGTGGGAGGAGAACATAAGAGAAAACATGCAGTTCCATAAGGAACCAGCAGAGATTCTCACCAGGCTGGAGGCAGTGACTTCACTGTACAGGAGCCCAAAAGGGACAATAAGGAAATGCTCCTTGTCTGAATTCACCCTAACCTACAAGACAAGAAGACAGTCACGTTAGATTAAACTGTTACACAGAAACTGGCTGCAAAGTGAGCTTAACTAATCCATCAGGAACACATGAAATGAAATGGATATTTATTTAGACATGCACTGGTTTAACAACTTCTTATAATTTAATACTTAATTTGTTCAACGATGCCCTTAAGGTTTATTTCCCTTACGAAACACACAGCATACCCGTACAATATATTGTAAACTACAGTTATAAATTTGATGGATATCCTGAAATTGGTCTATTGAATTGCAACATCAGCTGACGTGGTCTGTTGTCTTATAAAGACTCTTACCGTGAGGTGGTTGTAGATGAGCTCGGACCAGCCAAACAAGTCAGCAAGCCGGTACAAGGCAGCCAGCTTGCAGCGGAGTAGCTTCTCGCCCTTGTCGTAGGAGATGGAGTCTGAGCCGCGCAGATCATTGACGGGAGTCACCATGCCCAAGCCTGAGAGCAGGAGAGGGAACAGACAGAAAGTGTTCAAAAATAATATAAAAAATTTATTATTATTATCATCATCATCATCATCATCATCATCATCACTGTTATTATTATTATTTTATAAAATAATGTATATAAATAATGTATAAAGATAATAATTATGCTGAAAAGAAAGAGACACTATAAGAGCAAAACTTGATAAAACACAGTGCTCTGTACAGAAGAAAATAATATATAAATAAATATATAATATATATAATAAATAACCATTTCTGATTCTTTGGCAACAGGAAACAAAAATCCCACTTACAGATATTAACAATTAGCTTGAGTCTGCCTACGTAAATACGACTGGACTCCAGACATTATCCCTGGCATACGCTGCATTACTCATAGCAGGGCTGAGGTCAAAAAGTCACACACAATCAGTTCTCCTCTCCGCTTACTCATGTTGAGCGCTGCCATGCCTCCTTGTGGCGCAGCGGGATACATGGAAGGCATGCTGGTGGTCATGAAGTCTGCGATCTGCTGCAGGGCCAACAGGCTCGTGGGCGTCTTCCCCTTCTTCAGCTGATCCTGGATCATTGTCTCCAGCTCCTCGCAGAACGCCTGCCAGTCATCGATGCAGAAACAAAAATATGTTAAGGGAAAAACAAAAAAAAAAAAACAAAACCAAAAAAAAAAAAAAAACACAAAGAGGCACAATGACTCCAAAAACAACAGGAACAGAAAGGGACACAAACCGAACAGGCTTGTTTAAGGTATATTTCAGCCAATTCATTGTTATTATTATCATTACTACCACCCTCTTCTGTGTTCTAGATATTTTAAGTTGCCAGTGTTTCTGTTTTTTTTACTTTGGTATGAAAACTCGTTTGCAAAACCTTGCACCATTCACGGCCTGTTTTTCTAACATACAATAGGCCTTTAAACAGTGCAGCTCTCTGTCCTGGGCATTCAGCTGGTCACAGACACGCTGCTGATGGAGAATAAACTGGATCCATCATGTGATGTTGAGAGGGCTGCAGCCTCTACACTAAAAAGAAGCCTATTCACATTTCAAAAATGCTTGTTATGGCAGTGTGCATTTATCAGCTGTGACTATTGTATTTGTCTGTTAATGTGGGGGAAAGTACGGCAGACGTTTTGTGCGTTAACGCCATAATGACAGAAAGAGTGAACTGTTCCACTGACCGGGCTCTGTAGTATCATGGAGACCCGCTTCCTCTGCTCCATCATGTTGAAGTCCTGCCGCAGGTCGGGCGCCATGTTCCTCTCCCTCTGGTACTCCGGACTGCTCTCATCCACCCGGTCGAAGTACCGCTCCTTGTGGGGGGCTGTGGGAGGGGGGGCCGTCACTACTCCGGCACCTGACTCGCCGTTCATCCTTGGTTGGCCTCCTGCAGAGGGAGAAGAAGGATTTACCTTTGACCACTTATTAACAATGAGAAATATAAAGCTAACAAACATCACTTCCCCAAACACACACGTCTGTTTCTAAATGTCTCCCTGCAGCTGCGTGATTTTTCTGATGATCGCACAAACACATTTTCCTGTTAAAAGTACAGCAGGCCTCTCTGTGGCCCAGAACGGCTCTCTGACCGTTCTGAGAGAGAGAGAGAGAGAGAAGTAATGATGCCACATATTTTAAGTGTATTTCAAGTTCAAAATGTAATTTATCGTGAAAAAATATATATATATACACACACATTTCCCATCAACAGAGTTGAAGTTGAAAGTGCCTGAGTCAGTTTTTAAAAATAAAACATGACACCTCATGCTCTACAAAAGCATGACTTGACGTGTCAGTGTAAAAATGTGTTCACAATTAGTAGTACACAGCTGATACAAAAAGTTTAACACAATGGTATCATTTATTACATAAGTTCAGTATCAGAATTGGTATTGGTAAGGGGAAAAAAATGTATCAGAACGTCTCTTGTGCAGAGAAAGTCCACAAAACTCATTAATCCATATGAAAAAGGAGACACAGAAATTTTTCCCTGCCAAACATTGTTATTATTATCATCAGTCATTAGCCCAGAAAGCCAATCACACACACCACACTCCCTCCTACTTCCTGTCGTGGTCATGTGACTGCTCTCCCCAGCCCAGAGAGGTTTTAATTGATCTCCACAATGTGTTTCCTGGAATCACAACATCACTCGACTGTCAAGCTGAGCAAAGGAAAAGAAAATAAAAGACTGGAAATACAGACATAGGTCTGTTTACCATTCAGCCTGAAAACATTTCAACTAAGAGGTGAAAACTATTACTAACATTTTTCACCTCTTCCCTGGATCTTCTGGCATTTTACAGACTAAACGATTAATTGGATAATCAGAAAAAATAATTGGTGAATAAATCAATACTGTAGCCCTTGCTCGTACATTACCACAGGTTACATTAAACTGTTGCCCAAACAGAGCTAAGTGACAACAACAGGGAGAGATTTAGAGGCACAGAGAGAAAAGAGAGACAGATTTCCAATAGATCCATGCCCATCCAGCTGGCTGGGTGTATGTGAGGATAAATGGCCTCTACCTGTCTGTCCCAGCACAGACGACTCAAGCTCTGACTCTGAAGGACACAGACAGCATAGGGAAATGTGTGTGTGCAAGCATGCCTGGGTAATGGAGGGGTGCTCTGGCAGAACCTGATGCAGCCCATTAGTCCGCATCAATACAAATGTTCAGCCAAAAGTGCCATGACAACTGCAGACCAAACCCAAAGCATCCAGTATCACACTGAGAGCTGACAGACCCGCTCTCTATGTCTGCCCACTTTTATACGTGTTCTAAGATTTTTCCACAATATCAAACCCAACGTTTTCACAAACCTCAGGTCGCCCGCTCCAATCAAGGTTTCTGTGTCTTCATGCTGTTTTTGCTAATTCTGGCCCGACAGCGTCTTTGTCTACGTTCACCTCGTAAACACAGTAAATGAAGGGAGATGAAATTATCGCAGTCAACAACATTGTGGAGAGCATTAACTACATCAACCAATGTCCAAAGGCTGACTGGTTAAACTGTGGATTTGACAGAGACCCAAGATAAAACCTGAAACTGGCCTGTGTCTATGGAAAAAAACTAGGAACACAAGGGGAAAAAAAAACACTACATCAATAAAACAAAATGTGTTGTTCCATCTGCAATTTGATAGCAATTACCTTTGAATCAATATGATAAATTAATTTACACTTAAATACATATAAATGTGTGATTTAAAAGCAGCTAAATACCAAACTACAGTCAAAGCCTGATATGGAAGTGTGTGGTCGGTGGGTGTGAATGGTTTAGTTGCCATAGTTTTATTATAGTAACTGCAAAATTTAATGTTTTCTTTTAACTTATCAATTTGTAAAACATATTTAAAAAAAACAATTATTTATATAAGTATGAAAATGAAAACCTTCCACCTTTCATGTGTGAAGAAACTCTAAACTATGTCCAAAGAGGTAGCTGGGGTTGGACCTACACCTTTGTAACATCCAACCTAAAAAAAAACCTTCGGTGTCAGAATATGAAAAAGGCAGGCAGCATACTCTCTGCAATCATTCAGGGAGGAAAACTCGGCCGTTCTCTCTCACTGGTGTGAGCAGGACATCAGTTATTGACAGAATAATAAGGACATGAGCAATTAGCTCTGGTGCCAAACACACTCATTAGGGAACAGGAGAGAGTTGCACTCCCTGGCCTGTTCTTCATACAACTGTACCTCCAAAATGTAAACGCAGCAAAAACAGTGAGATGCACATGAAAATCCTCCTCATATATGTCCTTAAAGTTCACACTGAACGGACGTCTCATTCATGGTTCTGATGATAACAAACAGGGTTAGCAGGTGCTAACTCAGTTCTTCCCCCCGACTGACCCGTTGTCAGCCTGGCTGACAGGAAGAAGGTCTTAATGCCTCTACACTCAGTCAGATCTTGTTCCCTTTGGTTTGACTTGTTTACGCTGCGTTTGCTGCCCGTCGGTGTTTACTGAGAGCAGCAACGAGGCAAAAACAAACATGTCTGCTGACAACAGGACGACTGCAAACAAGTGACAAAAGCACCCTGAGGGATTAAACATTCACACTGTTCTTCCCACTGACCCTTTTCATTTAAAGAGAACACACTTGTACAGTCATCCATCTATGTGTCCACTTTTGTGTAATGATTACTATCCAATGTTAAACCAAAGATACGTCAGCTGTTTCATTATTGTGCTTTTTATGAACTGTTAACACTTATTTTAAGCACCAGGCAGCTGGACAGCAATGTCTTAAGTTGTTTAGGGCTGCAACTAACAATTATTTTCATCATCAATTAATACGCCAGTTATTTTCCTGATTAATTGACCAGTTGATTGGTTTGGTTGTCTTGTCTATAAAAGGTCCCAAAATAATGAAAAATGCCCATGATGGTTTCTCACAGGCCAAGGTAACATCAGCAAATGTCTTGTTTCGTCCGTCCAACAGTCCAAACCCAAAGATGTACAACCAAATATTTAAAAAAAAGACTTGAAACCAATAATCAAAATAGTTGCAGATGAATTTTCTGGCCATGTAGTCATCGATTAACTGACTCATCATGTCAGCCCTGAAGCTGTTGTCTTACATGACATTTTTTGGAGATGTCCACTATGGCTGCTACCGTTAACAAATGCAATACAAAGGGTTTGACCTGCTGACGTTTCACCAAGAGCTGAGGAAATGATTTTAGCCTAAAATCAGAATTAAGGCCCGATATTAATGCTAATCTTGCTTGCTCACAATGACCCATCTCCGTGCACTAAAGCACTGCAGGAACAGTGTAACAGGATCCGTTCCATTGTCCCTAGAGGCTGCCATTAGTCCAGACAAGAGTCCAACACTGCGGTGCTCACTACCACAAAATCTGCCAACACCTGCAAATACACGGTGAATGAACTTTAAGTGTTAGAGTATCTCTAAAACTGCATGAAGATAAAAGAGGAGCAGCTTTCAAAATCTCTTCTGTGTTTTTGCTGTGTCAGTGCCATCACCTTGATGAACAAAGGATAAAGATAACACAGGCTGCACTGCGCGTCCACAAAAACTACTGATGGAGTTAAATCAGATCATTTCAAGTGTCACGAGAAAGAGTATTTGTTTGAGTAAACTCATTTCCTGCTGCACTCTGCCTCGTAATAAATGTTAACTGAATCCCTCCAGCTGTGGGATACTACGCACCCTTAACATCTCTAGGGCATCTTTTTCTGCTGCATATAAACTATGCTAAAACAAACTATCAGACCCCAGAGTTGTTTATTCTTTTTGGACAATGTAACAACAACAACGGCAGTAGATGCAGGAAACTCTCTCTCTCCCTCCATCTACGCAGAATGTTGTCATCTCATATCCACAGGCGCCCCCGCCTCACCAGCACCCCCGTCTCTCGTCTCTTCCCTCAGAAAAGTATGTGCACGGGCTCGGCTAGCCTCCACTCCTCTTAAAGAGTGCAGTCGCTATGGAAACCAAACACATTACCATGGCAACATGGGACGGCCTTTCAAAGATTAGCGTTACGTAAGAACAGCTGTAGGCCAGCATCTCACTGCAAGCCAGTCACAAGGCGCACATCCTCAAACTAAAGTGTAACTCATTTTACATTAGACTCAAAATACCTCAGACACTTTAGGTCAGAACTACTCATGACTTTCAATATGTACTGAATAAAAAAATGGCAATGGAGATGGTAAAGTTGCAAATCAATACTATACTTCTATGGACCACAGAACTAATTAATAAATAGTGTGAGTTCCCAGGTTAACCAAACTATGATGTTTAGAAATGCATCTTCTGTCATCAAGATGCAAACTGAAAGCTGAACTGCAGAGACATGTCACTGTGCATCAGAGGGGTCTGTCATTTTGCATCAGTGAGTTAGTGTCATAACATGTTAGGGTGAATCATGACAACCAGAGAGTGCTCAGCTCTTCCACTTGAACCCTCAGTAGGAGGGACAGAATAAACTGAACATGAAAAATGCAGCGATTGTACAAATGGAACATCTTGTGAAGGCCTGTCTCTCTAAAGGCAGATTCACCCTTTCCTCCATAGCCTCACCCATTGGATAACCTCTACTGGAAAGTATTGCATCTCCAGTGAGGGGAGAACCATGGGTGTTGTCTGAAGCTGCAACTTATGAACCACCCTGCAAAAGTCGGTTCTGACCAGACCTCAGGGCCCTGCAGGTTTGGAGGAAAGGTTCAGCTTCTCTAAGTTCTGCCTGCCTTCAATAAACAGCAGTAACAGCAAAAAAAAAATCACCTCGTTTGAGCGTCAGCCTTTCGGATGCTGCTATGGAGTGTCTGCTATGAAGACCTAATGACACACTGAGGATTGCCTGTGTACAGAGGGCCACTGATTTGCAGAACATGTGACCGCTTGTTCACGTTAAAAGCTGCTATTTCTGCTGTTTTCACTCTGGATGTGGGAAACCCTTGGACTGCGCGCAACATTTTCTTCGTCTCCAAGCAACAGGAACATGTTGTGATGATGAATCAAGGATTACATTCATACAGTAAAGTATAAGCCACCTGCTTAAGTGTGAGACATCCGAGGGGACATTTTAATTTATCATAAGAATCAAGTGCTTTTACACTTCATGCTTCGAAGGCATCAGAAGGAAATGGCAGCCAAACACTAGAATCTGTTACACCATCGTCCAGAGGACACTAAACAGAATGCGCTCATTGCACTGCCTGTTTGTGGCCAACAACAGCCAGTTAAAATATCTTTGTTTAGATCCAACGGTTGAATTCACAGGAAACTATTGGCTTTGGTGGAAAAGCCAGGAGCAGCCTTGTGATGATGCTTCCACCAAGGAGAGCATCCCGTGTCTCACTTTCAGTAAGCTGACCGTGCAACTCCTGCATCATACACTTCTATTACTCTTTAGTCATGTTCAGTCGCACAACTATCTGCACCATCATCAAAATCCAGACATCCCAGATAGCCAAACTTACAAATAGCTCCTTTAATGCCATACTGTACAGAATGTGTAATAGTGTAGGGAAATATTCTGACTCATACTAACATTCATACTAGAAAGCAGGGGTGGGAGACATGGATTAAATCACTATATATCTAATACTGTAGCAAGATACCAATATATATACAGCACCAGTCAGACTGGTGCTGTATATATTGTGATACCATAAACTTTCTGGAAAATCATTTCAGAAACTGATTGTGGATGTATAACATTGCATGCCAACGTTTGCCTAGTGACACTAAACACAGCTGGCACTGACAGATATTTCATCCTAAACCTAAACACTGGACAAAATAAGAGTCTCACCATCTGCAATCCAAAAGTAGTTGTTATATTTCAATTTGGACAAAGTAATGGACCCTCTGATTAACCGTCACTGCCATCCGTGAATTTAATACCTGACAAATTAAGGTTAACCTTAACTGAAGTGCCTACCAGGAAGATGCACATCTGAAAGGGAAAATGAACAGGATAGTGCAGCGGTAAACAAGGGGTAGAATTTCCTCTAGATGAATGACTCAAACTGATGTGTTGAACTTGCTACGACACCATTTATACAGATGTTTCCATTCTCCACGGAGGCAGCTATGAGGCAATGACTGGAAGAGGAAAAGGCAGCGATACTATAAAAAGAGGAGCATCAGACTCTCTGCTCTCCCACAGCGCGTTTCTCGCTTTAAACTGCTGAGCATATATTGTACATATTTCAATTTTATCATAATTCTCTTTTGAGAGACGGAAGCTTTCACACACAAAAAAACATCTTTTCTACATGACTAAGCTCTATGAAAAAAAGATCCATTTAGGTCCATCCAAAAATGTGCCAATCAAGCAATTGCCAGTGAAAAGATCATTGTGTGTGGAAAAAAAAAATAAGATGGCCTCACAGTTTTGCTGGTCTTTCTGTAACAGTCTCAGTGTGTGTGTGTGTGTGTGTGTGTGTACAGTTGCAGTTCTCAGACATTCAAGGGAAGCACTTAGACAGGGCTCTTTATGTCTCTGAGCTGGATGCCTATCATTACTGGGGATGAGGAATCCATGAGCAACTGCTCTTTAGTGTGTGAGTGTGTGTGTGTGTGTGTGTGCATGTTTTACAGACCCTAACCACTATGACTGGTAGAAATGCTTTAGGTGTCATTTTCGCACTGCCCCATGTATGGTCCTGTATACCAGACAGTCATCTGCGTTGTTATTTACAACATGAGGCATCAGCACCATGAACACTATGAAACAACACCATGAAATACAGCGTTTAACAAAATGACCAGGCAACAATAGATGTGCGTGTTCCTGACATTGTTGTTCAAAACACATTACTGTTCACATGTACACACATCCTCAATTTGAGAGTCGTGGATAAGACAATCCACCAAGCAGCCACCATGGAAGGGTTGCAGCTAATGATTATTTTCATCATTGACTGGTCTGACAATTATTTCTCAGTTTATCAATCAATCATTGGGTCTGTAGGTGCAACAAATAGTTGATTAAATTAGTTGATTGACAGAAAATGAATCTTCAGCTATTTTCTAGTTTTGAGAAGCTAGTTATGCAGGACTGTAGTTCAGCTAGCAGGACGCCCCTTTATCATCCACTCACTCACTGCATTACATCTAGTCTTTCTGTTTTCCAGTATGTAATCATGTAGCTTCCAGGTACATGTGATTAGTCAGCTGATGTTAACCTTGTGAGAACACAACATCAGTGGGATCCAGTGGCACACTGCAAAGAGCAACTAAAATGAAAGTTTAAAGAAAGTAAGGTGACCTTTTCCAGGTTGATTTCCAACCCAAAATGTAATTTATGACCTGAAGACTGATCACAGCCGACAGATACGCCACCCTTTGACCACAGACAAAGCCAACAAAATTATTTTTTTTTATGTAAAATGAGTAAACTTCACGGATGGTGAGACTATCAGTATGGGAAGGTTATTATCTGTCGCTGCCTGCCAGGGCCAGGCGAGACGCGGTGTTGTGTTAGCATGCGAGTACAGTACAGGCCCAGGGTTTATCTGGCTGTCCCGCGTCATATGGGACAGAGTGGGGGAAGATTGCTCTCTGAAACAACACACCCTTCCCTGTACAGTTTCCCTAGTCTCACACTCTGGCCTGTATTATCATGTGTGCATCTGTGTAGCATTGGCTGGCTAAATATTTGACCCAAACATAGCCACATAGTGACCTGTGTAGTGTTAATGCAAGTTCAAGAATGACTGTTTTTACATCTTTAATTTAAAAAAAAAAAAAAAAGAAGCCCTGCTAAGTGAGCACATATGGAAAGGAAGGAAGGAAAGAGTGAAATAGAGAGAAAGGGCCCGAAATGAGGAACACATTTTCAGCTGCACTGCAGTCAAGGGTGTGGGCGCGGGGAGTGGGAGTAAAACAAACACAGGGCTCGGTATCTAGAGTTAGTGCACATGCATGTGTGTAGTAGTATAGTGCGTGTCGAGGGTGGCAACACGGAGCCAGACTGACAGAGCTAAGCTGCCTCCTCCTTTGGGAGTTTCACTCATTCTAACAGAATTACCAAATCCAGGGAGTTACCATCCCTTAACAGACACACACACAAACACAATTTATCTTGACAGTTTGGCTTCGCTAATCCTCATACTGTGTAAGGGGGAAGGGACTTCACAGTGCACTTTAGGAAGAAGCCAGACACAGCAACAGCATGGTGTTTATCTCCTTCAGTTTGGGCCTAAAAACAAACAGCTAACTGTCAGTCAACAACACAAGAAGGAGCATTAAAACACGAAAAGCCTCCAGGTTAATATCAGCTCTGCATCCTCCCTCCAAAGTTGTTATTAAAGATACAAACTGAAATTGAAAGTTTTATCTGATCAACAGCCCAAACCCTGAGAATAAATCAGTTTACCATTATATAAAATGGGGAGAAAAGAAGGAATTTGTCACATTTGAGAAACTTGAAGCAGCAAATGTTTGAATTTTTTGCTCACTGAATGACAACAATATTTAATGATAAATCTAGTGTAGAGTGTATTATGCATTATCACTGTATATTATATATTTAGAGTGTGGTCCAAGTTTTATCTCAAGTTTTTTTTTTTTTTTGGTTTGTTATCTATATATTGTTTTAAATATTTTATTTATGGTTGATGTGATTTGGCTGCTGTAACTGTTCAGCTCCCCACTGGGATAAACAAAGTAGCTTCCTCTACCTGATGCAGTGTGGCATGGGGGTTTGTTTCTTTCTTTCTTTCTTATGCTGATTTGCAAATTCTGCTTACAGTTTAAAAATGAATGTGCAGAGTCAACATCGTGCAGGAACATGGTCCCGTCTGACCTAGGACAGGAAACTGCTCCATCACCACACAAATGAAAGCCCCCTGCTTCAACACACGCCCAGACCAGAGACAGCACCCGGTGCAGAAACACTGGATGAGGAAATGCATCGACCTGAGCCGCACAAGAGTCCGCAGTTAGGCGGCCACAGTACCTGTGCGCAAGTGAAATGCAAAATAATGCAACCGCGGGCCTCACTCGGGCAGCAGGCTAACGACACTTGGAGCCAAACACACCGGGCACAAAGTGTTTTTGTTCTACACGGGAAACCGTCTGTGAGGAGGTGAATCCTTTAAACCGCGCTTAAACACATAAAATAGTGGTTTTGCAGGCGGAAACGTGCTCGGCCGCCTCTCTGCAGACTCTCCGGATCAAAGGCAACAGAGTAGCAAAACAGTGGGAGAGCTCGCCACTCCGAAACACAAGGAGAAACACTATGGCACCAACATAAAACACACACACACACACATGGGCCGTGTTGCATCGGACAAACACTGCCGCTGAAATGCGGACACAACCGACTATTTCGGAGCTTACCCTCTCTTTGAAGAAGCGATGAAATATAAGCAACGCTCGGTGAAAGCTGCGCGGCGGTTCTCACTAGCTTTATCCCCTACCCCGGTGATCTCAGAGTGGGTTTATCTCCTGCGCTTGTCGGCCCTGCGTGGTGGCTCCGCCCATCCACCATCATCCCCACTTGGGTGCGGCAAACGGGTTAATCTGCGGCCGCTCATTGGTCATCCGGAGCCATGTGACAGCGTCGGGAAGAGTGGTTGGTTCGGTGGCAATGGGCCCGCCCCCTCCCCCCAAGAGAGGGGCTTTGGGTTTATAGCTAAAATCTAATGCAATGAAGCTTATCTGAGGATGATAGAGCCCGGTGACATACAGGAGATAGTTTATATTCCAGACTCATACCTGTCCGACTGGTGAAGGTGATGAGCCAATACTCTCAACACTGAAGGAACAAGTAGGCTCACAAAAAGGGTTATCTAGGGTTACCACCAGCAACTGTTCTCTTTATGTATTTATCTAATGGTGGTTTTATTTTTCTTGATAAAGAGGAGAAGAGAAGAAGAAGTTTGTTTTTCCAGATTCCTACAGTGAAGGTGGGAATGCACCAATAAATTAGCGTATTAGCTGGCTGAATATATGATAAAACACCACTGTATCACTGCTACTCTTGACCTACATCCTTAAAAAAACGACACAAAATAATTCAAAGCAGATGTATGTACAAGTACAATATGTTAGAGTACTTCTCCTCAGAGGCACCATTTTTTTTTTTTCATTCATCGAGAGAATACACACAATTTTGAATTGAGTTTAGCCAAATCAACAAGGGAATAGAGTAACACTTAATTCATTTAGGCCTAATTTTTGGTTTGTGCATTTTTGGTATAAAAAACAAAACAAAAAAAACAGTATCTCCTTGTAATTTGCAACAAAATTGTATACACAGTTGTGCTGCTAGTACAATACTGCAGCAGAGGTCCTCATGTTGACTCTGGGGCAAGTCAGGTAGGCTATTTTAAAACTATCCTGATGGCACTGGAGGTCAATTACATTGAGTGATCGAAAGTACACAGACATTGTACTGTACATTGTGCACAACAACAAAAATAAATAAAAAATAAACTAACCCCCAGAGGGCGCTGTAAGTTTATTTGTTTAAAAGTGAGGCGGGATTTCCGGTGAGAGCTTCATTTACTGTCACCAATCTCACAAGTAAAAATATATATTTTGTTTATTTCTTTATTTTTGCGAATACATGTGCTTTAACAGTAGCATATACACAAAAAAAACTCTCATATGAAAAGTTAAAAGAGAGAGAGAGAAAAAAATAGTGAGAAAAGGTCTTATACAAAATATTGTTTCAGCCAAGATATTTATTAGACACAATTAGTGTCAAGTGCATAGTTATTCGTAAGTACTCTTAAGGTTATGTCAAATTAATGCAGTTTTTGATTAAAATAATAAAAAAGTTTTTAAAAATCCGCCCATCCCTGCTTGTGAATGTGGAATTTTCCCAATAATAAAATTAACTGCACAACATCCTTCTCATTAATCTTAAAAATGTCTTTATCCTTCTCTCAAGCGTAACACCTTCATGGTCTCTTATGCATTCATTACGTAACTGCAGCACAAACTGTGCAAATGGTCACAACGATAGGATTTCATCAAACCTAAGGCTGTCATGTTTGGTATTTGCCACTAGATGGTGCTGCTTTGACGCACTACTTG
The DNA here is from genome assembly GCF_046630095.1 of Trachinotus anak. NCBI lineage: Eukaryota > Metazoa > Chordata > Actinopteri > Carangiformes > Carangidae > Trachinotus > Trachinotus anak. The sequence goes on along the minus strand of NW_027273879.1, from coordinate 7,583,685 downwards.
ACGTTTTATTTCCTAAAGCCAGTGAGAGATATGGAATAACCACCCTGAACAGAGTTTATACACTGGGTTGCCAAATTATTACATACACCTCTAGATAAAGCTAATGCAGCAGTCCTGCAATAAATCATACCTTCATGGGGGTTATAATGTTCAGGTTTTGTTGAATCTGTTTTAGAGAGCTGTTAATTTGGTGCCATTTTGGAGGCTGCAGTTTGCATTGTATTGAATTGCATTGTGATGACAGGTGTTTCTATTAGTTAGTTTGCCCCGTTTATATCAACGGGGATAGGTTAAAACAGAAACACATCTCTGTATAATGCAATACAATTCAACAGCACCACAAACTGCAGCCTTCCAAAATGACCATACAGTTGAATGAGGTTACAGTTGAATTAGGCTAATAATTAAGCTTAAGTATAAAGAAATATGTCACGCATTTCCTCATACAAAGTAGGAGTGGAAGCTTCAAAGGGGAGAGAAGAGGCCAATCAAAGGTTACAACATAAATGAGAAGCACACCGAACTCTTGTCTTTTTCCACTTTTGTATATTAGTGGACATATTTGGTATGAATGGGGCAGGATGTCCTAGTCCCACTGTCCCTCAGGAACTGTATCTATTCAGTGGGATTTAAGGCAGCTGCTCAACAACAATCCTAGCAGGTGTCTAAAAAAATTAAAACACTTAAAACACCTATGTTTACTGCATATATTTTTAATATGAGTAAACTACTGGCCATGACCTCTGACTCTTATGATGTTAATCCTGTCCCGTACCAGTCAACACACATGCATGCTCCCCTTGACTGATCTCAGACCAGTGCTGGCCCTTCCAGTGTTGTGAATAATTGTGGCCTGCCCTGTAGCATGGATACACCAGCTAGAGACTCTAAATATATCCAACTGGTGTGTCTGAAGAGCTCAGGCATGAAGATCATATACTTACACTTGAAATCCACACCTCACTCTATGACTTTCTCATCCATTGTGTGTGTGTGTCTGACCTGCTCCATGTTACATTTACATTTTGGGCGTTTAGCTGATATTCTTATCTACAGCAGCATTAAAACGAGGTTCACTGTGAAGTGTCTTAGTGTCCCTGTGTTTGCATGTTTTTTGTTTTTTTTTTAACATCTACTATTTCAGCATTAAAATATCATTCTCATGCCAAGTAACAGTAAATTAACTGCTAACAAGTGGGACTTATGTGTCCATGAAAGAGAGACAAGAATAAAAAAAAAAAAAAAAAAGCATACTGACAAGACAAGAAAGACCTACAAGGACATAGAAATCAGTAATATAGTCTCAGATAAATAAATAAAATGTCTTCAGAAATACAGATCTGGCTAAGTGGCAACAAATCATTTGAGCTCCAGTATTATGTTTGGGTTTCAGCACACATTCCTCGGTCACCTGTTTTCTCTTAGCAGCACATGTCACAGAGTGAGTGAAGATAAACCCAGCTGCTTTTCGTATTCATTTCAGGCAGCACTTACCGTCCCCTTTTAACTGCAGCCAGCCTTCAACTCTAAGTTCTCAAATCACCAGGGGCTGATATGAATATAAACAATTTGTAGTATAGCTGATGATGCCTGGGAGTATTGGCATAATTAAGGACAGGGCCTAATTCTTCCTTGTGGATGTAAAGGACATTATAGACTTATTCAAGCTAAATTGCACAGGTACATTTCTCTACATTTGTTATTCAATGAGCCCACAAAGCAGCCACAGAGGTAGAGAGCGACACTGTTCTGTCTTACACCAGCAGCGATCAGTCTTTCACTCAAAGATGGTATTGTATTCAGCCTGCAGTGCCATGGAAAGCCCCACTCCCTCCTCCACTGCCCTGCACAATGAGACAAGGGTCAGCCTGTCTTTCCTCCACTCTGTTTTTGATTCACTTCTCCTTTAGGAAAATGTTGTACAACCTTTGACCTCCAGCAGCGACCTCTTATACCCACTAGCTCTTCCTACAGAGTCCCCTACAGCCAGGGTTTCAAGGTAACTGACTCCTTACCAGGGCTGCTAGCTAACACAGAGGACACTGAGGTCATGTCCTCTGTCATATTTCTGCAAATCTGGGGGGTTCAATAACGAGATTTTGATATTTTCCCGATTAAAATCACCTCATCTGACCAAAAAAAGAAAAGACATAAAATGGATTTTGTCTTCTTCATCAGATTAGCATTCAGAACTGAAGGGAAGGCTTTGTTTGAGACATAAATACAAATGAAAAGGTCACTGACAAAACATAGAAATAAAGCACCATATTGCTATACAGTGAGAGTGTGTGCATCGTCACCACCCTTTAGCAGTTGTCCATTATGGTTTAAGAAGTGATGGAGGAAACTCAGGTTCTTTATTCAAGAAAGTAAAGTAAAGTAAAGTATGTTGTAGCTAAAGGAGGTAGACATAATTTCCTATATTTATATGGTATTTGGCAGTTTTTTAGTATAATGCATCACACTTATAGCCTAATAATATCTTTTGGATGAGAATATTTCATAATGTAATCAGTAACTCCACATGTCAAATAAATAGTTGAGTAAAAAGGACAATATTTGCATTTGAATTGCAATGAAGTAGAAGTATACAAAGCATAAATGTAAAGTACAATGTACATTAAGTACAGTACTTGACTAAATGTATTCAGTTACTTTCCACCACTGGATTTTTATGGGCCTATAGGAAATGGTCATTATTATTACATTATTTTATGTAATAATAATCTTATATAATATACATGTCAATAACTTAATAAAATAATATTAATTACTTTATGTTGTGCTTACTGCCTCGCCCTCTTGAAGAAGTACTCAGACATTTTACTTGAGTAAAAGTAACAATACCAAATAGTAGAAGTACTCTGTTACAAGTAAAAGTCATACCTTCAGAAAGCATTATTGAAAGTATAAAGTAACAAAAGTAAAACTATACTAAAACGATACTACTTGTCAATACACAGTATATATTGTATTAATATTCTGCAGCAGCAGTGGTAAAGTTGTCAGATAATTGTGTTGGAGTAAAAGTACTAATACCACTACTCACCTCACAAAGAAAAGTTATGCAGCGTCTGACCTCAGAATAATTTATAGCCTTTGATATCATTGGATTATAATGATGCATTTTCATGTAGCTTTGGCCCTACCCTTCCTGTTGGTGGGGCTCATTTTAATACCCTACACTGCTGGGTATCTTAATCTTTAGGAACACTTCATAACTTATTTCCTGGTCACATTTTGTATTAATAATCTAAATAAATCTGTCAAGTAAATGTTGTTGGGGTAGAAGAATAAAGTCGCATAAAAATGGATTACTAAAGAGACGTCCATGTAAGAAGAGGTCCGGGTTGACTTAAACTTTTTGAAAGTCTGCCACCACCGCCCGCTGTACCCTCCCCCTGTCTGTCGATATCACAGCCCGGAGAGGTTTGAATCCAGACTCTGGCCTCAGTCGCCGCCATGCTGAGCTGAGGGAGAGCAACACGCCGAGCTCTGTCACGCTGCCGCTGCTCCGACACTCATCTCCGTACGCACCGGGACGAAGAGGGAAAAAAAAAAAAACCTCCCCCCGCGGTGAGTACCTGTCTCTTCCACTGGAGTGCGGAGAATTAGACAACTAAGAGAAAGCACCGAGGACACGTCTGTGTTTGAAATCTCTCAAGTTGTTTCAGCCGCTCGTACTCATGCGCGCCGTCGCGGTCTTCGGGCTCAGCTGCACTTGTTGCGCTGTAGCCGAAACCCCCACCGAGACACAATGAAGAAGAAGAAGAAGGGAAACAAAAATAAAAACATTGTGATAATTTTCTTTTCCGCGTTTTCTCGGCGTGTGATAACATTTCAACATCTTCCCAGCGACGTTTCAGAGCCCAAATTGCGGAAAAAAAAAAAAAAGAGATGTTAGCGGACGAGTCCACGCAGCCGCTGTCACTGTCCTTGAAGCGCAAAATAACTTGGCGAATATAATATTACGTGTCCACCAGACGTGCTCGCACAAATCTTTTTAAAGATTAAATTCCCCTTGCACTTTCAAAATGCCGTTCTGGCAACCCAGAGGTCACTCAGGGGTTTCTACCCTCGCATGCATAAATCAAGGGTGCTCTTTCACTGCGACAACAAAAGAGCTTTATTGACAGCGGCGGGGCACGTATCCACATCGCCGCAGATTATATGAGGTTTGGAGCTTCAAGTGAAAATGTAAATAGCTGCAGCGTGCAGTGTTATGTTTTTCAAGAGTGTGTTTTTGCAGCTCTCCAGGCATCTTGTGCCCAGACAGGAGGGCAGCCCGGTGCAGCTGGGGCCCATCACTGGATGGTCATAAACCTTTCACCTGCATGCTTGTCTAGTCTTCGTCGGTCTGGGGCTGTGCTGACTGGAGGGGAGTAATAAGAAGTTATGGAGCTGTTTTCTGTCTCACCACTTGCCCTCTGGCCCAGCTAACTGAAGTCCTGACTTTTTTTTGGCTATATGCAGTATAATTCAAAGTACACACATCATCACCCTGTTACTTCTCTTGACCTTCTTCAACCCTGGAATTAAATACTTCTGAGACACAGGTGGAGAGGCTGATGCCTTCACGGGCTCAAGTTCTTCTGTGTATCACTCGTGATTGGAGATGAAACTTATTATTTGAATATTTAAATTGCAGAAAATGATTTGATTCGAGAGCTGTGACTAATGCAGAGTTTCATTATCATTAATCCGCTGGTCTTTTCTGGTCTAGAAATTTGTGAGAAATGCGCAAAGCAGTTTCCCTGAACCCAAGGGGATGTTTTCATGTTGTTTATTTTGTCAAAACAGGAACCCAGAACACAAAAATTTACTGTCATGTGTCAAAGCCACAAAATATTCACAGCTAAACCCAGTAAAATGACAATGACTACAAAATTCTCTGCTTATTGAGTTGACGTCTAATTGACTATTTTTTTTCTGCTCTGCACCAACGAAACATCTTTTTTTTTGTTTGTTTGTCTTCCCCCATGCTCTTGAACATTTCAGGAAACATATGAAAGAATATATTTTCGTTACTTGACAGTAAAGAAACAACCGTCTCATTCTAATTTACGTCACATAAGCACTGTGGAATCTAAGACCATGCCAGCTATTTAGTTTCTCCCTAAATACAGCTGTTGTGTTTTCTAAATCTGTTTTCCACAGCTTCGTTAGTGACATTATCCGCCCCACCTCTCCCTCCCCTTTGCTCAGCGTTCCACCAAAGTGCATGGGATATGACATCCCTGTCCTCGCGACCTCAATAAGTAATTCTTCTGCCTCATCAAGTTTGATTCCACAGGTCCCTCGCTGGGTCACTTTGGGCATCGGGGGTGGGGCACCCACCCGGATCTTGTCAATATGATGGGCTGGCTGGCGTTTCCCTGGCACCCGGGCAAGCCAGAACCATGTCAGTCAGACCCTCGGGGCGGGGGGGCACGAAAAACTGGCCTGAACAGGATATTGCTGTGTGATCATTCACCAGCAGCAGACAAATCATTAAACCACTGCGTGCTGCTGAGCCGTTCAGGCATCTCTGTCTGTCAGTCACACTGACTTTCCCTCGGGTTAGAGGTTGTGTTTGTGTTGTAAGGTTGTCATTACTTGGAAAGAAGGACCAGTATTGTAGATTCAGTATTTTGTTTGAAAACAGAGGGGTTGCAGGCAGAGTTCAGGGTTGAGTACAATCATTTTTCAGCTCTTTTCTCGTCAGCATACAGAGTCCTGAAGCTAAACTGCCTTGATTTGTTTTGTAGATTTCTGTGGTGTTTATGCAGCTTAACTTGTCCTTACCTGCTCTTTCTGTGAGGAAACCTTTGCACACACAAAGCTTTCCCAGGACTTCCCATTGCTAATTGATCCACTTTTAACGCATGCGGGTCTGTATTTGATTTAGTTTTTAAATTCTATTTATGGAGAAGCCGGCCTGTCTTTAAGTTGTTCTTCATCTTTGTTTTCCACATACATTGGTAACACGGGATTTGCATGTGCCTGATGACATTACGCAGAATGCTTAACCACACTTCAGCATGCAAACCCTTCATCAATAATCAATTTGAAATGGGCGGGAAATGGAAATCCAGTCAGGAACTGTGTGGCTGAAAGAGAGCTTTGTTTTAAGTGGGAACTTTGTGCAGAAATGGCACTTGTTTTGGATGTCAGGGCTTATTTATTTGGGTGCCTTTTTGGGTTTCAGACCAAGCTCTGGCTGTCAGTCAAATTTCTCTCTCGTAAAAGCATTGAAATTGGTTCTTATTGGAGTGTGTCCAGTGTTGCATATAGGGAGCTTGCATCAAGCACACATACTGCATTTGTGTGTTTCCCCTTGGATCTAAATGCAATTATTCGACCACCTCCAGGAGACACCCCCCTCCCCTCTTTTAAGAGACGTCACGTTTCTTCACATGCTTACAGTGAGTAACTGTCAGGTAATTGAATAAACTCTTAATGGATTTGAGGGCGACCATTCATGAGCCATCAGAGGCTTTCTTCCCGGCCCCTCTGCTGAGTTTGGTCGTCAGCCAGCTCCTCTGGTACAAAAGGCGAGAATACCTGCAAATGGTCTGGGCAGTAGCACTCCACCCCCTGCTGTGGAGGTCACTGTAAAAGGTGCCATGTCTTTGACACAGACACACACGGCCCCTTATTGTTCCCTTCTGCTCATTAGCAATCTAATTATCGGTATGCTCCTGGCGGTCGAGGCAGCAAACCATGCTCTCTTTCTTGAATTCAAAATCATGTGCACTGCATATGTACACACAGAAGAGTAATGAGCTTTCATACAAGGCTATTAGATGTCATGCTTTCAGGAAGTAATGGAGGTGGGAGTTTGATGTGTGACTTGCAGCAACCTCATTGTTACGGTCTTGCGGGAGTTAAAGGGCAGAGGTCAGGGGCCAGTCTGTGGTGCTCTGATGTTGAGGTGGGCTGCATTGGCTCAATGAAACAGACATCAGGGGCAACCCCCCACCTCCTTTTTTGAAACACACAAACCTCCCCTGCCACACCCTAGTACCCCAGCACCCTCAGGCTGGGATAATTTCCTATTGGAAAAACAGAGTAGCATCTGGCTGTGTATCAGACACTGGCATGTGTAGGCACTTTGTGTGTGTGTGTGTGTGTGTGTGTGTGTGTGTGTGTGTGTGTGTGTGTGTGTGTGCTCTCGTGTGTTACTGGCCATGCATAATGCATCGCTGCATTCCAGAGATGTCTCAGCAAAACTGCCTCATGATTGAATGGTGGTTTCAGATCAGCTGATGCAAAGGTAAACACTGGATGTGAAGCTTGGTTTCCTGTTTTTTTACATTTTACATGAAAGGTAACAATAAAAGTGAACAACAGTCCACACCCTGGAAGGCCCAGTCGTTGTAATTGTTTTCACTGAAGAGAGCCGTTTATTGTATGAGCGTCCACAGCCCAGCAGTCACTTATTTGTTTGAGATGCATGAATGAAAACTGAGTTCAACAGTCTTTATCGTCATATGCACAGTAAAACAGGCGGTTACACTGCACAATGACCTGTGCATGAAATCCGTAAAGATACCCAAGATGCTGCACCCACAGCTATGAGTGATAGTTGCTGAGAGTGCAGGAAGCTTACTGATGCGTTGCTGCAGCGCTATTGACAGCTTACTTGATGTTTTGAAAAGGTTCCCAGCGTTGTGTTGCTGAGAGCAGGGAGCTGGAAGGGAATGGGGCAGGGGAGAGCTAGCCTACATACAGTACATTCTGTGACTGCGGCGGATATGACTGTGTGACACAGCTGAGCGGAGAAGGTGTTCTCTGCCCTTATCCATCTTTCATCCGCTGTGTGGCGGTTCAGCAGTTGCAAAGTCAGTAACATTTGTTTATGGGTGATGTGGAAGATGATGCCTGACAGAAAGGTAACTTGCCGTCAGCAGATTTTAATCAGCTCTCCTTTTATCAGATTGTTGTCCCGCACTGTTTGATTTGTTTAGTGTGTCCCCCAACATCAATGATCCATTGCCTGAGGGTGCAAACTGTCCTTACAGTTAGTGTGTGTGTGTGTGTGTGTGTGTGTGTGTGTGTGTGTGTGTGTGTGTGTGTGTGTGTGTGTGTGTGTGTGTGTGTGTTGTCATGTGCATATGTGCAGTTTAAATCACCTCGGGCTAAATACGGTACTGAGAGAGAGCAGCAGCTGGACCTGCAGTCCCCATTCATTCCTTAAAGAAGAGACAGAGAGAGAAAAAAAAAAAAAAACATCCCCACAACAATAGACACACTCCCACAGACACACATGCACACTACCCTAACCTCAACCCCCTCCCCCCTTCTTTCCTCCCCTCACCCGCCACCCCGAATTCCCCCTCCCCCTCCTCGGCAATTGTGTGCATTGACGCTTTCCAGAGGCGCAAGCTCTCCACTGGCGAGCAGCACTTGACTGCTGTGACAGTGGGAGAGGCAGTCCTGGCCGATACGTTACACACTCAGGTGGAGACAGACTCTGCCACTGACGTGCGTTAAAGTGAAACAGCCCTTTAATGCCAGCACTGTCTCTCCACCCTTTTGCAGCCTCTCGTGCGCGCTCTCTCTCTTTTTTTTTTTTTTTACCACTGTTTATCGTGCAAGATTGCGATAGGCAGACCAAAGGAGGGGGAGTGAGAGGAGCATGACCAGGGTGCAGGCAGGGAGGAGGTGACAGACTGTCTGGACGATCATATTCTATTTCTTTTTTCCTCATCTGTCATGCAAACCACTGGTGACTTTCACCAGTAATGACAGTGTGACTGAGCCAGTGTGGAAGAGCCTCTCCTCCAGCCTTCTCTTCTGTCTCAGCCTGCAGGATCTTCCCACTCAGATTATGGTAAGATTCACGTCGCAAACATCTTGTGCTGACACCCGCAAGTGTGTTGACTGCTGTGATCTCTTAATGTCAGCACCTTTTTCTTCTGCCGTAGCAGTCAGATGTGTTTTTTTTTGGGTTTTTTTTGTGCAGTAGAGAGAGTCTTCAGCACAGTGCATGCTATTTTTACCCAAATCTCATCTAGTAGGTAAATAATTCAGTGTGGTGGAGGGCAGGTTGACATGATGCAGGGAGTGGGACTCTGCTGTGTTGTATTTGAGGAAATGCCCACAGGCTTCAGTTAATTAGCTGCTTTTTTTCTGTATGAGTTCGAGAAGAGAAGAGACGAGAGCAGTAGTTATATTATTTTCACCAATGTCTGCTGTTGTGTTTACAGCAAGATGTGGAAAGAGTGTGTGTATCCTAGCAGGAGTTCATAAATCTCCCTTGAGAGGGGAAGGAGTGGCTTTACCCTTCCAGCTTGGACATTTCAGATTTTCCTTCACCATGTGCCACTAGTTGCTCTTCTTAACTGGACGCTGAGATGCTGGGAGAGAGATGCTTGGTGGAGTTGCTTGTGAGTGCTTGGTGCAGGAGGATCAAAGCTAGCTAACGTGTCTTTTTAAGTGCGTTTGCATCACTTCAAAGGGAAGCGTTCTCCTTGCTCTGTGCAGGTTCCCATCTCTGCTGTGCACTGGTGGAAACCACTACTGTGACTTTTCTTTTCCTTTTTTTTTTTTTTTTAAAACACCAGCTGCACACGTTTTGCAGCACAGTTTGACGGTTCTTTATTCTTCATTCAGCCCTCTGTTGAATATTGAACCAAGCACTGCATCATTGTTTGTGTATGGAGGAGAAGGCACAAATCTAATTTGGGGTTTTGGTTAAAGAACCCCTCACTTTGCAGGAAAACACTACGCACATCAACACCACAGTGAGCATGCAACATTTTTCCCATGAGGCTCTTATACTCATGCTGGGGTGGGATTTGCACATGGTACAAAAGCACGAGCTCTTACATAGTTCAACAGTTTAGTAATGTAAGTAAATGTCATTTTGAAATGGACTTATTGTGCTTCTGGAGAGAAAAGCTGCGACATTTCAACCCTGAAATTCTTCTTATTTCACTTGACAAAGAATTCTAAAAGTTAAGCTATGGAAAACACATTAATCAACCCATCAACTCAGAATTCCCATCCCCCCCCCATTTGTTCAAATTTCTCTTAAGGTAACTGTGATGTTGGAGTCTGTCCTCTTTTTAAAATATTTTCCATAAACACAGCGACATAGAGACCAGAGGAAATGGAGCTAAATTGATTATGGGAGATTACTTTGGTGTATACGGCTAATGCCTGCTTCTAGACTGAAGACAGACACATGGACAAAGTGCATTGTGCTGCTATTAGGCCAGGAAATGAAAGGGACAGACTGACAGGTGAGCAAATGCACTGGAGCATCAGCAAAGAGGGTGGCTGGGACACACAGTTCAGAAATCAGGGGAATGTAGTCTGGAAAAGGTCAAAGGAAAGCGGGGAGGAGAAGGCACATGCATCCGTTTATCCATGGTCCCCACACAGACAGACAGACTGCCGCAGGCTGACTGGCTGGCTCCAAGGCTGGTGGCTGTCTGTCTGGGTTTGGGGCTGACAGGACTGGGTGGGGTTGAGACCTTGCCATCCCTGCTCTGTCTCCCTGCAGTTGCAGCCCTATCAGCTGACAGCGATAAAACCATTAAGTCCTCTTTGTTTAATCAGTGGCGGATTATTAACTGAAATAGACATGTTTGTGAGGTGAAACAAAGGATTTCAAAGCTGCTTCAGGTTTATTATGTATTTTGACTGTGAGTTGGTATCTAATCTTTTATCTGCTCAGGCAACCTAAAATCCCACTCTGGCAGGTCACATTCTGTGTTAACGCATAACAGGGTATAATCTATGAATTTAATGTGCTGCTGTCGTAATCTTTTATAGGTAGATAGGCTGAAGAGCTTGCCAGGTTTTGGAGATTGCTCATCAGACAGCAGGGCACAGGATGTGTCTCGTCTCATCACCTCATTAAAATTTCAAAATCAGGCCTGGCAGTAAACATCTGCTGATTTATGTGCACTCACAAACGTGCATCATTAGCAGAGGTGTGTTTTGTGGATTTCTTTAAATATAAAGGCATTTGTTGCACTTGATAATTAAGAATTTTTATGATGTTTTTATTAGTGGTGATTGATGGCTTCTTCACATTAGATGATAATCAGCTGCACTGATTGCCAAAATTGCTCCTCAGCCATGCAATGCATTCTTCATCTGTGACTGGATTCATATTGTCTGCTTGCTGCCCAGAGGATTTCTTGGTGCACTCTATTTATGCTAGCTAGATGGCTGGTTGGCTGCCTTGGTAACTATAGTAACAGTATCCCTCAGAAAGTTGAAGAGACCAGGCCTTGCTAGGCTAATTGTGAGTAAGTGAAGCATGTCTGCAAAGTTAGACGTTGTCCCAGGCTGGACCGTGGCCTGTTCAGTGGAATTTTTTTTTTTTGGCCCTCATTGTCTTGTGCAGACAAACAGCAGCCGTCACAATAGTAGTTATTTGCTCTGACCTCTGCGTTATAAAGTATTTGTTTGAACCACATGTAGAACAAAATAATGTACACAATTCATGGTAAAAAAAAAAAAAAAAAAAAAAAGACTCACAAGACACACCAATTATTGATCAGTTATTCTAAACTAATGTTACTTTCCCCCTTTCCTGTAGACTGCTGTGGCGACATCATCCGTTTCCAACCGTGTGAAGAAAAGTGAAAAGAAGTTTTAATGTATCAGTATTCGCTAGCCGACGCCATGACGGACAAGTAAGTGGTTTATGTTCCTCGAGAGTGTGTTTGTGTGCGTTTGTGTGAAGAGCCCACTGTACTGTGGCCTTTTGTTCGAGTGTGAAGTAAGAACATGATGTTGTCTCTTGTGATTGCACTTCTCTCGCACTGTGCAAGATTGTCTCCTGGAAGTGTTTGTGTGAGCGTGTTTCAGTACAGAGTCTGAGGAGGATGGGGGTGGTGGTGGTGGTGAGGGGTTGATAGTACAGAGAGAAGTGTGTTTTGGTGGGGGGGGGTTGGTATAAAGACAGTCTGTTGTGCCCCTGAAGACCTATGACATTTGCATCAGGGCCAATTTGCATTCTCGTTCGCTGTGCTAGTATGTTGCCGCTGCTGTTAGTCGCTCTTTATTTCCCTGACAAAACACAGTCATTTATAGGGGTTTGCGCCTTTGCCATGTTACCTCCTCTTTGCTCCTTCTCTGTATTCTCTGGCTTTTTCTTTTTTTTTTTGTGATTCCTTCATCTTTTCCCTTCCCCCTTTTCATTTTGGACCAGTTCTCCGCCTGTGCTATCCCTCTTTTTGTCTCTTTTGTCAACTTTGTCTCTTAGTCCGGTGCTTGTTGGATTTGATCTATAGAGGATGGAGAATTTGGGTGCAGTAAGCAAAATAATCTGCTGTCAGCGTTCATAATAAGCGGAATAAGTGGTGCAGGTCAGTCAGCTGAAAGGGATAGGAGCGAACACGGCAAAGGCCAAACAAGGACAGGCCTATTATGAGCTTGAGTTACAGAAAATGAAAGAGTTTAAATGTTTAAAAAAAAACCCAATGAAGCAGGTTGTTTTCAGAATACTTTGGTGTGACTGATGAATTTTGATGGTAATGAATGCTCATGCAGGAATCGGTGAAGAGGCAGGATAGTGAGTTGGATGAAATGGGGTCGATGTGACTCACTATCTTCGCTCACTGCTAATGCACCTGTTGACTCTTTCAGAGCTAGAGAGAGAACAGGAGAGGTCTGGTGAGGCTTTCTATGAAACAGTCCTCAGGGTAGCTCCCCTGGCTAACACCAGCACACTTTAAAATGTCAGCATAAAATATTATGCATCAAGTTGCTTAGTAGAGCCAGATAAGGCTGCATTTGGCCAGAGGGGAATTTCTCTTGCAAATTAGAAGGTTCTACCACTTTCAGATGCATTGCAATTTTTGCAGAGCCAGACATTCAGGCTTGGAAGTTTTTAAGTGTTTTGGATGCAGCATAAAAGCCAAACAAGAAAAAGATGTCCTTGGAAACTTCATTTAGAAATCAAGACGCAGCAGTCTTTTTTCAATAAGGCTCAGCTGGACCAAATGAAAGTGAAGTGAAGTGAAGGGAAGGTTGGGAGTTTCTAAGTAAGTGATGATGTTGTTGACAAGCTGTCCCATTGGATGAAAGGTATCCAAGCAACCTAAAAGGGGCAAAAGAGGGGTGCGGGGGTGGGGGCGGTAGCTTATTGTGCACTAGATGCTAGTCCATGTTGTAGGATGATTGTTCGTCGGGGAAGAATGATAAATGTTATGCCAAAAGGAAGTGAGGGGAAAAGTTGGAGGACGTGCCCCCGACAGTGATGGTGAACAAAGCCTCCCTCAACATGGGACTGCTTAAGATTCATACAAAGGCAGAAGAAGAAGAAAGCTGCTTATTTTCTCTCTGTTGCACACACACACACACACACACACACACACACACACACACACACACACACACACACACACACACACACACACACACACTAATGCCTCCTGTTTCTCTCCAGCTCGCTCATGAGCAAACATTTACACATAGCAGGATATCGGTGGACATTCCTGTAGATACGTACATTCCAATTAGTGTTCCCAGATACAAGCCGGCCTGCAGACACATCTAGAACAAGTGGAGGATTTGGCATTCACAAGTTTCTGACATTATCCAGCAAAGCAGATGACCCCAAAGTGCTCAGTATTCGCACATTTGTTTGGTGAAAGAGTTTTGCATCAGTGTTTTCCATGCAGATGTTGCTACTGATGCAGGAGTCCATTATCCGTCTGCAAACGTGCTCTTGCATCCTCAAAAATGAACATGTTTAAACTGCAGGATTTTAAGTTCAGCCCCTCTATTGTACCAGGATGCTCTGGGATGAGGAAAGTTTCTAAAGCCAGATTTGCTCCGTAGTGCTTGTAGACAGGGGCTCTTTCTGTTGAAATTCAAGCCTGCATAATCCTCTTCAACACACTTCTTTTGTGTATGTGTGTGCGTATGTGTGTGCATGTTTGTGGGTAAAAGTACAGGATCCATGCTCCCTCCATGCAGGATTTGAATGAACAGGAATTTCACATAGTTGTTCTGTATTTATTTTTATGAAAAAGATTTGCACCAGGGTTCACTCTATTGCATGTTTTTCTTTAGGAAACATATTGCTAACTGTAAACCTCTCAGTTGTGAATTGCACCTCCAACTGGATGCCTCCATTCTTTGGGGAAAAACACAAAAAAAAAAACAAGATGGAAGAATGCGTTGTTCCATTCTATACGCCCTGGAACCATCCTATCATATTTCTTTATGCAACGGTTTCCTTCTTGTTTTCCATAAGGAGAATCCTCCTCCTACTCATTTCTCCCTGTTCTTTGCTTTGTTCTCCTTCTTCTCTCTCCTCAACCACTGTATGGATTTACACGCTTGAATGTCCTCCCTCGCACTGAAGCCTGTTTTCTTCCTCCTCTTCCTCTGTCTCTCTTGTTTTCCTTCCCTCCCCCACCTGTGGTGGTGCACACTGACAGCCCTGTCAGAGACTCGGGATGTTTACAGATGGACAGTAAGGATGACTGCACAGATGAGAGAGAGTGTGTGTTTGTGTGTGTGTGTGTGTATGGTGGTGGGGTGGAGAGGGGTGGTGAGCTGTTCCTGGAATGACCACACTGTCATAGAGATCAGTGGCCTTTCCCACTCTACTGTGTATCTGTGTGCTTTGTGTATCTGTATCAGTCAAGGTCCCACATGTCTGTGTGTATTCATGTCAGCCTCATGGGAGCGAGGATCCAAAACCACCTACTGAAGCTGGTTAAGAGCTTTCTGTCACAAAACTGCAGCACTCACCCACACACAGTTAGAAACCTGCTCAACACCCAAATGTTTGGTCAGTAAAGGTCATGTGGCAGTTTGACTGTATGTTTGTAGATTATTGCGTTTCCCATCAGTCACTTCAATATAACAAGGAACAAATTTAATACAGATGTTCATGGTGCCCAGAGCGTGAATCCTGATGGAACTGGTGATCTTGAGACATTTATTCTGATGCCACGAACGGGTCAATATTTCCACATTTATCCACTGAAACAATTCAACATCTGCCAAATGAAGCGGCACAAAACTTTGCAGAGACTTTCATGGTTCTCAGAGATGACATTTGTGGTTTTGAGGGAAATATCCCAAGAAACATTTGGCCATAAAATTGACTTTTCATATAGTGCCATCAGCAGGTCACAATTTTAATTAAATCGGGCACATTGTAGTTGTTGGTCTGTATCTTAGAAACCTCATCCATGATGGCATCCGCAAGACTAAACTTAAAGGAAAATGAAAACCAACTGCTGACAACATAATTGGCTGGAACAATTTGTGCTGAAAGAAAATAGTCCCGCGTGTTTGTTGTCAACTTCAATTTGTATAGTGCTCTTCTCTGTTAACAGTGACAAGAGGGGAAAATAAAATTTCCTCTTAAAGTTTGTTTCAACTGGGGACTTCTTGAGAGATGATTTCTGGGGCCATATTAAGGAGTTGGTTCCAAATACCTGAATGAGATGCAGCAGTGTTGTGCTGCATCGGGTGTTGGTGAGAGAGATGGAGTTGTGGTGGTCAAAGGACACAACTAAAGCTCAAGCCGAGTCCTTTTTATCAGCTTGGGGAAAATTGGGTGTCACAGTGGAGTGAGCTCAATAGCCCATCCTGTCAGTATGTTTACCATAGGCTCAGTTTCTGAAGTAGAGCTATTAATAAATTTGTTCTGGCTGGAAGAGTCTTCAAAAGGCCAGCTTTTCCCAGTCCTCATTCAAGTCCACTCATCAATTAAAAAAACCCTAGACCCGTGACATCTCCACTTCCTCTCTGTCCCCTCTCCAGACCGCTGTGTCACCAAGGGCGTGGTTTAGGGCACCGCAGGGCTGGCACCCAGGCTCGACACCCACTCAGGACATCCTGAATTGAGACATGTGAAGGCGTGGTGTCACTGGTGTCATTGGGATTCGTGGGTGCTCTGTATCAGCTGTCACAGGGTTTTGTGGGAGCCAAGGGAAGCCAAATCAAAGTGCTTCCTAAGGATGTCGAGGGGGATGCCCCCTTTGGCCTCCAGCTCATCAATCTTATGCAACTGTCATCTTCTCCCAGCGCTCCATTGATGCTGTCAGAGGAAGGCGAGAGGCAGGGACTCGCTGCGTCATGTGTTAATGCCTGCTCTCATACATGTGTTTTACTTTTGTGTGTGTGTGTCAATGATAAAAAAGTGACAAGAGAATGAGGGAAGTCTGGAAAAAGATGTAGAAACACATATTGAAGGCAACTATCAAAAATCTTGACCTTGATCTATGTGAATAACCAGAATCTGTGGCCTCTGGAATCATGAAACTGTTATTAACAATCAAATCTGAAATCTATACTTGATGACAGAAATTAAATGAGCAATCTAATATGGATAAATATTCCCCACTGCAACCAACTCATTATAGGGTTGTGTAATCATCCGTTTAATGAATGTGAAACCTTGTACAGTTTTTTAAATATGATCAGTTGTAAGTGAACTAACCATGTTTGTACTCTGGTGTGCATCATCTCTGCTTAACATAATCTGATTATTCTTTTATACAGTCGAGCAGGGGACCTGCATTACAGTAGCTTACCCCACCAAGCTAATGCTAATGAATCTGCATATTTGGGTTGATTTGGGTGACCTGAATTCAATTGTCTGGAAGATTTGTCTCCTTAATGGTTCTGGGACAGTATTTTGTTGCATTGCCAGCAGCATCTATTCTGACAGCTTTAGTCTGTTATGTGGGGGATTTAGGACTTATTTTATTGTTTAAAGATAAACTGAAGTTTTTTTTTTTTTTTTAGGGTGTAGTGATAATCAGGCATTGGTTCTCTGTCAAACAATACCAGTGGAAACTGACCATGAGCCTCTGTCAAGGCAAAGTAAATATGTAAGGCCATGTTTTCCACTCAAACAGAGTTGGATTGTAGTGGACTGTGGGAATAAAGCCTGTGCACTTCTGCAGGGAGAATGTATTCAGCCTTGTTGTAAGGGTTTTCATTTTGCTCAGGGAAGCAGTCTGAGGGAACAGACTGGAAAGTGTTGTGAATGGAAGCCCAACCATCTGTCACAATGGCAATAAGAAGATTTCTACTTTCCCTCCCTGTGACTTATGAAATCTTGTCTTCATGCACCAAAAAGAAAAGCAAAAGCATTTTCCAGCTGAAAGTTTTGTTACTGCTCTGATGCAGATTATTCCCTAATGTCTTTGTTCTCCTCTTTGTTTCATAGCTGATGAACAGTGATGCATGTCTAGTGCTGAAGCTGTACAAAATTATGAAAGTCCTGGAAAACAAAACTTTCCCAATCAGCTTCTGTTTGTGAGCAGTGTGGTTCTTCATGACCAATTCTGCATTTTTTCTTCCTCATCTGAGAGGTCTCCTTTTCCAAACGTTAACTTTGATTGTTGTGTATTTACTCTTAAATACTTAATACTAGGTAGCAGGTTTTCAGGGGCTTTAAAGGTATAGAGTGACTGATATAGAGTATAGAGTGAGTTGACCCTGTCCACAATGGAAAATAAAACCCAGTAAAATGCTAAAACAATGAAGCAGTTAACCTCATAGCATTTTAGCTAATGCATAATACAACACATCTCTGCTGATCCCACTATCACATTGATAACCACCTGTTTCCAGAATAGCGGTTTAAGGCTTGGCCGTGGCTGACCTCTCATGGGATTAAACCACACAGAGCAGATATAATTCGGCAGCGTTGAAGGGAGAGTGCTTCTACTTTGTTTAGGTTTGGTCGATCCCTGGACCTGGCTACCCACAACCTTACATTTGTGCTCACAGGCTGCAAAATGCCACATCGTCATTCCTCTGATGGTATTCACACCAGATAATGTTTGTCATTCATTTGTCCTTGGTTATGAAAAGTTAGCATAGTATCCTGTCAGACATCATATGATACCACCAGCTGAGTGGTCAGTACACATGGAAGTCACTTGTGCGTGTATGTGTGTTGTAAATGTTATTTAATGGCCTTTCCATTGCGCAATATGTGTTTGCATTGATTCATCATTATTTCTGTCTTACCATGGTCTAGACAACTAACCACATATACACACTCAGCACACACACAGGTTGCTTCCTCCCTCTTGTAGGCACAGACACACACACACACACACACACACACACACACACTACATAACTGTCTTGTCTGATTTTCTTGTCTTCTCCCCCCTCCCTAGCTTGAGGATTTTATAATTCTCTCCGGAGGAAGAGCGTCGCATCTTGTAAGGAGCCACAGGTCAGAAACTCTACTCCTCCCTCCCTCCCCCCCTTTTTTTTTTCCTGTGCGGACCGACACTGAGCTGCTCAACGGTCTGCATGCTTCAGCACGAATGCCGCATGCTTCTCCAACACTCCCTGTAACCACCCCGGGGCTTTGCTCCTTTATTTATTACCCCTTGCATGACCACACCTGGGCAACCCGACTTTGATTTGATTCCGCTTGGCTTTTGTGCTTGTGGAGTTTTTTTGCAGTGATACTTTTCCTCTTTACCAATCATTTTATTGTTTGCCTTCACTATGTGACGCGTTTTCCTTTCTTCTTTAAGTTGTGATTTGCTTGTTTCATGTCTGCCTTGTCTTAATTATATATAATGATTTTTTTGGTGATAGACATTGTGTATGCATATGCAGCTGCCTGCTTCCAGTGGCCTCTTTGACAGCCAATGTTTCTCTGTAGCTTTGCTCTGCAATTGACTGTTTGCTAAACCCCTCCCGTGAACAGCGATTGTCCAGTTCTAGCCTAGCAACCGTAACTAGGCACAGCAGCTCTATTAAGCTTTGAATTTCCCCAAATATCACTGTAGTAAAAGCAATGCCTTTTATTACCTTTCCAAACCCTGAACAGTAGAGCAAAAGTACACAAATTGGTTTGTTCACTTTAACATGAGTTGCAAACTTTGGAATGTCTGGCTGAATGAGTTTGCTATTATGTGGGGTTACAGTTTATGTTCCAGGACCAACATCTGTGGGAGTGAAGATGCTCCTATATCAAAGTCAGAGTAATGTTAGCTGCTCTGTGCTGCTTTGGGGAAGTTAAACCTCGAGTGACCTCAGCCATAACACATTACCCCAGATAGAATTACACTTCCCAAACTTACTGGTTAGTCCTCATCATAAAAGACTTGGCATCAAAGATAAAACCAAGCATAAATCTAACATCCACGCTGCTATACAAGTAGGAAGCATCATTATTTTTGAACAAAGTAACATTTTAATGACTTTTTTAAAATTTATAATGCAGGATTGTACACTACAGTACAAGAACAACACTGTTTTTTGATTGTAGTGTCTTCTACATGGCTCATCAGTGCCTTTCAGTGATGTCTTCTACACTGACTTTGTGCCTGAGACATCCAGGTTTAATCTTTTAGCATCATTTAGTATGAGCCTGTATGTGGCCATCAAGTCCATATTTAAAACACATTTAAATATAATGATTTCTGTTATACAGTAAAATCAATGTTTATGTTGAATAAAACAAGCCATATGAATACATCATGTGAAAGAAGTTATGACCAGATTTTTTTTACCATTTTCGGACTTTTTAAAGGCCAAACAGTTAATTGAGAAAATAAAAAGTGGATTAATCGATAATGGAAGCTACAGCTACACTGTGCTCAGGAATTAAAGAGTGAGCAGTGCAAGTGTTAAGGGAGTCAATCACCTTTTTTAGCGGGTTTATCTGTGTTTAAAAAAAACCTGCTTATACCTGTTAACCTTGGTGTAAAAAGGTTATATGGGAGGCAGCGCTTAGCAAAGGGGCAATTGATGCAAACACCTGTTTTCCAGGGACAAGTACTTTTTCATAAGTGCTTCCCATGCAATTTTTTCTTCCATTACTCATTAAGATGGATTCATATTTTTTTTATACATTTTGCTTATTCAGCTGCTTGAATTTTTTGTGACCTAATTTTCTTAAATGCCCTCAATTATTTTCATTTACATGAGGATGGAAGTGTGCCCAAAATCTGCCAGGCAGATCATGAGAAATCTGTGTGGTATGTGCTTGGCTTTGTGTTGTTTATCCCTGTGTGTGTGTGTGTGTGTGTGTGTGTGTGTGTGTGTGTGTGTGTGTGTGTGTGTGTGTGTGTGTGTGTGTGTGTGTGTGTGTGTGTGTGTGTGTGTGTGTGTGTGTGTGTGTGTGTGTGTGTGCACCGAAACGGGAACGGTGAAATCAGTGTTTTATCTCCTGGTATGCCAAGTTCAGGAGGACACACTGTTAGTGTTGTGGCAGCCTGTGGGTGATGGGGTGAGTTTTCACACAGCTCTCCAAAGGAGGTTTTTGTCTCTGCCGGCCAAAATTACCACCATGAAATCAGTGCCTGCTGAAAACTGTGCTGGGAGAAAAGCACAAGAGAAAGGAGTCCTCCTTAAAGGCAGAAAGGAGAGGAGAAAATATAGCGGGGTTTTAGTGATTTTTACAGCCCCTTCTAATGTCCCCAAACTGGTGGGAAAGATGTTTTGTTTTGTTTCTTTCACCACTGCTTGAAAAAAAATTAGTGAAATGTACCTCGGAACAAGGGGGATCACATTTAGATATTTTTCTTCCTCGTCAGTTGATTTGAGTCCTTAGAGACCTAGAGATTTATTCCGCTCTGAGAGCTGAAGTCACCTGCCCTTGGCTATCGCCACCACCAGTGCGACTACCATTCACCAATTCGGGACTGCAAGGCCTTCAGCTGGGCTTTCGCAGCTTCCCAAAATAGTCCCATATTATACGCCCCAAGGCCTGGCTGGCATCACAGCAGCCTCAAGGAAACTAGTGAAAGGTTTGACTTTACTGTGACTGCTGGCTTCCTTGTGACCTCAGGGTATTAAGATTACCAGTATTCACCACAACATAAATCACAAAACTTCCCTGGATTTCTCTTTTATGTGTATTTGAAGAAATACACTGCTGTGACATTCCCACAGCTGCTCAGATTAGTTTAGGAAGTACCCTTTTTTCTTAATCCATTTGTTATGATGTGTATTCTGCAGCTAAAACACTTTTATTTTAGGAATTGTTTGTGTGGCAATAATGCCATAATTTGGCTCCGGGAAACAGCTTAATATGTCTGAAAACATGGATGACGGCATGAAGGCAGTTCTCACTCCTGCTTTTCTTTTCCTAGGTGATCCTCAGAACTGAAGTTTTTTATTGTTATTCTTTTGCCATTGCAGATGTCAACAGTAAAACTCCTCCACTTGTTTTCCCTCCTTTCATTAAAAGAAACAGTGACTGGTGATTATGTTTTCATGTTAGACTACAGAGGCACATTCGGCACTCGGAGGGGGAACACCACACAGCAGCCTTTGTTCCTCTAGTTAGCTTACTTCACTTGCCTGTATGTTTATAGGGAAGTTTTTCAAATCTTCCAGTACCATGTGACTCAGCGAAAGGGCGTGTTGTTTTTAAAAAGCTAGCCATCGACAGACTAAATATACCCTTTACTGGACCTGACCCCTCATTTGCCTTTGCTGTGGCCACTTTAGGTTCGACATGCTAGCTCAGCAGGGGCCCTACAACTAGTAATTATATAGGAGGGTTTCCATTTTACATCCCCTGTATAGTGTTGCCTTCACACAAGCTCCTTTCCTCAGTTTAGACATTTGGCTTGTCATTGGTGGTTTACCTACATTTTAATTCTACCTACTGCTCAATATAACCAGAAATACTGTAGTTTGTGCTCCCAGCCTGTTGCGCCATGTTGCGCCATGTCGCCATTCAGCCTTAGATTTGAATAAACACAGTGAATGTGACAGATTGTGATGTTAATCCTCTTTTAAAAGTTGAACTCTTCCTCCCATCTGTCATCCAGCGAGCTCACCGTGGATAATGTACGACGACTGCTGCATCATCTGCTGCAGTATTGAGATGATTTTCTCCATATGACCGACAGTCAGCTGTGCAGTGGAGGTCGTACAGCTGCTCTCTGGGTTTCAGATGACTTTATGTTAACATGATGTGGCTTTGACACGGTGGCTTTGCACTTCACAGCTGAAGGCTGATGATCTATCGCCAGTGAGTTCCAGATGGTTTGGACCAGAGCTGCAGATTTGAAGTGTTGTGTGTTAACTTATCCAGACGATTTGAGATGGATCTTGAAAGTGGAGGGAACGAACCGATTTTACACATCACAGGGTGTTTACAGGTCTTGGGGGGTACTTCTTCTTATGTGAAAAAAACGTGTGTAGTCTTTTTCCGGCTCCAGAGGGAGATAAGTTGCTTCAAGTGATATCAGCTGAGTCAGTGGCAGATGGGGCTGAAGACCACAAGTTTGAAATGTTTTATAAAATCTGGGGGTGTGTAGTTAGAGGGAAGAAGTGAGCTTACCAGACCGCACCAGCTACATTAGGTGCTATTAGCATAAAACACCCAAATCTCAGAGCAAACTCTCTGAGGGTTGAGGCCCGTCATGGATAATGTAGGCACAAGAAGAAGAATGTGTGGAAGAAGGCTGTTATCTGTGGTTATGCTGCATCATCTTTTCCGGCAGTGTTTTAGGAGTGCAACAATAAATCGGCAGAGTACTCTTTTGACATGTTGCCTGTGAGCGGCTCAAGAACTGGAGACAGACTATAGCCTTGATCATCAGATCAGATGGAAGTGTAATAGTCAGCTGGGGCTGTAATGCCAGTAGCTCAGCCAGTACTGAGAGACCATAAAGCCTTGGCTGTCTATACTCGGAATGTCAAAAACAGTTCATCAGCCTGTAGGGAAACACAACCCAAAACTCTGATGCAGCTGACAGTATTTTAAGATGGGCTCTTGGTCCCTCTCTGGTCTTACAAGAGGGATTTGATGCCCACAGTTGGCATTACCGTGCACACATGTGAGCGTGCTAGAGTCTCTGCCACATCTATAGCCAAACTCCATTAATCTGTAAATGACATTGGAGCAGTCATCTGTCCCCATCAGTGTGTCATTTTCTGTGGTCTCAGTATTTTGTTTCAAGCGAAGGCTCTCGCGCTCGCTCACTTTCTCATACAGGCCTGGCTCCAAATCACCCATAATACCCCTGGAGACTATAAGAGCAAGCTCCAACGCACTTAGAGTCCTGCAAACACTGAAGCTCTCCATTTTGCCAACAGAAAACAAACCTATTAATGTGTATTTTGTGTGTGTGTGTGTGTGTACTTGTTATTCAACCCTTTTGATTACATTCATGACCCTGGTCTCCTGAAGAAGGCAACACTTTAAATTTTACAACAGAATAGTCCCAGTAAGTATATTAGACACTGAACCAATGTTAGAGAGGCACAAACATGGTAGAATTTGGTATGTTTTTTTTGGTATAAAAAGGGAATATACAGCCTGTTTTAGTACATTTTTAGGCTTCGGAGCCATTGCCACCAGTCTGAAACTGTTATGAGCAGATCCTAAAATACTGTGCACAGAGAGAATCGGTGTAACTATGTATAATTTGTCAAGGTTGTCTGAAGATTGAGTCAGTTACAGAGCATAACACATCTGAAGCAAGACCACAGTGTCCGAAGAGGTGCATTTTAAAAGGTCAGAAACCCAACTCTTTGTGAATTATTAATAACAAATTACCAACAAATAAGTAAAGGAGAGTTCAAAACATCATGTATGCGTCCTGTGCTTTCATCCAGCTCCTTGACTAAACTATGACGGGTCTATTAGAAAATGGTCAGTAAAACAGCCTGATTATCATGGACATGCTGGTGCCATGTTGTCACCCTTCCCACAGCTGGGTGGGTACCGTCCAGATGGTCCTGGTGATTAAGTCAGCAGCCATACAGCTAAGAAAACATGGCGGTAGGTAGAGAGAGGCTAACACACAGTGCTTGTCCCAGCGAGGCTCTTTGGTACATATCAGCAACCTTCAGTTAGTTTTACAAAAGAACAGTTAGACCTTTACTGGAGGAGGGAATGGTGAAGTTAGTTTCACTCAGAAGAAGGTGAACAACTTAGAGCCAAGATTGCGTGCAGCACAGTGTGGAAATATGATATTGAACTGCCAATAGAGACATTCTTTCCACAAAAAAGAACTACTTGAAGCACATTTCCCATCACACTCTTAGTTTGTGCGTGGTCAGGCCCATTGGTATTGTATAGCAAGAGACAGAGCGGAAAAAGCTTGGCTCTTGGCGTGCTGCAGAAAAAGGAAGAAGAGCATCTCTGTGCACTGATGCTGATGATGAGTGAGTACATGGAAAAGAGAGCCAGCGAGGGGAAAAAGAAGTGTGGGTTTGGAGATGTTGGCAGGCAGTGAATGTCCAAGCCCCTCACATCACCCTCCATGGCTCTCGCTGTATCCTCACTGTGCTCTCTGCTCGCAGGATGTGGGGCTGCTTGTCTGAACTCCTCTGCATTGGAAATGAAGTGACAAGTGGTGAAGCTGTTCCTATGTGACAAGTCATCCTAACGTTTCATGGGGGAATTAGACTCGATCTTTGGGCTGTAGCCTCTAAATTTTACTTGTGATGACGGTCCTACAATTACGTCTTGTACACCTGCCTTTTTTTTAAATCTCCTATTATTTTCTCTTTTGCTCTGTTCTGCCCCTTTTCCATTAAAACTATATAATTTACTGAAATTATTAGAGAAGGCTTATTAAGCCCATTAGGACATATGTAGTTATAGCAGGTTGTCTAGGTAAATAAGCTGTCATTGCTGTCATGCGTAATTCTCTAACAGTGATTTATTATGATGATTGCGTCATTCAAAATGAAATGGCTGGCTCACCCCAGATGACTTGTTTGTTGCACAGAGACTTTAAAGCACTTTTCCAGAAAGCACCCCTCACATATCCTGAGTTCTCGTGCACAGATAGGCAGAGCTCCAGTTTCCCCCTTCTCTGTCCTCAGTGGGCAGCCTGCCAATATCTGTGCCCAGTTAACAGCGCAGTGCTGGGAACCCCAAGGCCCCAAGCAGGTGTCAACCTCCCTGCCCAGCCAAAGGAGCTGAGAGGGGAACACAAAGGGCTCAAAGAGACCTGCCAGCATGGTAACCGTCTTAAATATCCCAGGCCCAGTATGGCCACTCCTCTAAATCTCTCAGCAGCATAGGGTAGCTGCCAGTAAGCTCTTTCTGCTACTGTAACACTGACTCTCAAAGGGGGTTGAAGCTTTTTTAAAGCTTCGCCCTAAATGGGGTTCAGAGTGTTGAGATTGATAGAGGGCATCAGGAGTGCACAGATAGAGGGATGAGCCTCATTTAAAGCTTTTATTTATGCAGTGTGCCACAAGAGGATTTTTTTTTTTTTCAAAGGACAAAATGCAGAGAGAAATTTGGTCTGCCCAGGGGTTTTCATCATGGATTCACTATTGTTATCTCATCCATTCACGCTGTGTCGACGTCAGCCCCCTTTCTTTCTCTCTGCTTCCATTTATCAGAATTTATTATTTATTGTTTAACTTTATGGATCATCTTTAAAGAATGCTCCCAGATCCAGATCTCATGGGCTTGTGTGATCTTTGAAAACGCTGGTTTGGCTCAGGGCTTTCCTCACGGCTAAGCTGTCCTGGCATTTAGATTGGCAAGACTGTAAAAGAACTGGATGAGAGGGCGAAGTGATGCTCTTCTCTCTCCTTCGCTCTCTGTCCTCTCTCTCTCTCTCTCTCTCTCTCTCTCTCTCTCTCTTTCTCTGTGTTCATTGTAGACTACTCTGCAGTGATGATGTGGATGTGATGGGGGGAGGAGTGGAGTGGAGTGGAGGCTACCCTCATCTTCAGTAAACAATAGGTCCTTGTGTATTTGACCCCCTCAATAGAAGAGTGGAGTCCATGGCTAGAGCTGAAGCCGGGATGGAATTCCATCTTTGCCTGGTTTAGTTGTTGGAGACGCCCCCCCCCCAAAAAAAAAAACAACAACAATCCCAGTATTAGGAGGGCCATATACCCGCGGCAATTTGTTCTCATTTACAACCAAATCAATAATCAATTATCGTTCTCCCCCTTTTTCTCTAGCTGTGGTGGCCCTCATTCATTGTCTATACATGCTGTGCCGTATGAGACCCTCACCCCCAGCCCAGCTGGGTAATTGATTGTGAACCTATATTTGAGTGGAATGAGCCACAATGGTGCTCCTAGGTCATTAAAAAGTGGTTGACAGTGATTTATCTGTTGTGTGCCTGAATCATTTGTTCTGTAAGTTTGGTTAAAATGAGGACAAATGACCTGATAAAGCAGCTAAAACAGACAGTCTCCTGTTGGTCACTTTTCCCTTCGGCCACTTGATTGTAACACATTTCTTTTCAGTAGCTTGGATGCTAATTAAATCCACATTATCTCTGTCTCTATTCGGACACGATGAGACAGCGTTTTGGTTCCTGTGAGCAAAACGTTTTATCTCAATCCTCGTCTCACAAGACATCCGATAACCTTTTATCCCCGTCTTTGTGTGTCTGGGCCACCCATTTTGCGGAGGTGTGCTGCAGGTACTAAAGCTTCTTATAAAAACCAGAACAACCTGTTTTGTGCCAGATCACCTTACACTCTCGGGAAAATGAAGCAAGTCACCTGACCGGTCAGACCCACCTTCCCTCATCTTACTGTTTCATAGGCCTGCGGGCGGCAAATGTTTCCACCGGCAATTGACAGTCATGTGTAACATTGTAAAAGCCATAGTCACCGATATTAAAGATGAGTAAGAGCAGGGTACAGGGCTGGTTTACCACACTGTTACATGATTGGATCAAGAGAAAGGAAGCCAATGAGCCTTACAATTGAATCATGTCCGTTTCTGAGTTAATACCATTTCATTGTTAATAATATTTACAGAGTGAAAGAAGATAATCAGTCCTCTGTCCATGTCAGAATGAATTTAGTTGACAATGATGAAAATTGACCTCAAGATTATGTAGCATGTGCCCTTCATTGCATTAAATTTGGCCAACATGGCGTGTATTACAAGCAGGATTGAGAACAGATTTAGAGATTTATTTTTATATTTTACTTAAGCCTTAAAGCTTGTGCCCCCCCCCCCCCCCCAGCTTTCGTGCTGACCTAAAACTGCTGACTTTAAACATCGTTTGTTCAGCTGTTAACATATTAACTATTTCAGATAAAAATGGGTTCTAACAAAATGACTGAAAGCACCAAAATGCCATTAGTGATAGTAACTGAATCCTCTGTATTTGAAGCACGTTTCCCTTAAAAGCAGCATTTCAAGATGAAACCATATAGTTGTCCTAAATTTTAATGTGATGAATCTGTCATTGTTTTCTATTTTATAACATGTCGTGATCGTTTGAGGCCATTTGTAACCAAGAGTAGCATTTATTATATCACTTCTCAACATTTGGAAATAATTAATTCAATTTTATCAGCTTAGTAAATCTGCAGTGACTTGCTCTTTAAAGCTTAGTGTCGAAGTAAAATGCCTGCCTTCTTAAGGTTTTATTGAATATGACATTAGCCTCCTGAGGTGGGTCTGGATAAGTTAAACGCTCACACAGATGACACAGGGCGCCCTAATGGCATCCTTATCAGGCACACCCTGAGGCGAATGCACCGGCAGAGAGCTGTTGTAAGGCGGAGGGATCACAATGCTCTACAAATTGGCAAATGGAAAACGACACCTGCACCTGATAACAGCTGATAGCATCCAGGTATGCTGTCATCATCCTCATCATCATCATCATCAGGGTCATTGTCTTCTTCATCAGCTCAGACAAACAGATACACCTATCGCCGTGTCTCAACAATAGTCCCATGCAGAATAACAAGTTTTTAATAAAAGGGGGATTTTCCTAAGCCTGAGGTGTTAAGTTGTTGCATAACACACAACAGTCAACTGAGGTGTCACGCAGTGGTCATAATAACGCACAGGTCTGTGTCGTGACAGCTCTCTGTGTGTGTTTTTTGATACAAACCAGAGTGGGTGATTATCCGCAGCTTTAAGTCACGTTAGTTCAGGACCTCCTCAAACTCACTATCTCACTACCCCCCCTCTAGGGGGCAAGAGTGGAACTCCACGTCTGTCTGTTCTCCTGCAAATGTTGTTTTTCACCATGAGTGAGAGTTTACTTTCTTTGTTTCGCAGTGTATTTAAAAACTGCTGATTCATCAACATGAAGGAGAAAGGACATGAGTAGCTTTAGTTTCTGATGTATATAGGACTTTTTTAGAGACCATCTGACTATTGAGTCCATTATTCCCTGAGAGAACAACAATAAAATGAATCTGCATATGATTTTCCTGATTAACTGATAGATTTTTTCAGTCTATAAATTGGTTAGACCACACCAGAAGTGTGTTTTATTGTGCTCTTTCTGTCCAAGCGATCATCTTTCATGCATGTGACGCGCTGTACTAACCTTCTGAGCGATACAAAAGAGGATGAATCAGTCCTGCCAGCTTTCAGTCTGAGGGAAGTGGATTTGATGCCGGTCCCCTTTTAGCGTCGGTGCATGATAAGATCAGGCTGAGAGGAACTCATTCATGCTTTTTAGGTGCGTAAGGTTTTAGTGTGTTGCTTTACTTTTGTCTCTGTGTGTGTCTTTTTTTTTTTTTTTTTTGTAGAGGAAACTTCACAGTTCCAAAGTTATCAGAGTCTAACATGGGATTTGGCGTGCTGGGGGTGTTCCTGGGGCTGCTCCTGGAGGTCTCCACACATGGACCCCATGCTGTGCCCCGGACTTCCTGGAGACATCAAGGTAATGTGTAATGTATTTAACATTGTAGAAATGTAATGCATCTGAGTGGTGGTTGTTATGTGAGGGACAAAGAAATTAAAATGATCAAATATTTTCTGGTATCAGTATAAATTAGTCCATTCTACTACGAGAAAATGTAACTAAGCAAGCAATTTAAAGACATCAGTCTGGGCTCTGAAGACTTTTAATTGGTGTTTATCTTTTTAATTCTCTGATCACATGACTTTTACATGCGTCGACCAAGCAAATATTGAATGTTTGAACATTGTTTGAACGTTTTTGTTTGCAACATCCATATATTCTGTGTTACTTTTGCTGTAATTTCTTTCCTTTGAAATCTAAACCGTTCCTGGTAATTGTTCCTCAGGAGCCTTGATGCTGATTTAAACTGAAACTTTGTGTCAGTGAAGTCTAAAGTCACTGTGGAAGTCATGCTTGCTAGTCTGGTTCGGTATTTGTGAGCTTATATGATCTCAAAACAAGAAACAGGAGACACTTGTGTTCAGTTCAGTTCAGTTCATCTACTGGCAGCACAGAGAGAACTGAACTGTCACACTATATAGATAGATCTTAATAATATGTCGGAGCTCTTTTTTGACTCAGTGTCTCTCAAGGTCCACTGCACATGGCTCGGTTAAACCTGTTTCCTTCATTTATCTCGACAGATGGGCCTCGGTCTCACCACAGGTTCTTGAATTAGATCATTTTACTTTCAGGCGGAAGTTGTGTTTGTATACTGCAGCTCACAGAAATAGCTCCAGTAACTTAGCCCCTCTGTGAGAACCGGTGCAGCTCAGCCTTTAACAACCCTTCACTGTGGCACAGTCACTGTTGCAGTCAGTCACTCACTCACTCAGTGAGGGTATTTGCTTTCATCATTGTGGCGCTCATGTCCAGGCACCTGCAACCCGAACCCACTTGCACCTGGCACAACCAAAGCCATCCAAACAAACTCTCCACTGGGTTTGCCATCCATCACAACACACAGTGCAAGAAGACACACACTCTCACACACAACACCAATGTGTCGTAATTAGAAAGGCTCAAACATCTGTTTGAGCGTTCGGCCTCCACAGTAATCACACGGTTGTGTTTTGGTGACATAGGTACAACTTAACCCTGCCACTGCTGGATGAGGACAATAAAAGTGAATCTGAACCGTAAAACTGTGAGACCAAAACAATGAGCTGAAAGACATTAAAACACTTTGTAAAGCTGAGGGAAAACCTACAGACGACTTCTTTCACATTAAGCATAGTCATTTGATCTGTTATTAATATAAAAAAATAGCTTTAAATTCAGATCTCAGTACTGTTGAATGCAGATTTTGACAGGTAAAAATTTGCATGTTTAGCTAATGGTTGTCTCACATGCTGAAGTAACGTGATCCAATCGTTTTGTGCTCAGATTTAGATCTGATGGAGTTTTCAGAGCCCGGGATCTTCAACTACTCGACGCTGTTGCTGAGTGAGAAAAGGGATGCGCTGTATGTGGGAGCCAGGGAGGCCATCTTTGAGCTCAGCAAGAAGAATGTGACAGTCAGAAACAACAAGGTATCAAAACGCAAGTAAGATCCATGACAGAGAAGAAAAATAAATACATGAATGATTTAAAAATGTTCTTTTTAATCATCTGAAGGTTCAATGGACAGTTGCAGAAAACCCCATGATGATGTGCACACTAAAGGGAAAATCAAAAGAGGTTAGTTCAGTAATTCATATTTACACTTATACGCTTATATGTCAGCGTTGTAAAGGAACAGTCCACAATAAGATATCAGTGTGTGAATTTATCGAATGTTTCTTTACAGAGGGATTGTCTAAACTACATTCGAGTGCTCCAAGTCGTGGATGACGAGCGGCTGTATGTCTGCGGCACACACGCCTTTCAGCCTCAGTGCGATTACTTGGTGGGTTAATCTTCAATCCCTCCTTCACTGGGAACACCACACTGAACAAATAAACGTGTTTGGGCCCATCAATCAGCGCAGCAACCCTTTCTCAACTGAAATTTAATCTCCCCTCTCAGAACCTCGCTGACTTTTCGTTGAACGGTCGACCTGAAGATGGCAGGGGAAAATGCTCCTTTGACCCCTCCCAGAGCTTTACCACTGTCATGGTTGGTGAGTTGAGGCCAGTTTTATTTCATTTCACAAAGAGCTCTTTTGGTTGTCAGCCTGCTGGAAAATGCATAATAATCCTCAGTAATCTCTCTTTTTTTGGGGAGGAGGCAAAATGGACTCACTGGACAATAAATTGCATTTTTTTTTGTTGCTTCATTGTCTCCTTGTCGATCAGATGGAGAGCTGTACTCAGGGACAGCTTATAACTTCTTAGGCAGTGAACCGATTATTTCCAGATACTCTCCAAACCCGTCCCTGCTGAGGACAGAGTACTCCACATCATGGCTCAATGGTGAGTTGGAACATGTGACATCTTGAAAAAGATTGTTAGGTTGTGAGGAAAAGATTTTAAAAATGATTTTCCAAAGCATAAAAAAAGAATAAGTGTCTAGTATTGATGCCCCGAGCAAATCCTAAGTATCGGTATTGGGACCGATCTGGACAAATTTAAATGGATGTATATCAGCTGACGTAAAGCCTTCCAAAATCCAGTCTTTCCTTTACTCAACTCTGCTGTGTTTTGTCCATGTCAGCCTGCTGGTGTTGCTTTGAAATGGAAAACTGTGGGAGCATTTTGCTCAAATGTGTGAGTTTTTTTTTTTTTATTATTATTTGGTTCTGACCAGGTGGAGCAGGTTATCATTTTTTGCTGGTGCTGACCATCACCTTCACTGTTTAAAATGACAAATGCCACTGGCAGTAGGTAATAACAAGTGTTAACTCTGTGAGTACCTTGAAGGCATGCCAACATTAAACTGACCTGTAGTCTGGTTAAAGTGCCATCTGGAGCTGGAAGAAGCTCCACCCTGTAACACCTCTGTACAGTTGTGAGTGGAGTGGTTTTGTAGTTCAAAAAGCTCCAAACAGAGTGAGACATCTTTTCTAGAGGACTGTCACATCAGTTTCAGGACTGGCATTCTCCCAGTGAAACTTTCACTCTTATAACAATATTTTAAGCTAATTAAACTAATAGTTTTGAATGAGGAAGTTCAGTATTTGAAGTACCTTGTGTCAAATTTAGTAGGTTACAGCTGTTCTTTAAGTCTATCAGATACACACTTCACAACATTTATGAAGTGGATTAGACTCTAGACTCGACACAGAGACAGACTATTACAGGACTTCGATCAGGCTCAAATAAAACTTGCCTGGAACAATCCCCAGACGTTTCTAAAGGTTCCTACTAAATTCTGTCTAAAAGTACCCTTAGGAACAGGAATATGAGGCCTTCACAATAACAGATCAATTGTCCTAGTCTTCCTTCCCTATAGACCCTTTTTACGATCACCTTTCTCTCCCCACTCTCTGCTCTCCTCGCAGAGCCCAGTTTTGTTCATGCCGACGTGATCAGAGAAGGGAGAAACCAAGCATATGGCGAGGATGATAAAATCTACTACTTCTTCACTGAGGTGTCAGTGGAGTATGAATTCTTTGGCAAGCTGCTCATCCCCAGGGTGGCGCGCGTCTGTAAGGTCAGCAACACGTCACGTACCATCTGTACATACCAGCAGCATCCATCTTTAGCCCTTATCCTCACATGTCTGTGTGTGTGCATGTCTTTCTCTTTGTAGAGTCCTCTTCTCCTTCCTTTCTCTTGTATCTAACCTGAGCTCGTACCATTGCAGTAACTAGCTAAAAGTTAGTTAGTGAAGTTAGTTATTTATTGTGTCGTGCACATACAGCAGCTCAGCCCACATAGATGCCTGAAATATCACCGCAGAGGTGAAGCATGTGTCAGATAAGAACAGAACTTCCTACATATAACATTATGTTGCAAATGAATAACTTTGTGTCCTGTTCCAAGACCACAAATATATATAATATAACTCAGGTTACAAGCAGAAATGAAAGGTATTTCACACCCTTAAATCATCATATAAGTAGCAATAAAACACATAAAGGACTTCAACCTCAGTCTCATGTACATCACATAACATACAAAGTCTGTTCCAGAGTCTGATCCTCTCATGTTTACGTCAGACTTTGAAAGGTTCCTAGCCTTTAAATCATGACTGACGGCCAACCTATGAACTCCCAATAACTGTAATGTAACGAACTGTGATGCAATTTGCAT
This sequence comes from Trachinotus anak, assembly GCF_046630095.1. Lineage (NCBI taxonomy): Eukaryota > Metazoa > Chordata > Actinopteri > Carangiformes > Carangidae > Trachinotus > Trachinotus anak. The sequence continues at coordinate 7,550,951 of NW_027273879.1, read as the reverse complement.
GCCTCTCAAAAGCACAATCTGAAACAGGACCCTTCCCTTCATCTTATTATATCATCAGACTTTGATTGTATGTATAATTAAACTGTAAATACACTCATACACTCCCTCTTTTTTTCCCTGCCTCTCCTCACACTGCCTAATGTCTTCATTCTCCCACCACAGGGCGACCTCGGGGGGCAGCGCACTCTGCAGAAGAAATGGACGTCCTTCCTAAAAGCCAAGCTGGTGTGCTCCATGCCTGAGCTCAACTTTGTCTTCAACGTAGTGCATGACGTCTTCATCCTGAAGGAGTCAGACTGGAGGGACACAGTCATCTACGGCGTCTTTACCTCCCAGTGGTCAGTGATTTGAAGATGCTGAGCAGGGAGTCAGTTGAGGCCAGGAAAGGGGAAAAAGTGGGGTATTGCAAAATAACGCAGGTCTTTAAATTCACTTCTTCTTCTTCTTCTAGGGGTAATGTGGGCTTGTCAGCTGTGTGTGCCTATAATTTGACCGCTGTGGAAGACGTCTTTTCCAAGGGCAAGTACATGCAGAAGGCCACAGTGGAGCAGTCCCACACTAAGTGGGTGCGGTACAATGGCATCGTTCCTTTTCCACGTCCTGGAGCAGTAAGTACCTTGAACGCAACTTCTGACTGAATGGAAAACAAAACACACACAGTTAAAAATCAGTTTAGTCCAGGACCAGTCTCAGTCCATGCTTTTGTGCATACAGCAAATGTGAATACACCTTGTTATCTTTCTCCTCCACCAGTGTATCAACAACCTGATGCGACAGCAGAACATCAGCAGCTCTCTCCACCTGCCGGACAAGACCCTTCAGTTTGTTAAGGACCACCCCCTGCTGGAGGATCCCGTCCTGCCCATCGGCAACGGGCCTCGCCTCATCACCAAAGACGTCAACTACACTCAGATCGTGGTAGACAGGGTCCGAGCGCTCGACGGGAACATTTATGACGTAATCTTCACTGGAACAGGTTACAACACATCAGCTAATACTCATTAATACAAAACTGACATTCTAACTCTTATGTATAAGGATGTTCTTATGTTAGCTGCTGATGCTAACCTGAGTCATTTTAAGTATGTATGTGCTGTTACAGTGTCCCAGTCTATTATTCATTTTGTTAAGTTTTTATTGTGTAAGTATGTTAAAACAAATCAATACAGTTTACACATTGAAAATGTGCTTGACAATTAAATAGCTCTTCATTAAGAACATTATATCCTGTATCACAACTTTCGAATATCTTTTTTTTTTAACCAAAATAACAAACGTGTTAAAATATCATGAGGAGAACACAGACCTCAGCACAATATAGGCTGTTTTCAGTTTGACATGTTGTCAGGTGGCTGTTGGACATTGTTCCTCCTACAGCTAGAAAAAAAACCTTGTTTCAACATCAGACTCGTGGATAATGTTGGTTTACAACACAAATGACAATCACAATAGATGGAGAATGATATGCTACGATAAACAAAGTAAAGACGTCTGTCTGTGTAACTGATCCATCAGAGAAAGTATGCCTTATTGAGTGATATTATGTATTGATCAGAGTCTGATCTCATTCAGTACATCCGGAGTCTTAATCTTTGTATTAAAAAAAAAGCTCATCTCTGGCTTCTACTCTGGCTGAATGACTGACAGACATTTTACCATCTTCACCTTTAGATAAGGGAGTCCTGCACAAATCGGTTGTGTTTGAAGGAGATGTTCACATTGTGGAGGAGATCCAGCTCCTGAAGAACTCAGAGCCCATCAAGAACTTACTGCTGTCCTCGGAGGTCAGTGGCTTTTGTACAAAGACACGACTGCAGCTCAAGAAACAAAATAAGTCACATCTAGACAGGCATTTGTGTCCATGTGGCTGTGTGTGTGAGTGAGATGTTATTACTCACAATAGGAAGTTACCAGGAAGACTGTTAAAGGACTGTTAAAAACAAAACCAGCAGTTCCTCTAAATCATTAGACTGCATGCTTAGTTTTACTGAGGCGTGTGTTTGAGATTGTCTGGAGTTTGCGTTACAACTTTTACGAAATCGATGGTGATGATTTTACTTGGCGTGTGTGTTTAAGTGTTTATCTTTATGATCCTAAAACCTAGTGAAGTTCTTTACAAAAATCGTTTTTAATAGTTTTTATGTGAAGCTTTGTGCACCCTTTCGTTGGCATATTTATGTGAACAACTTCCTGCTTCCACAGACACGATCCCTTTATGCTGGTTCAGACTCGGGCGTGGTCCAGTCGCCCACAGCCTTCTGTGGCAGGTATTTGTCCTGCGATGACTGTGTCCTGGCACGAGACCCCTACTGCGCCTGGGACCGCCAAGCTGCCGCCTGTGTCAATATCTTTGATGCTCCCAGACAACAGCCTGGGTAACTCACCACCAAGCTATTATTGCAATGTGTTATCGCTCAGTCTTTGTTCTACATACCAGTACTACACTCGGGCACTATCATACTGGTTAATGAAAGTAAAAGCTAGACTGATGCTCCATCCAGTTCGACCTGCTCTGTTGTCTCAGACTAGATATTTCTTCATTTAAGGGTGGGTGCATATTTTAGGCTCATGAAGATAATGTTTGTTTTTTCAGGAGTCTAATCCAGAGCCTCAATGGTGACGCAGACAAGTGTCCTTCAGGTAAGCTGCGACATGCTCACATAGAGCCTGATAAAGAAGCTTTATAATATGACAGTAAGAATAAAACATGCCGTATCATATGTTTGTAGTTTAATCCCCTTTTGTTAAAAAAGTGTCCAAAAAATGTGTTTTTTTTCCCCAAAATTATTCAGTATTAAAGAACCCACCATATAAATTGTACAGTGCATAGAGGCTGCATTGAATGAGCCTTCGTATTACATAAGAAGATTATTCCTCCAAAATAACTTGGAAGCAACAGTTGCCCCAAAATACTGTCATGTAATGAAATTTTGTTTCAGAAATATAATAATATTTGATTCTGTTAGTATTGCCCAGTTCCAGTTGTAAAACATGTGGTGTGATTCTTCTCTTGTCAACATCTGTTTCAAGCAGGATTCAGAAAACCTGTTTTTACTAGACAAGACTTTAAGTCATCATTCTCTCTCTGTTGTACCTCGTAGTGTCACGTCTGTCTCTGAAGGATTACCAGCATGTGACGGTGAAACCGGGGAGCTCCGTTGAGCTGCCGTGCCTGGTGCCCTCCAACCTAGCCCAGGTGAACTGGAAATCCAACGGCTCCGCTCTCACGGAGGCCTCTCGCTTCCACCTCATTGGCGAAAACGCTCTCCTCATTTACAGTGTGGCTCCGGAGGATCAAGGTCACTATGAGTGCTGGTCCGTGGAATGGGCCCCCGCCGCTGGGAAGAACTTCACCCGCCTCCTGGCTGGGTACATCCTTACTCTGGATCTCCCGCCCAGACCCCCACACCAGGCGGGCCACGCCACCACCACCCTCGGCACTCAGGAGGCGTCTAGCACACATGCAGCTGAAGGTAATGGTAAGACAGACAGAGCCCCACTAACTTCAGCCATTGCCCCTCCCAGTTTCACAGCCTCAGTCCTCTTCACCTCCCCACCCCAAACCGACTCATCACTAACCCCGCCCCCTAGCAGCACAATCAAGATCCAGCCAAGGCATCATCTTCCCCCAAGCTCCATGGCTCCCCACCCAGCAGCTGAGTATTTGCAGCACAACAACAGCATCGCCCTCCTCTTCCTCTTCCTCCTGTTTTTCCTGCTCTTCCTGGCTGCTCTGGCCTACAACTGCTACATGCAGTATCTCCCAGCTCCCTGCCTGCGCATGCGAGCTGCTCTGTTGGGCAGTCAGAAGAGCGCCCATCAGCCTGAGTACCGGGCCTGTGAAGCAGGTCTAATGGAAGCGTCTGCGACTGACAAAATTAACATGACGGAGCAACCAACACAGAATGGCAGCCAAACCACCACCCAAAACCTCCGGGCGCTCCGTGACACCGGCTACGAGACTGAGCCGGAGTGTGGCAACGGCCGGATCCCCTCTCACAACTTCGGAGACAACAGCCCATCGCCGGAGAAACCCTTTGATGTGGACTCTGAGTCTCAGTCCATCCAGTTTGCAGATGCAGATGAACCATACTGCTAGCCACAAGCCTCTGCTCTGCTTCTGTTCCTCTTCGCACAGAGACGATTTATGGGGTGGGGGGGGCTGGGGTGGGGGGGGGGGGGGGGGGGTCGCACTCCTGCTGCATCTTCCCACGACTCGCACTTCTAAAGCGGCGTCTTCCATGTGGAAGTATGCTCAGTGTACAACATCGAGTAAAGTTCAGTCATTGCTTAAGTCAGGGCCCCCCCCGCTTGTCTGTAGAGATGTAACTCCTGCTGTCTGATTTAGGGCTTTTGGTGATCAAGCAAGCTGCACCCTCTGAGTTTAGTCCAGCAAGTAAAGCTATTTCTTAAATTCCAAATTGGAAACATTATTTACCAAATTGGTAAGTTACTGTGATGTTTTCCAAATTGGAATCATGTTTTTGTACAGCTTGGGTGAAAAATAGTCTCTTAAAAGCTTTTGCGTCTTTTTTTTTTTTTTTTAATTTCAAAGCAACGTGTAGGCTATTGGACTTGGGCACATGCTTCAACGTTATAGTGTTTTCTCAGGGAAGATTTGCTCAGTATGTTGTAGCCCTGCTTTGTTGTACAGTGTTGCCACCTGCAGCACCTGGTATGTGGGCCTTAATCTCACCCAGTAAGGTGGCCATGTTTGGTTTGAAGGACAGAAAAAGAGAAAAAAACGTGGAACAAATCAAACCATCGTCTTGTGTAGAGTCATCCTGCGTGACAATGTTGAGTCTGTGTATGTTTTTTATTTTTTTTATTTTTCCCTCCCTGTGAAGTAGACATTCCTACATGGATGCAACTGATGGTCCTGTGTATTAACCTCTACTAGTCATCTTCCCTCATGTGGTTTGTTGATAACATAAATATGTACAGTGACACGATGCTTGATAATATCAATCATCAGTTGTTCTTTTTCTAAAACTGCCCTGGAAACAATCTGAAGATATTTTTATGGTTCTTTTTTTAATTAAACCTTCAGTTTTAGAGCATTTTGAGAGAATTATTATTTAAGATGAGTCACATCTGTGATAATATCATTTTGTTCATTGTGCAAGTAGTTGTGATTTTCCTCTTTTACTCTTATTTTATTGTATTTATTGCGACAGATTTGGTTTTTAGATCCCAGCCCTCATTCTTTAGTCTCCCTTTAATCTGTTTTGCATGTCCTCCCTTGTTTAGATTTTCTAGTTTCCTCATAACTCTCTTTCTGCATCACTCCCTCCCTCACAGCCTCCTCTTCTGTCGACACTTCATCTTCCCTGTCCTCCTCTGGAAGTAGCACCCCCTCTGCCCTCCCTTCCTCCTCCTCCTCCTCCTCCTCTTCTTCCTCCTCTTCTACTTCCACCTCCTCCTCCTCCTCCTCCTCTGCCAAGCCCCACAGTGTGGAGGCTCGGGAGGCAGAGGTGAGACTCTTGCCTCCCCTGCTGAAGGACCAGGCCTGGGGGGTTCATGCCCAGGAGGCCTTCCTGCTCTTCTGCCTCGCCCTGGGTGAGTGGTGCCTCTGACAATGACTCAGCTCACACCCCAAAACTGAACTGTCCTCAGTGTGGAAATCTTCTCCTCTCACTTTATAACCCTCCCTTTTCTCTTCCTCATTATTTTTCACTCATTCTCTCTCGTTTCCACTTCTTGCATGCCACCATTTCCCAAAACATAAACTAACTGGGAAAGTGTGTGTGTGTGTGTGTGTGTGTGTGTGTGGATTTGCTTAAAACAAGCCTGCCCCCTGCTTTAAGATATCAGAGTCAGAAAAGTATTTATCTCCATTTTAGATGTCTTGCTAAGATACCTGTGTCACGAGTGAATGGTTAAAAAGACAAAGCTGGGATTTCAGTATTAAACTGTCCAACTCTCAGTGATCTGGTCGTCTCGCAGTTCTCTCTGCTATGTCAATGAAAGGTTCAGTTTTATGTATATTATTGTGTAACAGCAGTCTGACGTGAAACATGTAAGATCTAGATGTGGATCCTTCTCATCCAGGGTTTTCAGAATCTCTCCTCAGAACAAATAATTGTAGGCTTAGTCATCTTACATCCCAGATTTTCAATTTTTGTGCCTGTAAACAAGTGTAAATATATTTGTATATATGGAAAAATACCTTTTGAAGATGTACATAAATCTAGGAGACATTCTGGGGCTGTGGCTCTTGGTAGGCAGGCTAAATAAATCTTCTCAAATGTTTTCAACACCGGCTTGTTTTTCTGAAGTTTTTGTCATTTCTTGTCCTGTTAAACATTGTCAATAATTGCAGCAAGTGCTCCAGAATACTAAACTACTAAATGTGGCTAACAGATTGTGATCCATCTGCATATACTGAAAATATAACCACATAAATCATTGAAAATACTAGCCAGCCTGAAAATAATTGAACTTCAATGTTTATGCAGCTTAGTAAGTCTGGCTTCATCAGCCCGTCTCAGATGCAGCAAATATCAAAGCTGAGATCAGGTATTATGTACATATACACTTCATTCAACCTTTATTTATACAATGAGAGCAAGACTACAAATAAAGGATGGGGGACAAAACTTAAAACCAAACATTAAATCAGAACCCAACAGTATCAAACCTCTGACACTCTGAACTGTTCATTGAAACCGAGCACCACAAATGGACCTGTCAAAGGCAAGTACTCCCGTTTCATGTGGCTTCAGTGCGTCTGTGTGGAGTGTCCGTGTCTCGACCATCATGGGTCAACATGAAGTCCAATTCTGTCCCTCAGGTCCCAGTGATGTCCACATTCACTGGCTAATAAATGGGCACAGTCTGGACACCCCCATAATGGAGTACCGCCTGCCGGTGGGTCAGAGAGAGGTACTAGTGAGCAGCTGGCTCCGGGAGGGGCCGCTGATCAAAGACGCCCGTTACCACTGCGTCGCTGAGGCCAGCACAGGAAATGACATGTCTGAGGTGGACCTCCACCTCACTATTGGAGGTATTTGATGTTGAGTGGCTGTAACAATGTCCAGTGTGCAGAACATTATGTTTTTTAGTATTAAAACCTGTTATGTCTCCAAAGTACAAGCTATATTGTGATGACAGTAATGCATGAAGAGTGGTAATAGAAGGCCCAAACCATTTGAAATGGTTTGTGTCCATAAAAGACTATGATGTTATTTGACAGACGAAGAGAGCATTCCATCCAGGGATTTGAACCAATGGAGAGGTGCGCTCACAGAGCATGAGCAGCTGCTAAAAAGATGGGAAAAGGCCTGGGTAGGTCTAAGTTCTTGCATGTGAGTGTGTTTTCTCTGAATGGTATTGCGCAGTTGCCCGGGTCGACTTACATCATACCCACCAGTTTTAACCTGCTCTGCATGTTTGGCTTTAGGCAAGTGGTTTGAACTCTCTTTGCACCAGAGGAGTGCAAAGTCCAGATTTTTTGGGGCCAGTGACAGATCATTCAGAACACAAAGATACAGTAAACCAGTTGTTGTGCAAATTATCTTTATTCCACAATGATTTCCACAGTTTGAATAAGGAAGCATTTGCTAACTTAAAAGGTCACCTAATTTCATTACTAGCTGGTCCTGCAGCTTTTTTGTCAGCTACTTTTAGCCATCACATTTAACTTCATTGCATTTACCATTGCCACATGATCTATTAACCATATTCAGCCAATTATGTTGTAGATAATGAAACTCTTACATCTTCCTTTTAAAATGATTACTAATTAGATTTCTCCAAAAACATGTGCACAAGTCACATTTTTCCCTAAACTTATTGAGTTTCTTTCTTTTTTACTTTTTCTTTTGTATTTAAGTTTAATGCATTTGTCCTTCTTGCATGGACCAGAGCAACAATGCAAGTTCCCTCATTACAAAACAGTTTCCATATGGTGAACTAGTTTAACTTTAGCTTGATAATCAGACTGAATTACTCCTTTGTTTCATTTCTAGTGCATTTGGTGAGATTTTAGTACATTTAACACCAGTCCCTGAATATTTCTTTCATGTTTACGTCCTCCTCTACCTCTAAAGTGCAGCTGTTATTTCCCTCCACAGGAAAGCTGTGATGGCCACAGAGCTCTGTGAAGGTGTCACGAGCTTCACTTGTGTTGGCTGAATCTAGGCGTGAACATGGTCCTCAGGCCAGCTGGACCAGATTTCTGACACTGAAAAGATCATAAACAGCTAGAATATACAAAGATGTTCCAGTGTCAATTCTTTTAAAGGAGCTTGATGGACCGTGAAGTGGAGAACTCACAACACCTGCCTTCTGCAGGGGCTCACCTGGTTGTGATGATGGATGGTGCTGAGACTCCTACCAACCCTGACGAGGAGATGGAGCTCATTGGTTGCCTCGGTCTGAGGCCGTGTGGGCTGCCTTTATGCCAGAAATGCATTTATTTCTATTTTTATTGATGAAGTGAACGCTCTGAAAGCAGTGCTTGTATGGAACAATAAAACGGGCGGTATATGAGGAACACTGAGAAACGTTTGTAGATGATGCAGCATCTGTGTCAGATCAGGCCTGTTCATAGTGTGATTTATTTGAAGATGCTTGCACGTTCTCTGCCTTCCAAAGCCTGTGTTTGGTCCTTCACGGCTACCTTGCAGTTTGAAATTTTCACTTGAGATTATACAGTGTCTTTAATGTTATTATTGTTATTTTCCCAGGGTTAAAGCCCAAGCTTATCCAAAGGATCTGATTCCAGGAATGGAGCAGTTTACTGTGAGAAGCCTTTTCAACCACAGTATACCTCTTATGTTTGACATTTAGTAAGATTAGATCACCCAAAGTGAAATTCAGATAGAACCACTGCATCAAAAAGGACTTAAATCCAAGAATGGCATTGGTGGATTTGTTATACTGCACCTTCCTGCTTTCTGTCTGCAGTTAGTTTTTCTTTACTTTAAAACTGTGACTACCTATTTGCCTTTAACACAGAATTAAATAGACATTGTCTTGCAACACATTTTGTCATATTTGGATTAAAGACATGTATCACTTTAGATAGCAGATGGTAAACAGGTTAATACTCCTGTAGGAATCAAACTAGAGTGGCACAATGACACGTCAGCCTCTTCCACAGGAACTGTTTTTACTGAATCTGAATTATTAACCAGCCTCCACCACTTATTGGAAGCCAGTTATGACATTTACAGAGGATGCAGCAGCTTCCTCGACTGAAAACTAATTTCCTTTAGAGATACACAGTAGTGGACTAAATCTGAGATGCTTATGAAACCCTGGGGAAAACATATGTTATATAATATCTGTAGGCCAAACCTCTGTATCTCAGCATGGCACTAATGTTTTCATCTTTGTCATGGTACCATCTACCACAACTGGGCCCATAGCGCCCTCTTGTGCTTAAGTAAAGGATCACAAGATAAAAAAACAAAAACAAAAAAAACCCCCACAAAAAAGTAGGAAAGCATGGTGTGGATAGTTCATTGTTTATCAGACAGGTCATAAAATAAGTGTCACAGCAGCAAAGTTGTCTGTGGATTGAGAATCTCAAGCCACACAATAATAATAAATACAAATCAAGTAGATCATCAGTTGTCACATTTTAGAGAGAGAGAGAAAAAAAACATTGCCGTTCAAAGTATTTTCTATTTGCATCATCCTCAGATTCAGTCAATGGGCAACTTGCTGATTCTTCGCACAAAGTTACACAATATCTTCCTCCTGAGTGCATGAAATCAATGTTGTCAACTTAAAGTAACACAACACTCATACTACTAAAATATCATCAGGCATAAATCGGAGACAGAAATGTCATGCTGCTTATGTAAGACGGTAAATCAGACACGTTGGATGTGGTGTTCGTTGACAGCCACAGGACCAGATGGATTCTATATGCTGCACTGAGCAACAGACAAGGTCCACATCTTCATACAAACTGTCCTCTTTGACCGACAAAATACATCTACCGCACAGCAGCCATTGTACCAAGCAAAGCAAGTATTCAATGAATTCTAAAATCACCGGAGGAATCATCCAGATGAGTGTCAGTGGGATCGTGTCGGTGCTTTGACAGAGCTCTTCTGAAGAGGAGGATGTGGGGCTCTGAAAGGACGATGACAGACAAACGACACAAGGAAGCCACTGTTTTGCTTACCAGTCCAAAACTGTCATTGTTCTCACAATGTGGTTTTAAATGACTGTTGGCTCGCGATTCTAGCATCAAAGCGCGACAACGAGGAACTACACAGAGGTTACAGCGCTGACATCTCTAATGTCATCATGAGGACCCACATTTTGTCTTAAATCATTTTGGCAAAGAATCTCATTTTAGAATAAACAGCTGTGCATTTTGCATTTCAAAAGCTAGCCACCAACATGGAGAGTGGGGGAGGCAGGAGCAGTTATTACAGGCAGTACCTGGCTCGTGTATCATGTAGTGGACCCATCCTTGGGACTGCTGCACTCCCAACGGTCTCCACTCTTCTTCAGACATCAGGCGTGATCTTGGCCATTTCCCAAGGTGGAACAACATGTCTGATTAGGGGCAAGATCAGATTATTCTTAGTTAGTGGTGTTCAGTGTCAACACGCTGTGAGGTTTGATGTATTCATTAAAGTGCAGTCCACAACTCATGACAGTTTCATCAGTCGTGGCTAGCTAAATATACATACATATACATGCTTATGATATCTTAAAGATGTACAGAGCAACTCAGATTGTAAAAGTCACAAACATGACTGATGTGTGGTCTGTACGTTTCCCTCTTTTTGTACACATGGAGTTTGCAGTCTATCAGGTGCACCTGTCAGCTACTGCACTCCAGCACAGTCACTCTGCAGTAAGTCCTGTCGGTATGAAACTTGTGGTGTTCAGGTCATCCTTTAAATATTTTGTCTTGTGAAAAGTGGAAGTGATACATGTGGCTCACCTGTACTCATAGTGCTCATCACTGTACCTGTCCGAGTAGTAGCCTATACTTGTTTGCGAGACATATTTTCAGATAAAGTATAATTATTTAGATTTTTTTTTTTTTACAACAAGCTAACACGACCAACACGACCCCCATTTAACTTTTAGCGTGTAAATTACACTTGCCCTTTGATTGGATGGTTTAGGTCATGTGACCAGAATCATGTTTCAGGTCATCTTTCCAAGGCTCCTTCACCGTAAAAACACAGGTGAGTCGCTTTGTTAAGGTTTCAAATGAAAGAAGTTGTTTCGTCGCTCTTGTCATATTTGTACTGATAAGCTGGATATCTATTATATTGTTTGAGGGTTTGGCTTTCAGTAGATCTATCCTCACAGATGTCTGGTGTTTAAAGACTTATTTTATTATTATATTAATGTATTTGACAAGGCAAGAATAGTTTATATTCATAATGTATTCCATTATATAAAATCATGTTTTACCTCGGTAGAGCCAGCAATTACTATATACCAGTGGAATAAACTTGAGTATTTACAATTATGTATGTACACTCAACTATACCTTTTAGCCTGTCTCTGCACTACTGTAATATGTGACTTTCACCCTGGTGATTGATTATCTGATCTTATACTGTATCAATACCTCTAATGAATAATTATATATAGTAATATACTCTATACCAATTGAAATTACTAATTTAATGAATGAATTTTTATAGCTACACTTTGGGCAGTTGATTTTTACAGGTGGCTTGAATGGTATCTACAGTATAAGGTCAGTGGGTCTGTGCAGCTAGAGACACACACATGCATATGTGATCCTCCTGTACTTCTGCTGTGTCTGCCACTTTTTTAATGAAGCAGTCACAGAGAGCTCAAATGATGCCCTAGACATGATTATGAAAATTAGCTCTCAAGGCTGTAGATGTTATTGCCCACACAGGAAATTCTTACATCACTCTGCTCTCCTCAAGTAGGATATCAATATAATTTCCCTTTGCTATTCATTTTATTGTGTTTCATGGAGCACTTAAGAATTTTGACACACAATTGTACAACCACAGGCAATAATGTTGTTGAGATATGGTCACAAACAGGCTCATATTAGTTCATGGGTTTGGGACAGGATAATGACTCTCCAGATTTTCCATTCAGTGTGAAGATAATGGTAACCAAATGTTGTATAACGTTTATTTATATGTTCATCAATCACAGAGGCGTCCTTAACAGGGCCAGTGGACAATTAAACCAATTTTTGTTTGGTTTGTTTTTTCGGATGTGACAACTCATTACATCTGAATTAATTGAAATGTCTTGATAAGTAATTTTAACATTACTTTAGCTAGTTGTCCCCATCAGTATTCCTCACAAATTGTTTTTCACCAACAGCTTCATCAGTTTACATACAGTATGTCAAATTATTAGTACTTTGTCAAAATCTTCTGCGTCCCAAGATAGCGTGCCTTAAAGTCCATAGGCATAATCCCTTTGCTGCTGCTTTGTTGGAATTTTTCCCAGTAGATGAAAGTCGACTCAATGCAGAGGAGGAGTTGGACATAGTGCTTGAGAAGGCTTCACCTACCAATAATACTTGGAGACTTCAGTATATTCAGTATATATTTACCATGACAGTAAAGTTGCGGGTCGGACAGCTAAACACTAAACTAAACACTGAGCTGCAAATTCAGGTGATAATTTTCTCTGCATTCGTCACCGCTTTCACACTGTTACATTGTTCCCACATTGTTATGTCAGTTTGCAGCATCAATCTGCTCAAAGTCATTTCAATTTCATGGGCACAGAAATTAAAATAAACTTTGCTGGACTGTGGAAAAAGCTGCAACAGGAAGTGAAGTGAAATCTTGATTGTGGGGAAAAATGTGTCAGACTCCAGAGAATTTCAAATTACCTCAAAGGAAAAATAAAAGCTTTTAAAATATATTTTTGACACCAAATCACTGTAATGACATAACTTTTCCATCATTTAACAAAATCACATCACAGTCCATTCTTATTAGTCCCTTATGTCCATATTTTATTGTGAATGTTAAAAGTCTCTTCAGATATTACAAACTTAAATCATGAGCCAAATCTCTGTAGCTTTTCATTGCTGTTGGTGAATATAGCATAAAAATAATAATAATAAAAAAAAATTGTCACATTTTACCAGTTGCCTGTGTCTGCCCTTCCTGTAACATTGGTTATTTTGCTTCTAGCTAGTCTTAAAATAACTCTTGCTTTTTTGAATGTTTTTGGTAACCTGGCAACAGTAGTCAAGTGGAGAAGTGTCTGCTGCTTTCTTTGCCAATGGATGCTCTTTTCCTCAGTCTCTCCTTTCTCATTTGCGCTTTATGTATATCTGAAAATGAGAAGGAACGCTGATATTGAATCACGTTTAACTACCAAGAAACATATGGTTTTACTTATTACAAGAGGTTTTTCTTACATCTTTTAAATGCTATGAACTTTAGGTGATTATTTGAATGACTTGATTCACATGATTTATGAATTAGTGGAAGATACATTCATGTTTTCATTGTTTTGAAAGCATCAATTATCTCTACATCTGAGCTGAAGTAGCTTATTAGTTGGAAAAGAGGAGTCCAAGATCAATTTCCAATTTGTCCCTTTAGAGCTTTATTTTGAGCAGGCAGGTCAGATCACTTATTTGTTGGACGCTGAGTGACCTGTCCACAGTTGGACCCCATCACACCATGGCAGCAGTCAATAAGCAGGAAATGCCCCCAGCGACCAGTCATCATCCTCCTCCATTTCAGTAGCAACAGATATTCCAGATATTCCCACCCTTTCTTTTCAGCTCGGCCCCCTTGTGTTTCTCTCCACAGTGGCAGGGAAACGGTGGGTGGGCCTTCAGTGCCTCAGGATCTCTGCCTTATTGGACACCTGCTTACAGAGCACTACAATGCGTGAGTAGAGCTTTTTGCGCCTCTGTCCCCATGGCTACACAGTACTCTGAAGACAGACTGCGCAGCCCAGTTCCTCTGTCCTTCTGGGGTATTCTGCAGACTTTTCTCACTTTCACATTTAGTTGATAGAGCAACAGAGGAGGAAAATAAATCAATTTTTTTTCATATATAAATCATATATATATATACACACACACCCTGAATAACAGTGTATTATTAAACAAAATAATTTACCATAAACAAGCCAATGCAGTGTTGATTCAGTTTAAGATGTGAAAGTACCCAAAGGGTACAATAAGCGACAGCTTCAGACTACACCTTTCCTGGACTGCAGAAATCTTATGCTGTATATTTGTGTTGTGCTGTTTTCAACTATGGTATTCGAGTAATTGCGTTTTTTGCCTTTTTTTGTGGTGTCTCACCTTACTGTTTCTGTTTTTAGTTGGATAGTGAAAAAAAAAAACACAAATTTCAATTTCATAAGCAAGATACCTGCTCAGGATATTAACACCTATTCTTTTTCTCTCTGTTTCGTCTTTCAGAGGAAGAGAGTGTGTTGGCCAATTGACTTTCCCTTATCCAGGCCCCCTTTTCATACTATTTCTATTTCCATTTGTTTCTTCTGTTTTCTCTTTAGCTTTCCAATCTTGCATGTTGCCGAAGCAGTTACCTGAGATAACCGTGGCAGATTTACTGGTCATTTTTAAGACAATTGGTTTTCGATTTCAGAGAGACATAGTTACAGGACATAGAGAAGACAAAAACACTTCTTACACTTGTGCTCTTGTGTTTTTGGTAAGGGCAAAAGGAAAAAAAAGACACCAGTCACCCTTCTATTAACAGTTTAACAGATATTTAATTATGGTGGTCTATAGAGAAAATCCTTTTTGCGTATTTATTGCAATACCACAGTAGGTTTATTGATTTATTTTGCAATAGCGATGCATTTTCAAAAATTTAAAGTAAAATGAAACAAAGGAAGGCTCAATTTGATCAAATTATTTCATATCGATAATTGGCATCTCAGACCTTCCATACAGTACTGACTCAGCTTGTGCTGTTGCTACAGTTAATCATATAGGCATGCACTGTGTCTGGTTTAAGAATGCTGAAAGCCAGTTTATGGTATCATTGGTGTTTATTAGTTATAAGAGAGAATAATGGCTTGATAAAACTGGAAGACAGTGATGGGTTTTAGTATTCCTGCAATATCAAACAGCAGCAAATAAACATTTCACAAAGACAAGTCTCATCTTGTTGGAGTGATATATATATATATATATATATATATATATATATATATATATATTAAGGTCTAATAGCAAGGTAATATAGAATAGATGAAGATGACAAATACTGGTGCTTGCCCAGTAGCGTCTGCTGATATATTAACCAGTACATTAGTTGATAATGTAGTGGCAAGAAAGATGTGCTTTAATGATCACTGTCTCTTAGATGTGTGTCTTAGAGGGTTATACATTTGCAAAAGGCAACAACTTTCATATGAAACAACTTTGCAATAAAAATCATCCAAAATCATGAATTACTGCAATACTAGTGGTAAAATCAGAACCAGAATGCTAATTATGCATTTTCAAAACACAAATGTTCTAATTATATGGCTAACTATATTTGTCAGAGCAAAATACATTTGTTGTTCTTTTACATGGGTCCTAAATGCTCTCATACACATAAACCGCAAATTACTAATTAAATGTGTAGGTGGTAACTGTTCACATGAATGTGGAAAAAAAAAAAAGCTGATAACGGTGACAATCAAAATCACGGGGGTGGCTTTTTTACTTCAGTTTTCTGTCCAGGATATATTTTCTTGTCTCTCTTCCTGTTAACTGAACATGATCTATTTTAAAGCACGCAAACGTCTCATTTCTGATGATGTACGTAGCTTTTTTAAATGGCAGTTAAGAGAAAACAAAATGTACACCTGCATCTGAAATGGTCTCTTCCACTATTCTGCAAGCCTCCCCTGAATGAGTCATCCAGCTGGCTCCTCATTGGATAAGACCATGCCATCCCTAGGGATTGCCTTGCAGAGGCAGAAAGGCCTTTGCTTCCATTCACAGAAACATTGGTATGCCAGCCTGCTATTTCATTCACATAAAAGACTAAATATTGCATGCTTTTTTTGTCCTCTGCTCTTTTTCTCCTTTGTCTTTTTGCCTCCTCTTTTGATTTGCGAGGGCCTGCCTTTTCTTCCTTGCTTTTGTGTTTGCCTTTGTTTCTGAGGAGAGAAGGCAGACGCGCAGTCTTTTTTTTTTTTTTTTTTTTTTTTTTTCTATATTTGCCAGGCAGGAAAGAGAGATGTTGGGAGGGACTGCAGTGCGAAATCTGCAGCAGAGTGAGAGCGGAAGCTGCTTATGAATGAGTGTCAGTCTTTCAGCTTTGCTATATGCTCCTGAGGACATTTTACATGAATGGTGTCTGGCTGTGTGCTTTCCGCTACCAGGGAGACAAAGATGCTTCATTGGTGCTGCTGGGCTTTTTCTGTTATCCTTTTGGCTGTTTCATTCACTCATCTGCCTAAGAAACATGTCGTTCATACTGTGTCTTTTGCAGTTGTATCATTCATGTAGTTCGACCAAGACCAATTACTGGATAATTTAGACAAGCAGTGAACCTGTATCTTCTTCCTAGTAGTGGGAATTAATTTTTTGTTCCTTTGTTGCAGAATGCTGATAGATAATTAGTGTAACGCATTAGACAAATGCTGTCAAAACAGTTTTATGTAAAAAGAAAAGATGGCTTTATTCCTTTTTGCCTTAATGGCAGATTTTAAATGTTTTTTTCAGAAACAATAAGTGAACTGTCTAATCATTGGTTTTTTAAAAGTACAAATCTGACAACCAGGAGTGATGTCTACTGATATTCTGCTGCAATTTTAGATGAACATGAACTGTACGTGTTACTAATCTCCAGTCATGCTAAAATTATACCGTTTTGTTTCGTTCAATGATTTATAGACGTTTCTTTCATATATGGTAAGGAAAATGACATCTGTGTCATACATTTAAATAGAGATTTTATTCTTGCATCACAGAAGTTGCATTTGTTTTGTCAGAGAAGATTTTGTCTGCCACTGTGATTGTAGCTGTCTTCTAAGTGGATGCTGATGATAATTATTTCACTTAATTTATTATCAATTCTGTGATTAGTTCATTGTGTCTTCCCTCTATCACAGCTTTTATCAGTTCATCCAATCCTTTTTTATAAGACATTCATTGTTCAAAACATGAATTCATGCAAACTATTATGAGTAATTGCTCTACTAAGTTAAATAATCAAGCTACCTCTCATTCTTCATTTCCTTTTCTCAGAAAAACAAATAAGAGGGAAAGAATTACAGCAAATTAATATCAGACTAGGGAATTTAAAAATTGATTGGTTCCAGTGTGCTGTAAGTGGGAGGTTTTTTTTTTTCTCTCCCTCCAACAGGAAGTGATTTGCAGTGTTCAGCAAGCCTTTTGTTGAGAAGGTTTTCTCAGATCAGTGAGTCATGCTTTAGCTCTGAGCCGGCAGGCAGGCAGGCAGGCAGGCAGCAGTCAGTAGAGGGTATTTGCTCTTCCCTCGCTGTATCCGTGATCATCGACAACATAGACCTTTCTCTGTTCTCTTACTTTTCGGATTTTTGAGGCTAGAAATCAGCAGCAGTAGCAGCATCACCACTGGAAGCCAAACAAGCTGCACCACAACACTGGCAGCCTTTTGGAGACCCTTTTTTTCTCTCCATCCCTTCCTCTGCTTCAGTGTTGTGTTTTCATGGATTGTGTTTTTATGTTTCCCTCTTACGGATTGGATTGCAGCTCTGGATTTTACTGAGAGCAGATTGGACTTTGGCGACAGCAGCAGCAGCAGCAGCAGCAGCAGCAGCAGCAGCAGCCCAACACAACCACCACTGTCACCTCAGTAGAGCAAATTACAGTCAGGTGGCCTGTGATTGCTAAAAGGCGTTTGCTGCCTGTACTGCTGCTGCTATGTTACAGGAGAGGGTAATCAGCACGGCTCAGCCACGTCTGCCAGCACACTTGTGAAAGAGGCAGGCTGTGTGTGTCGGTTGGTGGAGAGAGGGGAGAGAGCAAGAGAGAGAAGGGTATGCTTCACCGTACCAAATACAACCGCTTCAGGAATGAGTCAGTAACATCCGTCGATGAGCTTCTCCACGGCCTGTCCATGAACCCCAAGGTCTCGGCCACCCCCCAGTCTGCAGCCGAGACATCTTACACACCCCCAACTGAGGTCCAGTCCTCCTCGACCACCACTGCTTCCAGCACCCCAACCAGCCACGGTTCTGACCACCTGGAAGATGGAGGCACCACCCTCTGTACCCTCATCAACAAGGTGTCCAGCCTGAAATTCAGCAACTCAGGCAGCTTGCTGGGCATCAAGGGTCTGCCCTCAGCTGTCAAGGACCTGGCTGTGTCTAAGCTGCAGGGGGGTGGGGGATCGGGCTCCAGTAGCCCGAGCCCCAGCGCGGCGACAGCAGCAGCAGCAGCGGCAGCAGCCTCTGGTGTGGGCGGCTCTCTGTGCAGCTCAGCCTCCCATTCAACCCCCTGCTCACAGCTGGAGCCAGCTGTCAGCATGAGCAAGAAGAGCAGGCTAGATGAGCTCCAGCCCGGTGGAGAGGACTGGAATGGAGGTGGAGGTGGTGGACTGGTGAGCAAACCCTCCAGAGGATGGCTACATTCGAGCGAGAAGATCTCTGGTCCAGGAGTGACATACATTGTGAAGGTTAGTGGTCTCTAATCCTACCCCTCTCTCATCATTTGTTTTTTGTTGTCTTTCTCTTTTCCTGTTCTCTCTTTTGTTTCAGTGACTCAAGCTGCCTGCAAGTTTAGGAGAAAGAGGAGATAATGTAGTTTTGCTTGCACATCATAACATGCCCTTGAGTGGGTGTATGTAGGTTGGCTACAGCAGAAGGCTGAGCAAAGGGAGAGCGACTAGAAAACAGACACTGAATAATTCAGAAAATAGAGAAGGTCAGCATTGAGGAAAAGTAAAGGAGAAACGTGATGGCATAATAAAGAAGCAATTATCAGTGTCATTTAGAGCGTGCTGTAAACATTTCCATTTATACAGTATTTCTCCCCTGTGTATATGGAGCCACAGCGTTATGCTTTTGTAACCATGGTGATGTGTTATTTCTGTACATTGTGCATCTGTATGAGCTCTATGGCTGTTTTTGCTCAGCGATAGAGAAACGATGGAAGAGGAGAGAAGACACACATGTGCATGTCCGTCCCATCACATCGGTGTCTAAGGTTAATGCTGTTCAGGGAGCAAAAGTGCGCACAACTACGAGAGCTGTGAATGTCATCATGCCGGCAATGAGTCACAAGCATGAGGAGTGATGATGCTGAGCTCTGGCTCCACAAGGTGTGAAGTGAATGAAGAAAACGGAGCAGACCACATTCACTGACACCAAAAAGTAGCAGGAAATTTGACATTTGCCTGGAGGTGTAATCTTTTCGTCTTCCTTTTATTTATGCAACACGTTAAACAAAAGGAAAAATTTAGTTTCGGGGCTGCATGGGCATACTAACCAGCGATGCCAGGTGAAATGTGTTCTATTCCAAATCAAGTTACATAGTATGATTGCCATCATATGACACTTTCTACAAGTTGCCTGAACAAAGCCTACAGTATCTGTGACCAGTGTGACATTCCATTAACTGCATTAAGGCCGAGAGCGCTTATTTGTCCAGTCAATGCCGCTGAAAGCATCCACACTGCGAGAGGGGAAATGGGTCCAGTCTGTGCTCCCCCACCCCCTGCTTTTCCTGTGGTTTGAGTCCTGTGTGTATTGAGATCAACGTGGTGTTCCGCTCACAGCACTTTTAATTAGCATCATGTGGTCACTCCTCGCCCATCAAGCGCCATTACTCTAACGGGACATTGATTGACAGAGATGCTGTTTACACTCACACTTTTAGCCCATGGTAGCTATGTGTTTCTGACACGTGTTTAAGATTTTACAGTACCTTTGTGTTAACATTCCATTGTGTACATGTTTCTCTTAATGCCATTTTGTGAGGAAATTATTTTGTTTTTGATCCCAGCATGTTTAGTAGGGAGACGTTTTTTTTTATTGAGTTTAGTGGTAAACAGTAACTTTGTCTGCTGTTTGTTGCTGGGCAGGTTGTGTGCAGTGCATTTTTCGAGCTTCTTTTTTGCAGTAAACAGATCCCTGATGTAGCTGAAAATTATGCTATGGGAGGGGTGAGAGTGAATCAAAACAATAACGTTGAGGGCTGCAAAGACTAAACAGCTGAAAGACGCTATAAATATATCCCCAGGGAACTGCATATTTGGATGAGGATTCTCAGTGGGTTCATCACTAATCCACCCTTTTCATAGAGAAGTAGCCTAGTGATCCATTGGCATTATAAATATATTGATTATAGCTATTTAAACTATAGTAATAACCAAGAAGTTGAAGCAGTTCAGTTCAATTGAACTGGACTTGATTATAGATACTTGGAAGATGTTTCCCCTCTAATCCAAGAGGCTTCTTCAGTTCAGAAGAAGTTCAGAAGCCTCCTGGATGAGAGGTAAAACTTCTTCAAGTATCTACAATCAGGTCCAGCTGCCCTTGATTCCACTTCTCTTGGATAACCATGATGTGGATGACTGAGAAGCTTCACAGGCATCTTGCTGAGTATAGTGATAACCTTACATTTTGCATTGGTTTGTATATTGTAATTATTTACAGCACTTTATTGTGCACTTTATTATCCCTTTTCATCATCTGTATTCAGTATTTGTTAATACTCATTTCATCAACCTGTTTTCATTTATTTATTGATGAAGTGTTTTACCCTCTTGATCATATCACATCCTGTCTAAACTCTACAGAACTGGCCTTTTTATAATGAATGATGACTAAAGTAAGCACTGTATGCATCATGGAATAGCAACCAGTTTTGTTTTATGTTTGAGGGGAGTGCAACTTAATGATATAAAAGGATTTTTTTATTTTGGCAAATAAAGTAAATGTTTTGATTTATGGGAAAAAGTGTAGTGAGTATGATATATATGATTTCACATTTGACAGTGTGTTACAGTACTGTGTCTGTACAGTATGTAAGTATTTATGTATGTAGTTCTGGACCTCAGATGTACTGTAGGCACAAATGTGATCACTTGTAAGTCGTGTCGCTTCCCGAGGTTATTTAGAGTCTCTTCAGATCTGGCCTCTCATTGATTTTCGTAATTAATCTAAAGTTTTACTGTGTGAATCACGTACTCAACTGTTGTACAGCATCATAGAGGAAAAGTCTTCATGTCGTGCTCAAAATAGGTCTCTACCAATTTTATAACTGTTTGATGTATTTTTGGCCCCGCTGAATTGTGCACTTTAAACTGACTGTTCTAAAAATAGAGAACATTAAAACGTCATGTTGACAAAATGGTGTTTGTTTGCTGGTACTTGCAAAACGCTCACTGGAGAGAAGGGGCCTCATAACATGAAAGTTATGATTTTAATAACTTTATTTTTTTTCTGAAGAGGAGTGGAAATAGAAATGTGAGCGTGTCTGGATGTCTGTTTTGTTTACAACGAGATTATGAATGTGATTCTGATAATGATAGGAACTCATCAGCACAAAATGTTCCCAGTCTGTGCAGTATTAATTAGAAGAGGTGTTGTAATGTGAGTAGGTGGCTGGTGCTGAAGATGGTTTTATGGGATAGTAGGACTACAGTCACCTCACGTGGCATAGTAACACACTGATGCAATTTCATAGTGAACAAGAATTGACTTGACTTTTTTTCCAACTTTGTGTCAGACTTTGTGAACTGCTGGATGTTTCTGTTTTTAACCAGGAGTTAGAAAACTAGCAAGTTTATGAAAACACATTTGCTCACATTAGTGGAGGTTAATGTCTGCTTGCAACTTTTATTCGTATGATGGAGGTGGGAACGAAAGAATGATAACCAATTATCACCAAATAATACTGACATTACATCTTTATAAGATTTATAAGATCAGTGTTTGAAAGTATTTGTACTAAACGTGTTTTGTGTAGACTCGATATTAGACTCAGTGGCCCCTTCAAAAGCAACACAACCTGGGACACTACTCAATAACAATAATCTCAGTCACATAGTGAGCAGTTTGTATGGCAGGAGTACATTTTATTTGTCTGATAGAAGGCATGGGCATGTTATAAGAACTGGATAATGGACTCAAAGCTGGCACCCACTCAGATGAATAAAAAATGGTGGCGTGACACACGTGCATTGGTGTTTCAACCGCTGGCCCCGCCCACATTTTCCCACTCATTCATGTTTTTCACTTTAAACAACTATGTCATGTCAGAAGTTAAACACTGAGTCCAGCCTTTCATGTTCCTTTATGGAATAAGCCCCTGTGTTTTTCTGTACATTACAATGTGCTTATCATGAAAATTTAAAAATTACTTTTGGCATCATATTGAATATTTATTTCACACAAGCTTTTCATTCTTCCTTTCCAGTATCTGGGCTGTATAGAAGTCCTTCGGTCGATGAGATCCCTGGATTTCACCACAAGGTCACAAATAACAAGGTATGTTCACACTTAATGTAGTTTTCCAACTTTTCAGTGTTTACTACAGACGTGACAAATTAAATGAAAAACCAACGTGAATGTCTTAGTAAGTTGTTGGGCCACAACGTGGCACAAGAACAGTTTCATCATGTATTGACATTGATTCTAAAGTCTCTGAACTCTGTTAGAAGTATGATCAACATTCCTTTAAAAGATATTCGCTCATTTGGTGTTTTGATGGTGGTGGAGAGGGCTGCACATGTCAGTCCAAAACCTCCCATACGTGTTCAGTGGGTTGAGATCTGGCCATAGTGTATGATTTGCAACATTTTCATACTCAACAAACCATTCAGTGACTTTATTCATAATCAAAATTCCATGAAACTCCTCATGATTATATGATTCCTTACTGTTCTTACATGATTTGTGATGTTGAAATAGTGCTTTTGTTTTGCAGTTTCTAAATCCATTACTGAAAAACCAGGAACTCTTAAAAATTAAAAACCAGGTTAGACACTAATGCATATACATTTACTTGTTCTAGTGATTTTAAAGTCATTCAAAGCTTTTTGACTTTGTGTCACTTTAAACAGTGTAAAATGATGGTGGCACCACTTAAACTTAAAGGAAAACAGACCTATTTGCTATTTAAGGAATAGGACACCTTAAATTCAATTCTGTCTCTCTTTACTGACACAAAACAGTCTATGTAACACTGTTTTTGGGAACACATAGTTTTAGCAAATGTAGACACAAACACATACAACATGTCACTTAAAATTACAGTGAAGTGGTGGGCACCTGTCATCCACCATGCAGCACCATGAAATGTTATTTCCATAAATACCTCATCATAGTCAGTTGACACCTTTTCAGCGGCATTTTTTAAAATAAAATTGTACTAATTCAACCTGAATCCCCTATGGTTTCATTTTAGATGAAATTATATAAGAAATTTAGTTCCACAATGTGCAATTTCATGAATGAACTTGCTGAATAGCTGAATTATACCATTAGCTACCAACTTAGACGACCAACCAACTTGCTAAATAGCACAGCTCATGCTAATGTCTGTCAGCTAGACTGCCATCATTATAAATACTGTAATACATAGAGATGGTAACAGTTCAGTCCAAACTTGTAACAAAATCATCTTTCTAGTTGGCGAGCTGCTGAATATTTTACTCAGACTCAAACTCTACCATGACACCAACGTGGTTTGCACCTGTTTGTAACTTGTTTACTGCAGCAAACAAACGATGATGGCAACTCAGAGACTGACAATCTCTCAATAGCTTGTCCTGAGAAAAAAAAGTTGAAGCGATGAGAAGAGCATTGAACAACAGCAAATTGCAGACTGAAGGAGAGTAGCAAACAGAAAATCAAGAGAAAGAGAGAAACCATCAGCAGAAATTAGTCGAGAAAAAATGTAGGATTGTGTTGCATTGCTTTGAATTGCACTTACTAAAACTTCATATATTATACTTTCACTTCAAATCTGCCAGTGGAAAGCTTTAATGTGACCAAATGTTTTTTTAAAAAAAAAAACGATTGAATTGTCGACTTTGCCCGAATACATTTAATCAGTAATTAATACATGGATTTTGTGTATTTAACATTTGTTTTCATGCCATAACAGGAAATGAGTTCTCAGTTTTAATAAGGTTCTATCTGCAATCCAGCTCTTAGATAAACCCTTTTAAAGATGTGATTTTGATATTATATGTACTGTATTAGAATATATTTAGGCTGCCTGTTATCACAGTTTGTCTGCATGGAATTTTCTGTGGCTCCATGTGTATCTTTAAAATCATTGACCAATGTGCAGTGAGGCAAAGGCCAATAGTGAATCGGTTTGTGTCATGTCTACTTTTCTGCTTGACTTCCTGAAATCAGTCCAGTGTTAACATTAGCTAGCAAGGCCACACAGTGGTAAGCCTTCTCTATCTCTTTCTCTCACTGTGTGTATGTGTGTTTCTGTTTCTCTCTAATAAAGAGAGAGAGAGAGAGTGAATAAGATATAGAGACAAAGGGAGAAAGAAATCTATGTCTCATGCCGTTGCTATTATTAGATTTCTCCTTTTCCAAAAGAACCTACTGCTGTGCATGATTTATCCACCTAGAAAGGATACAGAAATTAACATTTCTGTCATGAAACCAACATTCACTTTATCTCAGAGGGGAATTTGACTTTTTGCATCAAATCAACTCAATCTTTAGCCACTGTTTGATCCTCATATTGTTGTCTTTTACATAAAAAAGATAGCACAGCGATGGCTGTTGCAGATAAAATGGATCACACACTGGATCACATGGAGATATTTAATACTGTATGCCAGACACAATTACGGGGCTTCGAGAGTTGCAGTGTATTTGTAATATTCCTAATGGCACCATATAAAACACTCTACACTGCCCATTCAGATTCTTGGCCTCTTGTGGCTGAGGTGATTTCATTGGAACAACCTGTAGAGTTCAGGCTTACTCTTAATATTTTTTTATGCTTTATTTTTTTGTCTTTTCTCTATTTTAAATATAAGTTGTATCTCATCCTATATACTCTAATTACAAGTCAGATAGATAGATAGATAGATAGATAGATAGATAGATAGATAGATAGATAGATAGATAGATAGGTAGATTTTTGCTTGTCTAGTTATTTTCTTTGTGTAGTTAATTTCACTTGCAGTAAGAATTGTTAATATTGATCAAGGTAAAAGAAATGGTAATGTTGGACTGTAGGTCCACCGCTTTCATACAGACTGACATATATCAGCATCTACTTGATGGATTGTCATTTGATCTGGACATTCATGGTCCCCAGAGGATGAATCCTACTGAATTTCGCTGATCCCTGTCTTTCATTCTAGTTCCATCATCAGGTCAAAATTTTCATCTTATCAATTTATGAGCAAATACCTGCAAAACTAACGACATTTGCATCAGCGTTAGTTGTACTATGTGTTGAGTGCTAATTAGCTTAGCTAAAGTTCAGCATGCTAACTGGCTAAAGTAAGATGTTGAACATGATAAACATACCTGCTGAACATCATTGTGAACATGTTAGCATGCTGACGTCAACATTTACCTCAAAGTTCTGCTGTCCCTATGTACACCCTCTCAGAGCCACTAGCATGGCTGTAGATTCTTAATCTTGTTCCTATTAATACAGCAAAATTAATTTCTTGTACGTAATACAGTCTAACTTAATGCCAAAAAAACTGTGGCTGTCTGTGGTCACCATCTTGGCTTCATCGTCTTCTCTTCCTCCCTCTAGGGAAGCCATCAGCCTGGTGTGTGAGGCTGTTCCAGGGACCAAAGGAGCTCTGCGGAAGAGAAAGGTACACGGATGGACAGAGAGGGAAGGAGGGAGGGAGGGGTGGAGAAATGCAAGTGATCGCCACACTGAGAGAGCTGAGAAAATGTATGTTCGTGAAATGTACAGTAGGTAGAAAAAGAGGAAACAACATTAGATATTCATATATCCTTCCGCGTTCTATATATAGCATCGCCTCAGTAAGTTTTTTTTTTCCCCATCCATCCTTTATGTTAAAAAAGAGGGAAAACGGACAGATAGAGAGAGAGAGAGAGAGAGATGAGAGAGAGACTGTACTCAGAGAGGAGAGAGGGTGAGGAGAAAGGAGAAGATGAAGAGGTATGGGACTGTGTGTGCGTGGGTGTAGTTCCAGCCCACGATGCATTGCACACCGCACACAGTGCTTAGTGACTCATGTAGTGCACAATATCTGTGATCAGGAGGCTGAGCTACTGTGTGTGTGCGTGTGTGTGTGCTCGTGTGTATGTTTGTGTGAGCGTCTGTCTTCTGTGTGCATGTGCTTGGACATGGTGTGTGTCCACAGCGTGTGAGGAGACTGTGTCTTAATGTGGAGTGTGAAATGAAGCATTGCTCTGCTCTCTAGAGCTCGTTCAAATGTCAGGGAAGAGCATATAACACGAAATCAGCGCTGACTAGTTTCTCTCTCAGCATAGATATAAGATATAAGATAATATCATTTTGTGCAAACGCACACTGAGATTTCTGAATGGGTTTGACTAAATTAATTCTGGCCTCTTTGCCTCTTCTCTTTATTAAAATCACTATTCACAACAATATTTTAAGTAACTTCATCTCATTATACATTATTAGATGAAAGTTCCGTTTCCCAAACTATAATCAATACAAACAGAAGATTTTTTTTTTTTCCCTCTGTATTCATTCATTCGTGGTGAAATGACGCATCAATGAATAATCCTCCTTAAAGGCATAGTTTGCCATTTTGGTAAGCAGGCTTCTTCTTTAAGAGTCAGATGAAAAGATTGATACCACTTGCATAATAGGGAGACTGTAGTCAGTAGTTGGTTAGCTTAGCTTAGCTTAGCTTAGCTTAGAGACTGGAAACAGGGGGAAACAGCTAGCCTGATCTGTCCAAAGATAATAAAGTCCACCTACCAGCCAGCCTCAACTAAGGCATGTTTACACTTTGTCCAGCTTAAACAAGTGAGATACTGTATCTTGGTAAACATCTTGGCTTTCCTTTAATTTCTTTTCTTTGTGTCTGTCTGTGTCCTCCTCTGATCCTCTCAGCCACCGTCCAAAGTTCTGTCCAGTATCCTGGGCAAGAGCAACCTGCAGTTTGCTGGCATGTCCATCAACCTAAATATCTCCACCAGCAGCCTCAACCTAATGACCCCCGACTGCAAACAGGTCAGTTGACAACCTTTAACAGTGCATACATGTGATAGTGTAGTACATTTTTAAAAAAAATGGCACCATTGTGTTAGAAGGTCAAGGTTTTAACCATGCATGTCCTTAAGGTGGTGAAGTGAAAAAAAGACTTTTGTTTCCAAATTTAGGGTGTCACAATAAAGTAAATCTTATTTTTAGCCATTTAAAAGGAGAATTTTTTTTCTCTAGAATGAAGGATGTCTGTTAAAGGAGGTTTATGTAATAAAAGAGCAGTTAAAAAAACAAGATGAGCAAGAGACAAGACATCTACTGATGTTACTAGAATTACCAGAGGAAGTTGGCACATTGTGCGTTTTTCTTTTTACCCAGTTATTTGTATGATAAAGTAGTGAGTGGTCAGTGCTAGTGTCATGTACTGCTCACTACCCCAATGTCATTCTCAATACTAACAGCAGATGGTGCCAAAGTAGCAAAATAATCCAAATCATGTTGCACTGCACAGAGCAACTCACTCAAGACAGAATAACATATTTCTGGTATTACTTCAGTTTATCATAACTTAATCAGTTAATCAGCTTATCATTGCAGCTCCATACATTTGTGTGGAGTCACAGAAATGTAGGTTAATGTATATGTATTGTATGATTTTACTCCTGACAGATCATAGCCAACCATCACATGCAGTCCATCTCCTTTGCATCAGGCGGAGACCCTGTAAGTAACTGAACCGTGTCAAAATAACTGGCATCTCTGTTTTGTGATATTTAAACTTAAACTACTTCATAACAAAAAGATTTGACTCACTGATACAGTTAAAAAAAACATTTTTGCAAAGGTCATATTGTCATCCTATCAGTATTAATTTTATTTTTTTTTAGAGGACACTTCCAGTCAGTACATGTATTTACAGTGCAGAGCAGCATATGTCATCATACTGTGTAGACCAAGGGTCCGTAATTAAGTTTATCAGCACTGTTCAGTGGGAGGCCAACATAGTTTTACAGGCACGGTGAGATGCAGCCCTATATGTTGTCTTTTTTTTCTAGGATTCATTAGAAATCTATTATTTTATCTCTGAATATTTTGTTTCTTTTACACATGAAACAGATTTATAAAGCTGTCTTATTTCTGTTAGCAAGAGAGTGATAACAAAGTACAGCAGCTTATGTTACTGTGAAACCCATTTTCACTCATACACACATGTATGTTAGACTGCTCCCTGTTTGTGTTTGAGATGCACATCATTGATTATATTGTTACAAGTTCATGGTAGTTGGTATTTACACAAGCTTGTTATTTGTTATTTAAAAATATGCAGAATTTTTGATACAAGATATGAAAAGGAAAACTTCAGCCTTTATCAGGGGGGCAAACATTAAGATCGCGTGTCATGTTTCTGTCATTGGAAGGCTGGATCGGGCCCACCGGCCACTATTTCCCCACCACTAGTGTAGATCATTTATTTAGTCTACTTATTAATTACTGTGACTGTGACTGTAATGACTCATTATTATGCTTACTCTGACCAGTGACCTGTTCCCAAAGATTTTCTCAAAGAAAAAGTTTCTATCTCCTTAAACATGTCAACAAGGATAACAACCAAATACCCAACTTATTTTACATTATTAGTTATTCCATATTCGGAAAGTATGAATTTCTACTTTCCTATCACTGTTAACAATAAACTAATGAACCAATACATGAGTGACTTCAGAAGAAAAAAAGGTTATGATATTAATGTATGGTGTTTTATACTTGGTAGTTATTACAGCTGTTGTAAGGTGTGTCCTTTTGTCTTTGTCTTTTTTAGGACACGACAGATTTCGTTGCCTATGTAGCAAAGGACCCTGTTAACAGAAGAGGTAGGTGTTCATTCCTTTAATACTCTCTAGACTGTCTCATATGTCACATGAAACATGTTGCTCATTAAAATCCGTTGCTCTCACTCTCATCAGCATGTCACATCCTGGAGTGCTCTGATGGTCTGGCCCAGGACGTCATCAGCACCATCGGCCAGGCCTTTGACCTTCGCTTCCAGCAGTACCTGCAATGTCCCTCAAGCAAGCTGTCCTCAACACATGACAGGTGAGGTGTTTAGGACACATTCATAAAAACACACAAAAGATAACACATTAACTAGTATTAAATTTCATGATGAAACCATGTTTTTCCCCAGGGTATTAAACATGGAGGAGTTACCATGGACAGAGGAAGAGGAGGAGTCAGCAGAACATCCTTACTATAACAATATCCCTGGCAAGATGCCACCCCCTGGAGGCTTCATCGACACCCGTCTGACCAATCAGAATGCAGCACCTGATGGATGCCAGGTACAACAGAACATAATTACTTTAGTTCACATGTGGACTCACAGTGCTTTGACAGTTTTGATCACTTAACTAAGATCAAGGAAAACATTTATACACTTTTGCCATTTCAGTTCTGGTCTGGTTTGTGTTCACACAGGCTTTATTTTTCTGCCACGAACCAAGAGATACATGGATGCACATTGGGCAATTAAATTCCGCTGATTGATGAGTCATGCAAAACTTTACTGCTTCTTTTGTGTCTATTTATGCTCTGTGATCACAAAAGAAATTACTGATTATGAGCATTATTGGTAAGATTAGACTGTAAATTGACCATATGTTATGAATAATGACAAACAGGACCTGGAGACAGGAACAAAAAGAGGATTTTTGTTGCTATACAAGACGATACTATGAAGGCAGATTCATTCACTCATGCTGAGATCCATATGTGTTACCATGGTTACCAAATCATTTGAACGGTACATTGACACTGGCATAGATCACTAGGAAATTGCTTCCTGAACAGTTCACAGATAGCGGATGGATTTAATTGTTTAGTTTCTGAAATCATTTTAAATTCACATACATCATATAATATAGGTTAGTTCACACCACAGTCCACTTGGGGGTGTACCGAGTTCATTTTAATGGAATCAAAGCCGATGTGACAGTGGCCTTAATCTCAATATTTGCTCATTACATGATTAATATTGAATTACTTTTTATGTGATCTCATGGGATCTATTTCTTAATTCAGAAATGTCTTAAATATCCACGGTGTGTCTGTATGTCATCAGATGGGCCCAGGTTCAGTAGATCAGACATATTACCAAGGGCGGCACTGTGGAGAAAACTGGGGAGATGAAAGAAAGCCCATATTCATACAACAGGGTAAGCAAATCCATGCTTCCCGCTACTTAAATACAAAGGATGTGTTCAATTTTGCAGAATTTCATCCGTTCATCACTAAGACTATGATTGTTTCTCCAAATGTCTAGGTTCATTTGATATAAGCAGTCTGCCTGAGAGTAAAGGTCAGGCACCAAAAACAGCAGAGATGCCCACGTATGTGAACACCCAGCAGATTGATGCCCAGGTGCTCGCAGCACTCCAGGCAGAGGCAGAAAATGTGACAAAGGGCATGGCAGCCGCAGCCAAAGAGAGCCCACAGAAGGACCTGTTTGACATGAGTGAGTCGTGGTTGGCATGTTTCATGTTAAAGTTTCATTTTCTTTTGTGTAGGTGCTTTGAATAGTGGATTGGGAAGTACTCACGTATTTAAACTACTTTGAAGTATCAGTTTTTACATAGTTCAGTACTTTTTTTATTCAGTTCACTGTGTACTTACTATGAATTCAAGGCAAAGCACATTTAAAACTCACCTGCTGAAGCATTACATCAGAGTTCTTAATTATAGAGGTTTCCTAGCTTTTGTTTCCCAGTGACTCTGGTGTGACATTATAATAACATCATGTCAGTATGAAGACAATAGAAGGATGGTTTTAATGTCAATGTACAGCTTTTGTCTTTTCTCCTTTCAACTTGCACTTTAGCTGTGCTATTATTATACATGAAAGATTAGTTACATAAAGACGTGTGTACTATGTATGAAGAATCCATGACACAAATTACATGTGAGCAGTCAGCTATACGGTTCAAAAGTGAACTGTTATTATATGAACTTTAAGGTCCTCTACTAACAAACACCAGCACTTGTACCACAAAAGAAATTCACCATTTAATCAAATTTGATACAGATACTTGCAAATACCGTTCAGAGGAAGTTCCTGGGCTTTACACTCAGCTGTATGTTTTCCCCTGTATCCATGTCCTGTGCACACCAGTTTCCTCTAAAGGTCCAAACACAAGCACACAAGATTATTTGGTGATTCAAAGTTACCTGTAGGCATAATTTTGTTGACATGTTACCATTGTAATGGACTGGCAACTGTCCAGCTTGTGCAACACTGTGTCTACAAAGGTAAAAGGAACCCTGTGGAGTTTTCTTGTAAATTCAGTTTTTTGTTTGTATTGGGTGCAACACTATCAAAAGCATTCTGTGTATTCTTGAGGGATAAAAATGTGTTTAATGCTGTAGGACGTTAAGTCAAAAACTGTGCTCTAGATATCCTTCCTCTCATGATTGATTGTTTTGGCATTGCCCTCACCCATACCAGAGCCCTTCGAGGATGCTATTCAGTCTCAGTCACATCCACCATCCCAGGGGCAAGCCCAGCCCCAGATGTCCAGTCTTCACAAGGCAGCATCAGTGGACAGCTCGAGCCCTCTTCTTGTGCGCTCACTGGCCTTCCGGGCGCAGGAGGAGCTGGAGGGCCAGACGTGGTACCATGGCAAAATGAGCCGACGTGATGCCGAAAAATTACTGAAAGAAGACGGGGACTTCCTGGTCCGCAAGAGCACTACCAACCCAGGGTCCTACGTACTGACGGGCATGCATAATGGACTTGCCAAACACCTACTGCTGGTGGACCCTGAGGGCACGGTAAGATGGGGTTAAAAGACATGTAGAGTGTGTTTTAAAGGAGATACTGTAGAGAGAAATTACTGATTTGTGAGGGTGTCAGCGTGTGAAGGTGAAGTGAAGGACTTTTCATTGTGAAAGAAACAGAAAGGCTTATAACATCTCTTTCTCTTCTTAAAGGTACGGACAAAAGACCATATATTTGACAGCATTAGCCACCTTATTGGCCATCACCGTGACAACAATCTGCCGATTGTGTCAGCCGGGAGTGAACTATGTCTCCTACAGCCCGTTGGAAGAAAACAGTGATGCTTGCAATGCCTGATGGGAAATCGGAAGCTCTGAACAGTCTCTCCTACCATCCTGAAACTTGAAGACGAAACATGAAGAGAAGATGCGTAAAGGCTGTGAGCTCTGACAGTGTTTTTGGGAAAAATGGCCCACAGTTACTTTGCTGGAGGCACTGGAAGACACAAGATTTGTTTAAGAGAAAAAAAAAAATTTATAGAACTGTTATTATTTTGTTGTGATGACTGAAATGCTATATTTTTGAGAAGACATAGGTGCATTTGGACATACTATCTTGATTTGGTGTTTTAAAAGACTAAAAAAAAAAAAGAGTTGTTCTTGTAGTTTAGATTAAATGCAAATCAAACCTCAAAGAGGTGTTAACAAGAGTATTTTAGAATAAAAACCTGAAATTTTAGTTTTGTCTGTCAAGCACAACCACATTTCTACAGGAACTGTTGGCTAAGAGGTCGGAAATAAAAACAGTTTGGACGACAAATGCTGTTTATAATGAATTACTTTAGGAAAAAAAAATGTCCTTTAATCTCACCAATAGCGTGACAGCTCACTCAATTAGTCACTATATGAAATCTGCTTTTATCGAGGATTAGAACTGAATGTGTTTTGCTTTGCAGTAGTCACAAAGTGTTGGGGTGCAAACAGACATCCTTCATAGTGCTGTCAATGGCTTTAAAGATAACCTTTTTTTATAAAGTATTTTCTTGTGTCACAGTCGCATGACTTAAAATCAACTGTTCTTGTGGACATTGTTCGTAGACCTTGATGCCCCTTTATTTGAAAGAGGTGCTTGTGTATGCTGACACTGTAAAATATTTATGCTTTTTAACCAGGGATTGTTTCTGAATTGGTTTTCTCTGGGTTCTTCTTTTAGGTGTGTAGTCAATGATTAGTTTTGGGGCTTGAGTCATGCAATGGATATTCTCACATCCTTAATGAACATTTTCGGCTTTTTGTGAACTTTTAAAAATTATTATTATTATTATTTATTGCTATTATTATTTGAGTGATCACAAATGAATAGCACAATCAGAAAGTTAGATCAGTTAGATCATCTGTGTCAGTTGTACCAAGACAAATTACCAATGTGTTGAGAGGTAATTTACTCTTTTTACTCACAAGGCTTAATTAGACCAGTGTTGAGTACACATTGTGCACCCAATACAGAATGTTCAATATTAGATCACCTTCACTTGTTGATGTTAAACAAAGAGATTTTATTTCTCAACGTGCCAATGTCTTATGGCAAGATTGCTTTATTACCACTAGGTGTCATCACAGAAATACTTGTTTACCCCAGTCACTCACTTCACTTTCCTTATTTCATCACTTACTAGTAGTGGAGGATGCTATCTGACTGTGTGTTGCTTATAGTACTACAGTACATGGGAAAATCCAACTCTTAGACCCTTTTTAACCATTGTAGCTTGACATTTGCCTTTTGCAGTCCACTGTACACAATCGTTCCTCAGAACAGTTTACGGTATTTAGGTTATACAGACTGTTTTTGTCGAGTGTGAATCAAAATTTTGGAAAAGCTTATAGAAATAGTACACAGCAGTTCTGGCAACAGACTTTTTAAATGCTCTCATCCTTATTATTGTCAGTACTCTGATGGATACCAAATGAATGGGGCATTGTATTTGATATGCACTGGACCACTTCAGTTGAACCAAAATCAGCATGTGTTCAATGAGTTTGACAAGACAGATGCAATGTAATATAACGTGCCTGTATTTTGCTGCAAGAGGGAGTGTACAGTACATGCATCTCACAACAACACATATTTAGCAAAGAGCAGTATTGGGATTGTTATAAAAAAAATAAATAAATATATCCACCAGATCCATTTTGGTTAAAGCCGATTAAGATTAAGAATTTCCTCCTTGATTCCTTGTGTCCCATGACCCAGTTTGCTTCTCAGGATTCCTTTGAGGAGAGCGCATGAGAAAATGAGACGAATATATTGGTATTAGAAAAAAAGGACACAAAGAATCATTGACGAGTGTTTTTTTTTTTTTTTTTTTTTGACTATTATCTGCCATCAACCTTTAATTTGTCCGATTCTTTGTGACATAATTTCATCAAATCTAATATCTTGGGAGATGGAATAATGCGCTAAATTTTTAAAAAAGCACTCCGCTAGTGTCAAGAATTATTTTGAGATCAGTGTTTGTTTCTAAAAAGCAAATTTGTAGAATCATCTTGGCAAAAATGTGCAATGTTTTGAACAAAGCATATACATATACAGCAGGAACAACTCCATACTTGAATCTCTCTGATAACATGATGATTAGCTGTGTGGCATAGAGAAATTATACAACCAAACTCGCTGGGACACAAATAAGAACATGGCTTCTCTCCAGATTTCTGTTGATGAAAATGTGCCTTTTATTTGTACAAATGGTGTTTTTATTTCTCTTTCTCTCTCTTCAAAGTGCAATAGCTGATCTTCGATGGGGCATGCCTGTTCACTAGAGGTTGTGTTTCGCCCTGCTGCGTGTTGCTGCTTGAGACTACTGTTTTCTCTCTCTCTATCTCTGTCTCTTTATCTCCCTCCCTCCCTCTCTATTATATATAATAAATGTATCATTTCCAGATTCTAAGTATAAATCTTTGTCAGAGGGAATCTCACAGAAATTCACTATTTTGGAACAGGTACAGAAAAAAATGGAAATAAAAACAAAGAGACGAGTCCAAATGATGTTTACAGATTTAATCTTTTGGTTGTATGGGTTTATCATTATTCTGTATGACTGTTGGCAATAAAACCGTGAATGTGTAGAATCTCTCTTGTATGTTCTGTAATAACCAGTAACACATTTTGTTTTATGGTAGATGCAGCATTTAGACACAGTCACCACAATTTCTCCTAAAATCTTAAGGGGTTGGTTCATCCACA
Organism: Trachinotus anak; assembly: GCF_046630095.1. Lineage (NCBI taxonomy): Eukaryota > Metazoa > Chordata > Actinopteri > Carangiformes > Carangidae > Trachinotus > Trachinotus anak. Next base: position 7,515,876 of record NW_027273879.1, on the reverse strand, counting down.
TTGAAAAAAAAAAAAAAAAAAAAAAAAAAAAAAAATATATATATATATATATATATATATATATATATATATATATATATATATGTATTTCTCTCACTTACTTCAATGGTATCCACTCGTAGTTTTACTTTAATTTGTCCAGATCTCTGCCTCCATCCCAGTAGAACAGAGGTGAACAGAATTTCATTTTAGGTACTGAAAGCACTAAAAACAAGATTTTAAAAATACATCCATAAAGTGTTCTTGTAATTCTGGATAATCCACAGAACACACTGTCAAAGGTTTTAATACAAAACAAAAAAGTTCTTGTGAAAACTGTTCAGAGTGAAATGTGTTACCCTGTGGAGCAGAGGAGCTGTTTCTGGAAAGATGTTACTGTACAATTGTCCAGATGTTATTTTAATGCTGTGTGCTCCACAAACACAATTTGAGCTGTGTGGCTAGATGCCATTATAAATAAGTGAAAAGTGTTATTTGTATTTTGGGGGTGAACCAACACTTCAAGTTATTTTCTCTGAAGTGTGAGGAAGGCACCACACATGAAACAAAGCAGAACTGCGCCCTCTACTGGCCACACGAGGTGATCAACATCAATCATCCTTGCACTGTACTTTTACTTTATTGTGCCAAAGCTAATATTTTGCATCATATATAAACAGCTGCCTCTAGCTAACTAGTTCTAGTTCACATGCAGCATTCACATGCCTCTCAAGACTTCAGTTCAAAAGTTTCATGCTGTGATACTAAACTTTTCCACTTGTGGAATAATCAGATAAAAAACACACAAACACACATTTTAATGAGTCAAAATTTGTGACTAAGATAAGGAGTGATGATATTCTGTACTGAACATGCAGCATATTGCAAAAATATCCAATCAGCATTGACGACTACCAATATTAACCAGCAGGTGGAGCCCTGGTATCACTAAGAACTACTGCTGTTAAATGCACTGCATCAGTTACATGAATTCTCTGCAGAGGTAACAAATGCAGGTCTTTCATTTTGAACATGCTATTGATAGAATGAAAAAGATGACACGTCTGACTCTTCAACATGTGTTTTTATCTCAACTATACTATTTATAATGCAGTTAACAGTTTTTTTATAACAGTAACTGCACAGCATTCTGTAGTATTACTGAGTGAATACCAATTCACAGAATAGACTGCACAGAATAAATAACTTCAGTTGTTTATCATTACACTAATAATTGTCTACAATCATTCATCGTTACATAGTTTTTGCATTACTATAATTGCACTTTTTTTTTTTTATTAATTGCAGGTGACATTTTCCCTTCTTTGTCTTATTTGAGGTACAGGGGTACATTTTTTTCTGTCAAGGTTAAGAGCACCATTAATTCACAAATCATCATTGTCATGTATCTCCAAAACATTTGTCTGTTAGTTTTTTGAGATCGTGGTTCTCATGCAACAGTGATGAAGTGTGACCTGTACTTGACAAAGAGGCTAAACTGAGTGCACCATTGACCACATTGGCCTCGCACATCAATCTAATGTCAAGAGCAAACATTTTAATGAGTTCTCTGATTATGGATGATGCAGATGAATCAATATTAAGCACAAACGTGAAACAGCTGTCCTGCAGCCAGGCCTCAAGTCCACACTTCATTCAAGAAATCCATTATTCTAGATCAGTCAAAACTCCTTCTCATCATTATTTCTGTCCATTGTGACCACTACGCGGGTCCACGAGGATATATTAGGACCACCCTCACCTTCTTACTGTGGATCACTTGCTGCCTTCTTTCAGTTTCTTGCATCACTCTCAGAGACAGCCTGGGCGGCCCCTCCTGCCACCACTGAGACCTCGCCAGGGGCAGTGTCCGTCTCCTGTTCCTTCCCTAGCTCTGTCTGCCTGGAGCCCTGCTGGTTCTGGTTGGGGTTGTTCTGGCTACTCCATGACTTGCTCCTGCTGCGGCTCGGCTCCAGAGACTGCCTGTTCCCACTGCCATTTACAGAAACCTTCCCCCTGTAGCAAATGCCACACACCAGACCCAAGAAGGCCCGTCTCATCTCTCGGCTGGCCAGAGTGTAAATTATTGGGTTCATGGCTGAGTTGAGCACAGCCACTGCAATGAACCAGTCAGCCTTGTAGAGGATGGGGCAATGCTGCCCACACGCCACATCCACCAGAAGCACAATGAAGATGGGTGTCCAGCAGGCGATGAAGACCCCAACTACAATGATGACGGTGCGCAGCAGGGACATGGCATGCTCAGAGTTGCTGTGCTTGCTCACCTTTTGGCTGCTGGACTTGACCAGGATGTAAATTCGGGCATAAAGGACTGACATGGCCAAGAGCAAAACCATAAAAACTGTGATACAGAAAGCTACATATTTCTTGCTGTAGAGAGGGAGGACTGTGGAGCAGTCTGGGAGGTTGTCCAGGCAGTTCCAGCCTAGAATAGGCAAAGCCCCGAGAGATATGGCAATCAGCCAGCAGGTCCCTATCAGCAGAAACACTCTGTAGTTCTTGTTGGCATCATAAGGCCTCATTTTGATCATAGTCAGGTGTCTCTCTATAGCAATAGCCAAGAGACTGAAAATGGAAGCACCAAGTGCCACGAACATGCTGCCCTCTCTGACAAACCAGAGAGCAGGTGAGAGCTGCAGGGTCTTCTCTCCTGACAATAGCAGGTTGACCAGGTAAGCGACACCAGCCAGCAGGTCGCACAGCGCCAGGTTGCCGATGAAATAGTACATGCGGTTGTGGAACCTGTGGTTTCTCCATATGGCTACCAGCACGGTGAGGTTCTCCAGGACGATGAAGCTGCAAATGATGAGGAACACAATGGTTTTGGGGTCCACCGTGCCAGGGCTCGTGCCAACACCAGGCCGGTGGTCCAGCTTTCCTGTGTGGTTGTAGTGGAGGTATATTTGATGGTTGATCATCTTCAAAGCACCGACCGCTGACACTGGATGTCAGAAGTGAGCTGGGAGTCCAGTGTCAGCAGATCCACTGTGTTAGACTGCGGGAGAAGATCTGAGTGTTGAGACAGAGAGCAGCCAATTTATTGTTCAGTGTTGTTATTAGTCAGTAATACAACAGTTCGTGATTTTGTCTGATGGATTTCAACTGAATAGTCTGGTTTTATATGAAAACAAAATAGCATTAAATCTGACAATCAACTTCATGAAACTAAAATAAAGGAAACATGGTCTGAAGAAAAAAAAAAAAACTATGACGCTGTTAGTTTGTTTGTTTGTTTGTTTACACACACAACATTGGACCATTTCCCAAAATGAGAAGTATCGAGAGGCTGGTTTAACCATACAAACTAATCTTTCCTCGGCTTTTCAGACGTGACATTAATTTAACTTTGAATCACAGTCACATACTGTAGTTAAATGATTGAGCTCCCTCACTTAATCAGCCTGCCAGTCCCGTTTCCCCAAATGACAATCTTAACACAACTCACCTCAAGATGCTCGCAGTTCGGGTTTATTGGAAAGTTAAACTCACATCCATGGACATGCATTTCGTTGCTGAGTCGTCATTTCTCCGTATTTCCGATATTTTGGCTCGCTGCGTTGAGTCCCTCTCGCTCGGCCAGAGGAGGAGAGCAGCTCCTCATCTTTTGCTGATCTCTAAACTCCGGAGTTTTTCGACAGTTGGCTGGAAGTCACACCCCTCCCTCCTGCTTCACCCCGGGCAGGGGGAGCGGAGAGGCTGGGGCGGCTGCTGCCTGCGGGGTCACTTCAATTCATCAAGCATATGAAAGCCAGGAGGTGCGTGGAAAGTTTGCTGAAAGATACGTTGCAATTGTAGAAATGATATATTTATTGCAGATATATTAAAGTCCGCCAGGCACATTTTTTAGTTGTCGGTAAGAAACAGGTAAGAAACAAACAAACGAAAAAAACAAACAAACTAAACAACAAAATAAAATAAAAATTGAACTGAGAATAGGCGAGCAACTGAACTAAAAATAAAACCATAAACTCCAATACCTCTTACTTGCACATCTAGCTAACTTCAACAAAAGCCTGCAGTCTGTAGAAGCAGATTTTTTTTTCTGCTGTGCATCTACTTGACACGGGGGCAAAAAAAGAGAAAAAGAGTGTACATTATGCTGTAGGAGTTTAGGTTAAGATGACTGCAGCCCATCCTTTGTTCTGGTCATTCTGTCATGACCTCATATCCAGGAAGGATGGGCAGGGCTGGCAGCAAGAAGAAGGATTCAGGGCGTCCGAGAGGCAGAAAGACTGATGATGACTCTTTAAAATAGATGTGACGAAGTCCAATCTAAACTGTGGAGACTTTAAGACTTCCCTCACTCAAACTAAAATGAACAAAATGTGACTAAATCAATAAACTTCAATTCCAAACAAAAGAACTCACACCAAGAATAACCAGGTCATGAGCACTGTGCACTGCATGTGTGCCACAATGACTCAAACTCTAAGAATCTTATTGCTTTACTTTATACAGTGCCACACATTTAGTGCGCTTGCAATTTTCCCCAAACGAAGCACATACTGTACTGTATCACAGACCAAATCATGAAACAGTAGATCTATTCCAGTGTTTGCGGTTATTAACCCAGAGGAATGTTCTGTGTGGTTGAAGAAACAGCTGTGGTCTGGCATTGGTCCATTAGCATTGTTACAGTCACAATTCTCAGTAATTTCCTGCAGGTCACACTGTGCCAGCAGCATTGGGAAAATCTCAGGGAAAAAGCTAAATAGTTACTTTGGACCCGCAGCAAATCTGGGACCAATCACAGCGTGGGTCTACGTAAAGGCAGCTGGATTAACAGACCGGGAACATGGTTGGAAAAACCTTGGGTTTTTCAGCAAACTACAGTGATGTGGGGCTCACATCTGCATTTACATAAACTTTGGGCCAAATATGAAACCATCAGCAGTACAAACCCATAATATGTGGTTAGAGTTGAGTCTATGTGTATGTGTATTCATAGACTACTGAAGAGGAGCAAGGGTGGAGGGTTTTCACTTTTGCAGGACCACCCTCACTAAGATGTTACTTTGTGGGAAGCTGCTTCTTTGGTTTAAGCAAGGCTGAATTTTCCTGTCATCTTTGTCAGCAGGACGGTAATTAAAGTTCTCTATAGGTGTCATTTTCCAGCATCAGGAGCTGCACGTCTCCCCTAAATCATCAATGCACCAGACGTGTGATCTCCTTGTATTACAATGCCATATCATTTAAATATAAACCTACAAGCTGCAACCCCTCATTTGAAAGCACTGTACAATATAACCTTCCTTCCCTCGGAGTAGCTGGCCTCACAGCTGGTAAAACCATTCCTCAGGGAAAGTTTCCACTGCTCAACTACAGTCCTGGAACTTATACGGTGTACAGTTTCTGCGTGACACTATTAGTGGTTGGATGAAGTATTCACATCCTTTATGTTGAGCTACGTTCATAAAAATAGTAGTAAAAGTCCTGCATTAATATTTCAGTGTTAAGTATCATCAGGATGGTGCTCTTAAGAATTAAAAGTAAAAGGACTAATTATGCAGCAGAGTGGTGTATTATTATATAATTATTACTACCAATGCATTAACATGTGAAGCAGTGAAACTGCAGCTATAACTACTACTAGTTTCTATACTGTTATATATTTTGATATAAAGCAAATAGCTTTAAATTTGCTTACAGCACTAAAGCACAGGGCCCTTTATTGTATCCGGCCATTCTCATTAGTTCTCTGCATTGAATGAGAGGGTATCATGTTACCAGTCAAATAAACTGCATCATAATCAATTATGAATGTCCTTATAATACCTTATACATGTCAGCACTTGTAAATGCCTTAAATGCTCTATATCTACATCCACAGACAACTAGCAGATCCTGTACAAACCTATTTAAAGAAGAGAAAATACCATGTTTCCTCTATCTTATCCTCAATCACTGTATTATATCTTATTGGATAATCATATGTTTTGTATGAAAAAACTTTCTGTGATCCGCATGGTAACCAATATTTTCAACTGTCAAGTAAATGTGGTGGAGTAAAATGGACTTTTGTTTCTCAAATAAATTGGGATAGAGGTATTAAGTAGCATAAAATGGAAACACTCAAGTAAAGTGCAACGTCAGACACCAACGGTGGAAAAACTAAAAAATGAAACCATGGAGTGTGATAGATAAAATAGATTTGACTCAGAAATATTACCTTTTCTCTTCCCTAAACGTGTTTGTGCACAATCTGCTTGCTGCCTGTAGATATAGCTTTAGAGCATTTAACTAACAACTCTTGACTCAGGGCATACACATATCAAAATTTTCATTATTAATCCTAATGCTATGTAAAAGCAGGCGAACACACACATGCCAACATGTAGAAAGTATTCTAAGAACATGCATAATTGATTATGATGCAGTATATTTGACTGGTAACATAATAGCCTCTCATTCAAAGCAGAGAACTAATGGTTAAATGAGAATGACCGGATAGAATAAAGATAAGGGTCCTGTGCTTTAGTACTATAAGCACATTACAAAATCTATTTGGCCAGTGTCAGTGTAGCCATTACTTTGCCAGGGTTTGCCTTGTTCAAGCTCTCAACCCTTCATTAAAGTGCAAGAGCTAGGGTCAAAGCCGTGGGCAGTGGGCACATCCATGTGCAATTACATGAAAACCCTGCCTTTAATTTCACCCTCGCCATTTTAAGGCAAAAACACACCCCATGAGTCTGGGCAATAAATCTGAGGCGGAGTCCCCTCCTGCCCTGTGGCTTTGTGGCGGCAGTATTTCTAGACATGGCGGTCTCTTGCATTCAACTTAACAGAACAAGGCCTCTGAGACGTTTCTGAGGCATAATTTCAGCTGCGGCACAGTTTAGTCTAGATCTGCCAACTTTAGAAGGCCACACAAACAGAAATAGGTCTTAGGTTCTGTCATTTCCTTTCGCTGCTGGGATATTTAGTGCTCTTACCTTTAGTTCTTTCAATGTTAAGTGCAGCACTTTTAATTTTCCATTTGATTTGTTTCCAGCCGAGAGATTAATCGGACGGCTTTATTGAAGTTCTGCCAATGAGTCTGACTTCAATAATACTACAGTGGCTCTTCAACAGACTATCCAGTGTCAGACTGGCTGACATTCCCATACAAGCATAAATTTTATGGATTGAAATCACTTAACACTGAACATGGAAAAATACCCAGAAGCCACAGTTTTGCTGTATTGAACTCATTTTGAGGGCTTCCGTGATAATTGCATGGTTCCTGGCCAAGGTGACAGCCTGGTGTGCTGCATGTGGGTAAGAAACAACACATAATATTTTCCATTCATACAGTTTAATATATTAGCAGCCGATGCAAAGACTCAAAAACTGAACATTTACAACTGTCATGTGTAGAGTTTTTATTCATATTTGAAATATAGAAGTATAAGTCTATGTAGTACCACTATCTCATAAGGTGTCCCTTATGAAGCTTATACTGTAATTGTAATTAATGGCTTTATTATTCCTAATAAATTATTTACTAATGCTCTATGAATATGTTATATATAAGACCTTAAAATAAAATTAAATAAAAAAGAATAAAAAACTCCCACACGGTCATCACTACGATGCACTTATCTCTACTTATCCCCATCAATGTTTTGGCTGCCAGTTATACGACAGTGTTACAGATCAAGGCAATCAACTTGAGGCCAGTTTCAACTTTAAGACGTGTGCACATTATCAGGAAAACAAGCACAGACCAGAAAGAAGCTTCGAAAAATTAAAAGAAAAAAAAAAAAAGATATTTGAGATTCAAATTAGAGAAATAATTTTAAAAGTACAAATTTATACCTAGACCAATGAAGTTTCAATCCAATATTAAAGGTCAAGTAAATGAAGTGAAATTAATTTAAAATCTCGTTTCACTATGTGGAAAAATAAAACCAAGCAGCCCGAGAGATTTTTCACAACCTGGCAACCTAGAAGATGTTTTTATTAATGGCTTATAAAGAACTATTAAATGACTTATTAACTATTACTAAAGCCATTACTTATAAACCCTGTATAAAGGATGATTTATTAGATTTATTAATCATGATATTATCTTGAGGTCATTCTCAGTAAAGAGTGTGATGTTCAACACTGTCTATATTTGGCAATTAAACAGCTTCAGATGATACGACTTCCTTGAATTCCCTTCAATGACACTTGTGATATTATTTGAATACTGTCTTGAACTTATGATGAAAACTAATTTTGGTCAGTCAGGCTGCTACACCCGAACTGCATTAGGTTGCACACAAAGCCACTTCCTTCTCTTTTTGTTGAGTGCAATTGCATTGGCCTAGCAGACAGTTAATGTGAGTGTGCAGCAACAGTCCATTTATCACAAGGTTCAGCAATGCTTTCCTCTCTCAGGCCCATTAGGTCCACAGCACTCAGAGTTTGTTGTATTGATGTCCAGCGGCCACTGGTCATTGCCTGACTTACTGCTGAATGGATGGCTATTATATTGTCGTTAACCAGAGAGGAGTCTGGAGTCTGTGGAGCACAGGGCAAAGTTCATAGAGGGGCCCTAGCTCAACTTCAACGAATAATTTAAATATGTGGGCAAACCTATACTATCTGCAGTTTCACCACCTGCAGCTGAAGCAGTACTTTAACCCCCCTGCAGTCTTTGCTGACGTAGGGGAAAACTCTCATCATTTCAACCCACTAAAAAGCTATTGTTGTCTGTAGGTGTCATCACTACAGTCTAGCCACAGGACTATGTTCGTAAACTAGCTCTACCATCAGTTAACATACATCAACACGGAAACAAAAAAGGAAAAGTTTACATCATCCCTCATTTTGTTTAGCAAAAGCTTTTAAATCATTATCCTCTTATGAAACCAACAAAACAAATATTTCTAAAGTTTCGCTCTCACATTGCAGGTGAGGAAATTGTTGAGAGCCACATGAAATTGTTTACTTGGCTGAAAATGCATTTCAAATCAATGTTTCAATCATCCCTGCTGCTCATTTTCATTAATTTCTTATAGCCTAAGTGGTGGTACCATAAGAATGCATTTAAAACCATTGTTACGTCTACAAGACACCAGTGAAAGCCTCAGTTAACATGTTCATATTGCTTATTTGCACACGTCAGACAACTTTAGTTTTAAGATAATAAGATTGTCTGAAGATGATGTTTAGTTGGATCAATGTGCTCTATCTCCATTTACATCCACTAGACATCTAGGTGTTGTAACAGCCTGTTATGTGTTGCTGTCCAATACTATGCAACATTGTTATGTTCATTTTTCTGTGTCTGTGAGTACATCTAATAATGACACAGTTAAACTCAGAATAAAATATATTTTTCATTTAAGACCAAACATATCACCAGTATGATTCTGGCCAACCTTTCTCAAGAGAGATGAAGAAATATCTCTTATCTCTTCTCTCTATCGCTTCCTGTTGGTGGAATCGATAGAACTGCTCTTTAGCAAGCTAGGAACCTGGTAAGATGCATAGTGAAATGTACAGGAAATCATTATGGCTTGCCAGATTAAATGTAAGTGTACATACAGGAATACTACAAACTCCAGCGTGCATGCCAGTATATGTACCTCACATATCCACAGATTTCAAAACAAACACTGAACAGGTTTTTTAGTTGCTTGTGACCTGAATGACCGATGTAGGTGCTTTGTCCCTACCCACTGATGCAACCCATGGGTGCATCTCCTGAAATAGTGCCCCTTCATTGTCATGGTTACAGTAATACACATTTGGTTAAGCTTATGTAAGGTAACAGTCTGGTCAGGATTGGGCACAAAACCTACTTGGTTAGGTTCAGGTGGTTTTTATCTCTCTAGCAGCATTTCCTGCATGTTACCTAAATGAGGAAATAAGAATGATGAAACTACCTGAGAATTTGCAAAATTTTAAGCTTGTTAATGTTGCACCAAGAGAAAGAGAGAAAAGGGTGAGAGTCTACATATAAACTCTGATTATCAAGTGGTTGCATAAAAGGAGATTGGGGAATTAGAAAATAGTCCTCACTTATGTTTCAGACAAGCTCATTCATATGTACATGCTTCTTACGTTGGTTGGAGGTCAGGTAGTGAAGCCTGTTTTGTTTTAGTTTTTTGACATTCTGTGTCTGTATTATGGTGCTCTTCATCTGTCCATCACATGTGCTTGGACTTTCCTCCCAGTCTCAATCACCTGACCCCCCCACAAACACCTGCTCATCTGTCTGTCATTCCCCTCAAGTCCTGATTCCCACATCCACCTCACCTTTCCTATACCTCTATGAGCTCACACTATATAGGGTTATATATTGGGTGTTTCTCTTAGGTCTTCAGCTGTGTGTGTGTGTGAGTGTGTGTGTGTGTGTCTTGTTTCCGGCAAAAGGTGAATCTAGAAGAGGATCAAAATGTCCAATTGTTTTCTTTGAAAAATCCAAATTTAGCCATGCCATTAATTTAGGCCTAGTTCCCCGAAGGAGAACAATAGCTCACGCAGTATTGTCAGTTACTGTGGCACCGTCACTTCATCGTTAAAAATAGATACGAATAAACTATAAATGCAGAATCAGTCCTCATGGAGACATTCACTTTTACGGTCTCATTTTCTTGTGTATGTCTACAGATTGTCTAAATGCCACTGGTACATTGAATGGAGGCTTGAACTGACTGGTAACAACCGTGAAAATGCTCTGACCTTCCAGTATAGAGTTCCTGTATACATATTTCATTAGAAGCCATATGACTGGTGCCTTCCTGACCCTGACCCCCTCAGAACACACACACACACACACACACACACACACACACACACACACACACACACACACACACTTCAGTTCAGTCTGCTTGATAACTGTAGAAAGGTTGGAGTCTGAGTGATTGTCTGGTGCCAATGAACAAGTCTGAGAGGGCATAAACTGTCTGCAGCTGATGAAGATGCACATAATTTGTCTCACATAAAGTAAAACAGCACAATCACTGAAATCTATATAATCAAAGACCTTTCTGTCTGGTTCAAAAGTCACAAGAAATGAGACGTTTAAATGTACTTCTAAGAATCAGTTTCTGCTTTCTGCTGCAAGAAGCTATTTCATATACATGTGCAACAATAATCAAAGGGTTAGAAGAACATTTAACCATTTCATGTCATCGTCTCTTTTTCGCACACATTTATATTGTTGCAAAAGGGAAAAGAGCTTCCCTTAGCATTAATAGTATTAATAGTATTATAGTATTATTAATAGTATTAATCTTGTGCTAAAGTTTTCTATCAGCACCAAAATAATTGGAGCAGTCAGTACATTTGGAGCCGCTGATTTGTATGTCAGCAAGTTATTCTCTGATGATGTCATACATATTGTTCCTTGTGTGTGAGATCTTGTCTTGGCTTTCTCAAGGCCCTTTGTTTTGAAGGTGTTTCCTCATTGGCCCCTCAGAAACCCCGCAGAGAACATCAGACCGTGTTACCTTCAGTAGTCCCTGCGGTCTGACTTGTATTTGCATTGTGCAGCTGTATTGTCACACAGCTTCCTCAAAGGATGTCCCATTAGAAACGCTTTGTGTGTGCAAGCATAATACACACACACACACACTTCTATTTTACTTCTATTTTTGTGAGGACACTCATTAACGTAATGCATTCCCTAGCCCCTTACCTTAACATTCACAATTGAATGCCTAACGCCAAACCTTACCCTAAACCTAAGACTAACCCTAAAACCAAGTCTTAACCTTCAAATGCCCATTTGAAGTTGTGAGGACCAGGCACAATGTCCTCACTTCCCAAAAATGTCCTCTCTCTGTTGGGAAAATACTTTTTTTGGGCCTCACTATGAAGCATTTAGAAGTACACACACAAACACACACACACACACACACACACAGCAAGGACCACTGTGTGTACCAATGTTGGGCCTTAGAGGTCCATCAGGGTGATGTTAAGAGAGAGAGGAACCCAGAAAGGACCGCAGGTTAATGGGTCAGGAAGTAACACCTCAGGGAAGGGCTTGTGGTTCAGAAAGAAATGAACACACACTTCACACTTGGTCTTGTGGGTGTAAGTTTTCCAGTGGTAATTGTCTGTTCTTGACTTGCACTCCTAGTACATGCGTGGTCCATTAACAACAGTTAAGCATTGAATCATCTTCAGATTAGACTAATTAGATAATGACAAATTAGTTCCCCTATGTGTTATCTAAAAATATTTATGCCAAACACAGTGGAAGAAAGAAAAAATGTGTAATGAGATGTAACAATAGGCCTTTTTCATGGAAGACATTGTGTCATGTCCCAGTATGAACAGCACAGGTATAAATAACAAAACAAATTCAATTCAATTCAATTTTATTTGTATAGCGCCAAATCACTTTACAGGGTAAGGTCAAGACCTTACTTTGTTACAGAGAAAAACCCAACAGTTCCCACAAAGAGCAAGCGCTTGGCGACAGGGAGAATTACTGCTTAATCTCATTTAGCCGCTTCAGTGTGTGTGTGTGTGTGTGTGTGTGTGTGTGTGTGTGTTTTGTTTGCAAGAGTGTTGTGATAGTATGATTGAGGGCTGGAAGTGGGTTTGCACATGTGTGGAGGGGGTTAACAAGAGGGTGGGGGAAATATAATGTATAACAAGAAGAAAAGAGGAGATGTGAAACATACAGACATGGTTACTACATCACTGACTGACAAGCAAGACAAAGAAGGTGCTTGAAGAGTACATGGAGACGATGGTGTGTTATGTTATTATATACACCTGTGGTTTTCCTACTGTAACAAGTAAGAAAGTCTACTTTAAAAAAGACCTACTGTTTATATCTGTCCTCACAGATAGTATAGTATCAACATCCATATTGTATTTGTCTGTGATTATATTTCCCAAAATTTATCATTTAAGCTTGCATTTAATAGATTTTTTTTGCCACTTTGGGGCAGTGCAGAACCATAATCTGGCTCCATATGCGCTGATTGGTTCATTCTGTTCACCAGCTAGTTGGTATAACTAGGTTGGTTTAATCCAAGCTAGTTTTATAAAAACAGCCACTTACCACATCTGGTGCTGATGAACCAAAACAGCAATAGACCTTTTTCTATTCTGTGGCATTAACAGCCGCTCTGTTATATTTGAGTGCCCCAGTAAGTCATGACAGTGTGACAGTGAGCCAGCATGAAACACTATAACAGGACCCTGAAACTGAAGCAGCTAAACCTGGCTCCGCTGCAACTGATTCCGTTATTCACACCCAGGTTTTTCTTGCTCCAACACATCAGAATGTATTCTGTGCTTAAAGATGCTAGAGTATTCTGTGGAGGTGACGGGGACTGTAGAGCTGGGTTATACAGGTTTTTTTTTTTGCATTTTTTTCTTCATTAAGCTGGTCCTCAACAATATACAGTGCACATTATACTAAAATATTTGCATTCTGAACAGGACACTGGCAATGACGTTTAACACACTGATGAAAAGAAGAAGAAGAAGTAAAGATAAAACTTAAAATAGACACAAGATAACAGTTCATACAGCATAATTTCAAGTATCATCTGCCCAACTGAACCAGCAAAATGAGTGCTTTTGAGTTGGTGACATTTCAGTCATTTATTGACACATTTATCATAGCTTTGTGTTATACAAGATTAAGGGAAAGGACACTGACTAAATGAGCTCAGAATACATAAAGGTCCTTTTTCATTCCTTCAGTACAAATGGCTTCAGTCCCGTTTAATATTACACTTTCCAAACATAAACCTTATCAGCATCACAGTTAACCATTGCTGTAGGTGCCCAGTTTATCACAATAACTATCCATCATACCAATAAACCTTGTGCAAAGAAATATGTGAAACCCTCAGGAAGCAGCTGCTGCAGAATGCCTCTGCCCCAAATGAAAGGATGTGGTTTATGTTGTATGTATAGACCATGAACAGCTCTGACCACAGTACCTTTAGCTTTTATGTATTCCTTTTAACTTTATATTATTTCTATATAATTCAAACTAATATAACTTTTAAAAAGAAAAGAAACCAACACCCTTCTACTGCAAATGATTTTTGAGACTCATTTATGATGTCACCTATTAATGAGTAGTTATTAATTTAGTGCATTTCACTGTGAAGGTCTGAAATCAAATGCATCTTTGACCAACCATTCTGTAGAGGCCAAACTTAAATCTTTAGTGCCCCCCAGAGGGTTGAAGCCATATCTGCATGGTTTCAACCAGCCAATAAGACTGTATACACAGTACATGAAGGACAAATAAGAGGAAAAGAAAACAGTGTGTTCATAATGTGATGTTACACCACATGACTCCGGAGCATTTTCTGTGCTCTTTGTAATGAGTCTCCAAGTGTGTTGAACTCAACTGGAGGGATGGACAGACACCTCGGGAGGCGGCTGACTCGACCCCAGGGGACGCAGTGCCCAGCCATCAGTCAAGGTCAAAAATTCTACTCGTAATTTCAGCGTGACCCAGCGTGGGAACTTTGAGCACTCAGTTTTACATGTAGTTTTCTGGTCTTCATCTAGATAGATTTTGACAAAACTACTCCTCTTTTCACAGTTTCATTGTGTAATTTCACCACTGATCATTTGATCAGACCTCAGTCTTTTTTAACAAATGAAAATCTCTTCTACCCATGCACAATTTTTCACATGCACAAATTTGAATTTCTCTTGCAGATTAATTTTACAGGTTTACAAAGGTTTATTTAGAACTACCAACGTTGGAATTATTTGTGAACATCACTTTACAAGCTTAAAATCATTTGGACCCTAATTTGAGCCCATACAGGTATTGGGTGTAGTCAGATGCATGACTTACCATTTCTTGCTGGTTGTGGAGGACTATAAGGTCTGGCACTGACCTTAAGGTGGACTCTGGCATCCCTATGAAAACAGAATATACACACATAATTATAATAAAATAAACCTTCCATTGCAGTGCAAATAAGGACATTTTAAGCAGCCCTCACAATACGATACTGAGAAACATTTATTTTTGTTCAAGCACACTGAATGTAACATTTAACAGTAAATCTAAAAACAGTTCCGTTTTTTTCAGATGTCTGCTGCACGCCAAATTTCTCAGCATAAAAAAATTGAAAGCATCACAGCTGAGAAGTTTTTATTTCTTAGTATAGAAAGTGTGTTTCCTAAAATCATTTCTGTTCTTTGCCCACATTGCACACTGACAACTCAGTTTTCACACTTATGTCAAAACAGAATGAGCCTGACTTGACTGACATTAAGGTGATGCATAGAAAACTAATTTTGACCTCTTTTACAGTAATTACTATAAAAGGTTTGCTTAAAATATAATATATAATTTTATGTTAAAATATTTTTATATAAAATATAATACAATCATGGGTTCCCATATTTAAATTTGTAATGTACAAATGTTTGTAATTGCCGATGTTACATTCTGGCCAGTAAAGGCTGACAATACTGAAATACTTCCCAAAACCACTACACCTAGATTATCCCAAAGAGGTTTAAATCTTTAAAACATTGTTTCTCATTGGAGAGATGTGGAATTCTAAAATTAATTTGAAAATCCAAAGGACATGTTGTGGCAATACTGTAAATCAGTAACTATTTTTCAAGTATTTGTTCATGTCTAAGTGTAGTGGTTTTTGATCTGGACCTGGTCCCTGGTCCACTATGGTCTAGGTGCAAAAGGAGTGAAATGTAACTCTTTTGCATTTTTACAAATATAATAAAGGTTTCACAAGGTTTCACAAATAGGAAACAATGTTTTAACAATTTTAGAGTCTCTAGGATAATCTAGTCACACTATGACAAGTCTAAGTGGTTTTTGATCTCAGTGTTGTCTAGATGCAAAAACAGCAGTGAAGTGTTCCTTTTACATTTTCACAAATAGAATAAAGGTTTCACAAATTTGAAAGAAAACAGCATTAAAGGCATCCTCAGTTCTGTTATGTCTTCTCTTTGCTGATTTAGGAGCACAATAAACTCCTGAGTCCGGGTATGACTGAGGCTCAAACATGTGGCTGAGTCTCTCAGATGTCTCTTCCATTAATCATCTCAATACATTCTACTGTTTGACCTATCAACCTAGTGGGAGCAGCAGCAGTGGTGGGCGGGGTGTAAGACCTGATACAGATTTCTCAATGAGCAGCACAGATGTGTGTATAGGGAATTTTAAAAAAAGGAGAAACAAGTCCAATTCTGGTGTTTGCAAATGAAGAAAGGTTGTCAGGTGGCATGGAAAGGTAGATATTTCTAAAGGATATCCAAAAAGGATAGAATAGCCTTTCTATAAAGTGTAATATTATGCAAACACAGATAGATAAAGATATATTTTTGCTTAAGTCTTTACATTAAGACATGAAAAAAAATGTATCAAAAGAGTATGTAGGGGTTGGTGATGTGGCCAAAACATCATATAACAATCTTTTTGAGTAGAATCCATGGTAGAATCGCAATCCACGATCAGAATCACGATCTGCAGCCTATTTCCAGTCTGGTTTTATTGTGAAAGGCCTGACTTGAAGTTGTGATTATATCTTTCCACTACTTTGATGGTTTTTTCAGATGTTAGCTAGTGATTAGTTTTCACCCACAGTGTTGTCTTCCTCTTACAAATTGTGTGACAACCACAACACTTTTTTCTTAGTTCAGATGCAGTATCCGTTTGGACAGCGCTGTTATTTATTTATAAAGTGCTACATGCAAGTATTGTAATTGAAACTTCAGTCACTGCTAACCAACTGGCCCCGGCTCAGCCCTGCAGGCAGGTCCGCGGGTGGGGTGCAACTCCACCCTGGTGGTTTTTTGTCGTGCTCAGAACTGGTGCATGTGCCTCAACGCTGGGCTGCAGAGCAGAACAAGGCCTGCCGTTGCAGCTGCAATCAGCGGGCTAGATGCTTAACACTCAACAATGGCCTGGTTGGCAGCAACTGAACTTTTAAAATTAAATATCTAAATAGGCTTATAGGGTTGTGCTGATGGATGATGACCAATGTCAGAGTGATTGCTGATGTCAATAAGACATTTGGCTTGTTTTCCCATTAATGCGTTAACATGACTATTATTTGTAGTCTTAAATTAATATTAAGTTTAATTTGTCCTGCCATGGTTTCATGTGGACACCCCCTGCATATTCCCAATGCTTGCAACACTGATTCACGCACACACACTGACCAGCTGACTGTCATTTAAAGCTGTTTGTTGTGTGCTGGCGCCACTCTGTGATTAAACAGAATGAGGGAGATCTATGGACAGACAGAACATGCCACTTAGTTCAGTTGCTTAGCTGCTGCTGCTTCTGGTGGTTGCAAATACAACTCCCGGCCAATCAGACAGTGTATGAGCCTCGGTGTTGCAAGTATAGGTTATATGCAGTGAAACCAACGTTAAAGTATGGCAGGGCAAATTGAATTTCATTTTAATTTAACACTACAAATAAGAGTAAGTTAATACATTCATGAGAAAACAAGCCGAATATTGTCTTGACATTGGCAAAAGCATAAGCCATCTGTGATTGCGCTGAGGATCATCGATCACCGAGATCATTGTCCATCTGGTACAACCCTAGGTGCAATATTTAGATATTTAATATAAAAGCTCAGTTTCTGCTAACCAGCCCGCTGTTTGGTGTTAAACAGCTAGGCCGCTGAGTGCAGATGTCAATGGCACTTCTTTGCTCTGCAGCCTTGATGAGCTAGGCATAGTGAGCATGTAGGCCAGCAGTTCTAGACCTGGGTAACAAAACTAAAACTACCTCACCAGATGAGGCCCAAGATGTGGGAGCCGCACTCCGCCCGCAGGAAGAGCGACTTAAGTTTCAAATTAAAATACTTACATATAGCAACTCATAAATAAAGGCGGTGTCCAAACGAGTAGTCCATAAGAATTAAGTAAAAAAGTGTGATTGTGACCCAATTTGTAAACAAAGACAACACTGTGAGTGAAGATTAAAACTAGCTAACAAACACCCCCAAAAAAAGGTCTATACTCCTTGCTTTTATTTTGAAATATTTACCTTTTCTTATGTGCCACTTGAGTACCTTTCTTAATTCTTCAATTAAGCAAGGGGAGGGGGGCTAACAAGAGAATTGAGCCTTTTTTCAATTTGATGCCTCCAATGCTGTCGGACTTGCCTTCAGTACAGTGCAGTTGATTTCTTCTGAAGTAGAGGATTATGAGGAGACCGGTGTGAAGAAGAAGAAGAAGAAGAAGAAGAGGAAGAGGAGGCGCAGGTTCACTGTGGATACTGTGCACTTTGTCTTCCATATTTAAAAGGAAGAAAGGCGCCTTTTCTTTCCGTTACCCGTATGTGAGCAGTGTATAAAAAGCAGGTAGGTGTATGTTGCTCTGGCCCCATTTCCTGTTTCCCCGATTCCGGTAGCTGTGACGGGTGAGAGCTCACTTTCTTATGCAGTTTTCATTCTTCTCACTTTGGTAAAGACTAGAGATACCACTAAAGTGTGGTCCAGCATGGCCCGAGTCCAACAACTCACAACCAAGCCTGTAGTGCGCCACAGACGCCAGGCCCATGACCACTTATGGCAGTGGACCAGGATGGTTTTTGTTAATTTCATGCCATTTTTTCCCCATGCCGACCCTTCCCTTAGATGCAGGGTAGATTCAGATTACATGACTGCTCTTTTATCAAATGACACATCTGCACAACATGAGCACTGTGGACACACCAAGAGTAAACCCACAAATATGAAGCAAAGGTCCAGAAAAAACATCAGCTGCAAGTGAAACAAAATCCACAAACTGCAGCAGTAAGGGAAGGTAAGAGGCCAACAGCAGCTGTGCTTGAACTTCAAGTTACGAGTAGATAATCATACAACATTTATAAATATACAGTTTATTCATTTGAAAGCAATGTTGACTTTAATGTCACATGTTCTTCCTGTGTCCAAGTACAGTTAATATGGAAACATGACTCTGTCTAAAGCTAGAAATCAGAGGGAATCATCATGACTTTGTGAAGTATCAGCAGTTGTGTATTCCATTAATATATTCATTAAATGTCACAAGTGTCAAATAAAAAATGTGTACTACAGGAACAGCATTACCCTTTAACTGAACTCCCACATTATCCCACGTTATTCAGTGCAAATTATGAACTAATACGGCAGGGAAAAAAAACAGTATAGGCTTGTTGCCATCAGACAGGCTGCTGAAGTTATATAGCTGAATATAGCTGAGCCACTGGGGGAAATGAATTACCTCACTAACCCCATAATCTACAGTGGCTGTGTTGTGTACCCCTAACAGGCCTCATCCAGATTTTAAATTGGATATAAAGTCTAAAGATTAAAAAAAAACTCATTTTGGTGTAAAGAAATTACACAAATATTTAATGGCCTCGCAGCATCAAAGCCCCATTCATTGTTATAGAACATCACACATTTTAAGGTTCTCCCTTTGGTCTCTAACTTTAGGGGAGAGTGCTGCATGTTCACAAATACTGACCAAACTGTTATTGGGTACAGGAATAAGAAATGTGAATGATTCTCCTTTAAATTCACAATCCCTGATTGTAATATAGTGTTTCATCCTCAACACATCTGGTGCAGAAAAATAAGACTAAAATTATAATGTTAAAAATAATAATGTCAAAGTCATTATAGAAGACTGGCGTGGACTTCATGAAAATGATCATGTAAAAATGTAATTCAGTGATAGTGTTGTAATTTTTCACTCATGTATGCAAGCAGGAGAAGCAGTCAGCTGGTTCCATTGAAAGTATTTAATCAGGTGCTTGCAGTCAGGTGTGAGTGGTAACAGTTGTGTGGTTATATTTCTAAAAATGAAAGAAAGCGTAGACAAAAAAAAAAATCAATAAAAAATAATCAACAAATAATTCTAAATCAAAATCAAAATCAGTAGATCAGTGTATTCTGACTTTAAATATAAAATCATGTGAGAACAAACCAAGGAGACCAGATCGTTACTTAACAACAAAATTAACCTGACTTGAGGAAATATAATGAAATAAACTACTCACTCAACACACTCAGGAACAAAGGTGAAATGATGGAGGGAAGCAGCTCAACTGAAGGACGAACAGAGAATGAGCTCAGGACACAGGGCACCTGTGCTGCTCGTCAGTCCAGCAGTCATGTGACTCCACGTCCAGCAGGATGCTCACAGGATGCTCACATACTCATGTGGGCGTTCTATCATCATATTAAAATGAAATGATATTTCAGCTTCAAATACTTCAGTGAGGTCAGTGAGGACGTTGCTTCCTTGTCACTTGTTTTACCGGTTCATGTGCAAAACTATGTTTTATATCAATACAAGAAAATGAGTAACATTTGCGCCATCTTACAATGATGAATCTTGAAGAATCAGGGGGAAATTGCCCGTATCTACCTCTTGGATGTTCTTTTAATATTAGAGAATAAAAACGAAGTCAGTTACAGTACCTCTTATTTTCCACTAGAGGTCAGGGCAAAGAAACAGATGAACGCTGAACAGAGCTGTAGGAGGCACAGCCACTGACATTTGCACTTCAGGTCATGAAAAGGATTTTCTTAGAAAATGAGTGTGTGTTGAAACTAAATGCTGAGAAATAGCTTTTCATAGTGTCATTGAGGATTTCACTTCCTCTGTGGTAATCGTGCATTTAGAAAACAAATAATCAAAAATAAGAAAACTTCACGGCTGATTGTAAAGATTTGATTGATACAACTATAAAATATTAAAACCTCAAGTTCAAAATGGTCAGACAGGACTGAATGAGCCTCAGCAGCATTCTCATCACTATTGTTAAATTATTTATTGATCCTTAATCCATCTCTTTAAACCACATTACTGTACAGGGTCAACTGAAATATATATAGTTCGTGAAGGGAAAAATGACTGTTACGTTCTTCAGCTTGTGTCATTTCTCAGTTGTATCAGTCGTCTTAAATTTACTTTGTAGCTGAAAACAATGGCGTGTAGCTCACACACGTTTTATTGAGTATTCTGATAGATCATTTCTTTTTTCCCTAAAAAGATTATTGTTCATCTTTTAACAGTGTTTTTTGTAACTTAACACTGCTAGCTTAGTTTATGCTGAAAAGGAAAGACTGTGCTGGATAATTGGATATTTTAGTTGATTCTGTGACGCATTTAGCACAGCAGATATTTTCCATCCGTCGTAACTTTTACTCTGTCCCTCACCCTCAAACATTTTACTTGCAATAGTGTAATCATTAATTGTTAATGACAAATATGTGTTTCATACTTACTGTTTATGACACAAAAGCCGAGTTGACCTCAGTAGCGATTTCAGCTTTTGTGCAACCAAGCATCACAGGAAATACTACAGTCACAAGTGGAGGGTGTGAGGAATATATAGTAGTATATAAATAGGGCTATTAGAATATCTACTAGTTAATGTTCCACTAAAATACTTTGCAGAAGAATCATTAGTTTTATGAAAAATTAAAACAAATTACAAATTACATGAAAACTTAAGGTCTTGAATTCAGTAGATTTTTTAACTTAGAAATTTAAGGAAGAAAAACTTAAAAGTACACTTACTAGTAGAATCTTAAATATTTTATTATTAGTAACTATTAGTAGTATATCTCTATCTACTAATCCTAACATGCCTAACCCCAACCCTTACCCTTATCTCAACCTTAAGTAAGTCTTCATCTCAAGCTACACCATGAAGAAGTGAGGTCCAACCAAAATGTCCTCACTTTTCAATTCATGTCATCATATTGAAGCTTTTAAATATGAAATTGGTCCTCACAAAAATAGAGGGATAAGAGCACACACACACACACAGACACACACCCTGCTAATTTTGTGGTAATAATACTCTCAGACAAGAGCAAGGTTCAACATTTAGTGTCTTTATAAAACAGATTTGCAAAATATAGCCAAGGCTCATTCATTTAAATACGCATAAATAGCAAGAAAATACTTTCCCATTTCAATTCAAATAATTTTTGAACTTCTTTATACACAAATCAGAAATGAACATTATATGAAAAACGGGCCTGAGAGCCTTTTGATTTGTTGCAGCAGAAAAAACACAAGCGTACTGTATAGCTAAAGCGGCAGTTAGATTAGTCAGAAATATACATCCTCTGAAGACACATATTCATAAACATAAAAACAAAGTCTTATTCAAGTCTGTGAAATATCAAAGTACACGTCTTTGGATGGATGCCTCAAAGTCTTTTAAGAACAATATATATGTTTTTTTTTTTAAACATCATCAGCAATGCAACTGTAATTAACACCACCATGGCCAAAAGTTTGTGTCTATGTACAATAGTGCAGACAAGGAGCTTAAACCAGAACGAGGCAGCGGAAGGATAATAACACATTATTAAATATCCTGATTTATTAGACTTCAAGTGGGTTTCCCTTGTTTTGGAATATGATTAAATAACCATGTTGGAATCAAATGTACTTGCAGGACATGTGCCAGACTACGCTGTGCTGCATTCAAATCATTTTAATGCTTTTTTGACAACACTGATCCCTTTTTAATGCCTAAACACAGCTATCCAAAATAAAGGTCACTGTAAATTGTTTGGACGAAGGCTTATTTATTTATTAAAATTTGATGTTATTTATTTATGTCTACTCCACCTCCCTACTTAATTACGAGAGAGAAATGTATCAGTTATAATAACCTTTTTCTACAATATATGTTTCTTTACGTTTGCATTTGTTTGACATTCATCATCACCAGTTCAAATTACAATAGGTTCTGCTCTGGGTGTACCATTACATTTTCTTGCATTTGAATATTTTTCAATGTAAAAGCCTAATCATATTTTGCTTTAGAGGAAATTGCAGAAATGTGGTAGATTTAAAATTTTTAGCCTACCAATCTAGACAACCTTGTTGATAGATAATGCAAATAACATATATGACAGTATCCTGGTATGTTTTCCTCATTAGCAGTATCAAACTTTTTGCCTCTTTTTAAATGCTATGAAAGTATTTGTAAACATTCACAGGGCTGAAACAATTATTTAGCATGACATCTGTGAAATTAATTTTCCAAAAAATAAAAGTTAAAAATTAAAAAAGTCTTTGTTACCACTGCCATATCAGCAGGCTTCAAAAGGTTCACTGATCTCACTCTTTCACGTTTTTTATAAAGGTGCTTTAGCTTCCTGGAGCAGAACAGACACAGAGATTAAAGAGATTGTCTTTCTTGTCTTTTGTCTTCTTTAACAGACCAGAGTTCATTTGGCCGGCTCAGAGATGGGTGGAGCACGCTCCAGTCTCATGGTCCAGGGGTCAGAGGTTGCAGCATAAAATGGAGAGCGGGTAAGCACTTCTTCTCCAGCCAGAGCAAAGGCAAACATTCCCCTCTGCCTCCCTTCTCCTGCCTTCTCCACCTCTGTGCGTTGCTTCCCCTCTGCTCGCCGTTCCTCCCTGCTCTCCCTGCCCGCACCATCCACACTCTTAAATCCCAGCCCTCTATTACCGAGGCCGAGCATCTCCCCAAGTCCGTGACTCTTGACTCCCTGGTACGCAGGGCTTAACCCATTCTCCTCAAACCTGTTGGTGGCAGCGGTGGGGGGGCACAGGAAGTTGCTGGTGGGTGTGGACCGCCAGGCAGCTGGCTTTCGTCCTCGCCGGGGGCGGGAGATTCGACAGCTTTGCCTCTTGATGTGTCGATGTAGGTGGTCAGATCGCGTGAAACTTTTGTAGCAGTGCTCGCACTGGTATGGACGGACGCCCGTGTGGATTCGCAGGTGGTTCTTCAGGTCGTAGTTGTGGACAAACTTGGAGTTGCAGTGGAGGCAGATGTAGGGGCGCTCACCCGTGTGCTTCCTCATGTGGATCTTAAGTTTGTCTTGTCTGAGAAAAGATCAAAACCACATGTTTTCATCATAATATCTTGCATGTTGAAATGTTAACACATAAATTACGACAATTGCATTTCTTTGCCCTTTTAGACCTCGTCTCATACAAGTGACTGAGTTTAAAAGCCTGTATGTTCAGATAATTTGATCTCTTTTGATGTACATTTTCATCACTGACAACACTGATAAAGTTCAGCTCTAAAATACAGGTGGAAAATATGCCAAAGAAGAAGGATGTAGGTGAGTGAGATATCACTAATGCAAAGAAACCAGCGGAGGGGGCTTTCCACTCTCAGCTCTTTGATATTCAGATGAGGTGAAAGCAGATTAACCTCAGTCAAAAGAGCATGGGGTACTTTTCCGTTAACTGTGCAGTGTTACATAACCTTTGTCGTCAAAACACACAGAAACATTAACATCTCAACGTGATCTTTATGTGGTTTGTTAATATGAAGCACGTGTAGTCAGGAACTGATCATGTGATCAGACGTGCTGCTTCACATACCTGGTGAATCGTACTTCACAGATAGTGCACATGTACGGTTTCTCTCCCGTATGTGTCCTCATGTGTCGGGGCAGTTTCCCAGCTCCTTGGATGACCTTGTTGCAGATAGGACACTGCTGTGACGCTTTGGGCTTCATCTTCCTCTCCTCCTCCAGCTGCCAGGGAGGAAACAGTGCCCCCAGGTGGGATGCAGAGCTCAGGAAGCTCAGGTACGACCGGAAGTCGGCTTCATCCTTAATCTGACCCAGAGCGTGACCTTCTGACGGCACTGACCCTGTGTTCATGGTGCTGCCCAGGCCTGAGCTGACAAACTCCTTCAGGAAGTCACCGTGGAGCAGACTGGGTGGGACTTCCTCTTTCATCTCCTCCTTTATGATCTCTCTTTTCACAGCTAGATCGAGGGGCCTGGAGGCCTCCAGTGGGGCAGTGGCAGAGAAGGCATGGGGGAGCCTGGTTTGTGGTGACACTCCAGCATGGGGATGCTGATGGTGACTGGGGTCCAGGAGCTGCTGGGTGAAGGCTGGGAACTCAGCAGCCCACATGGAGGGGTAGAAGCCTGGGAGGAGAGGAGAGAAGTTGGCCCTCCGGTCCAGTGTTGACATACGGGGGTACAGCCCTTCCTGGAGGAGAGACTCGATAGAGAAATCCTTCAGAGCTCGACTCTCCATACTCTCCTGCAACACAAAGACGGCATCATAAGTCTTTCAGACTTAGGAACAGTCATTCAAAGTCTTGTTTTACCTTGAAAATACAAGATTAGTTACAAAATGTCCAGTGAACTTACCTGTTTTCCTCTCATGTTGTCTGGAGACTGTGACTGGGACGACTCTCTGCGCAGGTCAAACTGCTGATGGTATGTGGAGGTGCTCGGTGGCGGCAATTCCCCCGTCCCTGGAGGCGTCTGCTGCCCCCTGCTCTCCGACGACTGCAGTGACCTCTCGCTGACGTTGTCCTCCTCCTCTTCCTGCTCATCCTTCCTCGACCCCGTGTCCTCCTCTTCATCCTCCTCCTCCTCCTCCTCCTCCTCGTCTTCCTCCGCATCCTCTTCTTCCTCCTCATCCTCTTCTCCCTCCTCCTCTCGCCTTCCCCCGCCTCCGCCGCCTCCTCCCCCGCTGTCCATGATCTCAAGGCAAACGTTGATGATGCAGGGAATCTCCAGCATCTGAGCCGCGTTCAGGATCTCTTTCACGTTGGACGCCGTCACCGTCAGAGTAGAAGTGTAGGCGAACTCCAGGATGGCTGTGAGAGACTCTGGAGCCACGAAGTCGATTTCGTACACGGCCGCTGTGGGATGATGATCTCCGGCATCAGTGGTGGCCACAGTGAAGAGCTTCTTGAAGTACTGGCTGCAGGCGGCCAGAACGGAGCGGTGAGTGCGGTACTCCTGGTCACGGACGATGAGGATGACATCGCAGAGCAGCCCGTCACGACGCTGCTCGTTGAGGCTGCAGAGGACATCGCTGCTGTGATTTGGGAAGGGGATCCCAATCAGGTCCTCTTCTCTGTGATGAACCATTCTCCTCACCCTGTCTCTGCTGGTTATCTAGATGGGAGGGAGTGACATTGAGCTTTTCACTGACACTTGAATCACACTTGAAGGGTCAAACTGAAGAAAATATAGTTTTGTGAAACCCACGTTTTGCTCTCAAGAACTCCATCAATCTTCAATCATTTTTATTTGCACTTCAAAACTCTGCCTCAGTTTGTACCTCGCATTCATTGTGTCATTGAATCACAGAGATAAGCATCTGTTTTTCTAAAACATAAACTGTCTGGTAAAGCTTCAAAAGCCCACGAGGTTGTACAACATTTAGAAGATATTTTGAGAACGAAGGTCTGTCTGGACAAAAGATTTTGAATCTGGCACACAATAAGAAAGATGTTTGAACAAATTCGATTCCTAATTCCAAAAAAAAGGATGAGAGTGACATATCTCTGCCCATTTTGTACAACACCAAAACATAAAGGTGCTGTAATGTAAGAAAATATACAATAATTGAATATAACAGTATCATGAATAAAACCTGATAATAAAACTTTTTAATTTTGGTTTATGTACAATTAGTTCTCTGGTCTGTGTCGTTAAAGAGACCTTGATCTCAATTAGACTTCCTGAGTAAATAAAGCTTAACTAACAAATTAACAAGGCAATATGTCACAAGGGTACCATCTCAGTTTTGATAACAAAATAAAGCCACGATGTGGGAGAGTACAAAATTGTTCTTATTGTGCAGCGGATGCAATATGTCATTCCAGGTGGAAGGGAGACTGTGTATTTTTAAAAACTATAGCCCAGTGTTATTAAATGAGCCTATGGGATTTTGAAAGATCACCAGGGACTTACCTTTCAGGAAAAACAGATGCTCAACTCCGTGACTTAAATGGAATATGCATTGTGAGAGACACAACTCAGGGGATGTTAAACAGTGATTAATTTGAACATGTCCTGTTTGCATGTTAAGGCAAATAAAGAAACAGGATCTGAGGTACTCATTTAAAGAGTGCAACGAAAGTGACACATCTCAGCTCACACCTGTACCTCAGTTTGAAATGGAGTGTCACTGATAACAATCAGCATCCATTCATCAGATGAAGGATTTTCAAAAAGCGTTGATATTTGAATAGTGGGGAGGCTCTTAACTGAAGCTGATATTGTTAACACAGTGAGTGACAGTCTAGCTTTATTGAAATATACTGTAGGCATGCTTGTTTGTGTGCCATCTGTGCAGCAAACAACAAGTGGTAAATACAGCATGTCTCATTTTGAGCAAACATCACATTGGGTAATATTTATTCTTGAATGTGTTATCACGATTTCTTGTGGGAATGTGTTTCAACTGTGCGAGTTAGGGAAACCCATCATCTTCATAAGACGGTGTCTGACTTTTTTTTTTTTTTTTTCCTGCTTGAGACGCAAACATGCAGCGAGTGTGTGATAATAGACCCATGAGAGATTCTTTGATAGTGTTGTTAATGTCCACCCCCACCCCCCCACCGCTTATTCTGTCTAACAGACATGAGCACAAAGCTAGCTGATGCCTTCATTTCAACTATACAGCGTGTGATTTGGATGTGGTGAGAAATGAAGAAAACAACAAAAGAGGTCAGATTGTACTCTAGATGCCGTATCCTGTCAAAATGCTTAGTTTGCAGTCACTTCACTCATTTGTGTCACAGCACAGTGGCGGCAGATACTGTATCAATGTACACGCAAAGCTCTGCTCGGCCTGGAGATTTTCACCCCACAGCTGCCTGAGTTCCTACCTGTTGATTCACTCTGCTGTTGTTTACAGTTACAGTGATAAAACTTCCTCTGGCAGAGTGCTCATTCATTCACATCTATGAATAGAGCTTAAACTCAGCAGTCCACACTTGGTGGTCACTGGAGGCATGTGTAGATAAATACTTTGAAGCGGCCCCACTCACCACAGCTGCATTGTTGACTGGCTCTAAATGGGCCACGGCTAAAGCCACACACACACACACACACACACTTTTTTTGTTTCTTATGTTTCAGCAGATCACACCACAGGAGAAAAAAATAAAAAACTGTTTCAGAAATTCCCTTAGTTCACCTGCAGGCATACAACTTGGATACCAATCTTACATGTAGTTTATTCTTGTCGATCTTGTTGCTAGGTAACTGTTGCTATGTTCATGCCATTGATACAGTGTGGACATAATTAAAATGTCTATAGAGGGGGAGGTGGTATATAGGCCCGCAGACCCGTGCAACTTCATCGAGGGGAAACTGGAGCAAAAGAGCAGCAGAGAAAGTTACAGTGGCCAGGCAAACTGACAGGATCGTGAATTTAAAAACAAAAAGGATTAATTAAATTAAATTTCATATAAATCCTACAGTGTAGTGCAAATCCTGTTCTATAAACGCAGGTAACGCATTCAAACTTTGTTCACTGATTCTGCCGTGTCCTCTACAGATTAATGTTGCCTCTACAAAGAATTAAACAATATCCCTTTTCTGTTATGTTTCACACCACTTGTAACGTTCATAAAAGTATAAGGCTGGGTAGAAGGTGAGAGAATCTCCAGTGAAACAGCAAAGGAGAGATCAGATGGCCCTAAAAGTTCCCTAACAGGTTGCACAAACACCAGCGGAGGGGCCCCTCCCTGTAACAGCCTGCCAAGGCAAACAATAGTGCAGAACTTGGAACAACACTGAGTGGATAAGGGAGAGAAAAAGAGTCTGACTGGGAGGGCTTGGTGAACCCACTGTCATTCGTTTGCTCTCGATCCATCCCACCCACTCCTGGAACTATGGGACACGTGCTGCTGTTGCTGTTTGTTCGCCTGGTGCCCCAGCGAGCACCACTCCCCTCTATTCCCACTGTTTGCCCGCCACCAGCTAGCGCTAGCTCTTAGCGGCCGGCCCCTAATTACAATGTGGAGAGGATCTAAGGAGGATGTGCCACATAGACAGGGAGGGGAGGAGGGCACAGCTTTCCCACCACAAGGTCCTGGAGCGACATTTCATCAGCCAAACAGCCTTAACCCTTTACACACGCACACACCCCCACCCACCCATCAGACCAGTCAGGGTGGGGACGTCTTGCGAAAGGGCTCTGATAATTACTGTTTAAGTCAGTATGACTTGGCCAGACATCCATCTTACCCTTCTGGTAGAGTCATGGAGGGACAATCAAACTTTTCTTTAGCAGTGAAACTGACACAGTAAACAGTTGTCAGCCTAGATCAACCTGCCATTATGAGTTCTTTTGAATAAATAAATAGTGAAAGTCATATTTTGATACAATTAACAGCTGCTGCACCCATTTCTGTTTGTCACACAAGCATCACTGAATTGATTTTCCTAACAGGAATTTCAGCTGTGCATGTGTGACACTAGCTCAGAATCAACTTAATTATTTAATTGCCCTATAATGGACAGTCTTGCCTTTCTGCCTGTCTCTCTTTCCGCCTGCCTGTACCGGCCACGTCTCCTCTCATGCCTCACTTAGTCACTAACACTTTCAACTCAGCACTCCCACCCCAAATTATGTGTCACCTCCATTCAGTGTCGTCTTTCTCCCAAGAACTTCATCTGCTTTCCGGGCTCTGACCACCACCGCTGCTGCCTCCTCTTCCTCCTCCTCCTCCCTCCAATCATCCTCCTCTTCTTCCTCTCCTCCTCTTCCTCCTCCTCCTCCTCTCAGTGTCCCTGTTGCAGCTGTATCATCATTATGCCATGAGTGGAGCGACAAACTTGTCCCCAGCCCTGACCGCTCAGGCCACAAATCAGCAGCTAATGTCCATCTCAACCCTTGTCATGGGCAGACACTCATTTGGCCTGTAAGCTACACCCAAACATCCAAAGCCTAGTTTCTCCCTGTCAGGCCATTGCATCCACCTGACCCACATGCTAAATCACTGGCAGCCAAAGTTTACCCCTGTCACCAACTGCCCATAGCAAACACCTGCTAAACAACTGTCACAGATGGACAATTGCATGGCCAATAATTTCTAGTATTGACAGACAAAATTCAACCCCTTATTAGGAGAAGGCATTCATTTGACCTACTGTGTAAGGTAGTCCATTATCACCAGTAATACACCAGTGCACCTGTTTTGCGAGGAGACTTTTCCTTGGTTGATGTTTTAAGTGCCAATTGTTCGGAGCCTGTAAGGCCACATAGGGAGAGGTTTTAAATTGTTTCTTAATTGCTGTCAGTTACAGCACATGAGCAGTATATAATGTCAGTGACACAACATGGGTTGTGTATTTACCTTTCCAATAATGAGGAAATGTCAAGGCCGAATTTGAGCATTTAACTGCGCAAGTTTTCGCTTAACACTAATTTATGTGAAATTTAAACAGTTTGGTGCACACTTGTCCCACATTTACGCTGTTACAGAACAAATGGGGATTCAGAAAATTTGTGTGCTGCCATACACATCATTAAAAGTATAGACTGACTTATTTTAAAGATTATTATCATTCTGATGGAAAGGCGGCCTGCGAGTTCAACAAATTTCCTAAAATCCAGCACAAACCTCATCATAAACAGCAGATTCTTGTTAAATGTTTCAGCAGGTTTATCTATAAAAACTATGAAATGTTGTGTGTCATTATTCGTTAGAATTACTTTCGCAAAAGATCATCATTTTATGCCTTTATATGACACTTAAATTGTATTCATTAGAAGAAAGATAGAATGAAATTATTTGAAATAAACACCCAATGTGGTTTTAAGAGATCTGGGGAACAATTTAATTCATTCAGCTCCTTAAAGGGCCTGTTTGCACTAAGTGTCTTCTCTTGAGCCTTCAGGGGGGCCCACAGCTACACACCATTATCTCTCTCACCCCCATAGTAAACAAAAGTTTATGGTTGGTTGCTGAAAATATCGGTTAACTGATTAAGAACAACCCTAATAGACAATTCACTGTGAAATGAAGGACAGATAATTTTTTTTATTCTATGTCACTTTATGGTTTTCTACGCCTTTGTGTGAATATAGACCCCCTGATGAACAGAAGAAGGTTGTACTCAGCACAAGCAAACAATATTAATTTTAGAAATTTTTTTTTTTCTTTATGTAGGGATATTATTACAGTATAGCCTTGGGTAAAAATGTAATGTCCTTTTATTTGTATTTTTTGACACTCATAACAGAGGCCCAGAAAAACATATGAACATTACCATAATGTATAAAAAATAAAACAAACGCTCAATAAAGAAAAGTTGAAAGCCTTTATTATTCAGTGACAGGTGTAGGTTAAAAACTGACTGCAGCTAATGAGATGTAATCAGAGTTAGAATATGTCCTTGGTGTGACATTGATCTACATAAATTTCCTGTCACAGTTTGTGAGTCTGTTGAGTAGGTGTGTAACCACATGAACTCTTTTTAAGGTGGCTTTAACTAATACACCCGCAAGAATGCTTTATATGCAAAAGAATTCTCTGTATTTTATTTCCCACGTACAGCAAATTGTATTCTGCATTTTTTTCATTTTGCTGCTCATTATTTCAGTAAAGAATTTAGTGCGTACAAACAAACCTTAACACCTGAATGAAAAACAACAGCTGGTCAACACCTCGGATGATATTACTGGCCAATGCATTTTGTAAGTACATGAGGTAAGAGGTCTATGAGCCGACTGGCTGTAAACAATAATTTACAGCTCAGCCTGAAATCCATAACATGTTTTTATTTTGGCCACACTCCCAAACACCTCCTTTAACTTTATGAATAACCTGACTGCTTATTTTGGATTTAAAGGAGCATGTCGTATAGATATGGAATATCTAAAAGGGAACTGTATAATTACTGCTGGAGACAAAACACATACTTAAGTCCACTAAAACGTTTCAAAGGCATGTTGTGATGCTATAAACACTCATGCTATTTCCAGACTTTTATAGCACAATATTTACACTACAGCCTAAACAATTACACGGGCCATTAAGTGACTTTATTGAACTGTTTGCACCTTGTCAGGCCTTTATGATCTAGAGCAGAAGGCTGTAACACTCGTATAAACTCTCAGTGATGCACGTGTGCACACTGTAGCATAACGCACAAGTGGAAGCTTGTTCTCACACACACACACACACACACACACACACACTCCGCAACAGTGTGACAAATTATTACGGACATATGCGCACAGACACACGCCCATGAGCATG
Source organism: Trachinotus anak (assembly GCF_046630095.1). Taxonomy (NCBI): domain Eukaryota; kingdom Metazoa; phylum Chordata; class Actinopteri; order Carangiformes; family Carangidae; genus Trachinotus; species Trachinotus anak. The sequence continues at coordinate 7,483,953 of NW_027273879.1, read as the reverse complement.
CTCCAAAAGTCTGGCATCCACATTAATTCACACATGTCTTGATATGTCCTCCAGCATTCCACAGCTCTCAGCAGCCTTTCACCTACCGTACCTGCAGTGTCTCGATTCCCCTCACGTGTCTTTGTATTTCCAGACTACTAAGAGGCTCCGTGGCTCCTCGCTTGACCTCTCAGCATTGCCCTCTTTATTTGAACCACAGCTGCCCTTCTTTTTTGCCAGTCTGTCAATCAGTCAGCCAGGCAGTCAGTCCATTCACAAGCTCCTCACACCGGCCACGGTTGCCCATTCACAAAAATTAAAAAGAAAAAAAAAAAAAAAAACACCCAGGGAGGAATATCCAATGAAGAGAAGCAAAAGCAGCGCAACAGAGGAGAGCAGGATGTGATTCTTGGGTCTGTCTGTGAAGCAGCGTGGCTTGTGTGGAGTTTAGACTCAGGCTCACTGTTGTGTGTGGCTCATGTAGGACGAGCGAGAGAGTGAGAGGAAGGGAGGGAGGGCAGCAGCACTGCGCTGTGGAGATGTCGCACCACTAGTTTTTATAGCAGGGTGGGTAGCTGGAAGATAATAATACCCCATCCTCCTCCACAACACAAGTTTAAGCGCACTGTGTAATAAGCCCATGGCGCAGACACCCTCTGATTTAGGTCAGACAAAATGAATTTTTAGTTGTGTTAGAGTGGATTTTGGTATAAAGGGACCGGGGCAAAGGAACTCGAAGGGGTTGTTTGGGGAGACCGAGGGAGGGTAAAAAAAGGAAAGGAAAAAGAGAGAGAAAAGTTGGGAAACTATTTTGTGCACCTCTGTTGGTTAGTCTCAAGCTGAGATGAGGAGATGTACTGAAGCAGAAACACAACTGCAACTTAAAGCCAGTTAGTTTCAGTTTTGCACCTGTTTTAACCAATGTCCTGCTGTTCTCTGTTCTCCCACATACCATTGTGCCCAAAGGTAAATTCTATTATGAAACTAACATTAAACCAGCTCTGTGCATTGTTCAGGAACTACAGGGTCAAAGACAGGTGACAAAGGGTGCAGACTGGGCACATGTAGCCCCCGTAAATGCTCCATCACAGCAGACTAATTACTGAAAACATTTTAGCCATGTGGCATTCAGAACCCTAGAACTGGCTGCTACAGTCGAAGGCGTTTATTTAAACGGAAATATTACTTAAAAGCTGACTCTATCTGAGACAAAATTAAACCACAAACAAAAAATACCACAAGTGATCATGCACAGACTTATTTTTTAACCAACGTTTTTTTAACCATGGTTTCAAAAACCAAGCTGAGGAGAGCAGAGGGCCAACGTTAGATTCCTGTTTTGAGTCAGAAAGCGCTGAAGCAGGGTAACAGTTGGCGAGTACACCACCGCCTCAGTCTGTGGAGAAGAGGAGGAAGTTTATGCAGAAAGGTGTAGAAATAAGAGAAACTGTGTGCTGAAGAACGAAGAAACCCTTGTTTAGAAGGAGTTTTGGGGAGATGTACAATGTCAAGAAAATGTGGAGAGCAGAGGGGACAATTTTGCAAATGTTCTTGATGGCACAGAGAATGGCTGACAAAGCTGCTTCCTGTGTTGTGTGTGTGTGTGTGTGTGTGTGTGTTTGTTTATGACTGCGAGAAAGAAAAGAAAAAAAGAGAAAAAGAGAAGAACAAGAGAGGAAGAGTATTTCCTTTGCTTTCACATACAGAGCAAATGTTTTACTATGACATAGCATATTCACGGGATCTGAAACAGCCATTGGGCTTTCCTGTATGACATCATAAAACCACGCCTTTTATTATACTTTTTTTTTTTTTTGTCAATTAAGTTTCCAGGAAAGCGTCACCAGCTGTCCCTTGTTTTGCACTTTTGAACTGTTTTTTTTGTTTCAAACAGAAAAAAAAAAAAAAATCTAAATGTGGCACAGATAATAAAACAATCCAAATCTTAGCAGTTTTTCATTCATAAAGGTGGAACACGCAGTGAGCCATTTTTTTCTTAGTGGTTACTGCACCTTCAAATCTACTAAAATATTTCTAACATCCATAAATCATAACCAACAATCATACTGTGAAAACAGTCAAATTATGTCCAGTTAACCTCCGCAAACAAGTAGACATCAGAGTGTACATCAGACTGCTATGCCCACTTCCCCCTGGGGAAAACACGGACGAAAGCAAACCGCAGCCCATGCCCTGGTGGTTTACACTGTTTTGTACAGGGTGAGAGCTGAGGCCAGCTCACATTGGCATCTAGTATATATAAACAGGGTTAGCCACTAACTGCTAGCAGGCCAGCCAGAGGGCCAGAAAAACAACATTTGCCATCACATAAGATCGGCTATCTATTCTAAACATGTCGCTGCCATCACAGTAACGCACTGTGAATGCAACCTGTGAGGACTGCTTTGTAACGCTGTGAAACTGCAGGCTGTTGTGCTGCGAACTGTCCTGTCAGGCACTGACTGACACAAACCAGTGGTCTAATGGTGCAGGCAAACATTGTGTAAATTACACAGATTTGCACTGCAGCTCATTTAGTGGTGTCATTTCCTACCAGCTTAATTGATGTGTTTGTAACAGTTTCATATATTGTAATACAAGCATGAATTCAATTTTAGTGTAGTCTAAAGAACAAGAAAATGCATCATGGTGCTTCAGTGCTTTATATGTCTGTAGGATTAACATCAGGCTAAATATTGATTCTTTTCCTCCCTCCGTCCTTCTCGAGTGTGAGGCTACACCGAGACGTGGTGAGTCTTGTTGCTCAGCCTGAGTGCTAACAGTCACAAGACTGGAGGATTCAAGGGGCTGAGTAAGAGTCATCTGTTTTGTCTGTCTGTCTGTCTGTCGTCTCAGTGTACCTGTTTACTGCCACCTGCTGCACCCAGCAAGATACACGCAACAGGGCACCAGATTGGCACTTTGGAGGGGGTGGGGAGGGGTGTGAAACATCATTACATAAAGTTGATATCATGGAGACTTTGATGCTGTACTCGACTTGGCTTACTGTGCAAACATATCTTGAATGTGAGCTTGACTAAAAGTGGCTCTCTATCAGAATATCTCAAGACTGTAGCGTAGCAGCACCACAGCCACGCACTGCACCATAGTGTCAGTTAAACAAAAGGATGCACTCACTGACTCATCATTATCATTCGTTCAGTTCCTTGAAAGTAAAGACCTTTTAGCTGAGAATGCTGATCATTTAATGTTGTTAATATTCACCTTTGATAAAAGTCAGGTGACTATTTACTCTCAGAAGCTCCATTGTGTGATCCCAGACTGCTTGACTCTCAGGCAGGGCTGTTTGACACACAGCAACCACATTGCTGCTGTTTGAATGCACAACTTTCCCACACGCGCACTTGTTTGCAGGCATTCTCACGTCCCCTGTTCAAAGTCACTCATTTTGATCTTCCCCCAGTGTTACCGCTTCCAACACATCAGAACTTGCCATTCAGTTACCTGCAGACCCGCAGCGCTCAATCACCCGATAACATAAAATTATGTGTTCTTGTTAGTTGCAGAGTATTCAGCCACAACATCATTTTGGTAGGGAAATGTGTGGTAATTATATCAGCGTCACAGCATCACTCATAAAACCTGTGGGTGTTCACTTAATAAACAATATATTCCAACTGCTGTTTGACTAGCAGAGGTCAAAAATCGTTTTCGTCGGTCCGCGCCATTCCACTGACACAACAAATACAAAGCGGTGGATGGTTCAGCGAAAGGTCAGGTTGCCTGAGAAGAGCTAGTTTAAACTAAGTGTTGTCCAACCATGTAAGAAGTGTTTATAGTTGTTCCACATGGCCAAACTTGAATGCAGGGTGAAAAGCTGGCCATCAGAAAGAGGAAGGAGATGTGATAGTGATAGTGAAATATGGGAATAACAGAGACTTTCCTCCCAAGTCAAAACACTGTACAACTGCAGTCACTCAGTGTTGTGGGGTTTTTTTTTTTTTATAAATAGCACCCTGATGAAGGCAAGATGGATGTGATGAGTGTTTCATAACCTTAACTACATGTTTGTTGTCATAACCATGACGACGAAGATCCCCTGACCTGAACAAAGTAGTCATTCTAACCTACACCATGATCTCTCCCTTAACCTTAACTTTCCCTTTTGTGGCTAATTTCAATTTTAACCATAGTGTTGTCACATCATTAAACTGATGATTTTTAACAATGTTGGATAGCACAGACAAATGATGCCGTCCTGCTAATAGGGGCAGCAGATCTGAAAACACATCTAGGTGACGCTTCTGTTGTTGTTGGAGGACTTGCTGGGATAGCGGCCCACTTTTTCTCACAGTCTCTCCGGGAAGGCATTCGTAGTATTGCAATTAGTTATTCCCGTCAAAAGTGACAAGGATAGTTGTGTAAACAATATAACAAAAAAAAAAAAAAAAAAAAAAATTCAAACCTACAGCTGGCCAATTATTGTGTGAAGCAAGCGTGAATGTCTGGTTGTCGGTTTCAGAAAGTTACAGACACAACCACCCTAATTCCAACACTGGAAAGGTGTAGAGGGAAAGGGTTTCTGAAGCTATTTGCAAAACACTTTTGATGAAGCATACCAATAGCTTAAAGGTACAATATGCAAGTTCTGGAAATCAGGTAAGCACTAGCATGAGGCCTTCTCTGATTGGTTAAAAGGGCAAGATTCACTCAGAAACTTTCAAGGGGAACATCTCTGTACTGCTGCTGAGCTGTCAGGTTTCAGTTAAAAAATATATCAGAAAAAGGTTACATATGAAGCTTTAAATTCCAGGTTGCTGTCAACTACAACAGCTCACCGGCCAACTGTACAAACTAAAAAGGCTTTCTCTAGATTAAAAACTGTAGAGACAGAGAAATACAATCAGTCTGGCTTCTGCCCTTTACCCTGGTGTCTCAGAGGCCAGGTGTGGCCTGGTGTAGGAGAGAAACAGGAAAGGGAGGCAGTCATCCCCCCACAGTCCAGAGACGGAGCATCACAGCAGCCTCCCAGGTCTACACCCCCTGCCTCCAGAAGTCCAAGGACGCAGACACACGCACAGATGCAATGCTGCTCAAACACAAAGGGAGGCAGGCATGTGTGCAAACCCACTGTACACGCTGTCTCCGTCAGTCACAGGCAAATGCTCACAGAGACACACACACACACACACACCCATCTGTCATTGCACTGAGGTCATTAGAGCTCACCTTGGAGCATGCCATTCGGGTGAGCGAGGTGAGGGCGTATACTTACTGCTGACCTGTCTCTTTGTGCTTTAACTTTCTCCTGTTTTGTCTTCTTTTCAAACATCCTAATCAGTATTGGAAGCTCTGCCAGAAGGGAGGCAAAGTACACAAGCTGCATATTTAAAACCGCGAGTGCTGGGAGAGACAGAGTCACAGTGCTTCACAGGTGGCCGTAATGCGTTGTATGAACCCACTGCAGTGTGTGAAGATAACTTGAGTGTCAGCGGTGACGTTAGTTGAAGACAAATATGATTATTCTTTAAGTCTAAGGCTGTTTCTGTCCACTTTTATTTTCAAGTCCTCCCTAGAATATGGAAATTTATTCTGGACCTGAAACTGCAACAAAACGTACAAGAGGCCAACCTCCCAACCTCCACCAACATGTTGCTACTACTGAATGCATTTCAGTACTGTGTTGTGTTCATTTGATTGACTTTGTGTGAATATTTGTGTGTGTGAGTGTGTGTGTGTGTGTGTTGGGAGGGTCGTGGGGTGAATGAGGACAACTCTGTACAGTGATAACGAGAAGGAGGCCAGCCTTGGTGGGACAGCCTCTGTCTGCCCTCAGGTAGTGTGTGTATGTGTGTGTGTGTATGTTTGTGTGTGTGCATGTGTGTGTGTCAGCAGGAGAGCCCTCGGGCACTCTGGCACCTCCTAATTAAAACCAGTCAGGCTGCAGGGCAGGGGAGACAGATGCCTGTCATGACACACACACACACGCGCACACACACATACACGTGCATGAGGCACATTCAACCACATGCACTCTCACAAATACACCAGTGTGGGTCAGCTATTTTTGAACAATCTCATCCCACCCACTCAGGTATCACACAGGTAGGTAATCTGTATCTGACCCAGATGACAAAAAAGCCAACACAGCGGGAACATAATTCATGTTAATAAAGCTGCACATAATCAAAGACGGAACATTTTAACACACAGTACGTGAATGTGTTTGTTACCCGACCTGTTCATATGCCAGTTTTATGATTGGCTAATTCGGTTTAAAATCCATCAATGAACTCCCATTAGTTTTATTTCTACCTGAAAACCTGCTGGATTATGTCCAACTTGTTCACCAGTGACACACACCGAGCGCGCCTCACACTCTCTCACATGCAGTCGTGACCCATGGCAGCTTCCAGATTGACACATCCCCCCCCCCCCCCCCCAGCACAGAGTGAGACATAATTGTGTTGAATGTCTGTTACCTGCAGACTCTGTCACATTTTATCTCCGTTCCCCCATGTACGGCCCAGAGCTGCAGGCGACCGCATATAGTACTGAGCAGGCTAACTGCTGTTTGTCTGGGGTGGGTGGGTGGATCAAGGCATGCTGCTCTCCTTTCTCTCCCAGTGATTAGATAGCATAAGCAGGCCAGCTAGCCTAACCCACACACTCATGTCTCTAAAACTGCCATCCAGCCCTGCTTTCTCTCTCGCTGCCTCTCACACACAGGTGGGTGGACCCACTTATTCAACCCAGATCTTTCTTTTAGACATTATGAAATCGTGCTCTTTTTTCCCTTTCTTCTTTTTCTTTATCTAACTCCCCGATTCTGAATGACATTCAACTCTGAATGTTTCCTGCCACGTCTTCGCAGCTCTGTTCTATAAAGTGGAGCTTTAATTTTCTAATTTACTAGGTGATAATTTTGCCTGTGAGAATCATGTTTCTTTGCGCTTGTCACTATAGGCAGAGGCTAGGTGGGTTGCCAGTGGTTACAGAAGGGCCTATTTTCTATTATCTAGGTAACATCCAGGAAACACCCACAATTTGTATGTAAAATGTTTCATTGTGCAACCACATTACAAACTGTGGCTGCCACTGACATTTTAATGTTGAAATGTGTGACAAAAATATTTCTCAGATGACTTTGACTCTGCTAGGAATACAAAAACCACCGCAAAACACACACACATACACACATACACAATTGCTTTAGTGTTTAAAACAGTTAAAAGTAATTTATAAAGTGGGAAGTTATTGTGTTATTAAGTGAGGCTAACTAAAATAAAAACATATCTAACAACTGATACACAAAGGGATGCTAAATATTACAAAAAGCATGCTACAGCCTCTCATTCACTCAACGTGGCAAGATGTGCTTCCAGGTGATCTACTGGTTAAACTATGTAAACATTATCATGTCACTTTATTCAAAACAAGACACAGAAAAGTGATCAAAATGCAGCAGCATGTACGGAAGGATTAAGAAGGGAAGAATGGTGGAAATGGAGAAATTGTAAGCAGAAAGAAAGTATATCGGTTGAAAAGCAGAGAGGGTGCGATTGAGCCGACCTCCGGTGAGTGCCAGTGCCTGCCTCCCTGGCTGCTTTGTCGTTCGAGCCAGGTGCTGTGTTTCGTGAGGAGCGCAAAAGTACACAAATCCCACAGAGGGAGCTTTTTTGGCAGGGCTCGGGCCTCCCACCCACGGCAGCCTCTTCAAGCCTCCTCCCATCCTCTATTCATCTGTGAGGGGCGGCTTACTCACCCAGCCCAACTCCACACAACAAAACCTGGACCTCGATCCTACGGAGGAGGGCGGACACGCACACATGCACACACAAGCGGCTACTCGGCAATTGTAGACAAAGAAACGCACGTGTGCATTACCCTGAACCAACACAAGAAGTTGTTTTGAGGGTACACACCTAACAGGCCAGGTGACACTTTGTCACGGAGATCGGATTCTGTCATAGCTGACTGAGCAGGACTTGAAAACACTGAATCAGATTCTAGACAGCTGTGATAAGATGACATCTGTGTCACAGGAGGTTAAAATCAGATTGTGTATCCCTGTGTAAATGCTGTTACATGGGCATGCCCACACACTGTCAGTTGGGAAGAAGGCGTGTGGACTCATTCACTCAGTCAGGCTCATAAATGAACACACTACATCATTTTTACAATTATGAAGCTACACCCTCATTCACTTGACAGATTCAAGTCTCTCTGTCTCTCAATCAAGTGAGTTCACGCCCTCACGTACATTTTACACACTCGCTCAGATACGTTTGCAAGGCCACTTCCTTTATGCAGTGAGTTGACTATTTGCTTGTTATATACAGTATGCTATAGGTGAGACTGTACAAACATGAATGAAATCTGTCCCAGGAAATATTTGTTAAACACGCCGATGCAAGAGAGCCCCCGTAACAAAAGCCCAGCGTGGATTAGGTTAAATTCAGATAATCCTGGAGAGAGAGAGAGAGAGAGAGAGAGGCAAACAGAGCCTCTCTCTCTCACCTGACAAAGGTAGGTGTGGTGGTGACTACTTGACTTTATCCCCATTTAACCCCCACTGTGACAGGAAGAGAGCTCTGTAGGGTCGGCTTTTTTCTTTTCTTTTTTTTTTTTTTCATTATTGATGAAGCCTGATAACCATTTCATATGTACACACTGCTTCAAAGTTTGTTTGGTTTTTACAAGTAAGTACACTTTGAGGAAGCTACATCTTCTCTAATAGTTTTGTTATGAATTATCCATCATGCGTCTGATAACAGAAGCAAACAGGATGCCTATATGAAGAACTTATCATTATTGAGGTTTAGCCACTAAGAAGCGGCATTAATTTGATTTTTACCTCTTTTTAGACCACAAACTGGAACTGAAATAATTTCTGAATAACTGGTTTATATAACATTTTAAATGTATAACTAGTCAATGCCAGTTTCTTTGAAATCACTGAATAGTTTGCATTAACCAGTGAAGCCCCATCAGTCATAACGCCATACCCACTGACGCAAAAGTGTAGTTCAACAGTAATTCTCCTTATTAATTATGGTATCTCAGATAAGGATATGAAATTATGCAGTGCCTATATCTGATAGATCAGCCAGTATGGCAAATTATCACATTTAATAATATTCTTAACGGTTAACAGGCAGGAAGAGTGAAATAATTCTGAATGTCACACCTCTGCCCCCACATCTGTTGCACAGAAACTGAATCTGCAGTTAAATTTAAAGTTAGATCTGATTGTGTGATTGCTGACTGGCTAGATAGATTCCTGGAGGACAGATGTTACCCCATGCGTCTTATTAGTGCCATGTCAATTTAGAGACGTGACAAATTTAATCTTACAACCAGTCAGGCACCTTCTTGATGGCACAAATGTGAGGATAAAAAGGAAGTAGAAATATATAGAGGTAGAAATCCTGAACAATAATTGATTGTGTAGTTATGCAAGCTGCTTCTACAATAAGAAGTAAGAGTAGAATTGATATCAGTCTTTCAGTCTGTTCCAGCTTTGTCATGCTTTCACTTGCTTCCTCCTCAGTGTGTGGCTGTTACAGTTTGTGAAGGGGGAGGCTATCACTGCATGCACAACTGTTGCAAGACATGCACAGGAAGGTTTCTGGAGAGCACTGACAATTAATGGACACCCCTTTATTACAGCATGTCCTATTATAAAAAGTTTGAAACGTGGAGCCATTTGCAACTTAAAACTGGAACACAGAAACCTGATTCTACAAAAGGTCAGCCATCCTTCAGACTGATTCTGGCGCTCAGTGGGTAGCAGACAGCTCTTGCATGCTTTGAAATTTTGCCACAACGCACAGAATATATGAACCTCTCATTATGACTTTTTTAGGACATGGGAAATAGTAGTACGATGAAAAGAAAATGAGAATGAAAAAGACAGTGAGATGTTACTGACCTTTGAGGAAGAGAAGTTTTGAGTTCAGTTCCTCTCTCACGCACTCAGTCCCTGTCAGGAAAGTCAACACTGTCTCAGCACAGGCAGACGTGTGAAAGTGAGAGCAGGCGAGATAGAGTCTCAAATTTGCTCTGAAGGTGTGTCAGTGATTTGGGGGAGTGAAAAGGTACCGTTCCATGAAACGGTTATCTAAGAAACACAACAAAACAAAAACTGCTACACCCACCAGCCTCAGCCAACACCCCTCCCTCCCTCTAAACCAAAAGTATTTGGCAGCCTTCCCTACAAGTCCACCTGTGCTTAGGGGAGGGGAGTGACACACACACACACACACATACACTCACAGGCCAAGCCTAAAAACCTGCTTGCAAGCTTGGACTGGGTGGTATGGTTGTGGTTGGAAATAGGCAGAGCTCAGCCTCGGGACTTGGGCTGGAGGGCAGAGGAGATGGAGGCCTGGAGGTCTGGAGTGAGAGACAAGGCTGGAGAGCTGGGGCAAAACCTGAAGCAAGGGCTGAAGCGCTGAGATTGGAGCTGGTAATAAAACAGCCAAACTGATGCTGAACGACTGCTCTGAGTTTTTAAACATGGTAGAGGTAAAAAAAAAAAAAAAAAAAAAATGGGGACGAGGTAGGTCCAGTATAATGCAGGGTTGAACCAGTGGGTGGGTCTTTGCCTGTGCCAAACAGGAGCTAGAGGGGTTCATATCAGATGTCGAACAAAAGACATATCAGGGGAGAAATGAAAAGATTTGAAGAAAGGCAGGTAGTGTGAGTGTATATGGGTGTGTACTTCAGTGTACCAGCTCGTACCTGGCAAGATGTAAGAACCATTGTGCTGCTCTGAAGCCCTTAATGCAGTGTAATGGGAATATAATAAGAGGGTGTAAGAAGTGATGTTAATGCTGCTGAAGGTGTCATATTGGGTGATATGGAAGCAATAGACATCTTGGGGGTCTAAAGATTATCAAACAAGCTCCACAGAAAAATAGGCTTTTCTGATGTGTAGGTGAACACACCTATTTTCTTAGGTGTATTTATTTCCACTTTAGAGTGAAAAACAATCAAATAATCTGTAACTGATATTTTAAAGGCGCTATGTGTAAGTTTTCTCTGCTGCTGAATGTGGTTTCTTGCCAGGAGTGGGTGGTGGGGATTGTGGCTTGACAAGACCTTCTGCCATTATTTACAAGACAAGAGGTTATAATACACCCTCTGAGCAGCGCTACTTCTTCAGGGCAGATGGAGGCTACAATGGGTCTCTAAAGTGACAAGATGCGCTGGGGCTAGCTGGTTAGCGGGCTAACTTCAGTAGAGGAAAAGACATGATAGAGACAAGCGTTAACACTGGCGCTGCTTCCCACTGCTGGAGACAGCTCTTGGCGAGTAAAGAAATGCAGTTTGACGCTGAACTCGCAACGTTTCTTCTGCACTGGTTAGTAAACACCTGTTAATGCTAACGTTGCCTATGTGGCTATAGCAAAACTTACAAATAGCTCCTTTAAAACAAAATGTGAAATGATAATGAGAAAAAACTGTGACAATGTGAAAGGGGTTGCTCCTAGTGGTGAACCTACAGAGAATTGTCGCTTGAACCTGCAGCTCGTTTCGGCTTTACAGAGCTTTCTAGCGAGTTTCAGCTCATTGTTTAGCTGTCCGACCAACAACCTGATTGTTTTGGTTCACTGTCAGCGTCACAGTGTCAGTTTTACCATAGCAGGCAGAAACAAGCTCAAAAATTGTACCCACTCTACCTTCTCAGCACTTAACATCAGACAAACACAGTTAGCGACTAGCTGGTAAATGTAGTGAAGCGCCTATAAAGCCAGATATTTCCCTCAGGATGGTGGAGACCAAAAACAGAGCTAAAAGATGGTGGATATTGAACTTAAATTCACCAGGTGGTCCCAAAATGCATCTCCAAATGAACAATGTTGCTCATTTTCTGCTGGATGTGTAAATAAAAAAACAAGCTGCTAACAAAATATCAGCTGTTGTGTTCACAGTTTGTTTCTGCTGCCCCCAAGTGGCAGTCATTTACGACAGGCTTAAACAACTTACTGACATACAGTGTGTGATTGGGGGTTACAGTGTGCCTGTGCTTCATTTTAGCCACTGCTCTAATCAAACTGAGCTGCATGTAGGGGGGAATCCACACAATCACAAGGAGAAGATAAAGACTCAACACAGAAAGATCCAGGAGAAAGATCCCACATTTTCTACTTTGAGATGTAAATTAACCCGCAGAGTTGTCAACTGACATTAGAGAGGATAAAATGTTTGTGCTTCCTTTGCAAATCCTGTGATCAAGGCATTTCATGGAGGTTTCCCCTGTTGCAGATCAGGATATAACACAGGATACACATAATAATTCATTTTCAAATGTCTACTTTACCTTGAACTTTGAATTTCAGGATAGTTAATTCCATTTGTCCCAAGCAATGAGCAGATAGTTTATGGTTTCAATCAGCCAAACTTAGGCCTGAAAACATACTAGTGTGAGCTGAGATTACAATAGTCCTGAACTCTTTTGTAGCTTTATCTTTTGCAGAGCCCAGCCTCAAGTGCACTGCATTTGTTTATAGATAAAGACACCCAGCAGAAGCTTGATCATTTTCATTCCTGTCTCATGTAGTGTCTTGTTCTTTGAAAAGTCAAACATTTAACTTCTACTGTGGGTAAAAAAATAGCTTGAACAAATTTGTTCAGCCAATATATTGTTTGAATCGAACCACACAAGGTTACAGTGGGGCACAGACACGAGTGTAAAACATGTAACATGGTGCTTTTCTTCTTGTGCAGCTACTGTTTTTCATATGAAACCTGAATAGTTCATGACACAGTCTGTTCAATTTGGGAAGAGTTACTTGAGGTTGTGCATTGTTAAACCAAATGTACAGTTCTTGCCTCTGACAGCACAGATTCCTCATCTGTGATTATCTTAATTTTTTATAATATACCTTCATTATGAAAAGGCTGCAAAGTGCAAAGCCAGACGAAAGCCAGACAGGAGCAATTTAACAGTATTGCTAGGGGAAAAAAGTACTTCAATATCAGTTCTTGACATTACATGACTACCTTAATACTCCCAAACACATGTTCAAGTTGCTCAGCACTGCCTCACCCTGTCCAGAGTTATACCATGAAAAACTTTCTTCATACCGAGGAGGGTGTGCATTTCTTCTTCTGATTCACGATTTCCTCCCAGGAATATTTCGACATTTTGGGGAATGTGTAAATTCGCTCTCTTGCCATGAGTGAGAAGATCAACACCCCACTCATATCTTGCCATTCCATTTGATGCTACATCCAATAGCTGGTTCGCTTAGCTTAGCTTAGCATGAAGACTGAAAACAGAGGGAAACAGCTAACTTAGCTCGAACCAAAGGTATAAACATCTTCCTATATTAACTCTAAAGGTGTGTGGATTCAGACAGAATCCAAGCCGAATTTTAGAGGCGGCACAATTGCATACAAAAGCAATAGAAAATAAATAACTTACATGAATCGGTGCAAAATGAAGTGAAGACATGTCTGCGCAAGTTGAAAATGTTTCCGCTTGAGTGGGGAATTCTTGCTTATACTTGCTTCACTTTCTATCTGAAAACACCTTTAAGGTCACTAATAAATGTTTCATATATTGTTTGTTTAACCCATAAAAAAACAATGTTAACACAAGAGGTTGTGGTTTTACAGAGGTTACCTTGAGTCTCATTGTCAGCATGAGGTAATCTTACACTTTGGCTTTTGTTCAAGGTAAACAAAAAGATATAATGTGTTAATTTGTGAGCTTGAGAGATGTTTGGGTTTTGTTACAGAGCCAGGATAGCCATTTCCCCATTCCAGTCTTTATGCTGAGCCAAGATAACCAGCTGTTTGTTGGTTTGGTACCTCCTACTTTTTGTTACCCTGGATGTACACATACACATAATTCTAAGATGCATTATTTTCATAGGAGGCCCCCAGAAGTAATGATCTGTAAGAGCTTTATGAGGACACACACAAATACACCTTAAGACTTAAGCTTTAAATCAATATGAAGTTCATACAAAGTCCAATCATGAATCTATGAGATTGTCCTAAACTTCTTCTCATAGCTGCTTAGAACAGGCATGATGGGCTGGTTCACATTCATTAGCATAAATCCGTTGGCAAGGTTTACTACCCTGTTAATTACTGGGGCTTCTCAGAAACTTTAGCAGGAGGAGACACATCAAGGGCAGTGCAGCAGAGCAAAGGCAGAGTTTTGAGAATTTTTTAATTTCTTGCCAAATTAAAAGTGAATAATCCTGTGCAAATTCTGTTTTGGTATAAACAAGTTTTCTCAATGGCATGCATAAACTCACCTCCAACACTGATTAAAATCAGGATTTTTAATTATGTCTATTTTTTTTTTTTGTACATGAAGCTGGGGTCCAGGGTACAGGACTACCCCCTTTGAATATAATAACGAAAAAGGCTTGCAGCACACAAAGCAACAACTCTTAGTTACACCCACATGCTGCTGTTGCTTTCATCCTGCCACCTGTGGAGTGGGTGTCACCATCCTATCCACCAAATCTGTCAGATAGACCTGTTCCTGCTCACGGGCCATGTTGTGTGATGGAATTTGTTTTATGAATAGTTTTTGTGTTGTTTTGAATTTTGTTATGCTGTAAGCTCTTCTCTCCCCACACAGAGAAATGAAGTGGTAGTGATTTATTCTGTGCTTTGAGACGTGATAATGTTGAAGATAGACTAATGATGTTTATAAATTAAAAGCAGAAGAAGATAAAACATGGTTTTTGTGTAAGTGTTTGAGGATAAGTGAAATGTTGTCCTGGTCTCTGGTCACAATTTTCTTTGTTCTATTTTTTAGACTACACTGATATAGTCAGTTCCTTCCAACCACAGGATACAATAAGTCACAGTTCTTTCAGACATGCAGAGATCAGGCGGAAGCCAAACAGATCTAAAAATGGTCAACAAAAAGGAGAATAATGAGAGTGAAATACCTTTTTTTTTTTTGGTCATTTGGCTGCTCCCCTCAGGGGTTGCCACAGCGAAACGCCACATTTTCTAGACTGGCACAAGTTTTACACCAGATGCCCCTCCTGACGCAACCCTCTACATATATCTCATAACCATTGTTGTGATTGCATCAACTTTGTTGTAAAGTTGTAAAGCCCCCACTTTTATTCACAGATTGATTAAGAATGACAATTTGAATAATACAAAAAAAGCATGATCAATTCCAACTTGTGTAATTATTTTAAAGATCCCATGAAATGACAAAGTATTCTCTGTTTAATGTTCCTCTATCTATTACATGCCAAATGTACTGTGTCCACTCTTCTCTCTTAAAAACTGGTCCATCGAACTAACTAGAACTAGAGGCAGTAACATGGGTCAGAGGTGTGTAGGTGTGTGTGGGAGGTGTCAGTTTGCAACAACATCAACATTATCGGCAGCTCTCTTTGCTTTCGAAGGTTCAAACATATGTGGCCTGATGCCCAAGATAAAAACCACCTTTTTGTCCTCGTCCACCTCCTCCATGAGTGTGGCTGAAGTACAAGGTGAGCTGCTGGATTCATCCAGGATAATTTTGAGCTCTGAGGACCTTCTCAAAGTCTCACCAACACAACCTAGTCAATGCAGACATTTAATTTCTCTTAAACCCACAAATTTGAACCTCATAGTGGCCCTAGACAAAAAGAGAATGACTAAGTTAGTAATATTTATCTTCTGGGGACCATGAATTAAATACAAAATCTCATGTCATTCTCCCCAGCAGCTATTCAGACATTGTCATGACAACGCTGTCATATCACAAGCATGGATTAACTCACAAGCAAGTTATTTCTGGCAGCCAATATACATACAAGTCCGTCAAAATTAAAACTGTACAGCTCTTATTTTCAGCTGTGTCGGCTTCATCAGTGTGGTAATTAAAGTTCTGATGAGGGCAAGATAGCTGAAAAAATAGCATGCATTAAAACTCACACTGGTCTGCAACTTTCTGTGTGCGTTCCTAAAGTTTGAAATTGATCAATGCACTCTATATTCTTCCTGCATAGCAATGCCTAATTAACATCCCATCCATCACAAGTATGTCTTGGATATTTAAACTACATGGTTAAAAGGAGAGTTGCCGAACACTTGGTGTACAGGATGATATAGTCTTGATGGTGTGAGACCAGTGTAAACAGACAGCTTTCCTGCTCTCTGTCAGCTCAGTGTCAGGGTGGTGCTCTAATGTACTGACCTCAGACCAGCAATTTCAATTGCAGCCTGATATAGCCTGAGCTGTGCTCTGTTACCATGAGCTGTGCTGTTTGAAAGTGATACTCCAACAGAACAAAAGTTTGAAGAAGTGAGTCCAGGAGGCTTTTACTCATCTAAATGTGCTGTGGTACAGAGTATTGGATGAAAATGCAAAATTGTAATGTGTAACATGAGGCCCCCAGGAGATAGAGGCCCTATGACATGCACTATGTGTTAAATGCATATAGTATAAAGCATGCCTGGGTCATTCTTGTAAGTGTGGTATGATATATGTGTGTGATATTATCCTAAACCAGAAAACCCAGTTCAAGTCTTTTGGTATAAGCAGATGACAAGCACATAGACAGGCCTGAGCACACACCCAGGGGTGTGTATGTTCATGACAAGGTGGGATTGGGTAAGACAGGTATATGCTGTTTTAGGTGCTAACAGGCCATTATTCACAAGCCATTTAAAACATGCTACCAATGAACCTTCCCATAGATGCAACCATAAATAGGCCACTCTAGTAATCACAAAACCAGTTTAACATGCCTCATCGCAACAGAAATGGGGAGGAAGCCAACGTCATACTAAAGAAAGAAATATGAAAAGTGAGGATGAGAGAGGGATGGTGTTGAAGAGGTCACATGAAGAACAGTTTTTAACACAGGCTGTAATGGGCTGATTTATTTTGACCAACAGAAAGTGGATAGCTAAAGCATTCTTCTATCCAGGTCAAAGGAGAAGCATTTTTGCATGTCTTGGCATTAAACTGTATGCATTCATAGTGACACATATTTTTTTCCTGAACCCATTACAAAAGGTGCCACAAAGGGGCTATGAACTGGCTAAGATGAGCTTGTACATCGTGAACAACTGAGAGTTAGTAGGAATTCCAACCTTACAAGGGAATGTCAGCCTCTTCAATCCAATCTTCAAGACAAAGAGAGTCATTATCAGCAACGACAACAAAAATATGGCATCTCATTCTATCAGGTCATATACATTCCTATCATCCCTGGCCACAGATAGAGTTCATGTTCCGCTTATAGGGACTGTATCTTCTCTGTTAACATTTCTATTTTTATTTTTATAACATTTCTATATTGTTGAATTTCTGACAACATACCACCATAGCAAACAACCCTTAGAACAAAGACAACGTCCACAATAAATTAGCATGTCTGTAACAAAATTAATGGCAGTCAAATGTTGGATTTGTGGCTCTTTTGTCTTGCAGCTCGCGGACTGAGAGTGGCAGGCCTCCTCTATCTTCTTTGTGGATTACCATTCACTGCACCAAAGCCTTCATATAACATCTGACACTACACTGGCAACCCTCCACACAATGACTGTATATATCCTGCCAAGTGCACCAAATGTAGCAAATGCAGATAAATGCCACTATAAAAAATACAGCAGTATTTACTGCACGCTTACTTCAAAAAAGAAGCTGGGACATTTAGTGATGGAAGAATTAGAATTCATCCTCATCGCAGGGAGGAACTGTGTCATTTCAGGAATGTCTTGCCTTGTCTTAATCATATGAGCAGAATGTTAAACAAGACTAAGAGTCTGAAGCTATGCTAGCACTGTTTGAGGCTGTGCAGCGGTGCTTAGCGAACATGAGCAAGCTAACATGGTCACAGTGACAATGCTAACATGCTGATGTTTAGCAGGTTTTATGTTTACCAGGTTCACATCTTAGTTTAACATGCTAGGATGCTGGACAAATCAAAACGTTTACCTCGTTATGACATTTTATTAAAAACTACAAACGTAAACCTTATGGTGGTGCTAGAGAAAATGTCAGTGCATTACTACATATCTCTCGCAAACCACTGATGTCTGTAACATGACAATCCATCCTACATAGCATAGTTGTTGAGCTATTTTCATCTAAGCCAAAGTGGGGAACTGATCGACCAACACTTAGCCACATTGCTAATATGGCAAAAATACTGTATATCTTCATAAAAGTATGTATTTGGTCATCTGCAAGAAGTCCCTGCATGCACTGAAGCACCTGTAGCAGAATATTGTGTGTTTAATAAAGTGTTAACATGGTCAGCACCACCCAAACAAAATTTGAGTGATTTCGGCCAACTCATAAATGCCTAAGTAAGTGATTTTTTTCCCCTTGAATTATCCACTTTTTGTTAAACTGTAAGAAAAACAACTGAGAGGAAGCAAGCTACAGAGAATTACAGAAAGGAAAAGAAAGGTGGAGAAGAGCTCATGTGAACCAGTCTTGCCACTTCAGGGGCGTAACACTGGTGCTGCTTTAGTGAGAACTGTCGGCACTGCCCATCTCTCAACCTCCTCCACCCGTCTTTCAACATGTCCCTTCCTACTTCCCCCACCTCTCTTCCTCTCTCTCTCTCTCATTCTCTCGCTCTTTCTTTCTCCTGCTCTCCATCCCCTCCCTCTCTTCCAGCCGGCCCCACCACAAAGCCCCACCCACAGCCATGAGAAGACAGGGAGAGGAATATGATCTAACCACACTCCCAGAGATATTACCTCAGCAGCCACCCCCACCCCCTACACACACATGCACACACAAACATACACTCCTACCTCCCCTCTGTCATACCCATGCACTCCACTCCCCCACCCCCCCAGCGCTCCCTTCCCTTGCTCCCCCTGATCTCCTCCTCGTCCTTCCCTCCCTACAACACTGCTGCCAGGCCGTAATGTTTTTCTTAGCCTCTCCTACACAGTTTTCACACAGTTTCCCTCTCCCTCAACATACAGCAACATCCCACACACCCTGGGCCCAGCTGACCCACTGAGAGGAGGTGGGAGAGCTTTGGGTGGGCAATAACGCCATTATTGAGGGACAGGCAGCGTGACTGTTTCACTAAAAAGACAACTGCTGAAAAAAAATTTCAACCAGCAAAAAGTGTGAACATGATTCCACGCTCGTCCTCTTTGCTTTCAATGCATAAAAAAAAAATTGAAGGCTTACACTAAGCATCTTTTCCAGGTTTCGATCCTTCACCTGGCCCACATTTTTGCTCTGGTTATTGCAAGCTGTGTTTGCAGCAGTCTCATTGAGGCTGTGATGATGTGGGGTTGACAGGATGTGGTGTAGGATTCATTCCTCTCCGCAGAGAGAGAGACAGCTTTAAAGGTTAAGGTGTCTGTTATCAGCAGGTCTCAATATCTGCCATCAGTGTGTTGTGGTTTTTTCAGTAAGGCCCTTAAACAGAAACAGCATCCATCTGTGGGTCTCAGCAGATATGCTCCCCTCGAGTAAATGTGACAACAACTCTAGAGAAAGAGAGTGAGAGAGAAAGTTGATAGCTACAACTTTCCCATTGTCTCATATAACATGACAGAGTCAGTTAGTTTAGCTTATCCCACATATTTTGTTGTGTAAAATATAACAAACCAACCTATGGTAACACATATACAAAATACAACAAAAATCATAAAATTGTATTTACATCCACACACTTTCAAGTAGGAATGTGCTTATCTGTTGAATGTATGAGAAATTTTGCAGCAAGAGCAGAAGAAAAAAATGCTACAAGCTGAAAGTTTAACTTGATGGAGGGTCACCTCCCAGGTTTTCTTTAAACTTGTAATAACCTTTTTTTTTTTTGGCCAATAGGGGGCAGTGGAAACGAGTTGTGAACACAACACTGACAAATCATCGCTGTATGGTGAACTTGCTCAAATAGCTGCTTATTTAGACATCCAGCAGTTACAGACCAACATTATGATTCATTTGTATTGAGTTGTGTTCCTGGCCATCTGGTGAATTTAAGTCCAATATTCATATTCATATTTTTTTTGCATTGTTTTGGTCTCTACCAACTCCTGAGGGATATATCTGGCTTGCTAAACTTGCTACTATGTTCTCTAGCTAGTTGCTAGGTGTGCCTGTCTGCTGTTTGGTGCTGAGCAGGGAGTGCACAGTGGAGAAACAGCTGCTGCAGCTGAAAACTACACGCTGCTGAGAGCGACGAGAGTGAACCAAAAGTGTAAAGTTGTGGACCAGACAACTAAACGATAAGCCGAATCTGTAGCTAAAGAGCTACAAAGCTCTGTAAAGCCAAGGGGAGCTACAGATTCAGGTGATAATTCTCTGTAGGTTCGATCACTTAGAGCAATGCCTTTCACATTGTCATTATAAAGAATAAGTGGGTAATGTCTCATACACAAATAGCCAACTCAGCTTTGTGCATTGTTCGTGTCTGTATATGTTGATGTTTTACTGTTGACCATGTTCACTATATAGTTCTACAGGTATTTGGTCTTAAACTGAAGTCTAAAGCAAATTAAATTTTGACCCGATGGAGGCGCTAGATATTAGTTTTATATAGATTCGTAATTCCTGAGGGGAACCTGAATGTTTGTACTAAATTTCATGGCAATCCATTTAATGGCGAGACATTACAGTATGGACCAAAGTGGTGGACCAACCCACGGACCAACAGACAGACATTGCTATTCATAAAGCAGCACTGCTGGAAAATTTAAATTATGTTTTTTTTTTTTTGCTTACAGCCCGAAATATTGTATGGGGACAATACAAAAGAAAAAAAATCAAACAAAATAAATGTTCTTATAGACTGACAAACTATATTTTGACAATTATTTCAACATTGACTAATAAAATACCAGATCTCAGCTGGGGGCACATAAAGAGTCACTCAGAGCTTTTTCTTTTCTTTTTCTTGTCAATTGTCACTGAAAAATCTGTTGCAGCACTGAGGCGTAATGGATTAAAACATACTGTCATATTATGCAGCATACAGTGGCGGTTCATCAGAGTTCAGATTCCAACTCGTAGCCGTCTAATTAACCATTGGCCCAGATCTACAGCCAAGAGTGGCTGTATTAAAAATGTTTTATTTAGACTCCAAAAAATGTGATGTTTTGCTCTCCAACCGAAAGTACATGGTGTTGACCTCAGATCCACATAGCAGCCAATTTGGGCAGCTGATTTTATTAACTCAGATGAGTTTTTTTTTAATTTTTTTAATGGTAGCATACCAAACAGAAAAATAAATTCACAATTTTTTTTGCTGTTTTATTTCAAATATAAATGACATTTTTAATGAATTTTCAGCATTTTCCAAAACTGTCCATTATATTGTTTGGCATATTTTAATGTTTTTTGAGCATTTTTGCTCACAGTGATAGGGTGTTTCAATATAGTCACCCATCCTTAAGCTAAAATTCTCTAAATGTGCATATTGTAAGGCAACCTCAGGTCACGAGGGAATGAAACAAAAACACAGACAGACAGACAGATGGTGAAAGAAGGATACAGTGCTCTTGTCATGATTACTTGTTTACTGCTTTCCAGATTGAGCCAGTCACGTGCAGGACAATATAAAAGTATATCCAGTGAATGATAATAATCCCCCTGGTCTATCAATATCCACATAATCATTATGGCCAGCAGAGAGGAGAGGGCGCTGGTCAGTAGAGGATTGTGGGTTTTGCAGTTCAGAGCAGCTAAAATAGCCATGCGACTGGTGGGGCATGTGACTACAGGGACCAGCAAAGCTCGAGAGCGTCCTGGCAGGGTTGACGAAACCACACGCTGACACAAATGACTGGCCTCGATGCCTTTCATCTCAACAGGGAATCAGAGGCCCTTGTCAGAAACAAGCAGGCAGTTATAGGCCACAAAAGCACAAGTTACGAGTGTCAAGCCATGCTAGTGAGAGGGAAAAACACATGCTGCTGAAAGGACAGGAAATGTTTTATTTAAACATCTTCATGGTAGTTTGATTGAGGAAGATACTTGACTTTCATTGGACGATACAGGGCTGCGTTTTAGCTTCACTCAATGGAAGACCACATATGCAAATGATATCATTCTAGATTGGTATGTTTCAAATTTTTAATGATCAGTGTTAGAATTTTCAAAGGAATAGTTTGACATTTTGGGAAATATTTATTTATTTTTGAAAATTAGATGATACTGTGCATACATCTATGTTGCTTAAAGTATCAAAAGCCAAATTATTGGAAGGCCCCCGTCAGTATTATACATATAAAGATATACACATATATACAATTTTGATACATTAATGTGTTGGTAGAATTTCACTGCTGCAGTTGGTTGGAATGCAGCTAACCTTAACTACATACATACACTGTTAGGTCGTTCAGTCTATAAGAATGCATCATATGTTATAAAATGATCATATGATCATACGTAAAGTCTCAACGTGTAAAGTAACTAGAAACTGTAGTTTTCAAATAAATGTGAACAAAAATAAACAAACCTAAGTACCTCCAATTTGTACTGAAGTACAGTACTTGAGTTAATGTACCGAGTTACGTTCCACCACTGCCAGGAAGTCACAGCAGCTGGCTGACAAAATGAAAATTCTTATTGTATTTTCCCCATTTTATATTTCCCCACACTGTATGTGATCCCTGTCATTTTTACTGTCTTTCACAATGGAAGCCAGTGTTTATTGTATGACCGGTTTAAGTGCTACATAAAACAGGACTAACAATTGATAAAGAGGCGATTGTGTGTGTGCAGCATGGGAACGTTCTTTGACTTTGGTTCAGAAGTGCACACACCTGCAGGTGTTTGTGCTTCTGTGTACGGGCATGTGCTTTTGCATGTGCATGCTGCCTTGTGCTGGAGCCCCCTCACTGGGCGGCAACAGGGCTGAGGTAACATCATAACATTTTTTTTTTTTTGATAATATATATAGCTGGAAGTAAAAAGCTCTCATAACTACTGTGGTTTTTAGTGTTGCCAGGTCAACCTGCCCACTCCACACTCAACAGCACTGGGATGGGATGGGTTGAGCAGGGATAGAGGTGAGAGAGGAGAAGTGGAAATAATGATAGAAAGAATTTGGGGAGGGGAAAATGATGGCAGGTGGTTGGAGGGAGAAGGGGGTAGTAAAAGGGAGGATGAAATTAGAGAAGAATAGAAAGGTTGAAAAATGGAAAAAAGGTTGAAATTAATGGACTAAGGAAGTAACAATGATGAAGAGGATGGTGAAGGCCAGTGTGAGATGGATGGTAATTAACATTTTCAGCTCCATATTGGCTCCTTTTGTTCTTTAACCCCAGCAGTTTCCCCTGCACTGTAACTGTCAGACAGCGCGTCCTGGCATACCCTCTAACCAGTTATTTCATATTAGATAAAATGTGTGCCTGCGTGCATGCATGTCGCTGTGTGTGTGTGCATGTGTGTGTGTGTGTGTGTGTGTGTGTGTGTGTGTGTGTGCGTGTGCATGTGTGTGTTTGCACTGCCCCAGCCTGCCAGCTGCCAGTGTGTAGCACTCAATCCAGCAAAGGCGAAGCCTAATTACAGACGCACGGCTACAGATTTAGCCGGCATGCTAACCATAACGGAGGAGGCAGCAGGGAGGGGATCGCTTGGAAAAGTCACGGCTGGACGGGAGCTTCACAAGGGTGTACCACAGGGACAAGGGAGGGGGGGTACTCTATTTCAGGATCTGCTGCTCTCATTATTTATCATAGTAGAAGTCTCGACAAGAAGAGGCAACCTACAATTGACTACATGCATCAGTGCAAATGGGCTAAAGCTGAGCAAACCCCCACCCCACTCGCACCCTCCCACTCAAATCACATATGTTGCCATCTACAAACATGCACTTGTCTCCAACAGCGTAACATCCAGTATGAGCAGGGTGGCACAGAAAGCATAGTGCTCATTGCAGGGAAAGACTCCTCTTGTGTCTAGCATATACGAAGTGAGATGGAAAGTTTTCCAGGTTGTCAAGCTAGAACTCTGCGTGCAAGTGTGTATGTATGTGCATGTGAGAATGCATGTATGTGTGTGTGTGTGTGTGTGTGTGTGTGACGGACAGTTTGTGAGACCAGGGAGGGTTGGCAGTTAAACTCTGAGCTCACCCACGACTCTACCACTTCCACCCACAGTGTCCTCTATACAGCTGCTCTCACTGAGCCAAACTCACACTTCATCCTCATCCCTCTCTCTTTTTCTCTCCGTGCTTCTCTCGATCGCACTCTCCCACCCTCCCTTATCTGTCCATCCATCCATCCATCCATCCATCCATATATTCTTCTCTGTCTAATCTTCATTTCTCCTTTCCTCCATCTGTTTCTCTTTTCTCAGTTGTTACCCTCTACCCACCTCTTTCACTGTGTTCATTTTTATGCAGTCTCTTACCACTGGCAAGTCTTTCGCTTACTATTTCAAACTTTTAGGACTTTAACACTGCCTACCCCTGTGCATGGTGTCAGCGTAGGAAGAATTATTCCACATATGTATGATCGGCATCGGTTTGACAGTAGGCCACTCTATTTACACTTGTCAGTTTTTATTGAGATGATCTGAGGATTGAGAGGGACGGACTGTAAAGTAATAGATGCACATGTTTCCAGACAGAGGTATGGTCGCAGTTACATTCAAATGCCATTGTCTTAATTGTTAGTGGAAGTTTCACTTCATGTGTTCATTCAATTACTGAATAAATGATCCATCAGCCATTTGTACTAAAAAATGACTCAGCGATGAAAAAGAAAAAGTCATCCACAAGAACAGAGGAGCTGACTCACAGAACAACAGCTCATACTCAAAAAACCAGCTCAGTGTTTGTCCTCTGTTTATCAGGGATTTGTTAACCACACAGTCACACATTTTTATCATTATTGGCCTTTCATTGACGAAAAGATGCACATTCAACACTTCCCATCAGCGTAATAATAAATGTCCATGAAGAATCAACTCTCCTCCTGAAGCTGTCCAACAAAATTGACAAAATCGGTTCTTTTTTGGATATGACAAGAACAATTTTGGCAATAGAGGTGGGTGCCAATTTTCTTGTGTGTGCTTAAAGTAATTTTTGTAATTTAAAAATAGGCCTCACTCCCCATCAGCCTGCACAAACGGGTACACACACACACACACATGCACACTCACACACACACACACATGCAAACACATCAAGGCCAATTAAAGGTTTACATGACATCTAATGGTTTTGTGCTTTTCACTCAGAGAACTGGAAAATTTTGTCCCACTGTTTTAGCACATCTAAAATAAGGACGGAACTGTGCTGTAGAGATTTTGCTGTTTTATAAAACTACATATTGCATGTTTTCTATCACAGGTTGATTATGTGTTCTTCACAGTGGTGGGGGATGTACTCAGATCCTTTAAGTAAAAGTACCAGTACAGCGAAACACTCAAGGTAAAGTACTGCATTCATAATCCTGAAGTAATATTACAGCTATCACTACCACTTAAATGTACTTAAAGTACTCATTATGACCTTTATATATATATATATATATGTATGTGTGTGTGTTTGCGTGTGTCTGTCTGTGTATGTACATATATATAACTGAAAACTGAAACTAATAACTTGCAGATAATGAAGATAAGTCTCAACCCCAAACCTCACCTTGAAAAGCGACGCCTACTACTGGTTTGAGCTCTGCCATGTCAGCAGTGCAGTATGGGAAATGAGGAGTGGGTGGGTGTATGACCTGACGACCTATCAGCAACTTGCTCAGGGCCCTGCCGCACATTATCAACATCTCCCTGCACTCAGCTCCAGCTCAATCAATTGCCCTCATTTTCACATGTACAGAAGGAAAACCAACTGTTTTACAGTTGTGTTGCAAGACGTGTGTGAACTGGGGGAGGTGGAAAGGAAACTGCATCGCAGATGGTTGTTGTGTTTCTTGAACACTCAACAGTTTACTCACCTTCTGGGCTTGTTATCAGTTTTACATGGTAGTTTTATGGTAAAGAGGACATGAGCTTATGGATTGTTAAAGTATATTAAATTTAACCTTATGGTTAATATGACTGATGGTGCCTGAACAGCACATTTCTGCATTTAAATCTTTTTTTTTTTTTTTTTTAATCTAATTGGCTCAACATTAGATTCAATTTTAAAAGTCAACTTATTATCAGAAGTATGTGTACATAATGATAGTTTAGTTTTGTGACTGACGTCATCAGGTCTAGATCATCAGGGAGCTTCAGCAACACTTATATGTGGTTGTGTGCTTGTACTTACTTTACTTACAAACCACAAGATAAAAGTTCATACAGTGATAATATATAAGAGAGACATTCTCCTGAGTGAGAAATGATCTGTGTACATATGTACTGTATGTGTGTGTCAGCCCAGCTTGACATATCATTCTTTATGTTTATCTATAGTGGCATCTGACTAATGAAATAATATGTACAGTGAAAGTAAAGTTTGCACATAAAGCAGAGCAAAGTGAAACCTTAACTGTGCATCAAGGTTATGCTGCCGCCCCCGAAGAGGTTAGTGAAATGATGAGACAACCATCCTTCACTGCTGAATGCCACAAAAGCTGAATCCCCTCTCAGCATGCAATAGACAAGAGGTGGGAAAAAACCCCGGACAGGTCATTAGTCCATCAAAGGTCTCAAATTGCCAAAGTGTCTGAAGATGCCAGCCCACGATCACAGACGTCACGCGCTGACAGTCAGGTAGCTTGGCATTCGACAGATGGTACTGGTGTTTCACTCTTGCTAATCACAAAACTCACACTCAGCAGGGTGGCTCAGTGTTTACAGAGATGATCCTTCAACCAGAACAAGCCTCACTGGTACAGTTTTGTAACTGAGCCTGACCTCTGACTATACCTGCAGCATTGTAAGACAAAAGATATTTCCTTAAGCTTAAATAATACACAATGCAATAATGTTATAGTACCGTGAATATGGGACAATAAATGTGCAGAGTACATATGTAGACTATGCGTCATCTGTAAAACTAAGCTTTTGCTGTGTAAGACAAGTTGGCAGATGTTGGACCCAGAGGTGACGAGATGCTTTGGCTTGACGCACATAGCAAAGAAGTCCTCAGAGGTGTCACCTATGAGTCACTGATTGATGAGTTTATGCAGGTGCAGTGTCTTTCACACCTTCTCTCAAACTTTGCTTTAGCTCAAGAAAATCATTTTTAAATAATCTTATTTTAGTGTTCATTTTGTCAAACATGATTTCATCTGTCTCTGAAGGAAAGCTGTGTTGTGTAACTGCAATTCATTTGAGTTAAAATGCAATTAAATTTATAACATTTAAATTAAAAGGAAAAAGGTTCAGGTTAAGGTTTAGATTCAACTATGACACTGTTGCAAAGGTGGAATGCAACAAAGGTCATCGACTTCACCTAAGTACAATTTTGATTTCAGCTGCACTTATACATTTACACCACTTCATTTCAGAGGGAAACATTTCACTCCATTTATCTAAGAGCTATAGCTACTAATTCATTTGTCACTGAGACAATAAAAAAGAGACAATGATATTTTCCCCAAAGTGTTAAACATCTTCACATTTTGTAGACACCTCAATGTAAAATCAGGACTTCCCCTACACAAGCTGAGGTTAGGCCTCATGCATATCAGATGTCAGCATCTTGAAAAGCAAACTGTAAAAGACAGGAGTCCACGCTCTTTTCAAGACTGTGACCTCAGGCAGCTCTGATAAAGTCATTATCACAGTGGGCTAAACAAGACGTGTATAGATTGAAATGATGAAGAGGAGCTGAACTAGTGTTCTTTGAATTCTTCAGACAGTATTTCCTCTAATTAGGGTTCAAGACTGAAGCATAGAGGGTGACACATTATCTGTCTGTCTGTTCTCTGGTATCAAAATCTTTTTTACTGCACATTTGTTGTATTAGGTTACATAAATTTGATCTAGATGTACCTAAAACTGGAAATTAACAGCATAATAAAATGATTAATGTTACTGTAACTGAATGTTAATGTTAACTTTAATGGGTATTCCAGTTGGTCCCTCCATACAGTTGAGGGACTCACAAGACACATATATAAAAATAAAAAATATATACTGTATATCCTTGATTTTCGTCTCTATTATGGGCAAAGTGGATCCCTCACTCTTATGTAAATGCCCACATCATTCAAACTCTACACCCCAAGTATGTTACACAGGTTTTCGAGTCTTCAAATCTAATCACAAATTATTTTCTCAGAAACTTCAGCCCAACATCGCAGATTATATTACACAACTGTTTTCACTGACTTTATGTCTAAAGCTGGTGATCCTAAGATGTAAACCGCTCCCAAATATATGGTTTCATTTTTTTAAAAAGAAAAAACAAGATCCAAAAACAGCTCGGGACTGTAGCTTTTAGCAAACATCACTCACACAGGAGGAAACCGTGCATTTGTTTGGGACTATTTTCAGCAGTGGATTGATACACATTTGGTGTTATATTCAGTATTTCCAGCAGCAGAATGGTGTATGTGGAACTTACTTACTAATGAACTACGGTGCCCATGTTCATGATCATGAAGTAAATGTCACCCATTGCAATGGTCTGAAACACTGGTGTTTTTTCAAATAGTTTTTGGACTGGAACTGAGAGATATGGACTATACCAGGCTTTGGATACACAGACAATACTTTAGGATGATCAATTCAATGCTGGTTTCATGGAATTTGTTGACAGTAAGAAGAAATTAGAATGACCAGACTCATCATTTAAGAGACAAAAGCACGGATGGAGCTAAATATAAAATGGGCAGGCTGCGTGCGGTCAGTAGGTGTAATTGTACCCTGAGTTTCATTAGAAAAATGTACTTGCCTGTAATGGATGGCCAAAAAAGTATAAACATAAATGAGTAATAATTTGGAATAGCAGTAACGGTGAATAAAGGTGATGACTGAAGCATAATGTGAGAAAAACACTGGTGTATAATATATAGCAGACTTGTAATTGGACTTTTGTATGTGTGTGCCTGTATGAGCAGAATGAAGAACAGGAAGAGGCTGAGGACAAAGGAAGGAGGGAGGGGAGGAAGGGGCATCATGGGAAAGAACTGTGGCGAACTGTGTGTGTGTACAGCTGATGGGCTGCTCTTTGTTTCTTGGGGTTTATTGCCAGAGCTGAATAATGAACTGGAGACAAGAAAACAAGTACATGGGGAAACTGAGGCTGGCATGTGCAGCTCTGTCATAATAAACACAATGTCATATTTACCAGGATAACTGAGGCTGCTCTATTTACTCTTGTTACTATCAGTGTTGGGGAAGTGTTGTGATTTGAAACAGTGAGCTGAAATACAAGTGGAGGCACCCCAAGGACTGTGGACAGATAGTGTGGAGCACGGGAGAGATGGAGCCTGGAGACTGAGTGGCAGTGAGAGCTGCTGTGATGAGGGGGAGGAGGGGGCAGTAGTGGGAAGTAACTCAATACAGTCACTCAAGTACTGCAGGTAAGTATAATGTTGAGGTACCTGCACTTAAGTTGAGTATTTCCATTTAATGTTACTTAATACTTAAACTCCACTAGTTGATAAAATATGATGCATTATTATAGATTACAGCAATTGATATACTATATAAAACTAGCCTTACCTCTACCAGCTACAACATTGAAATTCAAGAAGCTAGTAATAGCCTACAATGCATATAATATGGATGCTGCTTATATACGAAACATTGACGTTAGGCAGTTGTCTGTGTTGGTAGCATTTCTTTTCTTTCCTCTGCTATTCAGTTAATTTGACATTTTGCACATAAAAATGTAATTGGAGAGGATGGAGAAGTGTGACAAATGTCACACACTGGGTATAAATAGAAAAGAAAAGATTACATCCTCCAGTCTTCCGCCCACTCAGCCAGTATAGATATATATGTAACAGGTAAGAGAGTTTTCCATAGTTGGTCAAAGATTACATTGAAATCAAACAGCAGGTCATAATGCAGAGCTAGGTTGTCTAAAAGTATGATGTCCTTAAGTGCCGGATCCTACTGAGTTGCGCTGAATTTAAAAGGTTTAAAGAGTTGTTGCATAAAAATAAGTGCTAGTTTCAACAAATCCTCCAACTTAAATGACCATATGGGCTCCTAACCTCTCTCTAACTCTTTATTCTATGTCACCTGACTTCCTTCTTTCCTCCCGTCATGACAAGAAAACACAGCTATGAGTCATAGTAAGCTGCTTGCACAGACAACTTATGCACTCAGTTATTAGAAGAGGACAGTCTGGCTAGTTTATGGTAAACAGATTCAATACATGTTAATAATCAAAAATCTATCTGTATTTTAAATATCATACCAGGTTTGTCCATCCACTTTATTGGTACACACACTTCCTCTGTGCCTGCTCTATTCATTGCTGCTGTATTGTGTGGTGCGAAGGCTCTAATCATCTTACTTCCTTGGGCACCAGCCTCTGGCCGACGGCACAAAAGGCCACGCTGGGACCACCAAAATCCTTCCAGGGCCTCTCACTACCCCATTAAATACCACAAACACACCCACACTCACACGTGCATGCTCACACACACACACACAAACAACTTCATACACGCTGGGATAGCATACTACTGGATTGAGATTTTGGATTTGGACTTTTGCTTTAATTTTGAGAGGTTATAGTATTAGTAGTATTAGTAAAAAAGACTTTTTTTTTTTTTTTCCCTATGCAACATTTCAAGTTTTTTGGCTGCCTATATTAATCTAAATAAAGTTATGGCTGCATGCTTCTATAATCGTGAAGAAATGGATGAAAGGATGAAATCTGTGCAAAAACATTCCTTATGAATACTGAACACAACAATACACTTATATATGTGAGCACGTGTGTTTCTTCACAGGCTGCTTTTCATCTCAATAGGGCTCAGGCTGCTCATCTCCATAGTATTAAAAGCACATTTAGTTTCCATGATAGTGCTCCCTGCCAGATTCATCTTTATTGGTGATGAGACCACAAAGTGTTTCATTATCTCTCCTAAACTTTAACAGCATAATAGCTGAGATACAGTTTTTCATTTTTACGAACAGAATACAGAGATAAAGTCTGACAGGTATTGTGCATTCTATCCAGCACAAGCTGCTGTAGCTTTCATTAGAAAGTCCAAAAACCACCTGCAGATTCTGAAGGTTTTTTTTTTATAAAACAGATCTGGTGTTTCTTCCTTTTCAGAGAAGATCAGTAGACTACTGAGCTTTGCTATCTGTCGTGTTTTTGTAGATGAATAGAACAGGCCCTAAGTTTCTGGGTCAGTGCTGTCTGTAGGCCATGTCAGGCCAACATGAGGTGGGTCTTTCCACTTTGTGTCTGAGTCACACACTGATAGCAAAGATGAGAAGGATGTGTATACGATGACCCCTTTAGATTAGAAGACATCTAATATGCATTGTGTGCTTGTGAGTGTATGTGCACTTTGCTTTTTCCTTAATTCTGTTAGTGCCGATGCCCCATTTTTATATTCTAAGGTAATCAAACATTTTAAAAAACAGATGGGGGCCGATGTTTGAGAGGGTATATTTTGGATTAATACTACTTTACATATTACAATTTAGTTTCTGTCACTACATCTGGACCCATGAAGACAGACAGCTAACATTAGCCCCCCGTCATTCTGTAATGTATAACAAACATGATTCAGCAGGTGGTGAAATAAAATGAACCATGTAACATGAATCACTGAACACAAGCAACAAGCAAGCCTAGTAAACTAGGCTAACTAGCTTCCATTTCTGAGTGAAATACAAACAAAATGGCTAACAGATGATAGCCAGTGCTACAGTATCTCAGCTGGATGAAAGAGGGAGAACATGCCTTATGTAAGCTATGTACTATAGACTGCATTTCCAACTACCTAGATGCAATTTCAGTTTACACATTTCCACAAAACCTGAGTGAATAGAATTTGCAATTCTTTCGCCTATTTTCTGGAAGTTTGGTTAAGATTTTGGTGTAGATTTTTTATATTTGGATGGAAACTTGGCTTATGATGTTCTCAACTCAGAAGTTTACAGTATGTCTCCAAAAAATGCCAGTTTTCATTTGTCAGTCACACACTACAAAGCGAAACACCCAAGAAACTGTTTAATGGGGGAAAAAATTGCACAATAGCAGCAATATCACTTTTAGTTTAGGAGAATTCAAATTTGCACTCAACTTTGAATGTTTGTTCTGGTTTAGCCGGTACATATACAAAGTGTCCTAACCAATGTCCACTGCTCTGGACAACATCAGCCATAAATGGAGATGAACTGGTTAAGAATGTCTGTTGTGCAACTCTGTTTCCTAGAAATTACATGTAGTCACTACAAGTGGATATTGTACTGCAAGACCAGATATTTTGGCAGGAAAGAAAATTTCTGTGAATATTTCACTGATACGTTCAGTATCAATGTATTTGTGATTTACCAAATATATAAATTAACAACATTACATCTGGTTGCAATTACATTTGCTGCAAAACATATTTTCCCTTGCAGTTTAGTTCTATAGAAACATATACGAGGCAGGGTTGTGTTGTGGCCGTGGGACATTTCACTGGTTGCCATGGTATAGATGTAATTTAGATCCGATCGGGGTTATCGCCATGGTGACGGGTAAGCCCTTCGTCTTTGTGTCCTGTAAGATGAAACTTCACAGCAGGCAACTGACATGTGTGTGCAGGTGTATCCAAGTGTGTGCGCAGAAGCCAGTATTCTCACACACTCTCACCAGTTTCCTTTTACTCTTTCCATGTCCTCATCCCTCCACCCCGCTGCCCACCCCTCCCCTTCCGATGCCTTTCCTGCCTGCCTGAGAGCAGAGGCACGGCCTGGTGGCGTTGACCTCACCCTTGGACCCCCAAGAGACACTGACCATTACTGCGCTTCCGGCTGTCTCACAGTCCAGCCAGTTATCCCTGCTCAGACTAAAATAGCATCAGCCACTCACCCTCACATCCTCTGCCTATTAGCAGTCACATATGCCCTTACCACTGTCCCTGTCATTGTTTTATAGGAGGACTGGTTGTAGAGTGTTAATGGTACAGAACAGGCTGTACACAAAACATTCGATAAAAACCAAACAGGAACAGGAAAGACAGAGGTGTGATGGAACTGAATTTTCTCATGGTAAGGACAATGATTCTCTCATATAATGTTGATCATCTGAATTCTCATTTTGTCTTTATTTCCATGGACCAATTCACATAATTGCTTCTAGGAGGATGTCTTAGTGAAATAAAACACTGAAGAACCAGTGGTGGAAAAAGTATTCAGATCCTTTACCCAAGTAAAAGTACAGATACAGTACAGATACATGTGAGTACTCCAGCAAAAGTAAAAACATGACTATTTAGAGTAAAATATTTTAGTATCAAAAGTTCTGCAGGAACATGTCCTCTATGAGTGATGTATCATTATATATGATAATATTAGAAGTTATTTTATTGTATTGATGTGTGAGCAGCATTTTACTGTTGAAGCTGTTGAAGGTCAAGGTACAGCTAAATATACACTAGGTAGTTCATATGAGCAATCTCCTGATACACAAATCTGCGTTTATCTTTAGGACTTTTCTCTAATCTTTACTTTTTTGTGAAATATTGAATACGTTTATTTTATCTAACTGAAACCATATGAGAAGTTAGGAAGAGAACTAGAAACCATCTCAGCTGAAACATGACAAAGAGCCCTACTAGACAGTGCTTTTTAGTAAGGGTTGGGAACCACTAATTTAATCTTAAACAGTGTGGCATCATATCTTTAATGTAAAAATCTTGGACTGAAATAGCTGTCAGATAAACATAAGTAAAACATGAGTAAAATCATTTTATTTTCCCCTTTCCTCTGAAGGAATAGGACAAAGCAAAATATAATGGAAATACTCAAGTTACGCAAAAGTACCTCAAAAGCGAACTTAAGTACAGTACTTGACTAAATGTACTTAGTTATTTTCAACCACTGCGTTTAAAACATGGGAAATGACGCGTAACTGTGTGCGAACCTCTTACATCTTCAGCGCTGACGTAGTGGAATGAGGTCACCTCTTAGTCCATCGCTTCTGGACTTGACGTAGGTCTATCTGGAGAGGATGATGTTATGTAGTGACATGGGGAAGGAAAGGGAGGAGGTGGCACCTGAAGCCAATTGCTTATTGTCTCCCAGGATATAACTTTAGTATAAAACAACAACGACAAACTAAACAAGAATCAACCTCCAAAGCTGGCAAAGAAACTGTAATTTAGGTGTTGGGGCATCTAGTGGGCTCCAGGTAGCAGGAAGCTGTTTGAGTCCATGAGAAACAAAATGGTTGGAAAATGTTGTGAAGAGATAAAGATCTTTGGCGTTGAGAAGCGGATACAATGACATCGTTGGTTGAGCGTCTTGAGTAGTCTTGTGGGGCCAGAGGTACGTGAGTATGTGCGTGATTTGCAACCATGGTTTCAAGTGGTTGTCTCCAAATGTGTATTCTTAGCAACAAAGTGACAGAATCACATCTGGCTCAGTGAGACCAGCATCCTTGAAGAGGTAGTTGTCCTATGGAAGATGAAGGAGCCACAGGTGGTAAAGATACAGTAATATGAGCCTGACAGGGACTAGCGGTGTTCAGAGCTTCGGTGTAAGACAGGAGGATTTAACAGCTATTCAGGACTGGTTCACCCACAGATGCTCTTCGGTCAGTTTGCTGTGAGAGCTGATTGTGCAGATGGGAATAAACTGTAAAAGAGACAAAAACAATTTAAAACTAAAATATTTAAACATTTAAAATGAAAGCATATTTAATAATAAAATATGTTAATAAAAAAATATTTAAATAAAAACAATTGAAATACTTAACTCAAGTAAAAGTACAAATATGCTGATTTAAAAATATGTTGTTACCAGTAAAATCATACTTGTAAAATTCTACCTGAGTAACAGGACAGTACAGCAAAATGTTTTTAAATAAAAGTGGTTGTTCTACCCCTCTCAGTGTGATATTACAGTATTATTACATTATTAAATTGCTAATATTGTTGTATCAGTGCGTAAGCGGCATTTTACTGGTATTTCTGGTTGAAGGGGTTGTTACTGCGGCTAATTTTAATTGTTTTATATACATTTAGTTGCTTCATCCAAGTGGTTGTTGTAAGAAAGTCGAGGAAACAAAGTGCTGCAATGCAAATTTGTATCAATTTTTTAGACTTTTCTTTATTCTTTGATAATAGTTTTTCCTCTTTGAGCCTCAAAATGAAAGCATTGTGTTTGTGTTTTACTACTAAGAGAATAAAGGTCTTAAGATGTTAAAAAGTGAAAAATAACACACACACACACACACACACACACACACACACACACACTCAAGCAGAATTGCACTTTGATATTTAGCTCCTCACATATGCAAGAAATGACACTGCTATAAAAACATATTCAAGCAGAATCTACTAAGATGAATATGAAGGAGCAGTATTTAAAATCATTAACTTTTAGGACTGAAAATTGATAAGGTTCTCACCACATGCTGTTTTATGGCTTTTATGTTTCCAGTAGGAAAGCAACTGTTTATTTTAGAGCAAACAAAATAAGAACCTAGTAGTTAGAACAAGCAGAAAGACTCCACAAGACACAAAGAGTAAATGCCACCTACAGAAACTTCATGAAAGGAAATGATTCTATCAAATGTCCCTTCACTTACGTAAGCAGTACCTTTTGTTTTATAGGTTAAAAGTTTAAAAGTGAAAAATCATGTCCGGTTACATTTGTAATTGAATAGCAGACTGTTTAACATCATTGCAACAGTTATTTGGCTTTGGTGAACAATTTAGATACAGAAACTCACTGTTAGACTAACTGACAGGAACTGACTAACTGCCTTAAAAGCCCAACTGGTGTCTCATGGTAAAATATGACAAACACCTAGTGAGTCATAAATAATGATTTGTAGTTAGCAGGCCCCTTAAATTCACTGTGAGCCCCACACCCCGAACCCTCCCAAAAATGAATTGAACCAAAACTGTTTATGCATTCCCTCCATATACTCTGTGACACATTACATTCTGCATTGCAAATGGGGGTGCAGGTAATGAAGCTTATGCAGTGTGAAAAGGCCAATTACTCTGGTGTGTGGTGGCTCGGACTAGAGTGTGCTTGGGCTCCCTCCAGGCTAGAGACAGAACCTAGTAAACACCTCATCAGCTGATGAGACACACACACACACACACACACACACACAGACACACACACCAAGTGTTGAAGATTTTCATAGTATGACTATTGTGAGACACACACACACAAATACACGCGCTCCAGTGAATAGTGTACATGAGCGTGTAGGGTAGGCATTCATAAAGGCATGTGTGTGCATGTAAACAGGAGTGCACGTGCATCAGAGAAATATTAAACAATAGATCAACACTGAAACATTGTTATATACAAATGACAAAAAAAAAAAAAAAAAACCCAACTGTCTGCATATTCACAATAGTAACCTTGCCAGCAGAGGGGTTGGGAGGAGAGGAAAGAAGAGGCCGAAAAATGCATGAGCTGAAGATCTCTTCTTTGTGACTTGTAACACTTTAAATATTTGCTGTTCATTTGTCATTTTGCTTTGCCACCCTGAGTGAGGACTTGTTGTGTCTTGTTTTATGTACACACTCACTGAAGTAAGTCGTTTAGCTTAGGAAAGTACAAAATGGTGAGATGAGAGGAAATTGAGGAGACAGGAATATGGGGCAGACGGGAGAGGAGAGAACAGGAGAGATGTGCAGCAGGAGGCCACTTGTGTCACCAGTCGCAGAGGGTCATGGTGGGGGAGGTGAAAATTAAAGCGCGCGGGCAGCGTCTTGCACCTCAGCCTAGACTGAACCCCCTCCTTTGCCCTCAGTGGTGCTGGTGGCCTGTGTGTGTGTGTAAGTGTGGAGGAGGATGGGTTTGTGGGGGAAGTGACAGGTGAGGGATATCTCAGGGGCGCGGACAAGTACAGGTGAGTCACAGGTGTAGCCGCTGTCACACACGCTGCATATTTGAGGAGTATCATCATGGGGCGGAGGGGTATTTGAGCATGGGGCGCGCCATGTGCCTTCCTGCTCATCAGACAAATTATTCTGATGTCTCATTGTGTAGAGCAGGGAGTGTAGACTGGAATTAAGCATAGAAGTGAGACCTGTTGGTTGTGTTGGGAGACAAGCGTGCAGGAGAAATGAGCAAGAATCACGCTCTGAATGCTTTAAAAAAAAAAAAGAAGACGACCGGTCTATTTGTCAGTAGTTACGTTGACACGCATGTGAAAAATTTGCTAGTGTGTTGTCTTTAATCCCAGTTCACTGTGCTGTGAGGAAGTTGAAGGAAAGATGGAAGGCGACGTTTCACTGTTGGAGTTTAAGAAGGAATTTTAAATTGCATACTATATATTACAAGTAGTGCATCACAATGCATGTAATGCATGCAGGTAAGTAGATGGATATGTGTAAACAAGACTAAGAGTCTACAGCCATGCTAGCGACTCTGTGAGGCTGTGCTTTAATGGCACAGTGGTGCTTTGAGCTAAATGCTAATGTTGACATGTTAACATGCTCACAGTGACAATGCTAGCATGCTGATGTTATGCATGTACGATGTTTACCATGGGTTCATTATCTTAGTTCAGCTCGTTAGAATGCTAATGTTTTCTAATTAGTATTACAAATCTAAGTACAGATGATTGCGTTAGATGAAAAATCACAGTATCACCAAATGAATTACAGTTCAACCTGTTGGTAACTTGAATGCTGTTATAGCTGTCAGGATATTTCATAAAAAAAAAAAAAACAAAAAAAACAAATCATGGCCTTAGAGGACCAGTGATGGACAAAACAACCAACATTGCCATCTCTGAATTTAAGAGCCTACCCTTACTGCATGTGATTTGGTTTGCACTCTACTATTTAGTATCTATCACATAGTTTAGTGCATATTAACATACACTCATCTTGATTCAAAAAGTTTGAAACATGAAGTACATTTCACTGATTGAAGTGCATTGATCTCTTATTTAGTCTTTATTACTTCTGGAAAATATTGAACAAGTGGAATTATTTCATTCTCCTCCACCTCCTTTTATTTCATTAAAATTTGATTTAAACCTGAAAATGTAATTTAATTACATGTTAATAAAACTATGTATTTTGCAGCATAACCAGACATAGAAAAGTTTAACTTTGATATTTGAATGTACATTTACACTGACAGCAACAATGTCAAACCCTTTAAACAAAATTTGAACAGCAAAAGTATGTACATTTTTAGACAAGTATAACCATTGCTCATATAAAAAAATAAAGAGATATTTTGTAAAATAATAGAATTTTTGTTAGTTTTGGATTTTATACTGCCACTTTGATGCATTAACATGTTTTCTATGGGAATTTATTATATCATTTGTTTTGGTTTATGGCATAAAAAAAAAACATAGACTATAAACATAGACTATGCTAGAATATAATACCTCCCTAGTATAATATAAAGTATGTTCTATAAAATGTCTTTAAAGAGGAAAAAAACATTGGATGTGATTATTTTACATTACAAGTTTTTATGTAATGTGCACTTTAAGGCTTTATGCTACACAACTCAAAATTTTTACAAATTTCATTCGTGATTCCAACCTCTCCTCTTCCTTCCTGGAAAATATTTTTTTGTGATAAAGCCTCAGATTTCCAGCACCAGTACTTAATCAGATTGAGTCAAATTGTTTAAGACCATTACTCAGCATGTGCTCACAGTAATGTACTTGCTAACAGCAAACATGAAAATTGTAAGCTTTATTTAATCATATAAGAAACAAATAATGTTACATGTTAACGAGATGAAATTATCATTGAGAACATTTCACTCTGGTCGTGTGTCTGTGTTTGTTGCTGTCTGTGTTTTTCATTCACATCCTATCTTGACCTATGTGACTCAGCATGGGTTTTTGTGGTCATATAATAGGGATGCCCTAGCACAAAAACCATAATCATCTCCCTTTCCATCTCTCAACATTAAAGGCCACTCATTTTTTCTACCATGTAATGATAGGGAACTTCCAATTCATGCCCTACAACGGCTTGTAACTTTGTACAAATCACATGCCCATCAAGAAGCTGGCACTTCCCCGCTGGTGTTTATTTCTATTGCTGTGGAAGCTACACAAACTCAAAAAAACAAACGGAATTCTGAAAGATGATATATATATATATATATATATATATATATTTGGGATGTTCAGGCAATGAGTTGGCACGGATATGAAAAGGAAGTGAAACTGAAATCGAGAGGGATCAAGAGGAGGAACGGGATGGAAGAGAGACACAGATAGAAACAGAGACGTTGAAGGTCAGTGTTGTAGACAGAAGGAGTGACAGGAGACGAATCTCTGAGAAACACTCCAAATAAAGCAGTGAGAGGGGAGGGAGGAGGGAGTAATCTCTCTGCCTCACCAGAGGGGAGGAGGGTGGGGAGAGTTTGGACCTCAATCCACACACACACGCACGCACACACACACACACACAGCCACACACACACACAGAAGTGTTTCCATGCAAACAACTTGGCCATGCCGGGCGGTTAGGTGGGAGGATGTAAGAGAGAGGACTACACCCTTGTGCGAAGCTTTGTTGTGTGACACATAGACAGCCCACCCTAGCATTCCCACCCCTATATTTGGCCTTGAATACAATTGCAGGTTAGAGAGCGACAAATCGGACTGGGGCAGGCGGGCGGGCAGACTCAGCTGAGGACAAGGGCAAAATTACACGAGTAGAAGGGGAAGCCACTGTAGTGGAGTGGCTGTCTTGCAGCAATATTAAAGATACACAGACAACAAACTGATGTTAAAGTCATTTATTAAGCTTAGAAATGAGAAGTAAAAAGGTTCTGGGTTTAAATCTTGCGCTCGGTCGTTCATGTGTGGATTTTGTTATCAATGGGTGTGAATGGGGGGGTTTTTCTGCCTTCGTTCAACCAGTGATTGACCGATCTTTCTGTCTAATTAACTTATCAATTAACCTGCTATCAACCCAGTGCATGCTGGGAAACAGACAGCTTTAATTCTCAGAAACATAAATTATAAAAAATAAGCATTAATTATATCTCAAGACTTGTGGGTTATGTTTGACCTTTCACATCATTTGCCTTTGTGGTGGCCATGTAAATCATGTCAAGTAATTTTCCTGATAGTAATTTTGTCTGTCTTAGTTCTAACCCTATAACCCAGATGTTCAATTTAGAATTTTCCACATTAAAAGTTGGTGTTTAAATTTAACCAATCCAATGTGAACCACTTGATTTAATTCAATTCAATTTTCAATTCAATTTTATTTGTATAGCGCCAAATCATAATATACACTATCTATAATGAATTTTTACATCTGATAACAGCTGAACACACTTTTTGACTATTTGACTTCTGTCTAGATTTGTGATACC
Source organism: Trachinotus anak (assembly GCF_046630095.1). Lineage (NCBI taxonomy): Eukaryota > Metazoa > Chordata > Actinopteri > Carangiformes > Carangidae > Trachinotus > Trachinotus anak. The sequence continues at coordinate 7,443,674 of NW_027273879.1, read as the reverse complement.
CTTAAAAAAACAACTTAAAACAAATCTTTTAAATTTCACAATTTGAAATTACCCTGTGAAAATCAAAAAGAGGGAATATCAGACCACCTAAATTCAGATAAATGGCTCATATTTCAACTGTATGAATTAAGTTATATTTAAATTTCCGTGGTGATTACATTCCACTGTTTAGATATTTAGTTGCTTATAAGATCCAAATCCCTGCAGCCTTTCTTTGCTTCCATGTTCTTTCCAATTTTCTTGAGCAAAGATCATGTTTCAGGTCTAGAAACTAGACTATATGTTATTGTAATGGCATTTTTGCAGCATAGCCAGACCTAAAGAATCTGCAAAAATGTAAAATAATAAAATAGTTTAGCTGTAATTTGATAGAATGCAAATATACAGCAACAATAATTAAACCCTGTACACAAAATTAGAACAGAAAAAACAACCCATACAAACCAAGAATTTCATGTCAGTGCAGCGCCCATGTTTGTCTATGCATTGTTTTTTATTTATTTTTCAACCCTGTGTTACACATTTTATCCATGTGTATACATGTGAGTGTACAGTAAGTGTGTGCTTGTGCTGCATGTGTAATTATGTGTGTGTGAGTAATTCTGTGCCTATATGTGTGTGTGTGTGTGTGTTAGGGTAATTATACAGTAGTGGACTGGTGGTGGGACAGTAAATCAACTGTAGAATGACTTGGATTGGTCCGCTTTGCCAGCAGCACTCCTCACCCTAACCGGTCATCAGGGAGGGATACACTCTTAGAATAAATACTGTGTGTGTGTGTGTGTGTGTGTGTGTGTGTGTGTGTGTGTGTGTATGCGTGCTCGGTGCTGGCATGCATGTGTGTCTGTATACACCTATGCACACACTGAATTTAATGTATGATTCCATCCACGTGTACGCTCACAGCGTACGGCGTGTAATGTATGTGTTGTGTGAATGTGTTTGTGTCTGTGTGCGTCATGCCATGCACGTATATGTGCACATGCAGCATGGGCGTGTCTGTGCATGAGTGTATTTGTATGCGCACCAATGTTGGTGGTGTGTCAGCAGAGTTCCTCACCCAAACAGGTCATGAAAAAAGGACTCTTGACTGCTGCCTTTTCACCGCAGAGGCCACTCGGCCTGCAGCCACACGGTTAGCTGCTATTAAAAACACTCTCCACAAACCCAAAGTGAAAGAAATATTTCAGTGCGTCACTCACAAAATAAAAGCATTTCTCAAATTTTATGAGATGGCCCTCCCTACAGAAGTGTAATCATTTACAGTATATCTTTTTTTATGTAGTTTTGGTTTTCTCTGTGCAGGTTTTAAGACATCTGTGTCCAATGATAGGCAAAGTTTTTAGGTCTTTACTTAAAGAAAAGTTGCAATACCACAATATAAAAATAATCTATGACAAGTAAAGATCCTGCATTCATAATTTAAACAGATGTACAGACATGTCATAACAATGCGCTCATAGTAAAAAAAAATTACTCCCATGAGTGTTATATCATTAGATATTCTATCATTGGTTATTAATGACTCTACAGTATATTTATTATTTATATGGTTGAGGTGGAACTAATCTGAACAATTATTATGCAGTTTGATGGTTTAGTTTATAACAACATGACATATTTTATGTTTAAGATGATATTAAGTTCAAGTCTTCAAAAATTGTGTTTAAGTACAGAAATTGAGTAAATGTACTTAGTTACATTCCACCACTGTGTGTGTCTGAGATTTCTACCAAGTTAGTGTTTGTGGTGCTTACAGCATTTTCACAGGAGCCATTTCTTCAGAAGAAAGTAGTTTCATTGTGTGTTAAATGTTTTTGTTGTTTTTCTTTTTTTCTCTGTGTGGCCTTATTTAAACCTGATGATTGTGTTTGTATCTATGTATGTGTGTGTGTTTTGTGTATGTGTGTGTATTTGTGATGATTATCAAACTACCACTTCTGCCAACACACAGAACGTGACTGACTATAAAACTCAGAAATCAGAAACACAGGCATGTTCCAGCATGAGTCACACACACACGCACAAACACACACGCACACAAACAAACACAGACTGCCCAAATTATTAGAACCAGTGATTATTGGCAATAAACACCAGTCAGCTTGCCTGTAAGTTGTGTCAGTGTGTGTGTGTACCTCTTCCTTTACAAGGTATAAATGTCCGTTACAAATGCATAAATGTTGCTGTCTCCCTCCGCATGGTGTGTGTTTTTGTACCGTTTGTTCATGATGAAAAGAAACCCACACCCTGTCCCTGATGCACACACAACCCATAAAGCACCATGCGTTACTGTATGGGGGTGGTTCACTGAAGCCACTGCTACACACACATGCACACAAAAACTTTGTACTCTTGATCACGTCTTGTAGCTGCAGCTACCGTGCAGCCCCCAACCTCCCCTCACCATGACGACCATAACCACAGACGCACACCATCACACGACCACACACAAACACAGATGTCCACACACATCTCCTGTCTCCCCAGGATCGTCACTGGCGGTCTGGACTTGCGGTGCCGCCCCACAGGTGTTTCACTAGGTGTTTTCACTGCTGCTGTAAATATACACAGTACACAGACACAGAACCTATCATCTATTTTTCTTCCAATGGCGGAAGCTAATGTCGTGTTCATGTCGTGTGGGAGGGAAGACAACGAAGGGAAAGATTCTTATGTTTACGGCTTGTGATTGTTCGCATCCTCGGACAAATAAACATGGCAGTTTTCAGTCTTACTGTACTTTTTGGAGTTGGATATAAGAAAAATTTGACCTTTCAACTAGGATGGAATCATCCCCTAAAATACAGAATCATTCTGTAATTGGAAACTAAAAGAAGTGTTCTGTATTGAAATGATATAGGACGCGCTTTGTTCCATATTTTTGAAAATCACTGCAATCTATGGGTGACAATACTAACAGTTAGACTATGAAGGCATTCTCATTGGTCACAACCAGAGGCGTAGTGCTGCCAGAGCACACTGGAACAACTCCGCCACTTTTTTCTCCAAGTCAGGAAATTAGCTGTGTCTCAATTCAGGATTCACATCCCTTGGCGTGGTCTTTGTAGCCATCATTGACTGCGAAGGCCAAACCGAAATGAGATAGTCTAGTCTACAGGGGATTTCCTATTTATCCACGGCCATTGTTTTACTTGTAGCGTCGACCATGTTCTCGTTTTTACAAGTGATTCCATAATGATTCATCACCAGCATGCAATGAATCTTGGGATAGGTTGGGCCGTGAGGGATCCACCCATAGGAGCAATGGTTTCAAATATGTGCTGGGCATTGTTGAGAGAGTTGGATAATAAGGAATCGGAAGCCAGGGTCAAAACAATGAATGGGAGCACTGAATATGAGTCAAACGTTGGCTAAAAACTGGCTAACTGTACTTTTTTATGTTGTGCTAGTATTGTCTCGTCAAATGCAATGCTGAATTGTTAAGGTAAAATGGACCATAACATGACATGAAATGTGTAACTTCTGTAGCGGCAGCTCAGTGGATGTGATAACCCATTATTATTATTATCATTATTATTATTATTATTATTTACATTTTTACTATTTCAAATAGGCTAAGTATTTGCATCATTTTGTTATTTTTCCAATTAATTTGAGGAGCATTTCATTCTTGCCAAATGTCAAATATAAAATAAAAAGCAGAATTATGAAATGTTAATTAAAATGAATGATGCAATAACATTTCATGATAAGGAGTTAGGTTTTCAATAATTATTTCACAAAATCAGTGCACATAAAGAAAATATTTTAAACTCAGTTTCAAACTCCTTATTATATTTGAATTAAATTGTCTTTTAAAGAGACATATGAGCCTGTATGTCTTACACTGACGCAGAGATGTTTTAAAAATAACTCAGACTTCAGTAACTAAAGATATTTGCAAGTGAATACCATAGCAACTCTCTGCTTTAAGAGCTTACCTGAGTGTGTTCAGCGTGCAAGTGAATCCTCTGATGACAATCCTTGATCTGTAACTTTTATTTTCTATTGTTAAAGAGTTCAGCCCACCCTTAAATGTCAAGTGTTGTCAGCAGTTGACACTTCGTCTTTCAAAGCAACAGAACAAACAAAATACATTGCATTGTTAAAAGATAATGTAATAAAGGCTTTGACTGACAGAATGAAAACAAGATACCAAATACATAAAAAAAATAATAATAGTAACCACTTTATCAAAATATATCTGCATTTAAATTCCATACAATAGAATCTCATTTATATCAGTTCCTTTAGTTCTATTTGTTGTATTAAATAATGTGGCTCTGACGATGGAAAATAAGAGAACAGCTAATCAAATAAACACAACTACAGGGGTTACTGTACTTTTTGGCTATTTAGTTATTTATCTTTTTATTAAAAACGAGGTGATTTGATTCAATAGCTGCAATACAAGTTACACTCACATGCCTAAAAATACAAGTCTGTAAAATAAATATATTTTAGTATCTGTGAGAAATGAATGCGTTAAAGTGATTGTAGCCATGACACATACAACACAAAGACACACACACACACAAACACACACATATACAGAGGAAAGTGAGGAGTTTTAATTAAAAAAAGGTCCAGAGGAGCCCACAGTCTCTCAGCCTTGTGTGGGATGTAGTGTGGCTGGGCTTGGCCACTATATAACCAGACACACTCTTTTCATTTTCCCCCTCACAGACAAGACACAAACAAGCATACTGGCACACACATACACACACAGATGTTATGTTGGATAATTTTAACACTCTACTCTGACCTGAAGGTACCTCATGCTATCACTGTGTGGACTGTGCAGTTCAGACAAGGTCAGTTAGTGGGCTGAGATTTCTGTTTTAACGCCCCTAGTTGGAGTCCTCCTGCTTAGCACACACACACACACATACACACTTGGACACACAAGTGTCCTCGCATGCACACACACACAAACACATACTCCCGAGGAAAGGAGGGAATGTGAAACCATGTAGCAACATCACGCAAAGAAATGTGCCTGGGAAAGCAAGCTATTGTATGGCAGAAAAAAAGGCAATAGTTAAAAAGCAACTTTTTATCAAAACAGACAGCAACATACCAGACCTCATTCATATCACTAAAGACGGTGTGCATGGTAAGTGTTTATAAAGACATTGGTTTAAGCAAAATTATCAAACAACGCAGCATGTTTTCCCAAAGGAGGCCAAATCCACATTTAAACTGGACAGCTGTAAGATGCGACTGTAAATGCAGTTCCTCACATTTTTAAATGTTCCTTTTGTTTCCAAATGGCATAAGTTATTCCAGCACTTACTCATGTCCAGACAGCATAATGCCACTACGTGGCCCATAAATGTGAAAGACTAGACTAGATTAAACTGCCAGAACATTGACGGGGGGGTAGGGGGTGGTATAATGAAAAATCCCTGAAGACTGACGTAGACGAACAGGAAACATGTCATGGACATCTGTCATGACCATTCAGACTAAAAGTTAATTTAATGGATTTAAACAAACAAATTACATCGTATTGGGTAGTGTCTGTTTTTGAAAAGTGGTTAGATGAGAGCACAGATCTGGGATGTTTTTTTTATGGTTGGTATGAACTTTTAGTCTTCGTGACACTGAGCATGTAGCGAGGTTGGGGTCTACTGTGTAATTTCATCAAAGCCCCACTTCACTCAGAATTAGTTTTGCGTATTATTTCTTCACTTTAAGCTTCACTATATGCAGAATGATGTTTGTGCAAAGTTTGACACTAGAAGACTGTTTCACTGGCATTAATATACATGGATTTAAATCATGTATGTAAAAACATGATCTTGTGACACCACAACTGCTTTGGAAGCCAATTGTGATTTCATTTTCAACTTAAAAATTCCAATGCACATATACTGAGAATGAACTTTTCAGTGAAAGAGGAGATTATTGATTTTTCAATGAGCGAGAAAGAGTAGATGGAATTTTTTTTTTTTTTTTGAGCTTTTGTGCCTTTATTTGATGGGACAGTAGAGAGTGACAGGAAAAGGGCAGAGAGAGGGGGAATGACATGCAGGAAAGCCTGGGAGTTGAACTGGCAACTCGCCTACAAAGAGCATTTGTGCTCATGTGTTATGTGCACTAACAACTCAGCTATTGGGTCGCCCGAGTAGATGAAATTTTAAGCTTTTTTTTTTACCAGCTAGTGGAGCCTTTTTTCTGTGAAAACAATATGAAAAATAAATTATTATTCACATAGTTTTTAATAATCTTATGTTTATGTCTTTAAATATGCCTGGAGGAACTAAACTGCAATTTATAAAATGTAATGCGAAGAGAGATCATTTTTCTTCTTTTTAAGTTGAAATAAGTATTTTATTAATTATATTTTTATAATTCAAAAATAGCTTTGGGCTTTAAAGCTGATTTATTTTGACCTTTAGTGACAAATAGCGTTCTTCTTTCTAATTTTACTTTTAATTGCATCAACTCAAAACACCACATAGATGAGATGACCTTGTCAACGAGAAGGAATAGATAGCAAGATTTTTTTTAATGGTTTCACTCTTTAATACATTCTGTAGTTGTACTGCCATAGCCAGTACAAGCGGTTAATTCTTTGTAAATACCTCTGTTTTTGGTCACAGCTTTGTATTGATCTTCTCCATAACATAAACCAACTTAATTCTTTCTTTCCACAGCACACTGTTTGGAAGCTGGAGCTCAACCAGAGACTTTCTGGCTATGAAAAAGCATATTTCTTTATTTTTTATTTATTTATATTATCATTAGATATATTCTCAGAAGAGATATCAAGAATAAAAAGTTAAAACATAACATTCAAACCCACAAGCTTGATGTATTTTTTAAACATTTTGCTCAGGAGTTTTGGGCACCCCCAAATTGTTAAAGTCCCCTAAAAAGCCACACCCCCTCCACTGGAAGTCAGATGAATTATTGTACACGTAAACTTTTTGTGTGATAATATTTCAGTTCCTTTTTTGCCCACATCCAATTGTCAACCTATTGTTGAAGGTCAAAAGTATCTTCCTCCCTCCTGTCCTTGCACCAGCCACCCATCCTGCTACCCTCCTGCACCTGATATCATTATCACCCGCCCCCCAAACCCCACCTCCTTCACCCTCCATCGCTACCTGTCACCCTCCCTCCTACCCCTGCTGCTCGTCACCTCTCCCTCTGGTACCTGACACGTCTCATCTCTCCTGCTCCCCTCTCCATCCATCACTCTCCCTCATCCTTATCCCGCCCGCCACCCTTTCGCCCTTTCTCTCTGCATATGTGTCCCCTCGTTCTCTCACTTCTGCCTCCTCTACCTATCACTGTCCCTGTGGCTCCCGCTGAACCCCTCCCTCTCCGTCCCTCTCTACTTTCTGACACTCTCTGTGTCTCTGGTGAACTTCCTTCTGTGTTCCATCTGCCCCTTTCCCACCTCTCCCACTCCCTTCCAGCAGACCCACCTACTCAACGGGTGCTCACCATACATGCAGGCAGGCACACACAGGGCCCGGAGCTGTCAACTCACTCCTCGGCCGGTCCACGCTCTACTGCAGTTCAACAGCAGGGGGAGTGTCTGGCTGCCAGGGACAGGAGGTAGTAGGGGGGGTCAGTTTCTGATAATGGAGAAGGAAAATGAAGAATAAACTAATACTAAGCGTTTCTTGTGTTTGTATGTATTTTTCTTGTTTGAGTTTTTAGAAAATAATGATGATGAATGATGATATCTTGCAGCTTGAACAATAATAATCCCTGTTTTTATGTTTGGTCCAGGTAAGGGTTGAGTTCACTCCTCTCTGCACTTCTTCTTCTCAGTGCCCCATCTTCTTACACAAACCTGAAAATGACACACCAAAATAAAACATTTTTACATCTTTGTGTAAACCTGAAACAGCTGGGCAACAAACGGTTGTTGGGAAGGAAATGAACTGCAACTATTTCGACAACTGATGGATTGGTTGTCATTTTTCAAGCAAAAATGCCAAAGAATTGATGTCTCCAGGTTCTCGGATGTGAGGACCATGATGCTTGTCTTGGTCTTACATTACAGTAAATTTCATATTTTTGACTTCAGACCTGTTGTTCGGACAATAAAGACATTACATGGTGACACTTTGTACTTTGAGATTGACGTTTTTTTTCTTGTTAGTTGCGGTTCCACATTTACGATTGCGGTCTGTTCTAAAAGGTGATTATTTGGGGGTTTACTGACAAAAAGCCATAAGTAGTGAAAGTGATACTGAACCCACGGAAGCACAGATAAGGCTCTTTTTTTTTTCTCACTTATATAGCACTTATTTTATTGCTCTGTTTGGTGTGTTCTCCTGTTACCAAAACAATGGACTCTAGCCAGTGTGATGTTGAGATGCTAGAGTGGTTTACACAGACAGAAAGATGAGGCTTTGTGCTTTCAAACAACATATAGTTTGTCAAGAATGAGTGGGGGTTCCTCCCATCCCAACCAGTATTCAGGTCATTTCATCTTAAGAGCTGAAGTTTATGAGGGGGATCTAAATAAACAGATATTTATGTTGCTGGTTTATAACATTTTCCACACAGTTGAGTAAGTCTCAACAAATATATTAGTAATAGAGGTGTGCTACATTGCCCCCCTGTATAAATTGTACTGGACCTATTACTTAGGGAACTTTATAATAGCACTGCCCAGTACACAACAGTCCTATGATCTGTGTACTGCCCCCACCTGCTGGTTAGAAAGCTCTCATGTTATTGTTACTCAACCAATTGAATCATGGCCAGCCTCAGTGTGTTTATTTGTCTGACTTTTAATGTGTGTGTGTGTGTGCGTGTGTGCGTGTGTGCGTGCATCTGTGCGTGTGTGTGCACGTGTGTGTTTGTGTGTTTTACACAAAGATATGTTCAGTCACTTCCACCCACTTAGTTTCTCTCTATCTAGTTCACAGTGATCTTTCTCCCACACCTATCTCCTGCACCCATTCGCCCTAACAATGAAAGAGCAAAGCTGCAGCAGTCTGCTACATCAGGGCCACTGGCCTAATGAACTTCACATACTGACAAGCACAAATAATCAGCCGCCCTGTTAGAGAACCTGCACGTACAGTAATAACAGTTTGCTGGCCAGTGTTGTTTATACCACACCGTTGCTCTCACAAGCCGCAGGAGGGGAGAGTCTGTGACCTTAAGAGCTGTGGGGCCTGTACTGTCTAATTCCATGTTTATGGTTTTGCCTTTTATAACACACACAGACGGAGCTGCCCCGGCCACAAGCACACGGAAATATCATCATGCGCCCTCTCCACTGCTAATTGGTGCCTTGGTACCATCCCTCTGGTGAGGATTCAGCTTTGTGCAGGGCGACCTGAGGAGTACCGCCAATTTCAGCCTTTGCTTCACTTCCTATTGCTAAAGAGAATTTACTGTCAGACCGTCAAACCAGCATTAAAATAGATATTAGCAGTAAAGTAAGCAAAAAAGAAAAGTGACAAAATAAACTTGTGCCATGATGTTGATATGTAAATTCATATATATATTCATAAACTGTTGGCACTGCCTACAAAGAAATGTGACTGAGATCATTTTACTTTAAGATTTATATGACCTTGCTTGCTCCTATCCTACATCCTGTACATTTTCATAGAAAAGATGTATCCTCTCTGTGGCTGTCTTTAAATACCCAATACTGAGACACATACAGAGGGTAAAAAGAATTTTAAAAATAATGGTAATAGATTAGCATTTGTGAACATATTTTCAAGGATTGTGTGCCATGCAACAAGAGTTGACATTTTTAGAACATAGAAATTATACAGCAGTTCAACATTATAGTTTCCTTGGCAACAGTGCAAATGACTTTGAATCTTACCAACTTTTACGACTTAGCTCCACACGAGCCTTAAATGTGCAGTTTTATAGCCTCCTTGATTTAAAAAAGATACAAGATTTATAAGACAGAGAGAGTATTGTGAATTCAATGCAATGAAAGCAATGACATTGCATTTTTTATCCCCTTCGTCAGCTCAAATTCAGTTCACAAACAGCCAGTGCAGATTTCAGGATGGCACATCAATGGTTTGATCATGAGGACCATGGAGAGGGGAACGGGAGACTTTATTTTTTCCGGGTACACATGTTGGAATTGGAAAGCTATAGGTGAGTACATGTGAGAGGAGATGATATAAATGGAGCATCTGCACAGAAACGATGCACACAAGTATGGGAGGGAAATGGAGGGCTGCATGGCTTGTGGTGCCGTGGGTGATGTGAAGAGGACAACAAAGTAATTATGGGACGACTAAGCATAGATGAAGAACTGGGCGAGGGAGTGAGAAGGAAAGAGAGACTGAAAGAAAGAGGACGAAACGGGGGTGGGGGGTGTAGTGACCTGCTGGAGTCTCCCTTATGCCGTGGTGGTTAATTTGCCTCTGACTGCGGTGGCAAATATATTCCGTTCCCATCTGGAGCAGGGGAGGGGACTTTCCACCCCTGACTTATCAACCCCATCTTTAAAACCAGAGTTGATATCATCTGCCTATCTGTTTTGTGTGTTATTCTATCTGTTTTGTGTGCCAAAAAGACTATCAGCAGCTCTGTCTCATGGTCATATGCAGGCCTGTCTATCAGTCAGTCTGTTTGAGCGCTATCATCCAGCTGTCTGCCATATTGACTAAGGACCCTGATAAATCCTTGTGGTAGCATAATCATAATACGTACAAATCCACACAGCTACATCTACAGAGTCACACACACACACACACACACACACACAAGGGAGAAGATTCCTCTAACTGCACCTTTCTTATTTTCCACAAGGGGTCAGAATTACATTGTAAAGATTTTATCAGGCGGTTTTAAGAGTGATCTGCAGCCATTTGTTTTTTTTTTTTTTTGGTTTTCAAGGTGGGCCTATGATTTATGAAGAGAAGGAAGCAAATTATTTCAACACATTCTACTTGCTGATCTGGATTCAAACTGTCATCAGCTATACAAAGATATGACAAATACAACTGTTAAAGTATAACCATAAGTTAGTGATCGAAATATGTCAGCAATAGCTACTATACCAGTGGCCTCAGCTGCAAGGACAAAAAAGCAAAGAGAACAAAATTGGATTATTTGCACCATTAAATCTGTTACATTTTTAGAGCACTTCATCTAAATGTACAAAAATACTAGTGTGAAAATATACTAATTATGTAGAATGGCCCTTTGCAGAATAGTATATATTTTAGATCATCTTGAATGATGCATTAACTTATCAATCACTTGCGGTTTGTACAGGTGGGGCTACTTTATACACTGCTAGGTAATCTAATCTATCATGATACATTATACTTTGTTTATTGATCATATTTTGTATCAAAAATGTAAATCTGCACAGTAACTAAATAAATGTAATGGAGTAAAAACAACAATATTTGCCTCTGAAGTGTAGTGGTAGTATAAAGTGGCAGAATATAGAATTACTCAGGTAAAGAACAATTACTTAAAATTCTACTCATGGATAGTATTTTAATTGATATACTACTGAATGTTACTTTCCATAATAAATAGCCTATATATCACAAAGATGCATGGGAGGCCAAAGTAGCTGTCTATATCTTTTTTTTTTTTTTTTCAAAATTCAAAGGGTGGATAAACTGCTCCCTGCTGTTTATTTTAGTTTATTATCTGGTGGAATAACAAAACAATTCAAACGAGTTATTTCAAATACTGAACTACGTTTCCCACAATGCTCCACTCCTGGGTGCAAGTGTCAACGCTGCCAGCAAACCGGACTGGACGTCACATTCCTGCATTCCCTCTTTCCTCAGTCTGGGACGTCGGAGTTACCACCAGATACCTAATCCTCTTTCCCACTTCTCTTTTTTGAGAAACACACCCATGACACGGCGGATTTGATCTCAGGGGGTGATCCCGGGTTCGCCAGGAGTCAGAATCTCACGTCGGGGTAAGGATTTATCTCATTTTGAGCCGGGGGGAAGGAAGGTGTGTGTCGGTTTAAGTGCTATGGCCGTAGTAACATATAGCAGTTTTATTAGATGCGCTGGATTTGTGGTCGCTGTGACTGACCTGTTTTATTTTATTTATTTTTTTTATTATTTTTTTTGCTTTGACCTCAATTGGAAGAGCTGTTAATGTAGCACAGCTGACGGACGGCGGTTTTGAAGTCGTAATATGAGGCCTGTTGTTGTTTACTGTTGTACTTAAGGGCTAGCTAACGTTAGCCGGTTGGTTAGCCGCAAAGCTTGCGTCACCATTGTTACCGGCGATACGCGGGCAAGGCAGACACATCAGGGCGTGGAGGCGCCTACAGATGTGGCTTCGTTACTGTGACAGGGACACTGTGGTGCAGTCATTTGGTAAGGTTACCACAACCGCCCTGCCGGGATACACCACCTGGCTAACGCATACATACAGCACTAGCATCCCAGACGGCATGGGCGTGGTTATCGGAGTGCAAAATTATATATATATATATATATATATATATGTATATAAAAAAAAAAAAAAAACTGTTGCTGAGCTTATGATTGATTCGTTTTTTATCAGCTTCGAAATTGGTTTGGTTTCAGTTACGTTGCGTTGCAGTTGCAGGACAGGAATATCTGGAATAGCAAATTCAAAACGTTAGATGTTAGCTTGCCCTCTAAAAAGAGCTGAGATTGCTGCAGATCAGCAGCCTGTATCAGCTGTTGACCCTCACAACAAAGACCGGATCACGGCTGCTGCCAGTCAGGACAGAGGGAAATCACTGATATACCTTCAAAATACCTAAAGTGAGACCTGTCATCTCAACTGAAGCAGATAAAGCAGCTACAAGCAGTTGCTTTGGTAGTGAGTTTGCATAATTATTACTGAACTAGCATAGGATGGGACAAACCATGTGGAACGTGTGCTGGAATGAACGAGTCATTACGACTTAAAAATCAGTATAATTATATATATCATCACTCATACATTTAAAGTTAACAAAGTCTCCAAGCCTGTGGTGGTCTGTCCTATAGGAGCCCTTATGCTTGAGTCCAGTTTGCTCATAACATTCCTTAGATTCCTGCTGTTAAGAGACTGATTGGATCAGAGTGACTTTATAGATGTGAAGGAATGTTTGCATGCAACCACAAGTCACACAACAGACCCTCCTGACTTGACTGAGATGGGATTTGACACACTTTGATGCTGAAAAGCAAGACCAGGTTTCTGTTGAACAGACAGCTTTTTCAACAGAGAACAGGTTAATGCATGAGTGATCAGATTTACCAAATCCTGCCGAGAGAAATATCTGTTTCTTTAAATAAATGATGTCTTCACTTTGTGTGTGTGATCCTTGACCAAGTTGTCGGCATTACGGTGGTGCCTCAAGCATGCAGATTTATTAGCCTGTCAAGTGGTAGGTCAGGTTCAGCCAGTGTCTCGTCCTGTGCCAAGTATTCATTGTAGACACTGGAGACATTTAACTTGTCTGAGTGCCTGGTATCTAAAATCTACCCAGCCTGATCAAGTAATTTGTTCACTTTTGTGCCCTTTGTGAAGATGACAAGTGTAGATTGATTAAAAATACATGGCTTATAAAATAGACCAGTAGATAGGATTTAATCATAGCCCTGCTTTGATCTCACACGGGTCTGACATACTTGGCTAAAGTTATTTTGTAATATGGAAAATGGAATATGTTTTTACAGAAATGAGTATGTAAGAAACCACTAAACTCATTTCCATCTGGTGACAGAGGTCAATAGCCATCAGCCAACTAATCTAGAAATCTGGATAATACGTGTGAGAATACCTGTGAGGCTGTACCATCAACCAACTCACAGTAATCAACACAGAATAGGCGAAGATCTGGCACGTTATGTGTGCTGTATCTGTTAGTAATTGGTCCTGCTAATGCTGCATAATTGTCACATGTTATGAAATTGCCATTAGGCATTGTTTCAGTCAAGAAATACTAGGTTTACACATTAAGTTGTTTTGTGTGTCCTCATTAGAAATGTTGAGTTTTATCCAGACTTTGTGATAACAAGTCATGTGAAAAGATTGCTCTCACATCTGCACATTATACAGGGCTTATCCACATACAAATTAATCATTGGTTTTATCCATTTGTGTGTGCTTAATGGCTGAACTGCTTAATCACCCCATGGCAGAGGTGGCACAGGCAATTACAGTAGCATTGCAACTGATCTTTCTAATCTTTGATCTTAGTCTGTGAAATGGCTTGGGACTGATCAATAGGAGCTCCTCATCATCTAGCCTTACCTGACTACATCTCAGCAACGGTCCATTTTATTCCTGAAAGTTTATTGTCGAGCAATGAAATAGAAAGCCTTATCACAGTACTAGAAAAGTGAGTTTCTGCTGATTTTTAGACTTGGCCTGAAAGACAGCTTTATTTAGACCGTCCAAGCAGAGTCAGTGCAGTGTCATCATCCCTGTGATCCCCCACTCCCAGCACATATGCTGCATTGATTTGACAAATGACTGAGTCAGTGAACTTTACCCTTAGAGGTCAAAGAGTGAAAGGAAATGAAAAATCGCCCATCAACGAATAGTGATACTAGGGTTCAGCATGTACCTCTGTGCCTCATGTTAAGAGAAACGTGGTCGTATTTAGGGTTGTGTGATGCATACCCATTTATATGCATGCAGTGTTTTGAAGAATGTGGAGGAGGAGCGAACACAGCTGCATGTTATGGATAGAGTGGGAGTAGCCTGCAGAAAACTGGAACACCCTGAGTCAGGCTGCGAAGCAGAGATCTAGCCTCATTTCAGTGGGAACTGCTGCTCATTACGTTGCCTGTAGTGTATGGATGAGTGAGTGGGAAAGGAGAAAAGGGAAAGAGAGGGAGATCACATGGGCCATGACTGAGGGAAACATACAGTGGCTTTGTGAGAACTGGGATATCAGGTGGTGGTTTAAAGCTGAGAACGTAAGACCTTTAGCTTAGTGCAGGAATGCAGAGAAGTCCTCTAGTATATTCTAAACCCTGTATTTTTTTGGAAACAAGCAGCTCTTGTCTTTCTGTGGTTGACCTTTTGTTACTTGTTTCGTCATCATCCCACGTGTTCAACCCAAACCGATAATACCCACTGCTCTGTTGCAGACTAACCTTTGTTGTCTCTCTTTTCACTTTTGTTGCCATTCAGCTTTAAGGCCTCAGGACTTCTACCTACACTCCATGCAGGTTGTGAAGGCCATGAGCTATATTGCACACCCTCAGTTGTTTGCCAGGACTCTGTGTTTGTGTGTGGATCTGGACAGAATGGCATTGTTGGGCTACAGTCCTAGTAGTTCCACAGTACTGCACATGGCCAATCCTCTCCCATTAGGTCACCACAGGGGCAAAGGGGGACAATGGGACTATTGTTTTAGGTGTATGCACACACACACACACACATTCTTGGACCCCCTTGTGTGGCATGTGCGGGCTGTCCTCTACTGGTCTGCTCATCTAGATCCAGGTCATTCAGCTCTCACACTGTATGAGTAAACACATTTACTCACAACAGCTTCCTACAATGAATGGGAGGCGGGACTTACAACACACTCCTTTTGAAGTTTGTAATTTTAGCTCTGCAAATGCATCTTCCTGAATTTAAAAGTATTGGTCTTCTACCTGTTAATACTTTCTGTGCATGTGTCAGGGTTAGGGTTTTCTAGATGATGGCACCTGTTGCTCTCTCAGCTGAGGAGGTTGTGTGTGTCTTGCCTCTATTTCAGTGACATCTTGCAGGTGATTCTACATGCTTCTGCATTCTGCACGTCCTGAGATGTAACACAGAGGCAGGTAAATTTTCCAGAGCATTACAAGAGAGTGAAGCACAAAGGGGGAGGGTTGATGTGAATGGAGCCACTTTGAGTTGAAAACTGCAACTATTTCAGTCACATTTTGTAAGCATGCCACAAAATGGAGTGTTGCTGAAGTGGTCCTGAAAACTGCGAGTATTTTGATCTACGGAAGAACAGAGGCTGCACAAGTTTTGTCCAGATCTCATACTGGCAGTATACTTTCCACAAAACACTAAAGCATACCATATATAACAAGATTCAATTACATGTTCATACAGTATGTGCAGTGAAATGCAGTGTAGAGCACTAGAGGCTGTGCTAAAAGGGTTTGTGTTGTGGTAGAGGAGTAAACATCATAGAAAACCATTTATGGCAATTGAGTTGTGCATCTGTAGCTGAAACCAGCTGAAATTCGAAAACAACTTTGATGGATAATTTTCCTGCAGCGCGACTCAGTTTTTCACACAGCTGACTTTCATGCATCCATATGCACACATGAGATTATATAAACAAAGTCACAACAGTTTTTTCTGACATTTTGCTATTTGCAAATTATCACGCTCAAATGAAAAGATCAAGATGTGTGCTTGCTCCATTTGAATTCATACACATACACACATAGTAGTAAATATGTCAAATGATTCATTTTTATTAGACTGTAAGACACCATTCTGCACTCCTGCTCTCAAAAATAGACTACTCCAAATTATATTTAAACCCAAGTGTGACTTTGTTGAGACAGCTAGTCAGTAGTAGACCAGATTAGGCGTATTAGCAGCTCTCGCTGCATGGGGTAAGAACATTTACTTGGACTCCCACTGAAGAGACTGGGTCTCATGTTCATCTCTGTTTGGGTTGTAGGGATTATGGTTCTTACTCTTTGGTTGTTGTGCAACCATATCAAAGACTGCAAATCACTGACGGCTCAGGGCACGTTTTACTTTGTGTATGACATATGTTGTGTTGCTGTACTATATCATGATACAGCCAGTCTGATTTGCTAGGAGACGGTGTCTACTGTAGTGGTTGTGTGTCTTATGACCCCAGGTGATTAGGGTTTATATAGTTGTTGTGCTTTATGTTACACTTTCATACAGAAATGACTTTTATTAGGTATAGATTTTGAGAACAGTTGATTGATTTCATTTCAGATGCACATTTTACATTCATTATAAAATTCTGATCTTGTTCAAATCAGTACATTTTGACAAATGAAGGTGACCCCAGCCTCCCAATAGAGTTGAGCTGTCTTTAGCAAATTAAAATCCGCAGAGTAACTGTAGAAGAGGGGGAAGCATTTGCTTAATGAAGGGAAAAGCCATTAATTAGTAAGTACAAGAAAAGTAATGGACATTGCTATAAATTTCTCTAACACAAAAGTATTCAGTGGTCCTGGGAATATGTGAATTCACCACATTATCAGGCCTTCTGAACTACCTCTGCTATGTTCTTGGTTTTGTTTCTCCAAAGGTTTTAGATAGAGAGGGATATTGCACAAGATTTCATCATTGCAATTGTTTCTTTTTTACAAATAATAAATCTACTCCCTGCTTTTCAGGATTGTATCTGATCATAAAGCATAGGAAGTGTAGATTGGCATTCGTCACTGCTTTGGGAACAAAGAATCAGTGTGCTGTCCAGTGCCATGCTGTGTCTGTCTGGCCAGTTTAGTATCTGTCTGGTTGGTGCTGGGCTTCGGACACAGTCTTCAGTTTGGTCATAGTGTGGTACACTCTGCTTTGCACTTTACAGTCTTGCTCCATCTCTGCTGGCCCGCAGTGTCACTGGCTGTGTCAGGTATTCCATCACCTCACCGTTCATCGTTGGCGCATGATTGAAACGACGCAGGAACCAACTCTGTGTTAGTGCTAATGTGTCCAGCCAGTCTGACCTCTGCATCACTCTCATTCAAACTGCATGAATCAATAAAGTGAAACAAAATGATTCAGTCTGATTATCAGGATAAGAATGTTTGTTTGGAGACGGCCAGATGATTTTGCTTGAAGTAGGTAACTGAATAAGGTTAGAAGTATATGCCCATGAGCCCCTCACTGCTACAGCACAACAGTGAAGCTGAGGGTGTGGCCAGGACAGAGTAGCAGGCAGCTCTTTGTTGGAACAGCTGGTAAACTTGAGGGAGTGCGAAAGGGTGGAGACAGGAAGGAATAGGGGAGAAGTCAGGGTATGAAAGATGGGGGGGGGGGTCTCGCACCAACAGACAATACACGTGGAGATGTTCACAGTGCAATGACCACTACAGCAAAGTGCTTCATCAGACATGAACTTTTGTCTGTCTGACTGACTGTCTTTCTTTCTTTCTTTCTTCACCCCACAGTTAGTTCACAACTTTGCTTTTTTCTTGCTCTAAAACTGCAGCCAGATGTCAATCGAATAGTGGATCGACAGAAACTTCTGTTGGTCTTCTCTGATGTTAAACTAAATGTCTTTGGGTTTTGGACTGATGGTTGGACTAGACAAGTAATTTCCATGTGTCATCTTGAGCTTTTGTGCTGGGTATTTTTTTCTACTAGCTGACATTTAATGGGCCATACAATTAATTGATTAAAAAAGTATGCTGCTGATTTCTATAACATTGTCAGGCTCATAATCATTCCTCTTCCTTGTCATTCCTCTCCCTTGTTGCCATAACTCATTCTCAGTATGGAGGGACAAGCTGAGAGGTCATTAATACTAAGTTAAAATGCAAACAGTTTTTACAAATGCTTTCCCTCATCATTTGCACCAGTATCTTGTAACATGAGAGCCTAAATCATTGCATCATCTTGGGGTGTATGCACAGCCAAGATGAGAGATGCTTTGTAAGTGCGCGATGCTGCTTGTAATGCTATTTGTGCTCCTGACCTTGCAGAATCAGTTTCTCTGTTTAGCCGAAGCTCTCAGGGGCTACCAGCCTACCAGACTGCTGTCTATATTTGTGTTTGCTTTTCTCATGGATGCTTAAGACAGTAGCCTTTTCTTTGTCTGGGTCAGATGAATCCCTCGCTTTAGTCTCCTCCCAACCTCCTCTTCTCTCCTGAACCCTGCAGGGAAGGTAGTTTGGCTTGTTGATTCTCACATGAGCAAATGTGTGTCACCCTAGGCGAACGTTTTTCTCTTCCACCAGAAGAACATTGATGTTATTATTACTAAGCTGAAGGATAAACTCTCTATGAAAGCAAAGTAAATGTAGGCACTGGACAGCACACACCAGAACTTCACAGTCTGAACTGCTGCAGGTTCGGTGTGGTGTGTTATGAAACACAGCAGGGTAGAGAGGACTTTGAGTCCCATTTCACATACAACAGGCCAGTTCTATGATAATGCATAACCAGTATTTACTTTGGATAACTCGGCTTGATTTTGGGTGACTATAATGCATGCACAAGCCTATTGATATGTTACTCCTGCAGCAAGCATGTGAAATACTTTGAAAGTATCACACAGAGGGAGTTATAAAAAAAATTGATAGATACTGAGGCAAAAAGGCAGAGAACTACGTGAGAGCTGTATTAATGGACGGATCAATAGGTATTGGCAGCTTCCCTACAGGCAATAATTCTATACTGTTGTCAAGGACAACAGTAGGACATCAGACTGGACACTTTTCACTACCAATATGCATCAGTTGACCCATTATTGCAAACATCCAGACTACTATTGTGCTACTGTATTCTTCTCCATTCATTTAGACTGTGTTGGGATGAATGAAAATCAGCTCTATTCACTTCTGAACATTTGAAATAAATAATCTGAGATGAAAAAACATATACGTTTTTATTTTAAAAAATAAATAAACCTTACTGACATAATTACCACAAATATTGGATACTATAAGTTCAGTTAAGATCTGTTAAGAAAAAAAAAAGAAAGATATAATGCAGGGCTGTTGGGTTGAAGAGCGTTGCATTGTGCGGTTCCACATGTTAATGTTTGGGAATATTTGACTGCAAAGTGTAAACTGTTTGCGCTGGTAGAGACCGAGCTGGCTAAGGGCCTGGAGAGTGGTATGACC
The DNA here is from genome assembly GCF_046630095.1 of Trachinotus anak. Classification (NCBI taxonomy): domain Eukaryota; kingdom Metazoa; phylum Chordata; class Actinopteri; order Carangiformes; family Carangidae; genus Trachinotus; species Trachinotus anak. The sequence continues at coordinate 7,423,914 of NW_027273879.1, read as the reverse complement.
TGATCAACTGAGTGACATCTGACTTATTTGAGCTGAGCTAACAGACTTTGGGTTTGCAACATAAAGTGTCATGTTTTATGGCAGGAAAAGGAAACAAAAATGGAACCAGTAGTTTGAGTGTAATTTGTTGAATGCAATTTTCCAACCATTTTTGAGTCTAACAACACTAGGAAATAAAAAATGGAAAAAAGGCATACAAAGATAAAGTTGGTGCACATGTACATACAGTATGTATGGGTGTGCTTGCACATGTGCTCATAGATATATAAATATGCATGCATATGTATGTATTATTGTATTACTATATTACTGTACACCTGCTGTTTATTATTTCCTAAGGGTTGCAAATCACCAGGCTAATCAAAGCTCCAGCATCATTGTCTGGGTGGATTACAGTATTGACACTAGGTCAGATTAGGTCATATTGACCATGCTGCATAGTATGAAGGGATTAAAGCATTAGTTCTTAATGTACATAGAGGAAAGCAGCAGGGAAGTCATGAGTAGGGAGACACTAAAATGCAAAAACGTCCTTGAGCAAGAGGCTAGTGCAGGTTCCAGTCTTGCTCGGTGGGGGGGCTGTCTTGTCGCTGACCCAGAGGTCTGAGCTTCCCTCTTGGTATTACTAGTACAGTGTAGTAGCCCTCAACATGTTGTTTGTATGACTGGTACTCAAAAAGGAGAATGATATTGTTATAGCTTGATCTAATTTCTTTCTTCACTTTGTTAGAGAAGATTCGGGGTATGGCACTCAACATTACAGTATCACTAGATAGCCCTGTAGCCAAAACCAAAACAAAGGCTTTAGACCTTGTGTAGCTTACTTGTTGGCTGCAAATGAACAGGGCTCCCCAGTGAGTCCCCAGGGCTCAGCAGATACCATTCTGCGTGCTCCAGGGCCATAAATCCTCTTTGCATGGCTGGTGATCAAGCCATGATGTAAAGGAGCTTAGTAGCAATAGACAGGCAGGCAGGAAGTTGCTTCCCTGTTGGCCAGAGGTCAGGTGATCACACACAACACCTACAGCGCAGAGAGAGTGGGCGCAGGGAAGAGGTGGAAAAACAAACGGAGAAACTGACATGGAGCTAACGTTTGGCCACACAAATTAGCAGAGATGAGTCAGAGGTTTTTCAAAAGATGGATCTAATGTAATCTGGGCCTGCTGTAGCTGCACACCAGGACAGGCGTGGTGCTGGATACTTTGGAAGCACACCGTGCAGATATGGATGTTTACTGACAGTAGCGAGGTTATGCGCCTTCTTTGAATGTTGGGAAGTTGAGAGAATCCAAGGTGAGAGAAACAACTGTCACCGCCGGTACTTAGGGCTACAACAAATTATTATTTTCATGATGGATTCATCTGCTAATTATTTTCTCGATTGATTCACCATTTTATCCTTAAAAAATGTCAGAGTAGTGAAATTATGGTATCCCACAACCCAAGGAGATATATTCACATTGTTTCATTTAGCAGACACTCCAAAAACCAAAGATATTCAGTTTATGATCATATATACCCAACAAAAGCTTCAAATCATCACATTTGAGAAACTGTAGTGGGAGAATGTTTGGCATTTTTGCATGAAAAATGATTGAAATATTTATTTGATCAAAATAGTAACTAATCTATCCACAGCACTGGGACTCACATTATACCTGTCTGTCAATCACATTATTGTTGTCTTGATGCGAGAGGTCTTATTGTAAACATAGATCAGCCTTGTAGTCAGAGGAAGTGAGGGCTCTGATACGGAACTTCCAAGTCATGATGAATGTTTTTGCCTAATCCTCCCTCTGCGTCCTTCTTTTCCTCTCTGCACAGGTCACTTTCCTCCTTCCCTCCCCCTCCTCCTCCCCCATCCGCCGCTCACAGCACCAGTTGCCATGGAGAACTCCTCAGTGGCGTCCGCATCGTCTGAGGCTGGGAGCACGCGCTCGCAGGAGATAGAGGAGCTGGAGCGCTTCATCGACAGCTATGTGCTGGAGTACCAGGTGCAGGGGCTGCTGGGAGACAAGGCAGATGGAGACTTGGATCTGGACAATGGTGGCAAGGTGCCACAGGTCAGAGGCTTATTGCTTAAATAGATGACATGCTTTCATTAGCCCCATATCTGCTAGCAGCAGTGTTTATGTTTTAGTAGAGGCTCCAGTGGTGTCTCTGTTTTTCATCCTCTATAACACACTGGAGGAGTACAGCCTGCATCAAAACAGCTGCCCTTAGTGTTATAATGTTTATATAAACCTGGACAAAGACGGATGCATCCACCTACACTGCCCCTGGATATGCAGCTGTCCTGTTTTCTGCAGGAGAAAGTCAACACACACTCATGCTGCTGTGACGTAGTTTTTCCTCTGCGCATCTGTACACGCAAAATAGCCTAAGATAAGATCAAAGACAAAGATACCATTTTGAGTGACTTTTTTCCTGTTTTCTGTCCTGCATTTGAGTTCCTTTTACTTTATGTTTGTGTTAGTTTGTGGTCTTTATTTACACATAAACAACCCTCCACATCCTTTCAGAAATGATAGCATCTTCTGCTCCCATTTTTCTCCTCCAGTGGACAGATGACTGCATCGACAAGAGAGACGGCAGCTGGACGTCTTCGCGGGGGAGAGGCTCATCCAAGCCGGTAGGTGTGCCTATGTGTCTCCCAGGGTTCTGCTTATTTAACAGCATTGGATTTCACCTTACCTTTACCTTTGACCTCACCTTTGACCTTGAATTTTTTTTGTCCGTGTTTTACGTTGCAGTCTCCCCTGTTGCATCCTCCATTTCTCCTCATGCCGTCCTTTACTTTCTGAAGATGTTAAATGGCTCTGTTTTAAAAATCTGACAGCACACGAAACACTTAAAGTAATTAAACTGCCGGTTGCTCCATGCTAACAAGCTACAGTGGTGGCTAAATGAGGATATAATGTTCCACTGGAAAACAAAATGAGAAGTCATAGAATTAATAGAAGAAAATGTGAGAGTAGAGCCAGTTTACTGCATTAACAGCCGCAGGCGTTTGTTAAGCCTTGATTCCACTGCCACCTCCATGTTGCACCGTCTTCGTCTGTGCTCGTCTAGATTAAAACGTAGGTTTGCTCCATTCCCAGATCTGTGTGTTCATTTTAGTCTTTCCCTCTCCATCATCGGTTCAAGTATATGATTAGAAGAGACTGTAACACCAGCTTTAAGTGATTCACAGCTCGTCAACTTCCCTGTGGTTGCTCGAGATGCTTTTAATGACTACCATGAGATACTGTGAGGCTTGAGCCAGTAACTGAATAATCCTAAATGAATTATCAGTCATTTAGTCTGCTGTGTGTGTGTGTGTGTGAGAGAGAGAGATTTAGAGTGTTATTGCTCCTCAGAGATTCATTGGTATGACTCACTAGGAAGTGAGTAGTGAGGGAGAAGCAGCACGGGTGAGAGGTTCATAGAGAACAGGGTGCTCCAGAGCATCATATGAGGGAGGTTACAGGAGAGACTAGAATTGAAATGTCAGTATTTATATCACTATATGAAAGTCCAAAGTCCCAGAGATCGTGCACCTCCCATTTTCAATTTGTTTTGACATTTAGCCTCTGGAAGTAAAATGATATAATAGACTTGGCAAAGAAACTAGAGTTTTGTTTGAACCCTTGTGACATCTCTTTTCGTGCAGAACATAGTGAAACTCAGAAACAACTACAAGGAACAGTTCAGCAGCAATAACAGAAACAAATGTGGTGACAAAATAGGAACTATTATCTCAGAACAACAACCACGGTGTTCCAACAGATTTGTAACAAACTGTGTGCTGAATTGTTGCACTTACAAGTGTGTTGAATTTAGAGTCTCGCTTCAAGCAATAGAATACAATACAGACTGTTGTCATTCTCCTTGTATGCACACAAGACAAATGCAGAAGCAGGAGAAATGGCGCACTAGCCACCACTAACACAAAGGCAGATCTACCAGCTCCAACAGAGAGACTGTAACATAACATTCAGGTTGAAGATAAATATACCATTATTAGCTAAACATTTTATTTTGTTGACTTACTTACTGTGACAGAAAATTAAACACACTGAATTTTGAATGAAGCAGAATTTTCAGACCTTTTTTTTTTGTTGTCTTCTCTCAACCCTGCAGGACGAGTGGGAACACAGCAGTAATGGCAGTACAGGTTCCAGGCCCAGTTCGGGGTCCAGACCAGGTTCTGGCTCGCGCTCTGGCAGCAGAGGCAGAAACAACCAGTTCAAAGTCCCTGCCAAGGTACAGATATACCTGTCTGTGTGTGTGTGTGTGTGTGTGTGTGTCTTCTGTTTCATGTGTCTCTTACTGCTACAACATCCCCACATTGTTTTCAGTGTCTGTCTTCATGAGCCTTTGAGGGATCATGAGCACTTCCAGTAAATATGTCACCACAAATCAGCTCTTAGTCATCGTTCAGTGTTGAAGGGGCACTCCACCAATTTAGCACAGGAAGATCAGTTTTTGAGAGACAACCTTTGGTACAACCTGGGCTTGTGAAGTATGAAAGACCAGAACTTTCTCAGGCAAGGAATGTCTAATGATAATGAGTTGCATTATGGGAAGTGTAGGATCCAATGATTTTAGAGCTTGACCTATATTAGGGACTACAAGTCAGGATATTAATGCCTCTTTTTGACTGATCTTTTTTTGTATTAAATTTGTCTCTTGCAAGTCCTCCGACTTTCTGGAAATGCAAATACTGAAAGAAAATTGTAGGTGCATAGAGAATATACTAAAGAGGAGTCTGCTTTTTAAGAAGAGCAGCTCCAGTGGTGTACCTGTTCATAAATGTTAAATACAAGCCAGGTAAGCGAGGTATGTGATGATTTGACAACAACTGTTTTGTAGTAATGCTGAAAATATCTATCCTTGCTTTTCCTTGTGTGCTGTCTAGAATGGGAACAGAGATGGCTCCTTTGACATCCTGGGCACCGACATATGGGCTGCCAACACAATGGACTCACATGGGTAGGTGCCTTGCTGTCTCACAAACCTAATATGTTGTACAGTCTACTGCTTCCGAATTCCAGCCATAGTTTGTGGGGGTCATATGACAGAATGAGACACACAAGGAGTCTCTTTGCTTTTGTCTCTTGCTCTCATACTTTGTAACAGTCCTTTATTTACTTTGGTTGCTCTTCTCTGTCTTGATTTTAGTTCTCATCAACAGTTCCATTTTTTTAATTTGAGGACAGGGGTCCACATTTTGTATTAGGTTTAGCCTGGTTATCCTGAGACAGTATTTCCCAGATCTTGTCTTTAACACCAAGATAATCTCTGGCATTTATTGTTGAAAACCAAAGGAATTCATATCAACATGAAAAGTATCATATTAACTGGGCTAAGCCAGCTCTGTGTCTTCTTTCCAAACTCACTTTAAGTTAATGAAGACAGTGAGCTGCTTACACTGCTGGTTATTCATCTGACAAAAAGTATTTGGTTTCAGTGAAAGCCACATTTATATTACACCTAACCATTGGAGACCCGACCGCTTTCTCTGAAAACCTTATGATCTTGTTAGTTTTACACAAGTGGGACCCGAGTGTAAATGATTTTTCAAACAAGAGCTTGACCTAAAACATGGAGGAGAAAAAAGGGGGAGAAAAGAGGAAGTGAGTAGGACATAAATCAATTGCACTGAGGTGGGATGGGTGGGTGGGGGGAGTGGTTGCCACGGTAACAGTTGCACAGCCGCTTCAGATACCTAGGTTCCGGCCACGTTGGCACATCTGAGCACACAGTGGAGGAGTTGGCACAGTGGGATGATGTAAGAAACCCCCCCCCCCCCCCCCACACACACACACACACACACACACACAGACGGGGATGTAGAATAGTACAGGTTGAATACTGAATGAAAACTGACATGACTGACTGATGATTAATTAGGAGTCATTTCTAGTTAAAGCTGTGTGGAAAAAAAATGGCCTTGCAATTGAAAGTTTTGCCTTAACGTAGTGTCTTAAAACAAAAATCAATGGAAGATATCGACTAAATGGGTGTAATGTTATCCTTATGAGGAACAATTAATAGATAGAATAAGAATACATATTATTGAAATTATATTATTATATTATTGAAATACCATAACAGAGCACAATCTACAAATACATATTTTCAAGTTTGAATTCTGATTTGTATCCCAGAATTTGTCAAAACACGTGTCTTATTTTGTACTTTTTGGAGACAATAGGCATTTGATATGTTAGCTGATGTAAGTGGTGGACAGTAACAAAATACATTTACTTGAGTTCTCAATATATGATATTTTTCAAGTATCTATACTTTAGTATTATGATTTTGGAAACTTGACTAATACTCCACTACACTTAAGACAAATATTGTACTTTTGACTCCACTACATTTCTATAAAGTAATCGTTACTTTGAAGCAAAGCTTTTAGTCAGAAATACAACAGGCCATACACTGTGTTCTTCACAGGAGAAACAAACAATCACAGCCGACTCCTACACTGTCAGTCATGTTGGGCGTGCTGCATTTTTGATACGCTGCATCAGATAGAGATGAGGCAAAAGACTCTTCACCAGAGCACCAATGACCTTGTCTTAAGTCCATGTTTCAGTTTTAGAAATAAAGATTTTAAATGTTTGCTGTGTTTACCACAACCAAATTTCATCACTGCATTCAAAAAATTTCTATAGACTTTGTCATATATTCTACATATTCTTCTATTTGACCAAGAGTATCTATACTTTGACTCGAATTATGGAGTTGTGCACTTTGTCTACCTATGCATATTGCAAATATACCCAGTGGTGGAAAGTAACATGGTACATATACTGAGTACTGTACAGTAGTACAGTTTTCAGGTACTTGAGCTTTACATGAGTATTTTCATTTTATGCTACTTTGTTTTTCAACTGCACTAAATTTCAGAGGGAAATATTGTACTTTATACTCAATTTCATTTAACAGGAATATTTTTGTTAGTAGTTTATGTTCAAATTAGGACTTAACATACAAACATGTTTCTTAACTATGATGCATCATTGCAGATTAATACAAAGTACCCAACAGTAGTAACAAGCACTTAAAATTCCCTCCGCTCCAACCATTTATACCTTATGTACATGTAAGAAAAAAACCTGTGTTTAAAATGTAGAAAGTTGTCTTGTATACCAGTCCTCTCTTTCCTCGTTTGTATGCATGGATGCTGTCTGTCTCTAACCTTTGGTCTGTCTTGTCTGTGTATTAAAGAGGTGCAGGATGGGACGTTCAGCCAGAGAAACTGGACTTTAGCCATTTCCACAGGAAACACTTCAGAGGAACGCCAAAGCACCTTCCACATATCGACAGAGAGGGGTAGGATCTGAGCTCTGGGTCTTAGGTTTTTACCTGCAATATTTGGTCCTGCTGGTGTTGCCTTACTCTGTCTTGTAATTTGCTCTCATTACTCCATATTGTCTCAGTTAATGTCTTTAGAATTGTCCTCTGTCACTATTGATCCAGTTCATGTCAGTGTCATCCCAGAGTGTTACAGTTCATTGATTCATTGATTGTCTCTCTTTCACTTCCTCCGTCAGGATGAACAAGAACAAGTTTGAGGAGGATGACGGCATAGACATGAATGACATAGAGAGGTTCCTACCCCACCTGCGCTCTGTAAGTCACTAAGTTTTCTAAATGCTCTTATAGCAAGTGCATTGATGTGACACAGTGGACAATGAAGCATCTTTCCATTAGTTGTCAGAGAGCGACCTCTTGTGGCATAATAAAAAAATATCTGGTGCAATGAGCACAGCAGTGGCGCTGTTGTTAGGCTCCAAATATAATAAATAAAAGCAGGGATCAGCTGTCCTGCCTTTTGTGTTTTGTGTTCTCTGTGAAGACCAATTAACACACTTAAGTATGTTACAGGTACAAATGTGACTGATTGATCATAAATGAACCTTTGGTGACACCTACTGGGTAAATGTTGAAGTGAGCTGTAACTGATTTGGGAGGTTCCGAAAAAATGTTATACTGACCTCTGGTGGTTAAATGTATGAATAACAAGTACAGTTTGAACAAATTCTATACTCTGTTGGTAGTTTATTAGGTTCACCGAGCTAAAATGAATGCAGTGTAATGCATCAGTTCCGCAATAAATCCTTCGTGAAGTCTGTAGTGTTTAGTTTTTATTGAAATTTTTTTCCTCAGTAAAAAGTGTTTGTGGTGCTGTTCAACTTTATTGCAGTTGAATCAACACCTCAGTTTCGACACAAACTGAACATTATAGTTGTCATGAAGGGAGGATTTATTGGAGAGCTGTTCTATTAGACTGTAATAGTTTTAGCCAGGCGTAGCAAATAACTGCCACTGCCACCTGAGTGTATCTACAGAGAAGTGATGTCGGTTGTTAATATCTGTGGCAATGGTTTGGGTTTTTTAATCAGTTGCAAGCTTCAACAGCTTTTCCGCTCAACTTTAATAGGTTCACGCTTTTTCAAGTGGCTCAAAGCAATAGTCACATGTCCATATGTGCACTGTAAGAGTTATTAGTTGCTGCAAGAATTCCTCCTCTCTGTACTTCATGGGAACAGCCCTTCCTAACGTGACCCCTAATCCACAAAATACAGAATCCACAGTTCTCTTTTTGTGTATAAACATGTTCTTTAATTCAGTTGAAGCTAATGAGAGGCTACTGCAATCTGAGTTAGAGAAATCATGTGGGTGTTTTCCATTATAGTTTTTTCAGCACAAAATCTCCCCTTTTTGTTTCCCCAGACAATGTTTCCATACTGAGCTTCAGCAGACAGATAGGAAAACAAAAGGGTGAATTTAGTACTAAAAAAATGTAACGTGGGAAATACCCACTTGATTTGACTAATTGTACAGGTTTTACAGTATAAAAGGCCTATTAGCCTACAACTTCCTAATTTCATCGTAATCTATGTCAGAATGTGGCACCAACAACAAAGTGACATTAATTTTGCAGTTGTGTATACCATTGCATGATACAAGGTAATACACATTGTGTTTTCCAAGGCAAACTATGATTTAAGGGGGTGGCAGAGTTCATTATAGGTCAGCAATGTCACCTTTCTCTCTTCCTACCCTGCTTTCTGAGCCAAGATGTCTTCCATCTTTCATAGTGTTTTAGCTACAGTGTCTTCCTCTTTCCTTCCCCTCTTGGCTTCTCAGCCGAGCTGCGTTTCCCCTCTAATAGAGTTTCAGCCACGATGGGCCTAGTAGCGCTACCAAGATGACTTCCACATTGCATAGCTCCTGAGCCAACATTGCCTTTTCCGTTCATTCAGTTAGAGCCAAAAGAAAGATGGGGTCAACTGCATCTGTCTGGTGTGCTTGGGATCGGATGTGTGTTGGCACTGGGGCGCAGTAAGGTCAGATACACAGCGCTGGGGAGTGAGTGCCACATTTTGTGTCTTTCTCTCCCTCACATTCCTGAGCTGTTTCTGACTTTCACCATCCTCACACGTTCTCTCTTCACATTCTGTCTGTACTGAGTATCACGCAGGGGTGATGCCAGGCCATTGATGCCCAGTTGTTTCCTGTTCTAGTGACAGGACCCTGTTTGATCTTGAATGTCCCCTGAGACAACTGGGGTGGCTCTTACATTTCCATTTTCCACTTGGCCAGTAGTTTTAGAGAACCTCCACAGTAAAATAAAACAGTCAAACCACAATCATTGTAAACTTCTTTCACTCTTTGAAGGGAGAAAACCTGAATCAATTATGTGAGTAATTACTTAGTTCATGCACATAAAAATAATTGGCAACTATTTTGATCAATTAATTAATTGGTTCACTCATTTTTTTAAGCAAACATGCCAAATGTTTTCTGGCTCCATCTTCTTAAAAGTGAAAATCAGCTGGTTTTCTTTTTGACTGTTGGTCAGACAAAACAAGACACATGAATATATAATCCTTAGATGCAGCCCTAAAGAGGATTTACAATGACTTGACTACTGTTGATTCTTCTTTATTGTGTTTACACTGTGAAGCTGTGTTATATATGAACATATCAGTATCAGACTGGGACTCTGTATGGACAGGTGCTCAACGGTAAACAACCCAGATCACATGCAAATCACACTTCGCACAAAAAGAGAATACACTCTGGTAATTATGATTTTATTGGGTGTGTGTGGCAGGGATTGTGTTAGATTTGCGTTAGATTAAAGGTTGATTTTGTGGTTTAATGCTGAGAGTTGATGCTGAATGCCCTGTGTGGCTGTTAGGATCTCTCCTTTCTGCTGGTACTTTCACTTTAGTTGCACGAACATGTCTCTCCTCCTGACTGTAACCACAACAGTGTTATGTGGCAGGGGCTTTTTATTTGTTGCTGTTCAAACTCATGACTGGCTACCATGTCTCGTTAGCTCGTGGCAGTGGTGGAATGCTCTCTCCAGCTAATCATCTCACGACCCCTCAGATTTATCTTGTGACCCTTTAGAAGTGCCTGACCCCTAGGTTGAGAACCACTTAACTAAACTAACTAATTGTATATAGTAGTTAAAATAGCTCCACTACAAGCACCTGTTATTTACTGATTGATGCATCAATATTAACAGTCTAATAATGTCATATACATTTTACTACAGAACCAGTCCATCTATTTTCAATACTTTATAAAGTACATTTTGCTGTTAAAATTTATGTTCTGTTCTGAGTTTGAATTTACTTAATACTTATAGAATATTTTTACACTGGTACTTTTACTTAGGTAAAGGGTCTGAATACTTCTTCCAAGCTTTACTTGTACATTACAGATTTTATTGTTTCTAAGAATTTAACATTTGTTCATCATAAAAATTACTATCCTGCATTTATGCAATAACCAAGCAACAACAACGCGCTCTTCCCCAGTCATCGCCTCCAGCTACTGTATGGCAGGGCTACATCATCCACTTCCTACCAACATTCACTTCCCCTTTCCAGGAGCCAGAATAGATTTACAAATAGCCCTGGGATGCGGAAAACATCTCGTTTGTGTGTGTGGGTGTGCGAGCAACTCGGTAAGAATGGGCTTCCTCCTTTCACCCTCTGATGCTGCTGCACCGCTCCTGGCCTCTCTGGAATGTCAGCCTGCTCATACAATAACCCTGCCCTCACGTCCAGTGTCAGGTCGTAATGACAGAAGCATTCAGGTGTCAAGAGAGCAAGTATTTGATCTGTGTATCACATGGATCCGGAATAATATGAAACATGAATACCATTAGTATTACCTAATAATATTCCTAATTAGGTTTATTTATATAGCACATTGTAAAAATGATCATTTTAAAGATAGATATAGAAAAAATAATAATTTTGCAAAAAAACAAATAGGGTAGAAAACCACAGACATAATTAAAAATGTACAGCAGACACACTAATACATCATGACATATCAGAGATGAAATACAAATTAGGGTAGAAAGTTTGAGAGACCAAGGTAGGTCATTCCTGATCTGCAGTGACATGAGTTCATTTGAATTCAATTTACACAGTAATTTAATATTAGATAAAAAATGTTTTGCTGTCACAGTATCAGTAATCACTAGCTGTGGTCTAATAAACCCACATGCCATCAACAATTGGAGTATCATTTTTATTTTCATCAAATAAAAAGTTTTACAGATATTTGAAAATGACAAGTAATATTGTACATAATCACTGACAGATTTCTGATTAATTCTCTACTGTCCTGTGTAATGCTGCAACAATTAGTTGAAGAATTCGATTGATTTTTTGTTTTTTTTTTCAATGCCAAAATTCTTGTTTCACTTTCTCAAATTTGAGTATTTATATTTTATGGTCTTTTATGACTGTAAAGTGAATATCATTGGGTTTCGAGCTTTTGGTTGGACAAAATTTGACATTTGAAAAACATTTGTAGGTGTCACCTTGGGCATTGGGAGGCTGCGAAAGCAAACGCCATTTTACAGACCATATGATTAATAAACTAATTGAGAAAATAATCAACAGATTAGTCAATAATGAAAATCATCCTCAGTTGTAGTCCTTGTCTTATGGTTTGAAGTCAAACTGTGAGATGTTACTTCTTCTCCAAAGACAGAGGCCCAATTCAATTATGTCGACTAGAGTTAAAAATTTCCAGAATGGAGGGCATCAGAGAAGGAGCAGCAGGGTAGGGTGAGACCAGGGGGAGAGGGAGAAAGTGGTTAGTCACTGAGGAGACATCCGGTCTCTGGTGTGTGGACAAAGCCGTCCAACAGAGGAACAAAGCAGGAGTCTGGAGCTCAGATATTACAGACCGGTCGGCCCCTCTGTCTGGAAGTGTACGTGCCGCAGAGCAGGCCTCGGGTTGAGAAGGGACACTGGGGGGCGGGGTGGGCTTTTTTGGTGGTCTGTCAGCTGTCAGTTTGTCTGAGACCTGTATTCCGCTCCCAGTGTTTACTCACACGTACTGGTCCTGTATGTTTCTGCTCTCCTCAAACGCACTTGTCCATCTCCTTCATGTCTTTTCTAACATCGTTTTACCTCGTCTCCCTTTGCTTCTTCCTATTCGCTGTTTCCGTTTTCCTATTCTCTTCTGACCACCATCATCACGCTCTGTCCTCCTCCCTCTTCTCCTCATGTCGTCCTTCACTCCTCCCCCCCATCCTTCAACTGCTGGTGGGCAGCAGAACAATATCCAGGGGGTCATGGTGACCGGCAGCCCCCTCCCTGTGGTCTCTTCCTGCTATTGTCCCTGGTCCTACTGCTGTTTGGCTCCTCCACTCTATCAACTGCACACATACTGGCTTAATGACCACTGTACACTGTTACACTCTGGGCTCAAGAATGGGAGGAACACTGGAGACTTGAGTACATGCATGAAAGCAGGATACCTTGGGAAATGTGTCACTAATCCCACAGAGAAATTCATTAATAGCTCATGAGTGATTTAATCTGTTAAATTTATCGCCTCTGAATGACAGCCAGAACATGTAAATAGGTACAGAAAGAAAGGTTAACCATATTTATTCTATTAATGAAATGTGCCTTGTAAAAAAAGGTCTAAAAAGAGGGCACGTTATTTAACACCCCCTTTTTTTCCCTCTTTAATTATTGAAGTAGTTTATGTACTTGGCATATTACTGGTGTATTAAATCCCAGGAAACAAGGTAACCTCCAGCCTGTGCCATAATTAAATTCATTTTTTTTATCCCCGGGCTCTGTGATTTGTTAGTCATCTGTGACTGCTGTCCACACTGTCAATTTATGGCTCTAATACAGTAGTAAAATCAGCCTGTTCCTTTGCAAGCAGCAACTAAAGTGTCCTCGCAAGACTCAGGGTCATTAAATGGCTGGGAGTTTTCTACTTAAGGTTTAACTTCTGCTTAGCTGAGGGGCTTACTTAAGGGTGTTGCACAGAATCTCTTAAAAGATTTCATTAGTTAAGGAAAAATCACAATAAGCTCAGCCATGTTGCAGTTAAGATAGAGTCAGAGGTACCTTTATTTTTTTTTTTTTTACCTTAGTTTGGTCGCTAAGGTCTTTGGTGCAATGGTTTAACTGACTTCAAGTGATTCCTTAACTTTAAGACTAAGATAAAGAGAAAATCTTTAATAATCAGGTCAACATTTCAGGGAAATCTTAAGGAGAAGACTTAAGGGTTTATTTTAAGCTAACCTTAACTCAGACTTTAAGGGAAATCATAACTTAAGGTGTTTTGTGCAACTGGTCCCTGGTCCTCACAAATCTAATGCAAACCAGACCACACATGCAAACACAAAGCACCAGGCCTGATCCTGCAGAGAAGATGAGGTGGGTACATATGATTGAAGTCTTTTTTATCATTGAGAGTGATGGCTAGAACAGAGCTGTAAGCACATGAAACCTGCTGCTGCAGCAGTGGTTGTCACATGATTACACTTCTATAAGGTAATTAAGTGTTTTTTTTTTTCCCTCTTTTTTTCCTCTGACACTTTGATCCCACAATGGCTCCATCTCCTCCTGTAGCTAGACCCACAAGTTCTTTGATGTACCTGTCTATCTGTCTGTGCTCTGCCATGGCCCCAGCCTCAGATCACTTATTAAATGAGACGTGGATGTCAGGACCTCACATCTTTGCCTCTTATCACTGATCACCCGCTATACCTGACTTTGGCAGCTCTAAGTCTCTTCTTTCTGTGCTGTTGGCAGGCATCAGCTGCAGAGTAACTTACATGAAAGGCCTAAAGCAGGGATCATGAAACATGGGGTAAATCCTTTATCACAGAGATTTTACAGAAAAACAATTTGAGAAGTCCTAAATGTTAACTTGATTTCCAACACAAGCGAGCTAGACGCTGATTATCCAGGGTACTGACAGCAGCGTGCCAGTACCAATTCCAAATGATGTAGTATTTCGTGCCACTTAATTCTCAGAGTAGGAGTGCACAGACACAGTAAAAAACTAGCTGGTGAATGTAGATGATTCCCTTGGTCCCTAAGGAGTTGGTGGAGACCAAAAGAGATAAAAGGGAGAAAATGGGACTTAGATTTGCGAGGTGCACAGACCTACAACTCCAAATGAATGATAAAGTTGCTCTGTGCCTGTTGGATGTTTGAATAAGCAACTGCTTGCTCACAAGTTCACCAGATTAATATGGTGTCAGTGCTGTGCTCACAAATTGTTTAAAATCACTGGTTTAACCTTTTCTCTTGATGAGGATTAAAATTATTATATATAACAGTTATAGTAAATTTTACAGTTATATATAGTTGTGTGATTGAAAGACATTTTATCACAGTTAGAAAACTCCAACTCACCAATATATAAAGCAGAATAGCTAAATCTAATTTCCATATAGACACAAAGAGAAGCGTTATTCGTTCAGGCTTGATGTGGGCAAAATGTCAGAATTATCTCAGCGTATGTGTTTCGGTTTCCCTCTCTGTCTTTTATGTGCTATCTTGTATTTACAGTCGTCGTTGTCATACTTGCTCTCTCTCACCTCTGCTCTCAACAACCTGTCCTGTAATGCCACCCCTGGGGCAGTTTTAAATTTATTGCTTTTGGCTGAGGGCCCTTGCAACATAAATAAGCTGAGGGAAACAATGGACTGGCTGAATGAGCATCATACCAGAATTGTTGTACACTAGAAAGGACAGGAAGACATGCACTTCAATTTCTATGCTATTGCAGAGAAAGTTCTATAATCGTTACTCTCCGTTTCTATTCTTCACATTTCCATCCCTGTTCGCTTTTATCATTTCCTTACTTTCCTTCCTTGTTACTTATACCCCGTTCACACTAAAGCAGCGTCATTGTTATGAATGGAACAACAATGGTATCTGACCCAGGTCCGTGACCCTTTTGGCAAAACTTTCCAAAAAATGAAACCCTTTTTAGATACCCTTTTTTTCTGCTTAGGAGTTAAGTCAACCCTTAAAAAAAAAAAAACCCAATGTACTCCTTTCAGAGAAGGTATTTGTTTTTTCTCGGGAGCTACATGGCTACGTGGTGTAGAAAGGACACATCCTCTTTGGTAACATCTTAGGTAGCCTCTCCCACTGACCTGTGATTTTCCCTGGAATGCTGCAAAGTATGTTAACTTCCTCTTAAGGCAGATGCACACACCCACATACGTAATACAACACACAGACACAAACATGCACCTCAATCAGGGTTGGAAAATTTTAACCTCAATTGATTTTTTTTTTTTTGAGGTGGGGGGGGGGGGGGGGGGGGGGGGGGGGTCGTTGAGTCCACGGTGTATGACAACTGAAACTTGCTGTTTGAGCAAAACTTGAGTCTGATCTATTTGTAAGTTATGCTATTGTTTATAGCCAGCATTGGCATTAACAGCTGTTTACTTACAAGTCTAGAAAAAACATTGCAAATTCAGCATCAAGCTTTATTCTTTTACTCACTGAGAGCTGTCTCCAGTGGTGAAAAGCAACCAAAATGTTAACTCTTGTCTCTATCATGTCTTTTCTTCTACTGAAGTTAACACACTAACCAGCTAGCCCCAGCCTGTCTCGTCATTTTCCGGTAGCGACTCACTGTAGCCTCCAAGCTGCCCTGAAGACGAAGAGCTGCTCATTGGACGTATTATAACCTCTTGTCTTACAAATGCAATGGTGGCCAAAACTCTTATCAAGCAACCATCACCACCACCTGCGTCTGGCAAGAAAACACATTTAGCGGCAGAGAAAACTTTTAAATAGCCCCATAACAAACATGCAAATTTGGTCTCATTCTTTTCTGTCTTATACAAGAGACTAAAACTGTTCACAGTAGGGACGATCATTTTCAGCCATTAAAATGCATGTGTTGTGCTAGTCCATGTTAAAAACGCTAGCTCCTTTAGTACAAGCTTTGGTTAAAAGAAATGATTAATGCTTTAGATCCAAACCCTGACAATAAATTTGAAAGAATCTGCTAACTAGCTAGCGAGGATTTGCAACTGTCGCTATCTGCTCCATTATCACCAGCTGCCTCCAGGATATGAAAACCAGTTTTTCTCAAATTAACTATCATGACTCTGAAGTCATCATCATTGATCTCAAATGCCTCAACACATGCAAAACTTCTCCTTCTGTGTTGACAGTTCCTGTCATTTTTCTCTTGCGTGTTGATTCTTTTATTTTCCTTCCAATCTCACGTCAAAACTGTCAAAACCGTCTTTTCTCATCAAAGAATGTCGACTGTATACTCCATCCTTTTGATTCCTGCTCCTCAAGACTGCTGCAGTGATCTCCTCTTTGGTCTCACCTCCAGAATCCTGCGTGGTGCTGGCCAATCAAATCCGTGCCAGCAGGCATTAATGGCAGATAACTCAGCAGTGTGTACAGGGTAATTCCATGGGGTTGTGGCTGTGATAAATTTCTAGCTTCCTTGTCAGTGTTATTAACCGCTGTGCGGTGTTTAGCTTTCTGATCTTTTACTATAACTGGATCCCTGGCTAACAATTCATATTGTATATATTTTACATATTTTATCTGTACCTGAAGCAACATGTTCATTGCAGCAATGCATTTGCAAGTCTTTGCTGCATTTGTCCCAAAAACATACAAATATAAACTAATGCACACACAAGCTCTTTTTCTGTTTCTATCTTCTCTCTGTGTTTCTCCCACTTACATAGCCCCCCCCCCGCCATCCTTGTCACGTCCACAGGGCTTGCCTGCTTTGCGCTGCCTGCCTCGAGGTGAGAGGTCTTCTGTCTGGGGACCAGAGTAGCACACGCCTGTCTTTGATCTACCCCACACTGGCGGCTACCTGCAGATAGCATATTAAAACACACACACACACACACACACATACACAGAGCGCTCTCCCAGTCAGCAACAGAGACATTTCTACATCTCTCACTTCCTGTCTCTATGTTTCTATTGGATGCATCATAAACTGTGCACACATGAGTCTGGATCCTTTCTCTAAAACATGGCTGTTGTCCAGAATTATGCTTTTGTTCCGGATGTAGTTTTGCATGATTTAAGAGGCAATTTCTTCATGTACAGCAAAAATCTGAGATTTTTTTACATGCCATCTGAACTAGCAATGGAAAAATACTACAACAAAGTAAAAGGGTTTTGTTAAGTGTGTGTGTGTGTGTGTTTGTGTGTGTGTGTATGTGTATGTGTATGTGTGTTCACTGTCATCTGGTTACCATTTGAAGGCAGAATTACAGCTAATGATATCCTAGAGGAAAACTACAGTAGCTAAACATGCAACAGTTCCTCTGTTTCTTTCTCCACCTACTTTTTCTCCCTGTCAGTGAAGTTGAAGTTTGGTTAAAATACTTTTGGGTTTATATGTGAAACCTTTTATATGTGAAAGCTTTACACTGTAACAGACAGTTAAAGTGTGTGTTTTTCTGCCTTTCTGAATATCACTGTGCCACACAAATGCTGCGTACTCACACAAACACACACACACACACTGTTTTGCCTCTAACATCTGGATTTAATCAGAACCCAACAATCCCCCAGCAGCCTCTCTAAGAGAGATGTAAGTTAGAGCAGCAGTGTCAAATATCAAGCTCTCTCTCAAACTCATTTGAATATCTACCCAACGTGTTTCTGGATGTCTGAATGTATAGTATGATAGTGCAAAAGAGAAAATCAGAGAAATCCAAAGATGGTGCTACAACTAAAAATATTGGTAGATATTTTTTAAGTTAGGTGTGTGTTAGTTCATGACAAACTGTGAAGATGCAGTGCAGCTATGGTGTATGTTCCCCATGTACTGGTGCATGTGTGGATTAGTAAAAGCCATTACAGCACTACAGAACAGTTCAAAAACATTTTTTGTTACTCTCTCTTTCTTGTTCTTTAAAAAAATCGTCCAAATATGAATTCTAGCTGCTACTAGATCTGATTTAAAAAAAAAAAAAAAAGAAAATTACACATTACATGGTGGTCATTAACTGATCATGAGTCAAGATGTTGTGAGATCAAACTCTTTGGTTCCCGTTTTTTGTTATTCTGTTTCATAGAAATCAAAAAAGGAACAACAACTGAATGACTCTGTATGAGGAGCAAACAGAGCTCTGCTTCCTTCTCACAGACTGTGGTTACCTTCTTGCACAATGCATTGGTTTGAGAGTTTGAGCACATTTGGGGCTTATTGCATTAGCTTGCAACTGTCTGCTGCACAGCGCACACACACATGCAACCCTGATGAGTGATTGACATTGACACTCACTGACTTTGGCTGTGTAGATGATGCAGGTAGATGCTTTCCTCAGGCTCACACAAACGCGAGTATCCACCCCTCACATTATGCACAGTATCCACTTGTAACATAATGTCACAGGCCCTCCTATGCACTGCAGCACATTTATACTCCCATCCTATCACAACATTGTCAACCGTAGCAGACTGTACACAACAGCGCTAACCTTCGGCCACCTGAAACCATGGTAACAGCACACAGTGATGCTGGGTGAAGGGGGAATGTGCTGTTTGATTGACAGGGCTAATGTTTAATGGATGACGGATGGTGTTATTTCCTTCTCACAGGAAGTGAAGTGTACAAGTGAGGGACAATACCTGACAAACTGAAGATTCCATAATCACTCACTAATCAAATTGCCATATGTAATCAGAGTAAAAATACCTGTAGTTCATTTTCCTCAACTAATTTTGAACCTGCTTCTTTGGTTTCAAAAATGAAATGTAGTTCAGTCTAACAACTGTGATTGCTTGAGTTGCTGGGCAAACATATAGTTAAACAGGAAGGAGTATGTTTCACAAGACATAGAGAAGTTCTGGATCCTGCTATTAGATATTATTAAATCAGCTTCTCTAGCAGTGACAACATTATATATTGACACAGACACAGATATGTTTAACTCTCCATCGCTAACTCTCCTCCCCTCTGACATTCTTACCTGCAACTGCTCCACATCTCCTAATTGTCTGTGCGCCATTGGTCATATTTCCTCTCTCCCTTCTCCTGCCACTTTCCTTTAGACTCACAGGCTAATGGTAAAATTATTCTCTTTCCTCCTCCTCCTCCTCCTCCCGTTAGCTGATGTGGACGTCATGTAAAAATCAAGCAGATTTGACATTAGATTTGAGTAGTTCTTGCATTCATCTATTTTATTTTAGTGCTTACAGAAATAACCAATATAATTAAGCCTCGCTGTTCCTCTGTTTATCTACAGATACAAATGAATTAATTAGAACAGCAAACTGAGCATGTCTCCGAAAACACAATCCTTCTGTGTGTAGATTTATCCACTATATTGTGCCCTATATAGTGTCCATGGCACGTACACTACTTTGTGCTAACAATCCCTCAGTGCAATGCTCTGCGTTTTATAGATGTGAAAATGTGACTGACTCCACAGCTGCCAATTATGACGTTACCATGATGATGATTCATAAATGTCAGAAATATCAATTTACTGCTCATTTTAGAGTAAGTTACTGAGGGGGGAGGAGCTGAGTGAATGAATAGATGTGGGAGTGATTTTGAATGCAGGCAAACACCTGCGTCATAGATGTCCAGTTCTCTGTCCTGTTCATAAAAAAAGTCAGTCCACAGCTAAGGACATGTCTAGTTGTAGACCATAATGCAAACACAAATACATATCAGGGTGTGAAGTTGTCATCACTGAAGCCTGCCTGTTCAGCAGCATTAGGGTGCAGTATTAGTGAGGAGGAAAAGTATTGACCAACATCAAACACACAATATACAAATCGCAGGAGCTGCAACTTTTATGGTAAAAGTAAAATGTGTCACAACACATCGCTTACTAATCATATTCCCTCACTTCAGACGTAAAGGAACATGCTTATTTGGTACAAGCCGCAACAAAAATCACTTCATCATATTTAAAAAATGTTTTCAGTGAAAATGCAAAAATGCTGCTTCTGATTTTAGGTTATTTAATTTAGATGTATATTTGCAAAGATAATACATGTATGAAATAACAGAATACATTTTGTATGAACATAAAAATGCTTCACTTTTTGTAAGAGGTCTGGATTAAAAATTCACTTTTGATGGTGTTCCAAAATTTCTCATTGAAAATGTAGCTCTGCAGGGTCATCTAAACATCTTCCTAAAAAAAAAAAAAAAAGGCTAGAATTTATCTGTTCTTCTTATGGGAAAAGTTTGCACGTTTCAGTGTACTTCTACTTGTGCAATGATGGGAAATTCTATGGATACTTTCCATAGTGATATAAATTGCTTGTCCTGACAGCAACTGTCTCTTACTCTATGATTTGTCTCTAACAGGTCTTCCCGCCCCTTCCTAATGAGGCTGAGATTGCACACACCAAAAAGCTCTTCCGACGCAGGAGGAATGACCGACGGTAATGACGCATGCAAGCCGGCACACACACACACACACACACAAACACACACACACACACACACACACACCTACCTCAGTGAGAGGGAATGTTTTTTTATGCGTTGATGTCAGATGTCAGTGCGCAGCCAGTCCCATAGCCTTAACATCTCTCCCCGGCCAAAGCGATGTCAAGACAGGAATGCAGGCTCCACACTTCACTGCTGACAGGAAAAAGAAAAAAAAAACATTGAGGAGACATTCAAGGTTGTTTTTTTTTTTTACATTTAATAGGTCACACAACAAAATTTAAGCCAGTTATTCAGTCACCTATTTTTGACTACAAGATCCAAGCGTTCTTTCCTTTTGTGAATATGTATTTGTTTGTCATGCTTTGTAACATTTAACCTGTTATTCTCCCCAAAAAGTCCAAACTCTGCCACTCTGGCACTACATTTTGAAGTGGCACATCTTAAGTGTATACACTTTAAAATCTAATTTCACCCAAGTCTGACTTCATTGAAACCAGGTCCTTAAGAGAGAAAAAAAAATGCTCTCCCTCTCGTTCTCTCACTCTCTACCCTGATGTCACTGGAAAACTGTTCTTCAGTTGCTAAGAGACAGGCAAAGAGAAAATATTTGGGTTGTATTTGTGGTTAAAAAGAGGAAATTTCAACTATACGAAATGGACAAAAGCACTTTCATCCTTGTTTTTAAGTACAGAGAATAATTGGTTCTGTCCAGAGCTATTGTGTTTATGTGTGATGGGTGCAGTACAGGCCTGGCAAAAAGGAAAAGAACAAAAATATGCAGCACTTTGCTTAGGTTTCAGTCTATTTGTTTTGTAAACTGGATATATTAAAAAGAGACCATCCTGTTTTCTTGTACATTCTGCTTCCAAGCAGTAACTCAGTAACTTTACAGCTTGTATTTAAGGACTATTCTTGGAAATAGCTAATTCTTATCACAAGGTTGAATAACTTATTTATTCAGAAGCTTTTAACTACAAGAAATGATAAATGCAATATAATTACACTAAAAATGCATGTTAGCTTCTGCTCAATGACTTTTTAATGATGGGCTCAGACATTTTGAAATTTGAACACTTGAGCTGACAATATCTACTGATCCTTTCCACACTTTAAACCTGCTTCAGTGGGTGAGTACATGCTGTTCAAGGTTTTGATAGAGATGTCCCACAAGGCTATAATGTGAACCCCACATTAGCTTTGTATTAGAATTAATCTCTCATGTGGTAATGTTTTGGGGTTACATACAGCCTCCTGTGTCCTTACACTAAAGAAGGTCTCACAGTCTGGGCAAATATATTTGTGCTGCAGCAATGGAGAGAGCAGGATGAAGCTTAGGATGAAGAATATCAAAAGGAGGGATGAGGTAGAGGATAAGCAGATCAGTACAACTGTATGAGCAAACTTACATAAAGTGAACTGGACAGAGAAATGAAGATATGGCTGTTGTCAAACAACTGGCAAAATCATTCATCAAATCACTGCTTCAAGGGATCTCTATGTGGATCTTTTTTTTTGTACAGTATGCAACAATTACAAAGCGAGATAGGGGGGTCAGAAGTTAGGAGAGTAAAATAGAACAGAACTTTATTGTTCAGAAAAGTGGAAAAATTGCCTTCGGTGCATCTGGCAGATCATTAAAACATGCATACACTCATCAAGCACCTTTTTTTAGGACTCCCATACTAATGCTGAGTATGGCCTCCCTTTGCTCTCAAAACAGCCTTAGTTCTTCAGAGCTTGGATTCTTCAAGCTGTTGGAAACATTCCTTTGAGATTCAGCTTTATGTTGACATGACTGCATCACATCATTTCTGCAGATTTGCAAATTCCTCTTCCTCCTCTGCGACCACATCCCAAAGGTGTACGACTCAGATCTAGTGACTGGGGAGGCCACTGAAGTACACTGAACTCACTGTCATGTTCATGAAACCAGTGACAGCCAACTTTTACTTTGTGACACGGTGCAGTATCATGCCGAGAGGAGCCATTAGGAAATTGGTAGAATGTGGCAATAAAGGGATTGACGCTGTGCATTGCATTCAAAATTGGTATTAAGGGCCCAAAGTATGCCAAGAAAACATTACCCACACCATTATAACACCACTAGCAGCCTGAACTGTTGATACAAGGCAGGATAGGTCCATTGACTGCTGTTGATGCCAAATTCTGACCCTACCATCTGCGTACCTCAGCAACAATCAGGAGTCATCAGACCAGGCTGTGTTTTTCCAGTGTTGGTGAGTCTGTGTCCACTGCAGCCTCAGATGTCTGTTCTTGGCTGACAGGAGTGGAACCCAACATGGTCTTCTGCTGTTATAGCTCATTCACCTCAAGGTTTGACGTGTTGTTCCTTCTGAGATGCTTTCCTGCTCACCACAGTTGTAAAGAGTGGTTATCTGAGTTACTGCAGCCTTTCTGTCAGCTCCAACCAGTCTGGCCATTCTCCTCTGACCTCTCTCATCAACAAGGCGTTTCCTTCCACAGAATTGCTGCTCACTGAACTTTTTTTTTTCTTTTTTTTTTGTTTTTCGGGCCATTCTGAGTAAACTCTAGGGACTGTCATGCATGAAAATCTCAGGAGATCAGCAGTTTCAGAAATACTCAAACCAGCCTGTCTGGCACCAACAATCATGCCACGCTCAAAGTCACAGAGATCACATTTCTCTCCCCTATTCTTATGTTAAATGTGAACATTAGCTGAAGCTCCTGGCCTGGACGCAGGATGTTATGTACTGCTGCCACAATATTGGCTGACTGAATAATTTCATGTAAAAGCAGGTGTACAAGTGTTGCTAGTAGAGTGCTCAGTGAGTGTATATGCACATGAAAACAACACTCACAGTATGAATATGGGCTTTATTAAATGCTTTATTCATTTGTGGAGAGGATAGTAAAGGAAGGCAGTTAGCAGTTAAAGCTCTTATACACAGTAGGGAGGACCAAGGAAAAATATAAATGCAATGTGAATGGGTGAACATGACTATCCAACCTGGCCAAGTGATTTTGTATGAAAGCATGGAAACAGGTTGCTGTGTTGGAGAACTGACACAGAGAGCAGCTTCCACAGCTTTCATTATTCCATACTGTCCTTTATGAAGCTTGGCGTGTTTGCTCATCAAACACATTAACTGCATATGTTTGTCTATCAAACATGGTAATCCTCTTATGTCGATATTCTCCAGCATTCAGGCTCCCTGACAGAACACAACCAGTAGCCTGAGGCAATAAATATTTATCGCAAAGAGGAATCACATAGATAGTGTTAGAGTTGTGTTTATTTAGTTTTGTGTTGTATTTTGTGTCTGTGAAGAAAATACAGTTAAATGTAAACTTGTTGGAAGATGATGATGAAATAGGGAGATAAATATTGATCCTATATGTGCAAAGCATGAGGGCTGAGGGTTGTATTGAATACAGCACAAGAAAGACAAATACAGTGAGACTGTGAGATTGAGTAAAGGAAAAGTGTAGGCCGGCTGTGGCAGGAAGGAAAAGAAAGGGGAGGTAGTGCATGTGTTTCTACTTTAGTAGGCACGTCAAGCAGGGCTGAAATTAGTTGTGATTTACTGGAATGTGCTGCTTACTGCTTTCTGCTCCAAAACAGAAAAGGGGCAAAAAAGGAGCGAATATGCTCTTTATTCCTCCCTTTTTTTTCTTCTTTCTAAAAAAAATTCTGTGAATTATTGAAGGACTTCTACACACGTACACATTATTTTGTCTGTTTTACAAGGAGTGCACGTTTTACACAGCATCATTTTCATTGTACTTGCAAATTAAGGAAGACGATTTTAAAACCAAACACTAAGCCTATCTGCCCGATGGAGCATCTGCTTTCCACACAATGTTGTTATAAAGTGATAAGCTGAACAAACAAGTATCATTTGAACAGTAGAGTGTTGAAATGTTTAACCACACCATGCACTAATTCAACTGTCTATTCTGTTATCAAGAAGATGTCTGCTGTGTGTCCATGCATGCATTAATGCACTCGAGTAAAAGTAAACTGCAGGTGTCAGCCACAACACTGTGTTTATGCATAAGAAAGAAATATGCATACGCATGCTTTAGTCAGATTTATAAAGCTGTGCATGTGGATGGTTCTGTTTTATGAACTTCAATTACTGTGGAACTGCGCACACATGCACAAGCCTTTTTTCCACTCCCACAGTTAGCTGGAAGTGGATGCCAAAAAAAAAAAAACCACCTAATCGGCTGTTTGCATATGAAAACTCTGCATTTCCACTATTCATTAGACCTGTCAGTGACAAGACCGGCAAAGAAGAAGTGCAGTTTTACCTACTATTTCACATTAGCGAGGTTCTCCAGCAGCACGCAGCATTAACCCAAAACATTTTCAAATTTTCAAAATACATTGTCACATGTACCTGTAGACCATCATCAGTGGTCAGGAAGATGATCAATGATTAATGAAGAGATTACTAACACAAGGAAATGATGGCTGGAATGTGGACAAAAAGAATAATGAAATTCTTCACTCTTAAATATGGATGTCACAATGACAGTAATTTGATTCCCACCAATACCATTATATTTCCATGATTCAATGCTACTAAATCAATCAAATGAATGTATTTCAACATAAACTCTTTTATTAAATACTTAAAACATTCCAGCAACAACAGTGACAAGTAGGCATTAAGTAATAAAGAATAAATAACTAGCCCAGCTCACATTATGAGCCATCACTCCATTAGCCTAAACAACATGTACATGAACATGTTGTTTGGTGCACTGCTATAACACATGCCAGCAGTAGTAGCTCACAAATAGTAACAGTAGCAGTTTGGGGTATGAAAATTTTGACAATATGTTGTTTGAAATTAAAACTTAGTCCCCCTAACTGCTCATCTTTAAGTCTTTAAAGCGTTTAGATAAGTTCTCCTTCTTCCGTTCAAAATGCTCTGTGACTCTGTTTGTGTACCGGCTTTCGGTTGTCTGTAGTTTGTCTGTGACATCCCTACTCATCAATAATCACTTCAAATCAATTTCATAAACACACCTTTTGACTGTTTGTAGACTTCATAAACAATAACATGGTGAGTGAAATTGGTAAACAACCTAAACTACTTTACTTACAATTACGCTTCTCACCTTTATATTTACTTTTCCCTATCATATCACCCACAGCTGGCTCTAGAAAACTGTGTACACGTGAGCTGAAGTATGTGTGCATTCTCTTCTTTTTTTTTCTCTCTTTTTTTTAAATAAATACCAGCTCATGTGTGAGAAATGCTGTGTGCATGTTTTTTGTGTACACATTGTTTATACGTCTGGCCTCAGGTCTGCTTGTTTTTCTGCACCTACGATGAGCAGTTTGCTTTTCTGCTTATATCTTCTGGGCATGATGACTCAAAGTTATTGATTGTAATCTCTAATGTATTTATGCATGCATACATGTATGGACACACAATCAGTAAGTTTTGATTTTGAATCTTAAAAACTTGTTACAAAAGAAAAAAGAAAAAAAAAACATTGTAAAGATGGATCCCAATGTTCCGTCAGACAGTCAAAACCTCACAGTCTCCCACAGTCCATTAAAGCAGTGTGTTGTGGCCTGTATGAAGCTTCGGCTGTGTTATTGACTGTCTCGCCTGCAGGCTTCTCTTCCCCCTAGGCCAATCGATTCTCTAGTCTGGGTCAACCAATGGTCCAATGGGTCCATGAATTCTCCATCCACACACACGCACACCTAGCAACAGCCATGATCGATCATCAGTATTCTACCTCCTCCCATGATCATATCAGCCAATTAATTTCACCTTTTTAGTTCCCATAGCATTCTTCACTTCCTGTAGTTCTATGCATGTTGTTTGAATGACTTAGTTACCTGTAGTTTTTTTGTTTTTTGTTTTGTTTCCCTCTTTGCTTCGCCGCTCCCTCCATCCGTATCTTCTATAATCTCCTGTTTCTCTTCTGAAATCTACAATAATTCCCCCGCCGTTCAAATTGTTTTGCCACTTTACTACATTCTTTATCTATCCCTCGTCCTCCTTCATTCCTCCAATCACTTGCATTGTGGCATACCCTCTTCTCCTGCTTGTAGAGTGGTTGATCAGTTCACCCGAGACCAGTTAACCATACTTCTGCCTACTGGCCCCGGGGGAAGGCGGCAAGTCTCAGCCAGGTTAGTGACAACATATAAGCCAAGACCCAGAGCACAAAATGGGAGGTAAATAGATTTTCAACATTTGACACACTTCAAATTGCATTTGATTTATTGTCCTTAACAAAGCTTCAGCATCTAAAGGTCAGTGGATAAATGGTGAGACGAGAATAAAGAGCTCCTCTTGTGTTTGTTTTTTTTGCCCCCATCAAATACTTGAATAGTTCAATGTAAGAGGTAGTTCCAGGCAACATCAAACACTAATTCAAATTTAAATTTATGTTACCAGATTCATTGTCCCAACCAAAAAAAAATAATTTTCTTATTTTAATTAGACAGTTAATCACACCAGAGATGATCTGTTTAAGTAACATGATATTGTTAGATGAAATTTCATCAGTGGCCTCATCATTTATCCTTAATGCAAACATCTCCCTGGCACTAATATGACTGATATATGGTCAATTCCAGCAACACTCAAGCTACTGCAGAGCTCACAGTCATTAAATATGATTAACATTTTATTACTGTCTCACTTTCACCTCTCCGCATCACCAGTAGATCAGGGGAAGGTCTTATTAGAGCTGAGCCTGAACTAACAGCTACTGTAGAGATCAAATTAATCATCAGATGAGTGAATGTGTCTGAGGGAGATATTGTATTCCTCAACTCTTAGGGTGTCTCTGAGAAGTCTGCAGCTTTACAAAGGATTTATAAAATCTCACTTTCTGCAGTCACATAAAATAAAATCTCTCTGAAACAATTTCTGTCAGTCAATATTAAGCTAGTACACTGAATTTGAAGATTTGGGAAAAGCCTTGATAAGCAGCCATGTAATATGTTAAAGTTTGCTATAGAAAAGAAAAGAGACATTGGAGGATACTGATGGGATTGCCTGACAAGAGGGTGTAGTTAAACCAACCACCTGTTTTATGTACATTTTCAAAATTTTGCATTTTAAAAAAAAAAAAAAAAAAAACTGAGTGTAAACAACAGAAATCTCAATCATCTCAAAGAAAACCTTCAAATATCACATAAAGTTTTTATGCTTGGCTGAGCTGGAAAAGTTGGTGTATCAAAAGCAAAATGCAGCAATGTGCAATAGAAACAGGCTGAGTTAATTAATCATGACATATGATATGACATTTGAATTGTGACTTACACTTCTAAGAAAGAGAAAAAAGGTGAAAACAGATCTGTGCAGAGAGATGAAGAGATTGGAGCATTCCTCAAATTAATACATGAAACAAACAGAAATGTCACATTTCCATCATTTTTTTTTTACATTTGTTTTCGTCATCACAAGTTTGAGTGGTGCTCTTGTAATTACTTTATCTTCTACTTTTATCTCACCAAACCAACTCCTAATATTTGCATAACAGTAGTGGATGGAAACATGCATTACTTCACATTTTTTTTTGCTGAATTTCTCAAAATTCATCTAAAATTGAAAAAAAATTGAGATGCATTTCAAAAACCACTTATTGTGCACTGTAGAAGGGCTTAGTTTAGCCATGTTATTAAAAAGTTGTCTCAGGGCTATGCAAATGTGACTTAGAAAGATGCTGAGAACATTTTCAAAGAGTTGGAGGCAGGCTGCTGGGTACAGGAGAGAGTCAGAAGATGAACTGTCTCCCAACCTCCCCAAGAGAGTGGAGCAGGGAGGCCAGGCAAGACATAAACCAAATGAACACACACAAAAAAGACTATAAATACACTCTGCATCTGCATCAGACACACACACACACACACACACACACACACACACACACACACACACACACACAAAGACAGACGGGTGACAGAAAAACCATCTAAGACTTCAACTCCCAACCAAAAAAAAAACCATCTGAACAAAATGCTCTTCACAGTTTCTCAGAGCTCAATGTATCTTAATTTTTTTTTTCCAAACATATTCAGTTTTCAAGGATATAAAACACAGCAAATCCTCACATTTCACCCATCGAATAGTTTTAATCAAATCAAGATTTTCTTCGAATTGTCTTAACATTGTAGCTGTAAAACCAACATGGGGTCTGTGTAATTGTGCTGAAGAGATGGAGCATAATTCTCACAAAAGACACATATTCCCTGTTTTGAATTGTGTTTTCAGTCGATTTCTTGTTGGTAGGTGGGTTTTTTTGTTTTGCTGGAACCAATTTAATATCAAGTAAAATATCCATCCTGCCAATGCCATTGTCAGAAGTGTGAGTTAAAAGAATTAATGGATGTTGTTTGATAATCGGTTAATCAATCAGGTCATTTTTCAATCTAAAATGACACATTTCTCTAGTTTCAAGTTCTCAGCTGCTGTTTTCTTTGTCTTGCAACATAATGAATTAGAAATCATTGGGTTTTTGAGTGGTAGATGGACAAAACAAGCAATTATCATGATGGAAATTGATCATTTTCCACTACTTTTTAATATTTTCTAACATTCTCTTAATTAAATATTTGCATGATTCATCTGACAAAGAATCTGCAGCTTAATCTATAACCAAAATAATTGTTGTTGCAACCTTAGCTAGAAGTAAAATGCACCATTTTTCTTTCCATGTCCAAGTGACATCCAAGGTGTCCAAGGTGACATCCTCAAATGTATAATTTTGTCCATCCAGCAGTCCAAAACCAAAAGAGACATTTATTTGCTTTAATGTAAAACAAGTGAATGAGAGGTCTGGAACCAGGCTTGTGTGTAACAGTGGTCCCAAAGTTGGTATATTAGATTTAGATCTCATAACTTAGAAAGCAAAAGCATTTAAATGACAGCATTTTCATACGGGTCAATTCATTCAGTGTGCCCTTTGTGCCCATTAGATGAGGGGACGAAGGGACCTAAACCATGTCCAGAAAATGCCCCACATTTATAGAGAAGAATCTGCATTTGTGATGTTTTCCCTTAATACAGTACAGTACAGTAAAATCCACTTTCTCTGCCATGTATCAGTGCTGTTGTCTGTAAATTTCTGCTAATGTTGGACTTGTGCATATGAACATATTAGATTTCTTTTAAGTTAAAAAAAAACTAAGGTAATTTCCAAGGTTTTTCAAATATTAAACTATTTGGGGTGAATTAATTTGCAAACTAATTATTATGGACTTTTGAGGTGGAATTTCTCTGCCCACTTTGTGAAAGAGAACTTTCACCTTGTGACAAGTTCTCTTTCACAGGGTGGAATAGTTAGTGTGCTTTTGTTCTGCAGCCTCAAAAATGTCTGATTTGCTCATTCATTTTTCATGTTTTGGTCTAAAAATCAAGCTATTGAAGGTTTGCTAAATTGAAAAAGTGCAAGGGATGGCTTTTTTGAGGAATCACGTAACCACATTGCAGTCTTGGCATTGATGAACTCTTGCAACATGCCTTTCTTAGCTTGTCAATCCAGCCTCCCTTCTTTGTACTATCCCCTTATAAAATAATCTTTTCCCCTTGTCCTCAAAGAGCTTGAGTTTAACTGCAAGGTGCTCTGGTGCATTTTGTATCATTTTAACTTACAAAGACACCCACTGAATTGTCACTTAATTTAGTACATGTGAACCAGAACAAACATAACATTTTTCAGGACACGGTCGGTTTAAAAACACACTCAATATGATTATGAGTGCTATATACCATACCAATGTAAGCTTGAAATAAGTTTCAAATATGAGGTTGAAATAAGTTCAAATATACAGTCAGGATATTTTTGCCAGGGTATTGATGATTTAAAATTTGAACGGTTCAAATTTGTTGTAGCTTAACCAGCCATCTGTCTGTCAACATGCCCTACTGCTTCATGTCAGCATTGATGCTATGAGTTACAGTTGGTTTTTGTTGTTTGGATGTTTATCAAAGTGATTTGTCAGGCACCGCATACCAAATTTGGTACCAGGCTACTTTACATCTGCTGTTGCT
This sequence comes from Trachinotus anak, assembly GCF_046630095.1. Taxonomy (NCBI): domain Eukaryota; kingdom Metazoa; phylum Chordata; class Actinopteri; order Carangiformes; family Carangidae; genus Trachinotus; species Trachinotus anak. The sequence goes on along the minus strand of NW_027273879.1, from coordinate 7,393,178 downwards.
GAGCAGGAAAAATAAAGTTTGCGCTGAACTACAGCGAAGCATATGTTGCTGCTGAAGCATTTTGATTGGTAGACAAGTGCAGCTAACTACTGTTGGTCTCTGTTTTGAACTGTGTGGTCACAATAAGAGAGACAACTTTGACAAGGGCTAAATCATTAAGGCCAGACCACTGGGTCAGAGCATCTCCGAAATGGCCTGGTCAGCAGTGTTGAGTACCTACTTTCAGTGGTCTGAGGACGGACTAACCGTGAACTGACTCATTGATGTGTGAGAGCAACGAAGGTTATCCCGTCTAGTCTCAACTGACAGAAAGGTTACTGTGGCACAAGTTGCACAAAATTTTAATGATGGTAATAGAAAGAATGTGTCACGTACACTGAGCATCACACCCTGCTGTGTATAAAGCTGCGACGCTGCAGAGCATTCAGAGTGCCCTTGCTGGTTCTGATGTTTTGCGTCATCATTGTATCCATCCCAATGCACAAAAGCTGCCAATCTCCTTTATTTACTTTTAATGAATTATTGTTGAAACAGGCCTAGATCTCCCTAATTTCCAGATAATATCAGGCATTTATACCCAGCCTGCAAAATGTCAAGGTGCAAAAGCAGCTTTGGGCTCGAGCGAATCAGAACAAAGGTGTGCTGGCTGCTGCTGGCTGAGTTTGTGCTCGTTCACAGGCTGAGCCAGATAATAGGTTGCCTCCTCGGTGCCAGGGTGACTAATCCCCTGGACCATATGTCAGCGGCTTGTCAAGCACAGAGCCAGTGCAGCAAAAGCACAGAGCTATGCAGGACAGGAAAACACAGACACACTGTGCATCCACATGTAAGCAGGCACCAGGCTTTTGAATTTTTAGCTACTTAAATGTTGTATCAGTACATGATTGATTAACAGTTTGTGTCTGGTTTTGAATGATGTAATATTTACGGGAGAGTGTTGGTTAGTCACTGGGACTAGATTAGTTGAAGATAAACAGAAAATGGACCGTTTTTACACAAGTACAAGTTACAGTGAGTTTCAGGAGGAACAGAGGGGCTGGGAAGAAGTTTGTAGGCCATCATGGTGCCAGTGTAACTCAGGGAGGCGGTCAGCGTAAAGCAGAGCAGTTTAAGGTACAAGCCAGCTGCTGCTACATCACAATGAAGCTAACTGCTCTCATTCCAGGAGACAGCAGCGGCCTCAGGGAGGAGGAGGTGGCGGAGGGGGCAAGAACCAGCCTCAGCAGATACTGCAACAGTCACCGCAGCACCTGAGGGATCAAACCCAACAGCAAGCTCCAAACCAACAGCAGCAGAATTCAACAGAATTGGGAGAGAACAGAAACAATAGTGCTGACCGACCGCCCCGCCAGTACCAAGGAGGACATGGGCAGCGTCAAGGAGGACCCCCACACCACGGATACAGCCAGAACCGGCGTTGGCACCACAATCAGAAAGGTCAGGGGCACGGACAGACAAACGCTACAGGCGATAAAGGAGTATCACCGAGAACAACCAAAGACAAAGAGACTGAGAATGTAAAACCTGGTGACGAGCAGATCAGACCGCCTCAAGACTGCAGCAGTAAGAGTCCCAATGAATCACCCAAATCTGAGTCAGCACCCATTACAAATGCTTTCCCAGATCTGACAGTTAATAAGGAATCTCCCAACCCAGCAGGAAGTGGAAAGGCAAGCGAGGGCCAGTCGGAGCAGCCCAAAATCAGCTTGCTGCAGTCGTCAAAGGAGAGGCTGAGGAGGAGACTAAAGGACAAGGTACCGAAAAGCTGCTTAGTGCCTGTCAGTCAGTATTAAGGCAATAAGGACTAATGTGTATGTGTACACACACGCCACCATTTGGTCTTATAATTACTTTCATTATGTTCAAGCACACACACATACTGTCATTAATATACAGACATGTAGACACACACTTTTCTCACTGCTGTGCTTGAGTCATTTCTACTTAGTTATTTAGCATCCAGATTGACGCACACTCAGACTGGCAAGGAGGGGAGAACATGTTCTCACTGAGAAGGTGAAGAAACCAAAGCAGCATTAACAGTTAAACAGTTTTGATGTTTTCCACTGTGGGCAGTAAACTGGTGAATCAGCTGACTGTGTTGCTGCTCACAGCTTTCTCCCTCTACAGCTAACTCATTACCTACAAGGGGTGGTTTGATTTGACAGCATGGGACTCTCCAGCAGGCAGCAAGCAGGCAGGAATTAATAAACATGTCCTCAATGATGCCAGTGAATCAATGACTCCAGTCTAAGAGCCACATTTTTGCTTGATTGAGCTGTGCTGAACATAAATAAGATCATGAAATAAGATCTGCATTGGTCACATGTCACAAGCAACTGGTTGGGATTCTTGTCATGTGGATTGTGTGCTACTGACCTGAAAGCAAAGTGAGTATCATTTGTCATGCCGGCGCATACATTAGCACAGTGATTTCCAACTTGCAGTACTTGAATGGATTGTAGAGTAGCTCAATAAATAAAAAATTTAAAAAAAGAAAGAACAAGAGATTTGAACACCACGTGTTGCAGTTGAGAGTGCATGAAAACTACTACGAGTGAGCAGAGATGTTAAAACTACTCAAAGAAATGAATAAACAGATGACGGTTAGCTAAAGGTACTGGTTAAATTGTCGAGAAGAAAACTCATTGAACAGTTTAAATATTTAGCTAGAGGTAATAAATAAATGGTTTAAATGCCCAGCTTCTGGAACTTGAAGTGATAATTGTACAAACACAGACATCACCAAATAAACCTAAATATTGACCATTCAGTTGTATGAAAAAATACTATAACCATACAGACCTTTATTACATAACTGTGTTAAAAAAACTTCCCATTTAGATGGGTGGTGTTGATGAAGGAGTACTTGAGTTTACATGTAAGAGGCTGTGTTGCTACGTCACATAGCAAAGGATGGGAAACACTTAGCATATAAACCTTTATGAACTTAACTAATTGGGACTAACTGACTTGCTTCATCAACTGCATGTCAAAAAATTGACTTAAGTCATTCATTTTGTCCTCAGAAACTTCGAGTTTGTGGTCAAACCAATAATGAAAGTGAATACTGCATCATGACCAGTCACCTGTCTCTAATGTCCTATCTCATTTCCTGCCTCAGGAAGAGGCACGTGTGGAGGCGTCAGGCCCCGGGGCGCACATGGACCGGCTGGTGGACCTTCTGAACAGCATGAGGAGCAACAGCAGCGGGGTGGAGCAGCAGCTGGCCTCTTTCATGGAGGAGGCGCAGTGCTCGGCGCGGTCGGAGGAAACCCTGGCTCAGGTGGTCAGCACAATCTACTCCAAGGCTGTGTCGGACAGGAGCTTCGCCGCCACAGCTGCCAAGCTATGTGACAAGATGGCGCTGTTCATGGTGGAGGGGACCAAGTTCAGGTCGCTGCTCCTTAACATGCTGCAGGTGAGAGTGCAGGGGGGGGGGATCTCTCTGCTGCTTCAAGCTTCAGTCATCTCTCCTTCAGTATTTTCATCTGTACTCAGACAACTGAGGTTTCAGTTTAACAAACTCATTAATTTCATGTCCCTGCTTTACAGTTTTTAAAATCAATTTATTGATTAGATTCGATGAATGAATAATGTTATCTCTTACCTGCAGACAAGGTGCTCTCAAAATGCTTATTTAAACACAGTAGCACTTCATACAGTATGTTTTTGGCAAACAATTAACTGTCAATACTGCATGTTTTAGCAAAATCCCCTCTGTAATTTTATAGTTTCAATCCACCTTAGTTTTATGAGAAGCACTTTCAGGTGGAAGCCAACTGTGTGTGTGATGTTGTAAATGTCAGTGGGCAAAGTAGCTGATCTAAACACCCAGAGGAGAGAGACTTCTCCCCTCACCCCTCCGTCACCCTCCTTTCCTTCACTTTACAGCACTGTTCCAGTCTTGCACCCATGATGAAAACATCCTCTCAGCCGTTATATATTTCACTGCTGCTCTCCCCTTCCCCCCTCCCCCCTCTGTGTCCCTCATGAGCTCTCTATTCCCGTGCTCCCCCAGAACGACACGGGCCAGTGCCTCGCTACTTCTCCCTGCACACTTCCCATCTCTACCTCCCTCCCTCCCTCTCGCTCTCTCTCTAACCACACTCTTCCCTTTCACCCGTCACTCCATCCTGAGAGCCTGAGAGCCAGACAACCTCGGCAGAGCGGCAGACAGTTTAGAAGTAGGCAAACAAGACATGCACGCTGTCTTCAGACGACATTCAGAGTCTAAATGTTAATCCACCTGCTGCCTCGTCATGTCTTCTCCTTTTCCCACTCCTCTTTCTTTCTCCTGCAGACGCGCTTTCCAGCCACACTTTTCTTTTTTGTCATCCCTTCTGTTTGTGTTTTTCCGTTTAAACACCTCTTTCTTTAGATGTTGAGATTTTTAGCCCAGACTCAGCAGTAGTGAATCCTGCCTTAATCCTCTTAACCCCCCTCCCTCCACCACCAATTTTTATTTATTCTCCCTTTATCACAGCTGTGTGGTCCCTCCCCTTCTTTTATTTCTCACTTTAATTCCCACTTCCCAGCCAGCATGGACCCCCTACTTGTCTTTGACATTTTGGCTTTTTTGCTTTTAAAACATTTTAAATGTCATAAGTGGGCTCATGAAGGCCATCATTAATGATGTTGCTACCAGACCCCTGGATCTCAATATGGGGGTAATTAGTGTGTGACCGCTCTGCTTATTAAACGACAGGCATCAGGGTTTGCCGTTGCTTTGATTAAACATAGCCAGACTTCTACCTATGAAAGATACTCTGTATTTAGCTTGGCTGAGAAGAGTGGCTTTTTTTTCCCCATTAATGCTAGTGGTTCCTCCATCATCTTCTTTTCTTACCTGAGCTTGTCTATGCTACTGCTAACGTGTGCTATTATTTTGCTATATGTGTGCATCTCCCCCTTTTGCTGGCTTGTTGTTTAAGTGTCAAATACCACGGCAATGTCCTTGGAGGTGTATGAGAGGTGTGTGTCGTTGTTTCTGAGTGTGTGTGGTATGTTTGTTTTTGACGGTGTGGGTGAATTTTCTTTTGGATCCATTCAAGGCTGTGTGTTTTGTGCATGTGTGCGTGCATGCAGGACGTCGGCATGGTTGTACGAGTCAGTGAGAATAGGAGGTAGCCTCTGGAAAAATATGCGAAGCAGAGCGAGTCGCTCTGACTGTTAATAAAGCTCCAGTTTAACCTGCTGTATAACATCTTTACAAGTGCGCATTAAGCATTAACCCATATTAACCCCAACACTTTTACAACACTGACACAGTTCACTACCCTTCACTTTCAAACCAAATTAACATATTCTCCTCTACTTTTGGTAGAAAAAAAGGAATTCGTGAATTTGTTTAATGTGTTTTTCAACAGCTTTTTGGCTTTAAGTACTTTAAGCACCACAAGGTTAATACATGGGCCACCTGCAAAAACTCCCCATCAGAGAGATAGTACAGATGTTAATGGTGATTACCTCCACTGCTGATGAATTTATAAAACACTTAAATATCCACCTACCTACTGCCTACATGGAACTTGTATTATACATTTACAAAAGCTAGTCTTTCTGTGTATTTTCCAAACTAAATCTGCATCTGTCTTTTTTCTTTCTACCCCATCCACAGAGGGATTTCTCCCGTCGAGAGGAGCTCCAGCAGTCGGATGTGGAGAGGTGGTTGGGTTTCATCACCTTCTTGTGCGAGGTGTTTGGCACTATGAGGAGCAGCTCCGGAGAGCCATTCAGGGTGCTGGTGTGTCCCATCTACACATGCCTACGAGAGGTCTGTATCCAAATCTGCACCTTTTTGATCAATAAGTGTGTCAATAACCAATCAATCAGACTCATCCATGTGTTCACTAGTAAAAGGAAAGCATCCAGCTCTGCTGTTGTGTGTTCAGATCGATGGATGCACCAAGCCAGTTTCCTGTTTTTTGGCCAGACCTAGTCTAGACTCGAGACGCCACATTGGGGTTGGTTTGTGGTGCAAACAGTCGGGACACTATCAGTTCCAGGAAAATGCATGACCCCAGGTTCAGTTCCCATCAGATGGTCATGCTGTCTTACACAAACCATGGAAACCGTACGAGGTAGCTGCAGCAGACATACCACAATACAGAAGTGGTTAATGACAGATGGAATATTGAAAGCAGAAGCATGAAAGGGGACTGTAGTCAGGGCGACAGTTGGTGCGCAGGAAGTTTACTCATGGCCTGACAGGTAGAAGAGGCGAGGAAAGGGAGAGGGAGGTGGCAGAATCTGGGAGTGAAAATTATTTTTAATATGTAGTTTAGAGCATCAGAGAAGAAATAATGACAGGGTTGAGGCACGTGGCAGGTAGTTTTACAGCCCACGTCCACACCTCTGCTGGCCCGACACTCAACACACACCCTGCGTCTCGCTACCAAGCACAATCACACACAACTAATGCCATCCACACCCTGTCTGAGCGTATGCCTAGGGCATTATCACAGCTTGTTAAAAGGCTCTGCGACGTGACCGAGGGTGTGGAGTAACCAGTCAGAAATACAAGCAAATACACCTCCATATTCCAGCATCAGCAGTGTCTTGTTTAACAGAGGTCAGTACATACCTGTGCACAATGTGAAAATATTTGTAGAATTATTTATGTGTGCGCGTGTGTGTGCATGTGTGTGCAAGTGCATGCGTGCGTGTGTGTGTGGTTGCAGGCCCATGTGCTCGTTCAATAATCTATTTCCTTGAGCCATTGTTCCTAATTTTTATCCGTCTGCTGTTTAGACAATCCTGTTGTAACATGTCTGACTCCAGCTACAAGCCATGTGCCGTAATGTTTGCGTGTAGACATTTTGCAGCAGCTGTCTTCTGTAGATGTAGTGTTAGGTAACAACTGAGGTGTGTGAGAGTGTGTGTTTGAGTGTACATGACAGCAGTATGTATAGACAGAGCAAGTTAATGAGCAGTGATCTCATCCATTCATGACTGACGGACTGTTATGTTCCTAGTCCTCTGATGGTCAATGTCTCTCACACAACACAATGGGTTTTTTTTTTTTTTTTTTTTTTTTTTTTTTTTTTTTAAAACGCCACCATCCACATGTAAATGTAGTAAATGATATGTCCTTGACTAATTCTGCATTGAAAGCAGCCATAAAATGTTTATTACTTTCCCCTACACCTCATGATCAGGAGCCTGAAATTTGTTGATTTCTTTTTAATTTGATCTTGTGTTTTAATATTTTTGTTATTATTCATTTCCAACAAGATGTTGCCTATTTAGACATCTAGCAGACAGTGCAACAGTAACATTCATTTGGATTCGAGTTTCTGGCCACCTAGCGACCGTAAGTCCAATATTCTCTGTTGTTTAGCCCTGGTCTTGGTCTCTACCATCTCCTGAAAATATCTGGCTCTTTAATTACATGCTCTATATGTTCACCGGCTAGTTGCTAACTTTGCCACCTGTTTGGTGCTGGGCAGGTAGTCTACAGTGGATTTATTAATGTTGTTTCACCCAGCAGCCTTCTCTGTCGATAAATTATGCTGACAAGAGTGGTGAACCTGAACCAAAACAATGAGCTGAAAGATGCAGAAATACTCAGTAGGTATTATTCTGTGTAGGTTCATATCTACAAGCAACTCCCTTCACATTACACAGAGGCATTAGATCATTATTTATATAAAGATTTTGATAAGAGAATCTTTAAGTAAGATATTTCTGCAAATCAAATTGCCTTTTTTTTGTTGGGGGTGTCACTAAACAAAATTTATGAAGCAAAAGTTCATTTCTTCTACTTGTTTATTGAGCTTGCTTCTGCTTCAGCATGTTGCTGTGGTTACATAGGTTGTTAAGAAACTTTGTGGTGAGAGCATATATTTAGAACAGTGATTGAGCCAAACAACATGTGCATGAATCAGTTGAAATACACCAACTCTGGCTTCTATCAGAAGTTCGTTTTTATGCAGACCACAATATAAAAAGACATGAAACAGTCTGTGCTAACCTGCACAGACATATTGAGAAAAAAAATATATATATATTGTTAAAATATCTTAGAAAAGGAACTAACAAACATGTCTTTCTTAAGGACAAACAGTCCTAATAGTTCTGGAAAATTAGGGGGTGGGTTCGAGGGCACTTAATAATTATCTATAACATAAAACCATCTTTTATTGAAGAAAATGACCTGCACGTGGCACTCAGAGAACTTCATCAGGATATTGGTTTGCAGTTGCACACTGCAGAAAGCATGCACTTACACTGTTTGGTGGTGACATCAGAAGCTATTTATATTGTGCCTTGCTCTCCATTTTTGAAAGACAGCATGGGCCCTCACCATCCAGACTCAATGAAGAAGAATATTTATGAAGATAATCATTATGTACATGTATGTCTGATTCAGAAATCTGTACCTTATATTCTGAGCACCAATCAGCTTTAGGTGTGTTATAGTGTACTTTTTGTTTTATTTGTAGGCCTTTTTGTTAAGCAGTTACAAAAATTCAGTACTGATGCAACACAAATAGAGTAATCTTATGTAATGTAACTAAGTGCTGGTCCTGACGTTAGACTTGCTGTTGCTACGCAACAATGTGAAACCCAGTTAAAGTTGAAGAAATGAAATAATAAATATTCTTGATGAAACATGTTTTTCTCTTACCCTCTTTTTTTAGTCAGCAGTCTGATGACAGGTTTCACCATACACAAACAGAGATGCGTTAGAGTAATGAAGCCAAACTGAAGGCAGATAAAGCCTCAGTAGAAAGTTTAATTGAACAAGGATGTTTTTCCAGTTGACTTCACTGAGACACTCGAGGTACTGTTGTCATGTTGGGTGCGTTTCTTCCTATCAGTGCTACAAGAGGATCACTGCTGTCCTAGTTTTTGTTGCTTTTTATTCCAGTCAAATGTCTTCAGAATGAAAATAGCGTAAATGGAAATGACACAGAATTCCAAGGTTCCCCAGTGCAGTGAGCTTTGTTTTTTGATGATGTAACTAACCAGAGATCTGGCAGACTGTTTTCAGCTTCAGTAGAGCGACTGTGTGTTCAGCAGTCTCACAGAAACCGCTTCTTCTGCTAATGTTCCTTTTCTACTTATATTATGGAGTAGGAACAATAGGAGAGCTACCGCATACCGAGAACAGTCAGAGAAAAAGTAAAAGCTGTTGCAGTGGATAGGAGAACTGATAATAGATACAATAAGTATAGATAAGACCATTTTAAAATCGTATTGAGAAAAGGTTCAGCCTCAGCTCCCCAGAGAACTCATTATGAGGTAATACTGCTTGTCACACTTCTCTCCTACTCTGGAAATGACACGACTTGTGTTCCCACATCAAACAGCCACACTGTCACACAACCGTCTAAGCATACTGAGGAGCTGACGTCTGCACAACCGCTGGGCCTGAATGATGGGTGGAATGCCATTAAGCTCACAGGACCCCAGCTTCAGATGGTGGTGATTTCTGTAAGATTCAGACATTGTTTCCATGACAGTGTCATTCTTAGAGCTCTTTCTTAAAGCATGCATTTAAGCATACTTCAGTCTGCGTATGGAGTTGTACTACAGATGTTGAAATTGAACACAGACGTCAGCTGGCTTGTATGCGAACGGCGAGGGGAGCTGCAGGTTCAGGTGATAATGTAGAGTAGGGTCATCACTACGAGTGACTCCTTTCACACTGTCTTCACATTATTGTCATTTGATGCAATGGTATAAAAAAAAAAAAAAAAATGGACGATTTAAGTCACACTATGATCACAGATCCTGCTCGTGAACTCACTGGTTTTCTGTGTATTCACTCCATGATCTCACTCACGTTATTTAAACCTTATTTTGCTCATTGTGCAGCAGGTCTACACTTCCAAGGCTTAATTAGGCATCACTCCAGAAAAACAACCTCCCCCCTTCCTCCCTGTTACTTCCTTCCCTCCTTCAGGTTAATTAAAGTGCCACTCTGGAAACAGACTCGTAAGAAGTAAAATGGCCTCGCATTTGAAAAAGGGACTGTTTAATCTGTAATCTGGCAGCAAATGCCCATAGTTTACCATAGCAGGCTCTGACTCCATCCCTTTGCTGCCTTCCCTCCCTACATTGTTAAAAAGTGGCAGTTTGTATGCCCATCTGTGCATGGGGCCAGCACGGGGGGGAAAAGCCAGCTAACATGTTTACCAGCTCTACTGTTTGTTTTTGGCTACACTGTGTGTGTACATATGTATGTGTGTGCATCCGTGTGTGTGTGTGTGTGTGTGTGTGTGTGTGTGTGGATTTACAGTGTGCATACAGCAAGCCTTGATGTGTGATGATCAGCCAGCTTGGCAGGATGAAAGCATGGTCTGTTGTCTTCCAAGATTTAAAATGTTAATGTAGAAAATATTTACAATCGGGATTAGGTCTTTTTCTTTTTTTTCCCTTCTCTTGTGAACTGATTAACACACGCAAACACTCGTATTTGCTTAAACTCCCCGTGTGGCCTGTACCCAAATATACATATATTTATACATCTGCTAGCCTTGTTAGATTTTGGTCGCTATGCTGGACTTGCTGTTGATACCGCATTTGAATGCGTCTTAGTTTATTTTATTCTGTGCAGCTCTTTGCTGTATATTCACATAGTGTCTGTTCTTGTCCCCTGCAGCTGTTAGAGTCCACAGACGTTAAGGAAGATGCAGTCCTCTGCTGCTCCATGGAGGTATGCACCGCAACTCATAACACACACACACACACCTAAAAACAAGTCTTAATCCTCAAACAGACCTTTAAAGATCTGTCCCAATGTGCAGACCAACCAAAATGTGCTCACTCTGCCACTCTCCTCAGGGTCCTGAATAATAAAGTAATTCAAGTGAATTTGGATAGAATTATAGATGAAATCAAACTGTAGCCACTGTATAAAAACAGAATGCATTGTAAAAGAACAGAAAGAGCAAAGGCACGTGAGGTCTGGTCCGCAAACATTTCCCAGATGCTCACAAACACAACTCCAACCTTTGCAACCTTGATTATTTACCAGCAGGCCTTCACACACAAACAGCTCTATAACCAGAGGGTGTGTGAACCTCTGCTGTCCAACTGTATCCACAGTAACAAGGTGCCAGACGTTGTGTCTTGCTCTCAGTAAGGGACCCACACACTTTCTCTGCCCTCCTGCCTCCTCACTGACTCCCTCTATCCCTTCTCCCTCCACCAGTTGCAGAGCGCTGGGCGTCTCCTGGAAGAGCAGCTGCCAGAGATGATGACAGAGCTCCTAGCAGCCGTCAGGGACAAGATGCTTTGTCCGGCCGAGTCTCAGCTGACCCGCTCTCTCCTCATGGAGGTCATTGAGCTGCATGCACACCGCTGGAGCCCCCTGGAGGCTCTCACCACCCAATACTACAACCGTACCATCCAAAAGCTCACCACCACTGCCTAGGTGCCAGCCCCCCCCCAAGAGGAGAGGAGAAGAGACATTTTCCAGTTGCGCAACAGTCTGTTCTTCTAGTTTTACCAACAAACAACATCACTCTCTCTAGATATACGCTTCACGTGGTTATTGAGCGTAACTGTACAGTTCGATATTTGTCCAACGTATGTGACCACTGCCACAAACAAACCACACAGCGGCCACCAGACAGGTAGCCCTCAGCCCTCAGCCATCCAGCCAACACTACATGTGGCGGTCAAACAATAACAAGCCTATCCAGACAGATTTGAGAAAACACTAGCGAATAGATGGCCAGCAGGGGCGTGCTTGGCCACACAGAGTGTGGGAGCTCGCCTGGATGTGGCAGGGGGAGGGGTGAAGGAGGGAACAGACAGGAGGGAGGAGGGGGGGTGGGGGGGGGTCACACAGGGGAAAGGAGGAGAGGGCAGCAGCCTGTCCATGGGGAATAGAGAGATCTGTACCCAAAGATGAATGGAGGGGGGAGGGAGGGGGTGTGATCAGGGTAGTGCGTGTCAGTCTCTTCATTGTGTTCATTTGCCCCGCCACCCTCCCCTTCCCTCTGTCTCTTTCTCCTTCCCCCAACCTCTGTCTCTCCGTCAGCCCCTGGGGTCTGTGTGGTTGATAAAAGGGAGGAGGAGGAGGAGGAGGCGGCGGCGGCGGCAGCGGCGGCGGCAGGGAGTAGACACGGTGCTGTCTGTCTGGGCCGTCTGCCCCGCCGGGCCAGGGGACCAGGTCAAAGGGTCTCGTTGTGGAGCTCCCCAGCTCCCACAGCTCCTCCCTGCCTTTGTCTCCCCAACTCCCCCTCCACTACACCCCCCCAGCAGGAAGCCTTTTTGTGGGGATGAGACAGCGGGCCTGCTGGGCTGGCCTGGGCTGAGGATAAGGATCAGGCTGGCTAGAGTAGGGTGGCAGATGGCTACTTGAGCCCTTGTGAGACGACACACTCCCAACACACCCCTCTGGCACCCCAGCTCCCTGCTCCCCGAGCGCAGGCCGGTGTTACCAAGAGAGGCAGCAGAAGTGTTGTGGTGGGGGGGTCAGGAATAATAAATAAAATAAATTTAAAAAAAAAGCATTAACACAGACACTGCTGTCTGATCACTCTTTTGTTTTTGTCCTACAGGGGAATGTCTCTTCTCCTCTGTTAAGCCGTGCATGTCCATGCTTTGTTAACACCATCATTGATGTTATTATTATTATTATTATTATTATTATTATTATTATTATCTTATTTTTTTAATCATTTATTGTTTTTATTATTGTCATTTCATTTTGAAGTCTTGTTTTTATGATGAAATGTATGTATGAGATGTTGTAGTGGTAGGCCTTATTGCACAGGTTTGATATGTTTTGCACTGTTTTGAGGCAATTTGCTTTAAAAAAAACAAATTCAAAATAAGCAAAAGTTTGAATTTGAATCAGTGCTTGTGGTATTAAAATATAAAAAAATCTCAGTAGTGAGAGAAATGAGTTGAGCCTAGTGAGGGATTTTAGGATGTTTTAATGGACTAGTGGCCTTGTCAATTATCCATTTTTATAGGAGCTCTCTTGTTTTGGGGTCTGCAGGGCCTGTGGCAGCAGGGAGCATGCTGAGGACTAAACAGTGGGACTTATTCACTTTGATCTGTTGCTCAAGAAAAAACACATTTGAAGATAAAAAAAAGTGATGTAAGTGACGTAAAAAAAAAAAAAAAAAATGAGCATGGCACACAGAGAAATAGAAGTGGAATGCTTCTTTAAATTCTTCTCTTATTCAAGCCATTCTTTGCAGTGGACATTTTGCAAGTGTTTAATATCGACTGTATTTGATCTTGCTTTGTTTTTGAGAAAAATGACAACTATTAACCTGTGTATTTGAAGATGACAATGATGAAAAGCAGAAAATCTTATCTCGTATGACCTCATTAGCTTCTCATATGTGACCCTTATTCCAGCTAACGTGTGTACTATGATATTGACGTACCAAGCCAATCACGTACCATTTGTAAATGGGCTCTATATATAATCCTCATACAGTATATTTACAAGTATTTTAAAACATTGAAATAGAGGGGAACATTGCGACAGAGATGTTACACATTGGAAGACCACGGCTAGAAGTTGGCCTTTCCCATGCATTTCTATCAGGAACTAACTCATTGCTTGGGAGTAGTCACACACACAAACACACACATACACACACGCACATATGCATATGCATACACATACTTAGTTTCCCATTGAATCTCTGTGGGCAGTTATAAGTGTTTTTATATTATTTTCTCTGTCTTGCATCAAGAATTACGATCGTGTGTGGTAGAAACACACCCCAGAAGATTAGTTAGATGAGAAGCGTGATTTAAAGCTCACAAATGTTTTTGGAGGTGCAGCCTAATTATCTGTAAGTGTGCGTCTGCTTAAAAAGTGATTTGTTTTTGTTGTCCTTTGTTGTACTTATTTTATTTCTAGGTTTCTATTTAAATTATATTTAGCTCATTTATATATATAATTTCTCCATTCTGGTGGGTTTTACAGACATCTGAAACTGTTGTGATACCTAGCTTGCTGGCAAGTGTGTAAGTGTGGTATTACCGTGTTTTAGTTTGTGAAAAGAAAAAAAAAAACCCCATCGGTCAGTTTCCATTATGCAAAGAGTGGCTCGCTGTCACAGCAGATGGGTGCAGGTGGGGAACGCCCCCCTTGTCTGTGGCGCTGGAGCCTCCCCACCCCGCGTGCCCTTAGACCCCATTGCTCGGGTCACATGACTCACTCGACGATTGAATGAGACGCACCTTCATTTGCATATTCTCATGAATATTGGAAAATACGAGGCTCCAGTTGGCGCACAGACAAGCTGTAGATTGGGAATAGTGGGTCATCTGTGAGCTCTTGTTTGTTTTGTTTTTCTAAGCAATTGAAAAATAAACTAACAGGAAAAAAAAAAAAAAAAAAAAAGATGTGACGGAACAAACTGGTGTGTTTTCTGTCTGCTCACTTATCAGCACAGCACATTATACCACATTTGACTCCCAACTGAGTCAAATGTGGTATAATGAAGATATATCACCACAAAAGAAACACAATGGCGCGCACAGTTTCCTCTGCCATTACCGGACAGACTGCGTAACTAATCGCGGCACCACAGTAGGTCATTATACTACCAATTCATACATGTGCACACTGGAGCTCCTCATTTACATGTCTTCGCCTTTACATCGTCACACATTATACAAACCACACTTCAGAATTTTAACAGGACCCTGAGTGCATTTGTGTGCGAGTGCTGCGGCACGTCCTTGGCCACTGATTTGCCTTTGGTTAGCCTTGACACATGCCTGGGGCTCCGCAACTGTGGGGATCCCAACAGGAGCTCTTAGTGCCGGGGTTGCCTCCCCACTGAGGACCCGCGTCCCTAGAACCTATAGGACGTCCTTCAGCACTCGTCCACATCAATCAACACAATCCCTCGTGTCTGAATATTCAAATGCATTTGACAGAGTTAAACAATTGGAATTTCCCATCAACACCATGAGAAGCTTTGTTTTCTTACTCTCTGTTGTGTGTCCTTGACAGGGATGGATTTATGACGATGGTTTTGTTTCGTTTAGAGTCACAACACGTGTGAGCTTCTCTTTTTAACACAATACAAACTGGGACAATGGGGAAGATATTACACAGTAAAAGACCAACTCATGCAGCAAAGGCAGCGTGAGGACAGACAGAAGTAAGTGGGAAGAAATGGTGACAGACGAAGTGAAATAAATGTAGGAGGAGATGAAGTGAGAAAAAAGTGTGTATACACATATATAGAGATGACTCAACCTTGGGACAATATCGGTTGGGGGGGGGCTATTGAGAAATAGATGCAAATGGTGGAAGAAAGACGGAGCCGGCCCTGGCTGACAATTAGCATCACGGTTAATTTATCTCTGTGCTGTGAAAACAGACAGTTGAACAGGCATGTTGGCCCTCAGGGATAATATCTTGTTGGCTGGCTATGCTGTTTGAGCCCACACTAGTAAGATGCAGTAGCTGAGTCTCTAATTTAGAATCAGATCACATTACAAAAACATGGTGTTTTTATTCTGCAAACACAGTGGCACATTATGAGAATGGAAGACCAGATTTATAAACTGAGTGAAAGACAGACCTGTAGGCTATGTGGATTCATATAGGCTGTCTTTATTGGTATGTTTCAAATCAGTATCTTTGCAAAGGTTAAACATATGTACCAGAACTGAAATGATGAATGGATTCATCAATTGGAAGAAAATTACAATGCAAAAATGCAAAATAATTTGAGTACAAAGGCCAAATATTTATCGGTTCACTGCTTGTCTTAAGGCTTTAATTTATCATATGTAACAGTAAATTAATATCTTTGGGCTTCGGACTGTAGCCTTGTGAAGAGGAGGATTAGCTGCTTTTTTGTTTCCTTTCTGTATTCCCTAATTTTGTTTAAACAAAACTCTTATCTGTACTTAACATAACACAAGACTTTCCTGACTAATGTAACAATCATGTAGATTTGTATTACTGTTACCAGTTTTCCACTTTCTGTCTGAGAAATCATTTTTTTGTCCATCGGTTTGATATGGTAGACAGCTGAATATGCTACAGTACCCATGAGCCTGAACCATTGTCGCTATGGAGGCAGATTCAAAATGCTTCTTCGTTCTTCTTTCATCAAATTTGTGAACAAAACATGGGGATAGTTGCTGAATTCATCCAGAACTGTGCCAGAAAACACAAGTGAATTGACTTAAGATGCAGACTGTATTATCTCTTTTTTCAACACTGTAATCTTTAGCTTCAGCTGGTTGCGAGGGATGCACAACAGTGTTTTTTTCACTTGGTAATTGGATGTTTCTTGCCAAAATGCATCTTGGGAGAGCAAGCGAAATATTTTCGAGTAATTGGTTTTTTGGTTAAAAACAAAGACAAGACAAATAACAACATTGTGTTTGGCTCTGTGAAGTTATGAAAGACAGTTTTTTAAATGTGTTATTGGCTAAACGATCAATAAATTAATCGTTAATGAAAAATAATCTTTAGCTGCTGCCCCACTAGGGAATTTATAGTTAACATCTACCCTGAATTGTTTTATGCCCACATGGTTGTACATTTGACTTTTATCAAAGAACCAGATATTTGCTCACATTTCATAGACAATGGATCACTTCATCAAGGAAATCACCAGCAGATTAATCAATCAATCAATAATCTTTAGCTGTAGGGACCAAATATAACAATGCATTCTTCATGGCACCATATCATGACTTGAGGTTGGCCTGTTTTCTCTGCTCACATTGATGGATGAATGGATTTGTGTGTGTGTGGTGACTCACACCAGCACTGTCCATTGTTTGAGCCAGACAAAAGCAAGCTGCAGCTCAGCTGGCCTTGATGACGTAGGGAAGACACTCACGTTAAGATAACTGCATACGCACTCAAACGCACTCTCCCACAAACGTAAATAACACAAGCACCAGCAGATCCTATGTTCAAGTATCTCCTTTGATGTGTCTCGTATTCTTTAGTTGTCTGTCGGCTCACACGTCGTGTTTTTAAACCTTTATTTTGTGTGTGTGTGTGTGTGTGTGTGTGTGTCCTCTCGTCTGCACAGTGTGTGTCTTTGATCAGCTTTAACCAGAGCAGAGTACTGCAGAATTGCTTGTGTTTGGTCCGAGGGGTACAGAGGCCAGATATTGTGTAAAACAAAGTGGAGCTAAAACACACAGAAGCATCCCCAGATGTTTTCCAACAGTGCGCTTTGCTGTGGGAGAAATCAATAACTGTGGGCTATGAAGTGGTTTTAGCTCGCTCTCTTGACCTTTCCATCTCAGCAGCAGCTACAGCACTCAAGTTTATTCTACTCCCCAAAAAAACAGATTCTAGCTCAACTATATTTGGATTCAGACATTCAAGTTGGCTATCAGATACTAATATAGTTCTCCAGACCACAGTTATTTATTAATTGTACTTTTATTACCACTATTTCTTTGTGTCTGCTTCCAAATTAAATTAGTATGTTCTTTCTGTCTACATACCTTTGTATTCTGTATGGAATAATACTCATTTTGCCTTGTTTATGAAAAACATTTTCAGTGTCAAACCAGGCATCATCTGTTGTCCTGGCTAAAGTCAGACAGCCTAAATTAAAAGAAGAAGAAATCTGCAAAGTGCCACATTTTTTGAAGGATTTACTGTCTGGCAGAGAGTTTTGTATTATTCTATGTAATAGTGTTGTTGCTGTTGTTAATTTTGTGTTGTTTATCACCCCCACATTTGAATAATAAAGTTAAAAGTAAAAAAGGGAGGGTGGAGGGTGTAACATAATACATGGACTAATATGAAAAACAGTCTGAAACCAGTTTGCTTCATCTCAATAAAACCCAAGAATATAAAGAAATGTTACCAACTCAATGACTGGCACAAACCTAAAAACATTAGTGCTTGGATACAGCAGCTTACGTCTCTCTCTCTCTCTCTCTCACACACACACACACACACACACACACACACACACACACACACACACACACACACACACACAGGCTTCTTTTTATATAAAAATGGCTTTTTGGAGGAAAAGTAAAACATGATCACAACCAGAGCGGAAACTGGAAACCTGTATTCCTGCTTCCTGGACTGGCAGTGGTGGAAATGATGTCATGACCTTCTGATTTCCTGAATGAACTGTTTGAGTGGCCATTTTCGTGGAGGAGCTGCTGACTCAGCATATCAACCAATTATTAGTTTCTGTGTCTGTGAATGAAAATCCCCATTAATTAATTTGGACCATCACACAGTGGGGGAACCTGTTTAGCCTAAAAGGGATAAATAAGTAAATTCAAACACCTTTCAGTCTGCACCCCCATTCAACAATTTCAACACATGTAACCTACAACATGATACACACCAGCTCATTTATCAAAAACAACTGCCAGTAGTAGTGAGAACGCCAGCAAGAAGAATGTAAATCAATTTTGATGTATAATTTAGAGGAGTGGTATGTGTGCATTTTTTATTTAGAGTATTTATTTTTATTTTTATTTATTAACGTTTGCTAATTTTAATCTTAATTCTTTAATTCTTCTTGACCTCAGCTCAGAGGGATCATTCGATTTGATTGATCACCTTGAAAAGTGGCACAGAGTAAAAAATTGCTACGTATTGATGCACGAAAACAAAAAGAGAGACCAAATGACTCAAGAGTGTGTTCTTGTTAAACGCTCTGGTGTGTCTGTCTGAAGCCCCCGCCATTTCAGCTCACTAAATACATGACAACAACGTACCTACAACATTGTTTTAGCCACAGACATGTGAATTGCACTCTGATGTAAGCCAGTGACAGGTCTTAAAACAGCTCACTTTTAGGTGAGGAAGCATGACGTCTTTGTTGTCCGGGAGCATATGTGCACCTGCAGTGGCCTGGCTGAGAGGTGTGCTGCAGTCGGCTATTCTCACTTTGTTGCTGCCAGCAGCAACACACACAATGCCAGTGTCAACAGACGGAGCTTCATACAGGGAGAGGAGAGGGAGAGGAGAGCGACAGTGACGTAGAGGGGGTGAGATAGAGGGGAAAATACAGAAAATGAGAAAACTTCTGACACTGAAACTGGACACATTAAAAATCAGGCGTTTATGGACAGGAAAAAAAAAAAAACAAATGAAGGGGAATTATTAGATCATTTACTCTTTCACTGCCTTTATCTCTCTTACAAGGTTCATCTCAGCTGAATGCTGTAATTTATGAGGAATGGGGTGTGTGTGTGTGTGTGTGTGTGTGTGTGTGTGTGTCATTTCCCAGCCTGACCAGACCAGCCACCCAGAAGTGTGTCTTTGTGGCTGACAGGCTGGCGTGAGCAAAGCTTCCGCTGTGAGCTGCACTCGGTGACCGATCACTCAAGCAGAAATCAACACACAAACACACACATACATACACACACACGCACACACACACACACACACCATAATTAGAGATGGGAAAGGGGCATGGGTAACGTCAGCACAGCCGCTGCTGCTCACTGGGGCAGAAGTGAACACACACACTGTACACACACACTGTACACACACACACACACACACACACACACAGCAGCCGTTGGAGGTCGATGGAAGTGTCCGCAGACAAGCAGTAGGAAGTAACACCTGATGTCTTTGTTGCCAGGCTCCCGCCTAGCGACTGTCATTGGGGAAACCTGCTGTGAAAAGCACGACCCTGTTGCTAGGCAACCTGAACTTCTGTGACAGATAGTCGGAAAGTTATGTGATGAGAGCAAAACTGAAAGACAGGAAGGGAGAGAAGTTGAGAGAACTGGGTTCAAACCTTGATGAAAAGCAAAAAAAAAAAGGGATATAAACACTAAGACGTTCTTGAAGGTCTGTGGACAACTCATCAAAGAAAGCAGTGAAGCACAACAGCAAGAACTGACATTTTCAACCTGAGTCTTCATCAAAACTGGTGCATCTGTCCGCCCTCTCCAACTTTTACAGACCCACCCCCTGCGTGCTAGCAGTCCTTTGATTGTGAGGTGACATGCTGTGCGAGGCAGGTTCTCAGTATACTTTGTGTGTAAACACACACATAAAAGAGCTCAGCACACAGCCCATGGATAACATGGACTTTTATACAAGGTAGTGCCTTGTCTGTGGACATCCAGACTCCCTCAGCCACTGCTGCCACACACTAAACACATTCCCAACACACTAACATATTAACTAAACACACTTCAACTACACAACCTGCTTCTTCAATTTCCCTCATGCTGAACCCTACATGTACATGTTGCATTGAGTGTCTGTGTGCCTTGCTGTTACCCTAGTTTGTACTATTTTATAGTATCATGCCTTCACCACAGTACCCACTACAACTCACATAGCAAACGTCCACAATTGCTGTGCATGTCTTAGTCTTAATATCACGATTTACCTTTATTCAGGGAATTCCAGTAATGATTTTAGTTTTTGAACTCATCTGTCAAATGTATTGCTTAATTAATTATTTTCTTGATTGACTGAAATGTGTCACCACCAAGCCCAAAGTGAGGTCTTCAAAAGTGATGTTTTACTTGATAAATTACTAGTACGATTAATTAGTTGTCAGAAATCATCATTTTAATGAATTTATAGATAAATTATTTCAGCAGAGGTTCATCTCTATATATGTGTGAATTATTGTTTTTGTTTTGTGCGTCCTTAAGAACGGCTCAGGACATCTCTAATATATCTGCCATATCTGTTGGATTTAGATCTCCTCTCAGGCAGCTAAATTTGCTTTTCATGGCAAGCTGAGGCATTTTACAGTCAAGCCAATCTTTCTTAATATTTAAAGCAGCCTACCACTTAAGTTTCTTCTTTCATGCGTTAGACAGACAACATCTTCCCATTGGGATGGAAGCGCTTGCAAATCCAGGTTGATCTGAAGGAAGCTGTTTGAAAAAATGATGTCTGGACCACTTTGCTCAGACAGATGTGTGAAACAGATGCATGTTTTTACACAACTTAAATGACACATCTTAAGATAATATAAGGTTTAATGTCACAGAAAAAGGTTTCAGGAGGAGGACTTTTCAGGAGATAAAACAAACTGTTTAAAAGTATAACCTGACATGCCTAATAATGGACGAGGATGAGTCAGAAGGTTAGGACTGGCAAAGCTACATTCCCTAAATATAACTCTTTGTGTCCAAACTCCATTAGTATTGGCATTGTGTGAACACTTGTGATGTGTGAGTCAGAGTGATTTTGGCTTGCGAGTGTCATACGCCCACAAGTTCCAGGCATCGCTGTAGACTCTCAGTCTAAATGATGCTGCGTTTCAGGGTGTTGGATATATCATACAGTATGTAATTCTTTTTTACAGAACGTGA
Organism: Trachinotus anak; assembly: GCF_046630095.1. Taxonomy (NCBI): domain Eukaryota; kingdom Metazoa; phylum Chordata; class Actinopteri; order Carangiformes; family Carangidae; genus Trachinotus; species Trachinotus anak. The sequence goes on along the minus strand of NW_027273879.1, from coordinate 7,371,926 downwards.
TCAAATAGTGAACAATGAATCATGGTGGTTGAACAGCCTTTAAATCTACCTCCCTTTTCTGTTGTATCTTATGTTTTATTTTGTTGATAGCTATAGTGCATACACACATCCCACACAGCCACGAAGACACACTGTGCCCCCATCCTGCCATTGTTAGATAGCTGTGAGTGAATATTGGCAAACACTATCTGTAAGGATGCTATTTGCTTGTTTTTGTGCAGGCTCACATAAACATGACTTTGATTATCATCCTACATTCTGTATCACTGTCAGCTTCAATCTAGGATGATCAATGCTAAAAAGAGATTACAGTGTGTCTGGAGGTGGGTTTCCATCTGCATGTTTTTAATGCACATTCATTTTCAATGTATGAGAAAAAAATTAATCTCAGCATACCCTATACTAGACTTGCACATGGTAGAGCGCATACTTCTACCAAGGCCAAACATTCCTATACATCTGTCTAGCTCTTATAATAGAAAAAAAAACTACACCCAATTGAATAAACTCAACACTTTAAATATGTCTGAGTTTTTACATCAAGATCCATCAAGATTATTTCCTAAAAGATTTGAAAAATGCAATCGCACAATGTGATTAAAACAAAGAAAAAAAAAAAAAAATGTACTAACCAGACCAGCACCAACATTTAACAAGCAAAATATGAAGAAGTGCAATGCCAACAGACTGTGAATAGATCTAAACATGACGCATAAACGTCCACTGACGCTTCCAGTGAAGAGACGAAAACATGAGATCTGTGCGGAGCAATGTGGAGACAGTAACAGAAGTTAATAAATGAAAGAGACATTTATGTCACCTTGTTCTACAATGGTTTAAAAGTCACCCAAAGGCAGCTGGAAAATTAGCACCACCAATTGTTTATCTAGACAAACTAACTCTTAATATTTGCATAATAGTAGTGGTTAGAAATGTGTATTTATTCATACTTTCTTTTGCAAATTTTCTCAAATTCACTTAAAACTTTTGATACATTTGGAACCACCCTCTGTAACTTTTGCTCGGACCATAATAGGAAACAACCTATGGAGAAGTGTAGGCTACTATTTCTTGTTTTATTTTAATATCCATGAAATATATCAGGCAGCTGTGGCTCAGGAGGTAGAGGCCAGAAGGTCGGTGGTTTGATCCCCGGCCCCTCCAGTTCACATGTCAAAGTGTCCTTGGGCAAGGCACTGAACCCCAAATTGCCTCTGATGGCTGTTCCATTAGTGTATAAATGCGTGTACGAATGGTAGAAGCGCTCCATGTGTAGATGTGTGCGCTGTATGACTGTGTGTGAATGTGGCTTACATTGAAAAGTGCTTTGAGTGGTCAATAAGACTAGAAAAGTGCTATAGAAGCTATCTATTTTAGTATTAAAATAAAGCATAACAAAGGCATTTCAGTTACACAGCAATTTATAGCTTAAGTTAAATAACATAGCTTAATACACCTCCAAGAGTACAGTGTAAATTTGGGTGTGAAAGTTCACTAATGTTAAACTTGACATGCAACATTCATGCAGATTCGCCCTTGTAAGCAAATCCATTGAATGAGCCGTGTCTTGGCTAAAATTTCACATTGGCTTGCTATATATTGTAAAGGAAGGTGAGAAAACTTTTTTTTTTTTATTATTTTTATTATTATTATTAAATACAAACAAGAAATGAAATTCATTCTAGCCTTAGGCAAGGAACACACTAGCTGCAGAATGTCTTGATTTTAATTTTGGCGCCCATGTTAATGGGTTAGAGCAGACACGCTGCTTGGGTGAGACATGTGTGTCATGCCTCGTGGCTGCTTCGCGTAATCTAGAGATTAGGCGCCTCGTGTTCAGTTCCCAGCAAAAATCAATGTTAAAATACAGCGGAAATATTCGTTGTAATCCTCAGTCTGCGTATTCCAGAGCCGGCTTGCAGGAGTCTGTATCTTATCGCAGCATGCAGGGCAACAACCTGGACAGGTAGCCAGTCCATCACAGTGGTTAATACAGATGAACATACAACCACTCACTGCCACTCTCACCTCTATCAGTTATCTAGTCCCCTGTTGGCCTGCGTTGTGTGTTTGGATGTGGGAGGAGACTCGGGGAGCACATCAGGAGCAGCGCCTGACCTTTCCACCCAGTTTTCTCTTTCTCGATTTGACTGATTTATACCATCAGCCTGAGACTTTGTGCTGCTGAATATTGTGTTACTGAAGGTGCTTTGGTTCAAGGCCAAGAGAAAGAGAACAGGCAGCATAATTACACTGAGCTGAGATCTCAGTTAATTCATCTAATTAAGAGTATCGCTGCAAGCGCATCAGTTCACCATAACATTTCTGGTTTACTTGAACTATCTGAGCTTTGAAGTATGCTAACAAAAGTAAAAAGTGAATTAATAAACACAAAACAATTGGCCAGTGCCTGAATTATTCACTACGTCTTCATTATTTCTGTCTGTTTCCACTCCAGCAGGTTAATTGCTCTGAAGTCTTTTATCTTACAGTAGCTCCTACTCTGAAAGGTTATTTTCTCTTTTTTTTCCCCCATGCCCTCTTTCTCTTCATATTCACATTTCTTTTTTCTTGTACATAACAATGACATGCCCACTTGGCACCTACAAGCACACAATCACAAAAGGCACACACAGATAGGTAGGCGTCTTCTGGTCTCCTAGCAACCAAAGTTGGTGCAGCAGTAGAGCTGCTGTCTGCTGTTTTATTGGAATTTGTCTGTCTGATGGAGACCAGGTTCACACTAGTGTGAACGAATTTGGAAATACATTGTTTTTTATTCTAAACACGACTTATGATTGTCATGAACCTGTCACAAACGTAGCTGACAGGGCTGCCCCTGACCAAAAATTTTAAAGCTATTAGACGACTGGTCATCGCACCTTACCATCTCCCTGGATTTTAATCTAGAACTTGGTTCCTCTAGTAGAAACACAGGTAGGGGGACTGAATTCCTTAAAAGGGTCTGGTTAAGAGAACCAAAGTGAAAAAAGGTACTTCCAGGTTCTGTGGCAAAAGCAAGAAAACCTCATTCAAATATCCCATTAACAACCGTAAGAAAACAAATTACTAAAAATATTATGCACACGACATAACCTTACTTAGCAGTATGTGTTTCTGTTCATTCACTTTGTCTGGTGAGGAATAGCTTTTCAGAAAACTACCGTGGTTTAGTTCAACCTGCAGTGTGTTTTTTGCAGTTAGCCATCGCTGCTGCCTTTCTGTGTTTACTGTCAATCACACTGAGAGACAAGCTTTTGAAATTATTAATGCACAAGAACAAAAATTTGTCACCCATCTGTATTTCTAATTGCCGATCAGAAGCCCTCTTTCTGGTGCTTCCTACTCTCTATGTACAAGCTTATCTGAAATGCAGCCGAACCAGGGTTTTGTAATGACATATCTTTGTCTTAGTCTGACAACTGCAAGTGTTAGAAATTTTGCAAAACTTAATGTTCAGGTCAGATGACATACGTTCACTCATGTAGTCAACTGACGACGCACACCAATGTCGTAGGGGATGTTTTACTTGTTGACATTCAGTGTGGACAGAAAAGTATAATATATACAGGTATATCGACGTGAACATAAAAACATACAGGTGTTTTTTGATTTCTCACTTGAATGCCATCGACTGTGTTTCCCAGAGGCTTCGTGCTGACATTTTGATCCTCTCCCCTTGCATCCCACTGTGAGCTCATGACAAAAAACAGCCCTGATGCCTTCTGGGAAACCCAGACAACAATGGCAGAATCTGACTCCATCAGACTGACTCGGTTACACGTCCTCCCACACACACTCGCATGCACACACACACACACACACTTCACAGTGTCCCTGGAGCCCAGCAGGCTGAAGCACACCTGTCACAGTCTCTCTGTAAGAGAGGGCCACAGACACAAACACACACCTCATCTGGTTTTGTCCGAAGTCACTGGGTGGTCAGTGGGTCAACCTGTTAGTCATGTGGTGATCCAAACCACAGCCAGTCCAGCAGGTAGCAGGCATGGCGACCGCTATCTGGCCATGTTGCTGTCTGACGGTGAATGTGCCATTGTGTCGGAAAAAAAAAAAACTATTTGTGCCTTCAGAACCGAGATAAACCCCCCCCCCCCCATCTCTGTTTATGGTTTATTTCGCTCTCTCTTTCTGCCAGGGAGAAACAAAATGCAGCTTCATTTCTGTCTCTCCCTCTGCTAAGGTGGAGCAGACAGGTCATCGTAACGTGTCTCTTTTTATCATGTTTTCAACACAAGGGCATTTTGCGACAGCGGAGAAGAAAGACTTTTATTTTCCCCTTAAAATTTCTTTTCATACTGTTAAGCTGAGGAAAATAACAGTACTACTTCACTGTCAACCTGGCAAAGGCAGTCCTTTAAATCGATGTTAAAAATGAGATTTGTAGTGAAGCGTTGAATTTCCATTACAGCATCTTTATGGCTCCCTGCGGTAACGATGTATATTAATGCTGCTTTATGACAATAATAACATGCTTAATGAGATCAGATATAATACACACTCTGTGGCCTGATTCTCTTCGTCCATGAGCCACACTTTTCATTAAATATGTACCTTTTTTGACATTGAGTCATGAGTAAAATGCCAATACAATATATATGATAATCACAATGTGTGGGTTGAAGCATCTCTCACCTCTTTAAAGTCACTCATTACCCAGGTTGCGCATCTGTGCATCCATGCAAAAGTGTGTGTGTGTGTGTGCGTGCGTGTGCGTGTGCGTGTGCACGTGTGTGTGTGTATGTGTGTGTGCGTGTGCGTGCGTGCTTGTAAATGCTTCACTTAATGTAATTTCAATGAAACAGCTGTAATGTTTCAGTCTGGCCTCTACTTTACCATAGATGATACATGAGTGTGTGTTTGTGTGTCAGAGCCTCCATGGCTGCACTTCAGACACGAGGCCTGCAGACAAAGGACCATTCATCGTCCCATTCAGGCGATCGCAAGGCCTCTCTTGGAGACAGTGGGACTGACGCCGAGATTGGTGGCACCAGGCGCTACAATAGTGACATTATTTGGTGTCAGCACAGCTATGCCGCGCATCTTGGAAGAATGACTCCAGGCTCTGGCTCTGAATGCTAAACACACACACACACAAAAAGGCATATACAAGTGTAGGGTGTGTTTGTGAATCAGTGGGGTGTGTGTGTAAAATATACAAACTAAGACACTACCATTCAGAAAGTGTTTCGTCAAGATCGTGATGCTTGTTTCCCTTCCCAGAAGCAGTAGGTATTTAGAGGCATGTTGTCTTGGTAACAGGATGTTTCTCTTCTCAGTCAAGGTGATCAGCTCGGTTCTCACCTCTTTCGCACATTCTCACAAACATTCATTGTTATATGCCGCGTCGGTGAGGAGTTCACAGTTTGACTCCCTGGTCTGTCAGAGCCTCAGTGTGTTTCCAGCACATTCGACATGCTCACAAAGTGCCATTTTTCCCTTCATAAAATGGCGACATGAAGGAGTGATTTTTGAAATAGCTGTCGTGGAAAAGGGAACATTTCAGAGGAAGGTGCACAAAATCATCGAGAAAGAATCACAAGACATGAAGACACTCGGGGGCTAATTCTAATATTTTTTGGCAAATGTGTTTGCTCCAGTCGTACATCCAAAAATAAGTGATGTGAAAGTGTCGCACAGAGAACAAACTAATTTGTTTGTGATCAATTTGGAAAATTGCCATTGACTTGACTTTCTCATGGTCAATTTTACCTGTAAAACCACCATAATCACAAATACAAGGAATATCTTGACTAAAACCAGCTTTATTGACAAACCCTTTAGACAATCAGATAAACATGATTGATTTTTTTGTGTATTACTGATACAGTCATGCTGTGCTGCTTATGGTGAGATGTTATTGGACTTGATTGCTTATCATCATTCATGCCTCTCCCAGACAGATTGATTAAGTTATTGATTGGTCATTACAGAACAGAACCACTGTGGCTAACATCTCCTCTGGCATGTGTCTTGCCCTCTTATAATGGCTGATGCTATTGATCTAAATTATTAATAAAGCACACACCATAAATGTGCATTTTAACGCTAAGAACTAGGCATGTGGTGAGATCGGGGGGATAATAAGGGGGGCATAGAGACAGGAAATGAAGGATGTTGATGAATGGAGGGTGAAGAAATGGAAACAAAGAAACATAAACAAACAGGTCTGACACGTGAATCATTTCACTCCTGATCTCTATGAGTCAGAGAAGAAGAATTGTGGAGGGTCAGAAAGTTAGAACTGCTTACTTTTAACCACTTTCGTGTACTTTTTTCTCCTGTGTGTATTTACAGTGCAGGCTGACGTGTGCGAGGAGTGACTGCCTGGCCGGTAATTAAACTCTAGTTTGTCTTAACACTCACCTCAGAGCCAAGGGAAACACCAAAGTGTCAGAATTAACATACAGGTGTAAAAATCTGTAGGGCCCTCTGTTATTACAGAGCCACGGGCTTGGCTGATATATTCTTGTCAACACACATATCTTAACTCACAAGCTAATGAACACAGACAAAGGTTTATTTGAGCGTGCATTTAGAAACCTTTGAGTTAGCTGACTGAGAGGTGACCTTAAATCAAAACCTGTGCACTCAAATACCACAAGCAGAAGCAGGTAGATCCTTTTTTTTTTTTTTCCTTGAAAAAAGGGCCATACTGCCTGGTAGTTTTAGCTCATTAGCTATGAAATGTGTTTACTTTGTAAGTGAATATTTCTAAAAGAATCTCTGAAGTTTTTAAATTGATTTCCTGCCTTTTGAACAGCCACTAATTAGAATTTACATGTCTTTCAAAATGGAATTTAAAAAAAAAAAAAAGAAAAAAGAATTTGCAAGGACCTTTCAAGGATGCTTCAGCACTTGAGACGTTAACCAGTTTCTGTGTTTGTTTGTTTAGGAAAGATTAGTAATGGCTTTTAATAAACTGCAGCATGTAATGTTTGACATTAAAAAAAAAATTAATTAAAAAAAAAAAAAAACTTGTCAAGAATTATTGTGATTGTTTGCTGTGCATGAAGAACCCGCATGTAAATTCACTTCAGTTTTATTTCTATAGTGCCAAATCATAATTGATCTCAAAACCCTTTACAGGGTAAGGTCAAGACCTTACAATATTATACAGAGACATCCAACAGTTCTCACATTGAGCAAGCACTAGCAACAAACTCCATGTATCCAGGAACCCTTAAATTGGAGTAGATTATGTTTTGTCTCTTGTCGATTACCAAGTTTCCCCTTTGTAAGAAGCAGCATTAAAGTTGTAATATGATGTATTTGATTTCATTTGCCTCGACATCACACATTCTGCAATGTGACAACAAAAACCAGACCATGGAGGTAAGGAAATAATCTAAAAAAAAAAAACAAACCGATGGTATACTTTGAAAAAAGGATGGCAGAAATATGCACAGTTTGTTATCAACAGGCTAAAACCTGCAAGAATTTAGACTGAAAATTGAGATCAGGATTCTTAAATGTGACAACCTCGCTCTTTTGTTTTTTCTTTTTTTTTTTGTTATTTCTTTTAAAATAATTATACTTTTGATAGAGCTTGTATCAGATCTGCCCAAATGTAATCAGAGAGCAAAGATGGAGCGTGTGTTTTCTGCATCAGATGAGAATTTGGGTGAAACTAATGCAGGGATCTGTTTAGGATGTTGATGATGAGCTTAGAGTTTGTGCTTTTTGGAGGTTAGGTTTCAGGTAGTTATGAGGTTAAGAGGAGAACAGACGAGGGAGGAGGGGGTGAGGGCTGAGAAGATTGAATTTACGTGAAGTAAAGTGTGCAATGTTAGATTTAGATGAGGGAGAACTTTTTCCATTAATGACACAGACAGACATGGTGCAGACAGAGGATGCAACTAGAAACATCTGCAGCCAGTTAGGTGATACAGACTGCAGTGTTCTCCTCCACACATTTTTTTCACGGCTCTGTCTATCACCCTCGCAAACATGCAGACAAAACCAAAACACTAGCAAAAAATCATGGACACCTTCCTTCCAATATGTGCTTTCAAACATATGCAGCATATATGCGTGTGTGTGTGCATCTGTTTTTCTGTCTGTCACCTTGTATTATCACCCCATTGTACCCTGCAGCCTTCCTGTTGACGAGCAAAGCAAGAAAAGCAAAAGGAAAAAAAAAATATGTATCTGTGAAGCAGAATGTGAGAGACATGTTGGATGATGTGTTAACTTCCTCAACCAACCCCCTTCTGTCTCCGTCTCACACACACGCAGTCCCACATTCTGCTCTTTGTCCCCCTATCTCTTTCTCTATTGCAACCCTTTTCTCCTCCCCCCCACCACTCCCTCCCTCTATTCAGCCTCTTTCCTCTCAGTCACTGCCTTTGACCTCGGCACCAGTATAAAAGCTAACCTTACACGTCAGAGGAAGGTCACTTGCACACAGGGAGGTCAAGGAGAGGTTGCGTCCATGCCCCGGGGTGCTGCTTCTGTCCCAGAGGACTGTGGGCAATGTGACGGGGATAAGGCGGGGGGTTCCCACTTGACCTCAGAGTGGGGGGGGTGTTCAGCTACAAAAAACATACAGCTGTATGCTTGATTTTTATATTGTGCTGTATCTGGAGCTCCATTGATAAGATAATTCAGATACATGAGAGAAATTAGAATTTTCGCTCAGTTTAAGGCAAAAATGGTAGAAAATAAAGCGTCAAATTCACATTTAGTGTGGATGTGTTCACTGTTCATTGGGATTCACAGCATCTATATCCAAATGAAAAAATGTCTTTTTATGCCCACAGGGAGAGGATTTTTTTTTTTTTACTAGTTCTTCGTATTTTAAAGCAGCTCCTCATGACTGTTTTATATTTCACATTAAATAAAATCCATCCTTATTTTTCTTTATCTCTCATTTTTCTGAATTATTCTCTTTCTCTCCCCCTTTATTCTTCTTTCCTCCTGTCTCTGGGGAGTGTGTATATGTGTGTGTGTGTGTGTGTCCAGTGATTGTCTGCCTCCTACAAAACTGATCTGTCTTCCTCAGAGGAGGGTGACAGGTCCCTCTGTGTCTCACAATAGACAGACAACCCCCCTCTCATGCACACACACACACACACACACACGCGTGCGCGCTCTCGTTCACACAGAGTCACACTTACCATACAGCCAGATGGGCTTGTGTCCCCCATTGCCAGACAAATTAAGTTTGGGCCCCCAGATTAATATTCAGGCAAAGCACTGGCTCTATATAATTGAATCACGGTGCCATGAGTGTACAACAGGGGCTACTTTAGATGCAGCCACCATGTGCACACACACAGACACACACCAACATCAACACTTGGCTGCCAGCTGCGCTCAGTATCCTGTCTGCTGGTTGGGGGCTGGTCATGAATACAGAATCGTGGTTCTCTGTGCACCACACACTGTTTTATGGTGTATTTTACCTTTAAGTTTCTATTCAGCGACTGAAAAGCTATTCCATTAGCTTCGGAAAAATACATGCAAACAATGAAATTTTTTTTTTTTTAAATCTTATGATTTTTTGTTTCATCATTAGGCAGGCCAGCCAAAATGAAACCAAATGACGAAAGAAAAGAGGCCTGGCAGATATTACTTTTCTTTTAAGTTCATAAAAGGTTAGTGCATTAACATTTGAAATGAAGATTTTTTTTGGTCTGTTTGCTGCAGGGGTTGTGCTGACTTTTCACTTCAAAAGTCAACAAAAAATTTGCCAGGAGTGCCCAAACTTTTGTATACAACTATAAGATAGAATAACAGAAATCTGTATCACTAATATGTAGTTTCTCCACCTAAAAGGCACTGACAAGTTTATTTTTCAACCCACATATCGTTTAAAATTCAAAGGATAAAAAACTGACCTTTGATTTCTGTTTCCTGAAAACTCTGAAGTCTTTCTCTTAAAATATGGTTAGAAGATTATGTCAGAAGATTGAGGCTCAAGATTTGCTGATTTGCATAAAGCTGTAAAGGATTACAAAGTTACCTTAAAGAGTTCAGATATTCATCAGTCCACAGTCTAACAAACTGTCTATAAATGGAGGTGATTTAGTTCTGTGGCTCCCTGGAAGTGGGCGTCCAGCTGAGTCCAAAGGCATAGTGCAGAATGATCAGTGAGGTAAAAATGAAGCACAGAGTAACAGCTAAAGGCTTAAAAGGGATCATTGGAGCTGGTGCTGGTTAACATCTCTGTCCACAAGTCAACCATACACAAATTTTGGTGCATGGTTGCATGGAGCATGGTGTCCTGCCATGGACACCACAGAGGAAGCTGCCACTCTCCAAAACAAAAATCAAAGCACACCTGAAGTTTGACAGAACTGAACTGAAGAACAGCTTGACACTCCATAATGCTGCTGGGCAAATGCTTTTGACATCATCAAGGGGAAAATGAATTTCTTGCAGGATAACGTCAGGGTGGCTGTCCACCTGCTGAAGCTCAGTAGAGGCTGGGTGATGCAGCAGGACAATGATCTTCAACATTAAAGTAAATTTACTACAGAGTGATTTCAAACAAGGAAGACCTTAATCCAATAGAGATGGAATAACTCACACCAGACATCCCAAGAATATGTCTGAGGTGAAGCGGCTCTGTAGGAAGAATAATCCAAAATTCCCTCTGAACGTTGTGCAGGTCTGATCATCGGCTACTGGAAGAGCTCATTTGAGGTAACTGATGCCAAAGGAGATTCGGCCAATTATTAAAATTGTGGGTTCACTCACTTTTTACACTAGCACTTGGAATGCTAATTGCGTGTATTAAATAAAGACTCAAAAGATTATAATTGTTGGTGTGTTATTACCATAAGCACATTGTGTTTGTCTGTACTTGTGACTTTGATGAAGATGTGATCACTTTTTCTGACCAATTAATGCAGAAAACCAGGTCATTCCAAAGGCTTCACACACTTTTCTTGCCGCTGTATGGTTAAAAGGTTAAACCTATTTATGTTTGTGTTGTGGCTAAAAATGTTGTGTTAACTCAGCCCTGATTGCTGCCGTCCATCTTTATTAGATGAGGAACCAGCTGGCTGGGAGGACCCCAATTATAGGTCTCTCAAACTCAGTTAATGTCCCTGCATCAGAGCCACTATTGGTCACCTCACGTCAAGAAAAAAAAAAAAAAAAAAAAATCCAGACTTAAAATTCCCTTGAAGCTGTGATGTGTTCAGGTAGGCTGTTCACATATGCTGTGTATAGTCAGTGTATTCTATAGATTAAAGGAATCAAATATTTAAGTTTCCTTTTGATAAGGATTTCTTTTTGATTGAGTATGCTTTTTGAATAAAAGTTTCATATTGTTTTTTTTTTTTTTCGTCTTACACTTTTTAACCAAAATGATTCTGTGTAATATTCTCAGTGCTGTAAACAAACTTTGAAGCCGAATTAAATTCACCATTCCCTCCAGGACTCTACTTGAAAGAATACAGTTTTGTAATTTGTAGAAACAACAATGTAGAGACTTAACAGTTGTTCAGTGGCTTGTTCCCTTCAAAGGCACATGTTTGGTTTAATATTTAACCAGGAAGGTGAAAAGCAATTTGGTACCAAAGGGAGCAACCAGGTGCTTCAGGGAATTACAACTGAATTTTCAAGTGCAGCATGTAAATGTCACCCTGTCAGTCCGGTCAGTCATGTCAGCCACAGATTAAAGGAAAGACGCTCAAAGAAGAGCATCTTTATGTAAACAACACTCTTGATGATCCCACTTAAAATGATACTTTAACCACATAATTAGTTTCTTTTGAATTCAAATGCATTCAAGTAGTTTTTCCTTCCACAGAAGTGACTTGTGGAGATAGAAAGTATTGATCCTAATAATAGAACAGAGTGCCTGCTCAGTTAGCTGCTAGACTGCCCACTCATCTTTTACCCTCACAGATACATACACACACACACACACACACACACACACACACACACACACACACACAATATACACACAGGGGCATGAACAAAGTCACACACACATGCACACTCACACCTCCACAGTCTCCTCTGCTTCCTGTTCTCTCACAGGCTGTCGCCCTCACCAGTCGTGGTGCAGAGAGGGGAGGTGACATAGACACACCCCGACTGCACACACGTATTCAAGCGCACACACACACACCACTTCATTTCTCACTAGGCTTTTTCTGTCGCTACCACACCTCCTCTTCCTCCTCCTCCTCGTCTCTCACACTCTGTCATACTGTGAGTTCAGTTGTGGGTTAGCTGGCACAGTTGCTTCATATTAGATTTCATGTTGACTATCCGTCTGATTTCTTCGTTTGTTTTCAGCAGTTTGCATATTTCGTTAGGGTTTTGCATGATGTCAGAGGCAAACGCTATCATTTCTCAAAACTCATCAGATACAGATAAGACTCCGAGAAATGCCAGCTTTCACAAAGACATCAAGACCAATGAAGTGGAAATGATTCCTCATCTGCACACTTTTGGTAATTTTCATAATTTTCATTTCATTTCAAAATGAGAAGGGAGGACACTGGGGATGAATAAAGGTACCAATCAGTGTCATTTTGGCAAGAACACAGCTTTTGCTCCTCCAAATATTCAAACCCAGTTTCAGCAGAGACAGTAAAGACATGCTAACCACAGCTGTGCAAACAGCTTTACTTAGCAAAGACACTCCCACATAGAGCTCTCCAAAATTACATCAGTGCTTCTCTTTGTCAGTTTGATATAAATTCTTCAACCACTAGACACGACTACATGCGCAACAGCGTATGCTTCAGGCCACAGTGCCAGTGAGGCTGAGTGTGTACTGTGGGAGAGGGGGTATCTGTCAGCCACAGATGTTTTTATGCTGTGAGACCCATCACTTTCACTTGATTAAATCCCCACTGTCATCTTATCTGAAGGCAGCAGGACAGGTGAGTGCGCTCCACTGGCAACCGTTAATTTGAGGGATGTGCTGCTTCATCTTCAAAGAGCCGGTCCAATTACATACACCACTTCTTGTGAAGGTGCCTTGGTTAGATCTTGCAGAATCAGAACCAGACTTAACTTCTTGGCTTCTGTCCTCACTGAGCTGGTTGTCTTGGCTCTGTACATCTTATAATGTACAGAAATTATCAATTACTTTCTAGCAAACGTTCAAGTCCACCTGGAAGGCATATGTCATTCATGATGATGATGATTTGTTCATTATGTGGAAATTAAATAAAACCAACAAAGCGTCTCTGCTCTGTCTATTCACAAATACAGCAAATATGAGTATTGGGACACACCCTACGTTTAGCAGGGTTTATAGATGAGAGTCTGTAGTAATTTATGAATGAAACAATCAGATAATGATTTGGCTGTACAATGTGTAGATCCAGGTGTGTCTTTGAGTTGATACAGAAATGACAGAAAGTGGCTGAGATGGTGTGAAATCAATTACCTTGACAGCTGAGGATGAACGAAAGTTTTTTTTTTTAGTTTTTTTTTTAAAAATCAGAATATTTTCTCCACTGCTTTATTTGCCTGAAATCAGCTTAGCAATAATAAAATGCATCCTCCCGTGTCACACTTTCATTTAATTATGCCAAAGATTATCATTGAATTGTTCATCATCATTATTTTTTTTTTCTTTAATAATGTAATGTGAGCTAATCAAACACCTGTGCACAGGTGTTTACATGCCACAGTGCCTATTTCTATCATTGTATGTGCTTTATAGTGTGCTTGAGCTCTCTGTGTAGCTGCCTGCTGCGCAACCTTACTGCTTTGGTTCATTCTTACCATTGACTTAGCGTTGTTTTCAGCTGTAGCAGACAGCTGTTTCAAGTGAAAAGCTCTTGATAGTTTGAGACTGAAAACAGTCAACAGGCAGCGAGAAACACCACTCCAAACGGATGCTAACATTTCGCAATAACTGTTGTATGTGTAAATAAGCAACTGTTAGCTGACAAGTTTGCCACGTCAACTTAAAGGTATTGAAATGTCAGTATTGACCTCAAGTGGTTAGAAAAATCAGTTACTGCAGGTTTCATTTCATGTCAGCGACAATTAAGGCTGGGTATAGGCATTGATCTACCGGTTTGATTCTATTTCACTTCAGTGTCCACAGTTGATTAAATTCCATATGATACGATTTGATTCGATTCTTAATTCAGTTACATCAGATAAACACCAATGTTACATGAAACACTTCTCAGAATTTACCCTGGGAGCTTAAGTCTCTTTTTATTCAACAAGTGAGCAACACTGTTGTTTCTTGACTATAAACCTGTGTAAGGTTACAGGCGCAGTTGTAAACCCATTTCATGGTTATAAAACTGTGAAAGAAGGATTCATTTTTCATGGCAAATGCAAAATGACTAAAATATCATATTTTAGGGCTACATGTGAAAAACAATTAAACAAGAATAATAAAAGAAAACCTGCACCATTTACAAGAGCATTATCATTATACATATTTTAAGAAATAAATACTATTCCATACAAATGGACTGTCAGTAGCAGAAGCTTCAACTACTATAAGAACAGACATCCACTTTGCTGATTACTCCGAGCACAGACAGAGCAGAAACTCAAAGTCTGTTCACTAATTCATCCGCACTGTTTGTGTTGACAAGACATCAGCCTGATATCTGCAGACAGCTGTTGTAGTAGTGCCAGCTCCCCAACAGGGACAAACTGAATAAAGCAGAATCCACACTGTTCACACGACTTCCACGGCCAGAGATAATATCTCTTCAACAAACAGAGCTCGTCAAGCAGGCTTTTTTTCAATCCCTACATGTGATCTTTAGATCCATTACGAGAGCCGGCTAACCATCCCAAGTCACGACAGTCCTGTAAAGACAGGAACAGTTACAGTCTACGACCCACCACAGTTTACAGGACTCTAGTGACTCAAGGGGGTTCAAGCCAGCTGTCATCTACATTATTTTTCAACTTAAAGTATCCTTTTTCTCCACATTACAATAACTTGATTTCCACTAAGTAGACACTTTACACGTCATGAAGCCCTAACTGAACCACTGACAATAAGTATTCACTAAATACACAACAATTAGCACAGATGTATGTTGTGTGAAAAAGCACAAATGCAAAGATCAATCTCAGGATTTGAAGAATTGATGTTGGATCATTCAAATAAAAATTGTGACTAACTGAAAAATCAGCTATTTTTTTCCATCCTGCCCTAAATACAATGGACTGCAACCGTTTAAAGTTTTCGAATATTTAAATACTATTTTGCCACCAATTGAACATGTATTCATATTGGCCATAGTTACCATGTTGTGCGTTGGACTCAACGCATAAACAAAAACACAAAAAAAAATAGACCAAGCTAGTTGCTTCATTTTACATGATAGGTGCTACACACACACCCATATACACAACCCAATGATCACAACAACAGTGCCATTAATGACATGATTTATAATGCCACACCTTTATGAACTGACACCACAACATGACACACCAGGAAAGAGAAACAGAAGCCTTTGAACTGCAGCTCACTCATCACCCCAGACTCAACCTCTCCCCAAGGCACAGAGCCTCGCCACTGTAATCTACTACTGTATTCTCCCTGGCCAGATGAGGGTATTAGTAGGATGAATAATTAGGCCAGATGTCCTGTTCTGGGCCAGCAATACCCAGCTAGGTCCCCCAGTGAGCTCAGCACAGACACAGAGGGAGCCCTCATGAGAGGCAAGCACAGGATGGTCCAAGGCAACATGAAGAGAGACACAGATGTGACCACACAAACCACAAATGGTTAAATATCACGGAAGAGAAGAGAAAAGAAGACCTAGATATCAATGCAAGCCCCTGCAGTTATGTTTTTCAATGTCTGAACCACTAAGCGAGAGAGAGAGAGAGAGAGAGAGAGAGAGAGAGAGAGAGAGAGAGAGAGAGAGAGAGAGAGAGACCACATCTTTCCTACACTAATGCAGCAGGGACAGCAGCAGTTCTGCTGAAAAGCACATGAAGCCCCAAGGCAGCTTTCTGGTCCTTGGTAATCTTCTTCAGATCTCATCCCTAATGCCCACTCACACCCAAACACTATCTGAAATGCGTGCCCGCCCCCCCCCCCCCCACAAAAAAAAAAAAGGAAGACTGGCCGCCTGGATGACTGGATGGCTGGCTGGATGACTGACTGGCCGGCTAATTGACTGGGTGAGTGAAATCAATGTTGTGAACTGGATGTGCTTTTCAGCTCCACTAACAGCACACTGGTTCAGTAAGAGTTCAGCATGCCACAGTAAATGGTCTGGGGGATTTGTGTGTGGCTCAGCTGGTAGGACACAGAATCGCCGCCATTACCATGAATCCACTTGAGAGGTTGCTTTACTGACATGTATTACCAAAAGATGAGAGAGTGCATTATACAAGTGTGCACTGAGGAAAAAGGAGTAAAGATGGAAAATTAAAAACAAAATGTATATGAATTTTCGGATTTTCTGTAATTTTTTTGTTTCGTTTACTACACAGACTTCTCTTCACTGATTATGTAGTTCTCTATCAAGATTAGAAAAGTTAAATAATTTACCTACCAACACCAGAAATGTTCTGCCTTTTGTTTGTTTAATTCACCTTGAGATGTGTCCCTGCCAAGGCTTTGAGGGCTTAGGGCTGCTCCACTGTCAAATTGTCAAGTGCATGAGGGCTCTCACCAACATTTTAAACCCTTTTTGCACACTTTGCATAAGTCCGCATTTCTGAACTTCTCCTGAGGGAATTCCCCACAGTTCATAGGTAAATAAACAAGCATGAAAGGCGCAACTAACCCTAACATTACATAAAAAATAAGTTTCCATGCAGGTACAAACACACAGCTCACTGGTGATTCATGGCCAGAACTTTGTGTAGCTGTAGATGTTAATCCTTCAAATCCCAAACTCACAATATTACAAAACGTCTTTTGATGTCATCAAGGTAAAGGAGGGGAAGTTGGATTGGGTCAGTCATTCTGTGTCTGCCAATATGAGAACTTTACTTTAATGAAGGTGTAACAGCAACGAATCCCCTGCTCTTTATTCATCTCCACACCAACTGATAACAGGGCCCCAGTCTTAGTACACCTCACACTGGAGTACACACAACTGAGTGCCTAACCCTAACCCTGACCCTAACCTAAAACTAATTCTAACCATAACTCTAAGACCAAGTCTTAACCCTCAAAATGTGATTTGAAGGTGTCTCAAAAAGTGAGGACCGGCCAAAATGTCCTCACTTTCCCAAAATGTCCTCAGTCTGTTGGTAAAATACTTTTTTTGGTCCTTACTATGTAGCAAGTACAAGTACACACACACACACACACACACACACACACGCATGCACAGACAACTGTACAGGGACTCAAACACATGACCTCGCTGCATTTGGCCTCCTCTCCCTCACGTTTCAAGGCTGCAGTGGAAATTTCTTCCCCTCACATACAACCTACATGCACACACACCCACACACACACACAGACACACACTCATCACCTCTACAAAATTGATACACACACAACACTGTTCAGGCAGGCTTCTCCTCTGACGTCCAGGGCACCTCTAAGATGGGCGCAACGTTGAGTCCCCAGGAAAATTGGATCCCATCCACTGTTTAAATTCCACAGACTTTGAGGCATGCAGTTGCTTAGCAACAGCAGAGCTGTATCCCCCTCTCTGATATCCATTTTGGTTTAGTTTCTGCATATTCCAGCACTGACTCAGACCTAAGTTCATCTGAAATAATTCTAGTTTGTGTAAATAAACTTCACAAGCATTTTTAGAGGAATTAGCAAACAAACAATTTTAAATTAAACAAGTTCTAGTTATGATTCGTCATGTTCTTGTTTAATTGGAGAACATGTACATTAAACAGTTTCAATTGTAGATAGAAAAGAAGGTTATAAACAACCACAACCCAGAATACTAAGTTATTAAAATACACTCGAAACATTTGACCTCTCAGGCTAATATGTCAAGTGTAAACAAATCACAGCATTACAGCAGTGGGACCAGAAAGAAATATTTCGCTGTCTTTCTCCAACAGCACATTTAGACATCTGTTTAACTAATTATTAGGATGTCCAGTCTAATTTTTTTGGCCCTGAACCTGAGCCTTTAATATTGGGTATTTGCTGATACCAGGTCCGACCTGATACTTAATAATCTGTTACGTTACTTAAATGTTGATTAAATATAACAGCTGTAGACTACTTCACCTCACACGCCTTATTTTTTTTATGAGCTTCTTGATGCAAATACTGAAGGTCATGGTTGAAAAATATTAAGTCTATAAGCTTAAACTGTTGATATGATTTGAAAGTTCATTGGGGGTTCACTGGGGAAATTGCCAGTGACGCAGTCTGCTACAAAGAAGATGTCTCATTTCTTGGAAGTAAATCACCTTCAGATCATTTGTGGTTGCACAGTGGTGTTACAGTTTAAAGGTTCTTCCCTCGTAAACTGTCTTAGACAAGCACTGACGCTGGCGTGCAGAGAGCACACAGCCATGTTTCATTTAGGCCTGTCATCGAGTTACTCACAGAATTAACATTAATTAGTTACAGCTGATAAAATACACTGTCGGCAACGTTTGTCATTTTAACCTGAGAAAGCACTGACTAAAGATGTGAAGCTGCTCGCTGAATGTTTTCTACACTGTTGCTAATGATCATTAGCGTCGGAGCTTAGTGAATCTGTGTATTTTTCCAACCTCAGTGCCTGAACTCAGAGCTACTCACTGCTGTGCCCAAATAATATTTCACATTTACACACGGGACGTCTCTGATCATTACACAAACTCATAATTAATGAATATTTTGGTGTAGTGTCATTTGCTTTGCTGAGTATTTGTTTCCTTCTAACCACACACAAGAGCACAGTGTGATGATGAAAGTGTGTTTCTGCTCTGATGGAAGTCGGTCCATGTTTTGATTTCATATCTGATTGGGACTGTTAAGCTTAAAGAAACTGTGTGTGTGTGTGTGTGTGTGCGTGTGTATGTGTGCTTTTTGTGTCTACCGCTCTAATCACTATCATAACTTCTGCATCACAGTCCCCCAAGGGACTAGTGCATGTAGGTGGAGCGGATGAAAACGACAGGACTGTGCCTGTTTTTTTCTGTTATGTTTTTTGTTTCCTATTTGGAGGTCTCTGCACGTCCCTTGATCCATCCAGTTTTTTTTCCTCCATTCTGCTCTCCATCATGGTCACAGCAATCAAAGAAGCTCTGTCTAGTGTGTTGCCAAATATTTGATAAGGCTTCACATTGCCCAGATAGACCCTGGACACCCCTGGACGAATTCCTCTGCTAACAAAAGGGATTTCATTACATGAACAGGGCTTGCTGTGTGTGTGTGTGTGTGTGTGTGTGTGTGTGTGTGTGTGTGTGTGTGTGTGTGTGTGTGTGTGTGTGTGTGTGTGTGTGTGTGCGCGTGTGCACACTGCTGAGTGTGAGGGACTGACTCATGCCGAGAGTGGTCCAGTAAATTCAGTG
Organism: Trachinotus anak; assembly: GCF_046630095.1. NCBI lineage: Eukaryota > Metazoa > Chordata > Actinopteri > Carangiformes > Carangidae > Trachinotus > Trachinotus anak. The sequence goes on along the minus strand of NW_027273879.1, from coordinate 7,352,498 downwards.
TATTCTCATCAACACTGCTCACTAATCTCACCGTGTCTGCCTCCGCTGTTTAAGGTTTAATGCTCCGTGTTCAGGACGTCATCGGCTTCGGACATTTGTTTACAACCCGCTACACACTACACACTGTGCTCTTACTATCTCAGTCTCTCTGTCTGTGTCACAAATACATTTTACACCAGCCTTTCTGTTCTCTACCGCCGAGGTTTCCTTCTCCGTTTTACCGCTCCACTGCCCACAGGTGACGGAGAAAGTCTTTGTCTATGATTACAGACAGTTTTAATTATAAAAGCAGTGCCAAGGTTATTTGGATTGTGTGTTTAAGAGGAGACTATATCCTTTAGCCTGTCTGTCTCTGTGACCATGGCTTAACTAAGGGTGTCTATTGTGGCTGTGGACCTTTGAGAGAAGAACCCTGACCCCCAGTCCATACAGACTGAAACGCTGGAGCCATGACATGATGGAGCTTCTCAATTTTCCATGATATAACTTTAGCAAGACTCGAGTGAGAAAACAACACATGTGGACAACTTGCTCAGATAATGAAAAACTGCTTTGTAGTCGCAACATGAGGAAGTACCACTGAGGCTGATTTATGTAAACTACCACACCCTCGAGCTTCAGGCTCATAAGAGACAAGAGAGAGTCACATTAGTCAATATAAGGGCTGCAAGTAACAATTCATCACTGTTATTGTGAATTTCCCATTGAGGTTCAAAGTCTCAATCGCTGTAGCTCAAGTCCTTGGGTGTGAACAGGGGGCATGGGTGAATTAAAAAGGATCTGATCTCACGGGCAAATTATGTCTGTTCATTTAGTACGATACTCCTTGTTAGGTATTTTTTATATAATCCTAATTTCCTCCATCGGTGGACCTACTAATGAGTTTTCTTACCCTCAAGTATTAAGCAATTGCAGCAACTTTGATTTTAAAACACTGACTTAGTCTATGCTAAAGTGGTCAGCAGACAAGAGGCTCCATAAAAAAAATGTCCCTCTGTGAAAAGAAGCCAGTTCCTCCAGTATTTTCCTCTCAGACTAAACAGAGAACAACCTGCCTTCAGGCCCACGGCTGCTGTCACATATTTCTCACAAGAAAGAATTGTCATCAACTGCACACAAACACTTCTGAAATGAGCCCGGTCGCTGAACACACACCATGTGATTTGGACATGAACTACACAGACATGACAGTCTTCCATCACACACCATTAATGGGACTCACTATTTTCACTTATTAGTCAAGTGAGAAATTAAGTTATTGATTTATGTCCGTAAAACAACTTTTCTTGGAGGAATACTCAGACAGCACTCTGCTTGTTTGCCATCTCACTGGGATTCAGGAGAGCGGATCGATATCAATTTCATCTCTGCGCGTTCAGTACAGTAATAGGTCTGAGACATGTTTAGCCTAGCTTAGCTCAGAGAGTGGAAGCAGTCAAAGGTGCATGCTGACAACTCCAAAGCTCAGTTTTCATCTCTGTGGCTTTTCCCACTCGACACAAGGGATTCACATCAAGTACAGGGGCTTATTTGACTGAGATATGAAAAACAGTCCTGAATGGAGCTTTACGATGGGATGCTTTTATTAAACAAAAAAAGATCCAGCCAATCTGAGGCTTGATTCTTCTCTATGTCTTTCAGATGGAGATATTACAGTGCTTCCATTTCCTGTAAAACACTGTTTGATTTTGTTAAGGTTTTGCTTTTTACAGTAGACATATGTATTTATCTTATTTGGCTTTCCCATAAAAATGTCTACTTCTCAGTAATGCGAGAGATTGCAGTAAGTAACGGTGGCAGAAAGCTGGAATGAAAAACATTTTCTCAGGCTCTTTGCAGACGGAGACCTACATATCATCAGGAGCATAAAGCTTGTCAGCACACTTCTTTCCCCGTCTCTGATTGTTCTCAATAACCCCTGTTGCTCAGATGAATGATGGCAGGTACTGGATGAAAGCCAGCACCTGCTTCACTTCAGCTAGAAGTCTCTCTCCAATGTTTCATTCAGTACCATTCAATATCAGGCATCACTGCACAAACCAAAGAGTGATGTGTAATAGAGAGAAAAAATGGTTTAAGATGAAAGAGCACCCGGTTTCTCACATATGATTAGCTCCATCAAGTGTGACCAAGGCAATCTGGAGTGAGGTGTTTGTCAATGTTCAAAAGCAGGGAAAAAAAAAAAAAAAAAAAAGAACTTTTAAAAGTGTGAGGAAACTTTTTAAAGCAGCAACTTCACAGATTCAGCCACACATAATCTACCACAATATCTCAATCTAAAGTCTGTGTGGTGCAGAGCATTCAGCGCAACTAAAAATCAGACCGTCTCAGGACTTTTTCTCTGGTATCTCATTTTAACAAAGAGTCTTTCCTGGTGGTAATTTTTTTCCCTTGTTATCTTGATCTTCTTTCTGCCAGTGTGGCTCTATCAGCCTCAGTATGTTTGTTTGGAGAGTACAGCTCGCCCAGTACAACATGGAAGTACGTCAGCATTGTTGGCTCATGCATAGAAAAGGGCAACAGGAAGAGACCACTCAAGAGAGAAAGGAGACAGGAGGGGAGGTGGAGGAGAGAAGAGTAAAGTTGTGTTGGAGAGAAAGAAAAGAACTAGAATTACTGCCTTGCGATTATATGTCTCTGCCACTCAGACTACTTTCAGATTACATCCTTGTTTATCCAGAGTCATAAAATAGTAACCATTTGTGTGAAACTTTGTCAAAATTGCCGTGTGAAGCTGAGAGTAATGGCTAAAAAGTGTTTTGTGAGGTCATCGTTACCTTGACCTTTGACTTTTCACCACTAAAACCTAATTCATTCATCCTTGAGTCCAAGTGAATGTTTGTGCCAGATTTGAAGAGGTTCCATCAAAGTGTTGCTGAGATATTAGACATACGGACGCACAACCCAAAAACAATATGCCTCCAGTTGTAGCCTGTTGAAGGCACGGAGGAATAGAAAATATGAGAAGGAGGGGAGAGAGATGGAGAAGTGACGACAGTAAAAACAGCCGAGCCTGTCACATTTCTGGTAGTTATTGTACAATACTTTTAGTATGGCAACCCAGAAAACCACGCCGTGGTCAGTCGAGGAGGTGCATACGTTTCTCTGATTGGCCTCCCTTCAACATCCTCAGTTGGTTATTGCTTTAATGACGACCTCACGATAGCTTTGTGCGTCATCGCTATAGTAACAACATCACATTTGAGGGGGTACCGGCTGCAGTGGAAAAAGAAATACCTGGTACAAAAATTGAGCAGAGACTAGATGAGTCATTATGTGGTGGAAAAATGCTATAAAGGTCTTAAATGGACAATTCACCCTCATGGCAGAAAACACTGCATTAACCTGAATATAAAGTGGCCTTTCTGGTGATATAAAACACTGTATCAGAGTGATCCTGCTGGGAAAGTTTAAATGAGATACCACTAGTCCAAGGACAGAGGAAATATTCATTACTGAAGACTTTTCTCTTCTAAAAGTCAAACATGAAATAATGTTATAATATATTATGTTATAATATAATCAATTTAAGCTTTTGTGTAGTTTGTGTCTCAGTCACTTACTCACCCTGCACTGTCAGTCTGACAAGCAGGTAGAATAATCTTCTCTGACTGTTGGCATTTTCCTTCATTTTTCAGTCTTTTTAATTTGGTCCCTGGTCTTCTGTAATTTCTGCAGTGAAGTCGGATCAGATGTTTTTGCTTGTCAGGAATCTATTTCCTCTGTGGATGTAAAATATGTCACGCCAGTCCATCAGAAACACTTGCTGACACACATTAAACAGACTTAAAGGGACTTGCCTAGCAACCTGGGGGCTACAATCTTCCCACAATGCAACACTCTCTGCAGGAGCCAGTGTTATAAGGGGACCCGCTCCATTCAAAGAGACTATCTGATGTTGTGAATGGGTCCATGTCTAGTCCTTTTTTTTTTTTTTTTTTTTTTTTTTTTTAAAATAGTACAACCCTTTATTGTTCAAATGTAATTATAAAAAGATATCATATATTCAGGCCAGTACAGCATTTGTTAGTAGTATGTAGCCATGCAGATAGTTTTTCTGCCTCCAATCCACGACAATGGAACTGAATGGAGTGTCGAATTTGTGGTGCTAAATGTTGAAAATATCAACATTCAACACCATACTCTTATTTCTATGGATCTATAGAAATTGTTCATCGCACTTTTCTGAGGAACCATTTTTTCAGTAAAAAAAAAAAAAAGGAGTTGAATAAAAACTCTGCAGAGCAAGGTCTGTGGATCATCTTGAGCAGCAAGGGCACAGTTTCTGGAAAGAGAAGTTTCAATGCTGTTACTGGCACAAAAGAAAATTTAACTCCAGTGTAGCAGGGTGGAGACAGAAACAAAAACTGTCTTTATGTTTAAAAACCACAGAGGTAAGCCAGTATTGTTACTCCAAGGCCGACGTTGAACAGTTGACGACTGAGTCAGTAGCACAGGAGAAACTGGATCTTTACCAAGCTCTCAGTTGAGAGTGTTAAGGATGAACAGACAGCAGTTTCGTCGCTGCTACTTCTGGCATTGTGGGAAGATAATTAGAATAAAAGCAGAAGTTATAGCCGTCTCTGCATTCATCGCAGAATGTTCATTCTCTCTCTCCCTCTTTGGATCTCCTTCTCTTCATCCCTTTCTCCTGCATGGATCAGCACTATTGCTTTGATCTGACTCTTCATATAACAAGGCCCCAGGGTCCACTGTACAAGAGAGCAGAAAGAGTCCAAACTACAGCGTGTGTGTCTGTGCACACACCCATGCACACTGTATGTCTGTACTGTACTGAATATCTTCTTGCCTGTGTCAGACACTTGACAAATTTTCCCTCAGGGATTAATTTTTCGCGAGAGTGTTTTTTTTTTTTCCTGAAATGCTCACTCTACTTTTATTAGAAGAGGATATCACAGTCTATTAGTGATGCTGTTTGGTTGATTTTTTTCTCCCCACTTCAGTCCCGTGGTTGCTTAATTGGCATGAAAGCAGGACACTCTAGACTGCCACTGAAGGAGATGATGAATTGAATATCATTATGTTTCCTTATATATATATATATATATATATATATATATATATATATATATATATATATATATATATATAACTATAGAAAAGTTCATTCAGTTCTGTGGCTAATTTTCATGGTTTTGTTTCCATAATCGACACATTTTAAAACTGTACACTGACTATAAATAAATAAATAAATAAGGAACAGGGAAATCATTAGTCAGGGAATGTAGATTAAATGTCCTAAGGTTTTTTTTTTGTTTGTTTTTTGTTTTTTGTTTTTGCGTCTAAAGAGGAGAGGGACAGAAAAGAGGACAGGACAGTATGTGCTACAGAAATTAGAGCTAGTACTATTTCTGGTATTTTGTTAGATTTTGTTTCTCTCCACTATTAAATAACATCATCTATCGCATCTTGTCTGTATCTCTTTCTCTCTGTGTCTCCGGTCAGACAGGATGTTTTGAGGAGGAAGACAGCAGGGTCACAGTCTGATCCAGAAAATATGATAAAGATCAACCATTTCCTTTGCATCATATGCGTGTGTGCGTGTGGTTGTGTGTTGCTACATTTGTGTGTTCATATTCAAGCCTACTCTATGCATAATCTAGAATGAGCTTTATGTTTTAAAACGCAAATTCTTGCTGTGTTTACTCTAAGAGAAAGCCAACAAGTAATCATCCATCCATTTTCTATACCGCTTATCCGAACCGGGTCTCAGGGGCAGCTGGAGCCGATCCCAGCTGCCATTGGGCGAGGGCGAGGGCAGGGTACACCCTGGACAGGATGCCAGTCTATCACAGGGCTGACATAAAGAGACAAACAACCAGTCTCACTCACACCTACGGGCAATTTAGAGTCACCCATTAACCCAACGTGCATGTCTTTGGACTGTGGAAGGAGCCGGAGTAACCAGAGGGAATCCACATATACATGGGGAGAATATGCAAACTCCAGACAGAAGGCAGAAGACAGAAGGCCCCAGGCCCGGGGCTCCAACCCAGAACCTTCTTGCTGTGAGGCAATAGCGCTAGCAACTGCACCACCGTGCCGCCCTGTCAAGTAAACCGGAGTTTGATATTAAAATACATCACTGTATTTTGGTGGTTGGAATGGTGGATGTGTGTTGTGTTTAATGTGCAAGCCAATATTAAGGACTGTGTTTGAAACAGCCTATAACTTCACTGGCTCCGCCCAGTTTGTTTTGACTGACAGACAAAAGACTTTGTGATGAAAAGTGGCATTAAAGAAATTGTCTGACATTTCACCAAACGGATAAGATTGGATGATAGATGAGGAGATTAATCTCATATCTCTCTGTTAAATACAAGGTTACAGTCAGCAGCAGTTAGCTCAGCTAAGCACAAAGACTGGAAACGGGGAGAAACAGTTATCCTGTCATAAGGTCTATCAGCACCTCCAAAGTCACTAAATAACACATTTAATAAAAATTAAATAATTCTGTTATCACTGGTCATTTGCCACTCTTTGTGCTTTGGGGAAACTGGAAAAAAAATGATGGCATTGTGAAATAAAAAACTTCCATTAAACTCTGCTGTTGTGTATAATGTAATGTGCTGTGTAGTGTAATACAATAACATTCCATAACTAGAATGGCTCAGTGGAGCACACACTTCAGCCAAGGCCGACAAGCCAACAATCCTACACGACTGTCAGATCCAATTGTATGAAATCATAGAGCTCAGTACCATGTATACGTCTCATTTTTTACATCAAGAGCTACACATTTACATTAGTCTTTTCAGCTTATCAGTCATCTGTGAAGTACTTTGAAGTGCATTAACTTGTAAGAAAGGTGCTATACAAATGAAGTTTGATTCATTGATTATTTCCTGAGAAACTGACAAAACTGTCGAAAATCTCTCACAATGGTGAAGAAAGTGATAAAATTAAAAAGAAAAAAAAAAGCTAGATCTGCCCCATTAAGTGGATCCGCACCAAACTTTATTCGTTTCTTCCCTGGCCCATGCCCCACCTCTCCGTCAAGGTTAGCTGACAAACAAACCAACAGATAGACACGGGTGAAAACATAGCCTCCTAGGAGTTTTTACAATTGGATCATTTCACTTGTTTATGTTTATATTATGTTTTGTCTTCCTTTATTTATATTCATTCCATGATGTCCTATTTATTTGTCTTATTTTGAAAATACTGAGTTTTTCATAGTGTATATCCTCCTCAGTCGTAGGTTTTCCTTGCAAAAGGTTACTGATCTATAAAGCATTAATAATTGATATATTAAGCATTAATAAAGCAGTTACAACCTATATCGCTTTAAAAATGAATGCCCTTTTAGGATGTGGTACTGTCCTGTCTAAGTGTAACTTTTTCATTTTACAAACAAGTAAAATGTCAGATCCAGCTCATGCCCTTATAATTTGTAATGTAGGAAAGTTATACAAAATGTTATGAGCAGTAAAAGTGTGGCAAACATTGATTATTTTTAACGTCAATTCATCTGATGCTTATTTTCTGGCTTAATCATTTATCCTCTGCCCAAAGAAAAAAAATAAGTATCAGAGAATAGTGAATAATAACAACCACAATTCCCTGAAGCCCAAAGTGAAATCTTTAAATGTTTTATCTGACCAACACTCCAAATAGATGTTCAGTTTGCTGTAATATAAGACAAATAAAAGTGGCGAATCACATTTAGTCCCAGCTTTTCACAGCTGAGAGGTCTTAAGGTCCCAGCCAAAGTGTCTCCTGCAGGAGGTGGTGTGTCAGCGTGGAGGGATTCCCACTCCTCTGAAGTCTGGCAGTCGGTATCTGGTTACTCCTGTAGGTCTGCCATGATTACCCTCCACTCACATTCCACAGCCCTCATTTACTCCAATCCACACTGGAATCTCACAAACTCAGCATTACACACAGAACAAATACACACAGGCACACACATAAACACAGGGACCAACAAACCCAACACATCTCCTGTCAAAAGTTAAACTCAAAACATTCATCTTAAATCACCACATTCGTTGCCCCAACTTCTTCAGATTTCCACCTCCTCTTTCTCCCTGTCACGAACTCCTCGCCAATCAAAAAATGCAACACAACTTTAGACAACAACTTTGACTGTGGCTGAGGTTTGTGTTGTCACTGTAGTGCTAACCTGGTTGTAAAATGCCAGAAATGCTGTAATCCACATGGAGGCGTTTGTCACCTCACACCAAACTGTGAGGGGAGCAGCGGTAATGTGGTGGTTTAGCCCTCAGCCTCGTCTGTTGCCCTCCTGCTGGAAGGAATTCCATTACAGACGGACGACTAGACGCCCAGCTGCTCATGTGGCCACATGTTGCACAGTCCCTCTGTGATACTGCAACAGGACGTTGTGTTCTTTAACAGACTATCCACTTTATGACGTCAGTGCTCGTACACATATCTGTCTGCGCGGCAACTCCGGCACATGCTGCCTTGTGTACATTGTCAGGCCTTCAGCCTCGTATTTGAGAGATCTTGTCACCACACGCCACGTCCTTTCCTTTGAAAATGGATTTCCCATTGCTTTATTAAAGCCAGCTCTCTGTCAGTGAGTCTGACATCAACATTGCTCCTCTGTGGGGGAGGGGGGGTTGGTTTTGGCCTCTGGGAGGAAGGCCCTATAGGACAGGGGACAGTGCAATTCATAATCAAGATGCAGGCAAGGAAATGGCTCTTCTTGTGTAACGTAATTGAAAAAGAAAAAGGAGAGGATATTGCAGTCATCTCAAGCTTGTCTCATGCTGATATTGCACCTATCAATCATATTTCATCGGGTATATTCTGTGTGTTCACTGACATTTCTCTTGATTTATCATAGTAATAATACGCACATACGGTGTGCGTGAATATACAGACAGGGAAGGGGCATCGGAGAGGGAGCAGCATATTATGATTTAATGTGATGTGATGAGCGTGGGGGGTTGTTGAGGCTTTAATATATAAAATAAGGGTATCTATGCAGGAATATAGACATCCAAATAATCATCTTTTCAAGTATTATTTGACAAAATATTCATTAAAGAAAAGAGGAAATTCATTCTCTTTCATCCATTAAAGAAAACAGCAGCTTCTGATAAAACTTGATTGCTTAAGTATATTACAAATTATTGATTTCGGTGGGACCTATTTAGCACCTCAAAGTCAATATTGTAAAAGTGCCAAAAAAAAAAAAAAAAATGATGCAGCTGCTTTAATTAACACTGATATTTAGACACTGCATGAGATCTCAGGAGGATATTTGTGATCAACATTTAACCTTTGATGAAGACGGAGAGAGAACATCTTGTTTCTTTCGGCTGAGGGGAACCGAGGTTTGTGGTTGGTGCCTAAATCTGAACTGGCAGTGATTATCCAGACCAAAACAACTACTTCTGTTTGAACTGTTCTCTTGTAATTTAGCAGTTCAGTCACTTTATTTTTGAATTTTTCACAGACATATGTGCTGTCTAGTATATGCATGTAATGAAGAGATCCACCTTTTAAAATAACTGCTGACAGACAAGAGAAAGCTTAACACTAAAATGCTGATTTCTGTCTATCCAAAAATCTGTGACAGAAGCATGGTGTTAACATTTTGAATGCAGTTAGACTTTAAAACTGCGATCTGAATGAAGAGCTGAATCAATCAGTCGATTGAGAGAAAAATAATTTCTGACAATTCATCAATCATTCGTCATTTTTCAGACAAAAATACTAAACATTCACTCATTGTAGCCACTCAGGCTTGAGGATTTGCTGCTTTTCTTTTTTCTTCTGCTTTTTGGACTGTTAGCCGCACAAAGCAGGCAATTCAAAAGACATTGCCTTAGCCTTGGCAAGCATTTTACACAAGTTTCTGACATTTTATAAACCAAATAAGTCAATGTTGAATTGAGAAAATCAGCAGAGTAATTGTTAAAGAAGGTAATCATTAGTCGCAGCCCTGTCTCAATGGCAATCTGGTGCTGTTCTGCTGAAAATGGCACCAGCCATGATGACCATGTTCATGCAAATCTGTGTTTTTTCTTAAGCAAGCTGCTGTTGATTGCTCTAAAAATCAGTGTTCACACAGTGAAAAAGAAAGAACATCTCCACTTTTTCCTAAACCCAATAATGCATGAAGATCTGCTCACATCAGCCTAAAGGTTTAGATCCTGCAACATAATCACTGACATACTGGGTGCAGTGGGTGAATTAGTTATTCATTGCAATGTCTCATTTTGCCAAGCATGGTTGTGATATTTTAAGGAATAGGAATAATCTGTTTTTTAATGATTGTGATTACATTTGATCCTTAAGTCTACACAGTTGTAATGAGGTGATTCCAGCTCTTTCAATTATCTTACTGCCACCACCAAATGGTTTTGTTTTTTTAAAGAGAAGCCTCCTTCTTATTGATCAAATTTGGATCTTCTGGCTGCAATAATTCACGAAGATGGTGGAGAGTAGCAAAAACTACCTTTAGGTGATAAAACATTCCTTCAGAAACTTCTTTAGAGATGCAGCACCCATGTTTTTCTACACTGTGCAGACAAACACATGTGGTGCCAATATCAGTTGGCATGGAGATTAAATAAGCACTGGCATCTAAACTCACAAACTAATTACGATTTGCACAGAAAAGCAGTCTTGTGTGTGACTGTTCCCAGCAACAGATCAATGTTGGCTCCAAATCCATCACATGGAAAGTGCTGCACTCAAAACATTCTTTTAATGATGATCAGCGAGCTGTATGTTCGCCACTGTGAGCTAATTCTGGTTACAGTTAGCACAACATCGAAATCTTCTAATTAAACGCAACACACTTTTGACTGTCTGTGAAATAAAAGTCTGCTATTTGTAGCAGAGATCAACAACCATCTAACATGCTCACTGTGTGCACATACGTTTCAGCCACTGAGTTTGTGTATATGTTGTGTTTGTGTGTGATATTTTCTGTGATTCACTCAGACCAGCATGACTGCAGGCCATGCTGGAACTAAATAAGCATAAGAATGCCAGAAGTGACTGTCCCCTTCTTTTAACCCCCAACCAACACATCCAGGCTGTAAACACGGCTAGACTGTCCCCACCCCGCCACCTCCATAGTCTCCTATCCCCGGCCCCCCTCCCGCTGGGAGCAAGCACATAGACAGACTGTCTTATCCCCCCACCCCCCCAGGGAAGAGGAAGAGGGGGATGGGGGTGCTGGCTTTGTGTCTACCGGCGCAGACGAGGACTTTGAGTTGCATCCCCACATGCATATAGGCACGTGTGCAGGAATACATGGACATACACATGAGCACAGACATACCACAGAGCAAATAATATATGACACATAGCACGCAAATGCAAGGTCAAAGCATTCAGGATCCTTTGATCTATATATACCCCACATATATAGGATGTCTCAAACAATAATGCAGTCGAAGATGACTCACATTCCAGACAAATCTACAACACATTATTTAGACGATCAAGAGGATGTTTACATCAGACTCAATGTCAGATGACATTCTAATTAGAAAGAATAATTCCTGAAGTGAAAAGGTCAGGGCACAGTCACACACACAAAGACCAGGCCAAAGCAACCCCCACTAACCCCACCTTGACGAGCTTGTAAGGCCCCACCTACAAACCACAATGCTGTTCATCCTCCCAACCCCCCAAGGTTGGTACACACACACCCCCACACATATGTACGTAAACACATGCACACAGGAAGTGGGTGACCTGCTATAGACTGCATGGATGTGACAAACACAGACAAACCACGAGCTGGTTTGATTCTTAGATATGACTGTCCAACATGCAGGCTGATGGTATTTCATTATAGTGTGGAATGTAGCTCATTACCCTCAGTTAAGATGGTAGAACAAATATGACATTTTTGTCAACATGATTTGGACACAATTTCATGTAAAAAAGGGCAGGTTTGAAAATACTGAAGTCTCTTTTAATACAGTTTTCAGTATTTACAGTATTAACATTTTCTCCATACTGGCCATGGAGGAGGACAACTGCAATATTTTTTAGGTTGATATCTTCCAAAGTATTTCCCTACAGTGGAGGGAATAGCAACACAAAGGAGGAATTTCATACTTGTGGTTGTACTCTGTGGAATGTAAAGTGGTATGTATTAGTTTACATACCATTTTACTTTTGTGACCAGTCATTAGTGACATATGTATTGTGGTAGTTAATTAATTTACACATCACGTGGGATGTGTCAATATAAACAAGGTTGATCACACCCTCAGATTAACCAGTGGAAGACAATTTGCGGTTGAAACATTGTCATGTCTCTGCAGAAATGAAAGAATTAACAACCTGGTAACTAAAAAGCAGTGTGAAGGTGTGTATTCATGTTCGCATCCCTTATGGAGATTGATAGACTGTAAAACATCCATCAGAATTTTGTCATATACCCATGTCTGCGATGGTTCGCACACACGCCTTGTGGACATCTGTGTGCAGTCCAAAACGTACGGGCATGTGGACCACATGTGCCAAATGCGCGTGTGAACACATCTATCTACACAGACAACTGATATAGTATAAACAGAACCACGTGCATGTCCGCAGTCCATGTCGCTCTGTTTTGGAATACATCGGGGCATTAACTTTGGAGGATACCCACTTGATTTTTATGACTTCACTCAGGCTGCTGAAGCCCCATTGTCTCTTTGTGAACTTTGAAATGAAAAGAAACAGGACAAGGGACTGTGGATTTTGTAGCCCATCTCCTACAATGTAGCTATGTCTGGAAAAGCCAGTTACAGCAACCAATTACTCTAAGTGTGCATACAGTCATATGCAGAGCTGAAAGGATTAGTCATTCCACTGAAAATTAATCTGCAACAATTTGAATAATTGATTAATCATTTAAGTCTTTTTTTTTTTTAAAGCAAAAAAATTCACTTGGTCTATGTCCTCAGATATAAATATTTGCATTTTTGTTTCTATGAAAGTAAACTGAACATCTTTGGATTATGGGCTGTTTGATGGGCAAAATAAGCAGTTTCAATATGTCAGCTTGGGCGCAGAGAAATTGTGATGAGCATTTTGCACAATTTCCTGATCTTTTACAGGACAATCAAGATTATAGGATTAATTATAGGAAATATTTGTCAGACTGATTGACAATAAATGCAATCACTGGCTGCATCTCTACTCAAGTGGGTATTGTATTCAGACAGATAGGGCTACAGCTAATGATTATTTTAATCATTGATTAATCTGCTAATTTGTGACGCTAGAACCAGCAAATATTTGGCATTTTTGCTTAAAAAAAAAAAAAAAAAAGGCTTAAAACGATTATTTGATTATCAGAATATCTGCCAATTGATTTTCTGTCAACCAATTAATCCAGTAATCAATTAATCAACTAATCATTGCAACTCTAAGATAGACTTGAGTAAATCCGATCCTATCTTTTAAAGACGAACAAACACTGGGTGTGTAGGCTATTCCACAAAAATATCACAACTCTGAGATGTGCCTTTTGTTTTTTTTAAATTGTACATAAAGTACAGTGCCCTAGTTTCTTACTCAAGTTCCCTCTGCCATGTGCAACACCACTTATTGGATGAAAAAAAAGGAACACGCATCTACCATGCACAGGCTATAAACGACCACAAACTACATACACACAACCAACAGGTGAGCAGCCAATAAATGCAAACTCTCCCTGCTTGTGCTTGTCCAGGCAGCACAAACAGCAGATCCAGTGTTCAGTTTAACCAGGTCAGCCACCATAACGTCCATAACCACCCAGCAAGTTGTTAAATAGACATGTAAGCATCAATAAAGCCAGCAGCCAGCAAAGACAGACAGACAAACAGTGTGTATTTGACTCACGTTTACTTGATGCTGGAGGTGGAGTGTTAATTATCCAGGTGATGGACACATCCCTTGATAGTCATTTTGTTTTGCTGTACTCCTCTTCTCATTTTCCCACCCTGTTGGCCAACTAGTCTTACAAAACGCCGTATCTGACCTGGCTCACTAACAACCCTGGAGAACTAGTTAACTACCAAGCTAACTCTAAACTCTAACTAAAGTCTAATAATTAATTCATTCGTTTGTTGTGAGGTTTCACAGTGTTTTAGTTCATTTCAGTGTCTTCACAGTGTCACAGTGTCACAGTGATAGTTCACAGCTGTGTTTTTAATCAAGGGATGTGAACCGCACCTGGTTTCACCCCCCCTCCCCCAACCTGAATGTCACCTGAACTGTAGAGGTGTAATACCCTCTTTCACCAGGCGCACATACTGACATGTAGCAGCTGTTATGATCTAGAGGGGCGCTGTTTCACCAACATGAACACACTCAGTTTAAAGAGCTGGTGGAGGAACCACTCTAATCCGTCACTTAGGTAATACCACACAATGAAAAATAGATTGGAATATTATAACTGCACTATCAGATTTTTTTCCCTTTTTCATTGAAGGCATGTAAGACTTTAATGACTCAATTAAAAACTAAAACTGACTTGATAAGAAGGTAATTTTGTGAACTAAATAATGTGTTCAATTTTAACTCAGGTCATATGCTTTGTATTAAATTTCTTGTACTGAAAAGTAACTAGTAACTGTAGCTGCCAAATAAATGTAGTGCAGTAAAAAGTACAATATTTGCCACTGAAATGTAGTGAAGTAGAAGTTTATAGTGGCATGAAATGGAAATACTTGAGTAAATTACAAATACCTAAAATTTCTACTTTACTACAGTAGTTGATTAAACTGGCTCAATTTCAGTAAGGGACACTTAGTTTCCACTTAGGGAGAAATGTTCATTAATATTTCCTCTAAATGTCATTTTCCAACATGATGATCTTCACAGTGTTTCAGGACCTTCTTCCCACTGCCAGTGATGCTAGCCTTTATTTATGTATTATTCTATTAGCGTAAAAATAACCAAATGTAAACATTTTTGCATCTTGGCTAGTAATACAGGAACCAGCAACCACATTTCTTGGAAGGTGCTTATACAAACAGCTTACATGTGTACTGTACATCTCATGCTGACTAGAGATGCTGCTGAAATCTGTAATAGTTTTAATGGAATTATTGCTGGACAGAATCAGGGTCACCCTGTCTGAGGGAAGTCATGGATATGAGGCCATTCCTCTCTCTCTCTCTCTCTCTCTCTCTCACACACACACACATGCACACAAAGCTTAGAGCCGCTTTAGTTGTATTAGCAGGGTTAGGGATTAGTGTTGAGAGGGCATAGAGATGGCCATGAGTTTAAAATGCATGATGTCAAGGAATGGGGTCCCACCACATGGTCCCACCCGCCTGGTGGGCTGTATTCAAATAGTTTTTGCAATAATTCATCTTCACTGTCGATAATGTTTTTCTCCAATGTTTTGAAATAGATGCAAAGATACAGACAGGAATTTGTCTTCTGGGCTCAGTCCTTAATAAAACAGGAGGGGAAAATTATACATTTGTACGTGCGGTCCCTAAACGTGTACTTAGGGAAACTTATAACAGTAAACCACAATGATTGGTCTCTATATGAGCAGATTCATATTTAATATTCTTAGTCTGAATTACAACGTGTTAAATCATGTGTAACATGAAAAAATCTGAATTTTGCTGGGCAATATCTAGTTTTCATGGACAAGGAACTTTTCTAAAGGTTTTCTTCAATTGCTATTTAGCTCTTTTATAACAACTAAACTAAAGTAATAGTTAAGAGGCACATACTGTACATGCTCCATTTCAATCCTGCTTCCAACATTAAATATGTTGCTTTTTTTCTCTTATATTCTGAATAAAATTCAAGGTTTTTCAAAGTGTTATCAAGCAAAGCAGAGGATGGGGGTTGGATGGCGTGGAAAGTGGGTCTTGTGAATGTAGGTCTTTGAGACAGTGTGTGTGGGTAAAGCAGGCTTACAGTAGTAATCCTCTTCACAGACACCCATCTGACTAGCAACAGGACGGGGCTCAGACAGACACGCGCGCGCACACACACACACACACACACACACACTCACACACACTGAAAGGGTTTATTAGAAGGAAATCTATTTTGTTTTGTCTGGTTTTTAGAAATACAGTGGGTCATAAATAGGCCTTCATCTCTAATCGCATACTCAGTCCAATCCTCTGATATCTAAGATGTCTGAGTGAAGTTGTAATCTTCCAGTATGTGTGTGCATTCCCACAGGTGTGGCACCAAATTCTTTGTGCGATTGTTGGATACATTACAAACCTTTTCTTTTATCAGCCATTAAAATGAGGAAGCTCCTCCAGGAAGCTGGACACTCCGTTGACTTTATTGGTTCCTGAAATTTGTCATTACTGCTTCCCGGCTGTGATGTCAGTCGATTAATGACAGAGAGGAAGAGGGACATTCATCCCGAAATAACTCAGGAAAAACAGACAATTTGAAGAAGGCATAATGAGCCTGTAAGAGCAGGGACAGTGAGTTATGACTCTGTCACAGTCTGACTCATGTTGTCTCACGGGGAAATGCTTTTACGATCCACGACATGACATTTAAGTCCGTCAGCGACACAAAGTCGAGCCTTTGTTGACTTCGGTAGTAATGAAGAACCAACGTTCTTCACCAAAACTACATTAAAAGGGTTTTAGAGAATTGACATGTGGATCCATTCAAATAATTTAATTTGGATTATGTACGAAAAAAAAAAAACAGAAAAAAAAAAACCCCTGAAAAACTGAATGAAGCCACCACAAACCCAGAGATAAAGCATCGATTGAACAAAGAATGTTATTTGTACTTTTTTTTTTTATTTTGGCATTTCTTTGTTTTGCATTTATATTAAGCAAAGTGCATCTTATTTTCTTTTTCTCATCAACACATTGCACAATACATAAATAATGATGCATATAAAACGTCTTCATATTTACAATTAATAATATATTTATATATAACATAAAATACATTTTTCGCTTCTTATTTTATTTAATTAAATCTTCGTCATTTATTAAACAAAGTCCATCAGAATTTTATACTTTCTTCTTCTTTTAAAACTTTTTTTTCTCTCTCTTTGAACCTCTGGAACAAAAAAGGAAAGTGGGTGTAGTCTGTTTGTGAGGGGCTAGAAGAGGCCAGGAGGGTGAAGAAGAGGAAGGCTGCTGCTATCGGGTGTTGAAGATGACTTCCAACCAGCACGGGCAGCTACTGATGAACTGTCTGGTGTAGCACTGTCCCCAGCCTTTCACGAAGCTTATCTGCACCGTGAAGCCAGTGCGAGGCTGCTGAGTGAACTCGTGGTCGTTCGGCCTCCGCAGGCTGCCGGCCTTGTCATAGTCAAAAGCTTTAATGGAGAAACCGGGGAACACCTTGTGCACCAGCAGCGTGCGTGAGTCCGGGTTGTCCAGTGTGGCCGACTTAATGAAGATGGGGTAGCAGCTGCGGTTGTAGACCCACACCCCGTCTGGCTCACGCGTCAGCTGGATGCCATAGCCGATCTTGGCCCGCACCATCTGCACCAGCTGGGACTTGTTGTCGGAGCAGAGCTGGCCCAGGCAGAAGCCGTTCCCCTGAGGTAGATCATAGAAGATGTCCAGAGAGGGCTCCTGGACTGAGTAGAGGCGCCCGACGCGTGTCTTCTCCTCCCAGTATGCCACCACGCACCAATGGGCCCGCTCGCCAGACTCCTGCAACGCCAGGGAATCTGAAGAAGGAAACAGAGGAAGGAGATGGTTAGACCTGTGGGAAGGTGCACAAGAATGACACGAAGACACCGAAACATCAGACCGTAAAGTAAAGAAAAAGAGAGGAGGGTGGGGGTTAGTGCAGGAGGCTGTGATGAGGGACATCTGATCAGAAATAAACTACTACAACATTACTCAAACATCACGACTTCTCCACAACTTCTTCCTTATCCCCGTTTTGGGAAATGGAGAATGTGCTTTAGTTGGGAGCCAAAGCTAAACTGTCATCCTCAATTTCTGCCATACAGGAAAACCATGTTGGAATTCCTGGACTTCAGACAAGAGAAGCAACTCAGAGACACTGGCAGGCAAGTGTCCACACGCAGTACAATATTTGTCTAGGCATTAAATGCTTATCTTCTGTCTGGCTCGCTGTATTTTTGTAGCAGCGTGGCCAACAATGTACTGACGTCAGCCGACCATCCTGATCATCTCTCTACGGCAACATGCTTAACCCTGCTGGAGGAAATTGGAGACTATCTTTGAATGTGTCTCACAAAGATGAGGCCATGGTTACTGAGCAACAGTAACAAGACGAGGGACTTTCACATGGACACATAAACCATCCCCCTGTCTGCAGTGGAGCACATGGTGTTTAGCTGCTGAGCGAGGCAGGCCGTTAACTCTCAGGCCTTGGTGTCTGAATCGTTGACAAGCTAGACCTCTCCAGTCTAAAGTTTCCCCTGAGCGTAAAAGAAGTGTAGCATTGGCCATGCTCCAGTTTCCACCCCCTCCCCTCCCTCCCCTCCTGTCTCCCTTTAGTGTGCCTCCTGCGCCGTCCCTCTCCCCCTTCATATCTCTATTCCACAGAAATCTGGCTCCCAGCTACTCCCAGCTAGAAAAGTAGGAGCCAGTCAGGCGCAAGGGAAATAGAGGGAGACAGAGAGAGCGCGAGAGGAAAGAAAGAGGGGGCGGGGTGGGGAAGAGAAGGAATGCTTTTCACATATTTTGACTGTTACTTTTGCAACTTTGCTTCCTCTCCTCGTTTTTAAGCGCCTCTTGTGCTTTTAAGGTCATCACCTAATTGCTGCAACTTCTATCAACGGCTCAACAATCTTTTATACTTCCTCTCTTCTCTGTCTCAACACCCCCCCCCCCCCACACACACACACACACACGCGCAAGCTCAAATCCAGCCTCGATGAAAGACACATTCAAGGGTTAAGAAAGCTTGAAGAGGGGAAATATATGTGAGGGGAAAAAAAATGAACAGAGCCCCTCTCAGAGCCATTTCAGTTGCCCCCATCATTCCCATCCGACCCCAAGCTACCCCCACCCCCCTCCCACCCCCATTCCTCGTTTCATCCTGCGGTGGCTGTGAATGTAACCGGTAATTTGGAAGGTCCCGTCTGAGACAAACTGCAACGTTAATGCGGCAGGATCTCTGTCGGCCCGAGCGGACTCACCGCGGCCTGTCATTAGCCTTCATTAGACGCAGGGAGAAGGAGGAAAAAAGGGAAGAAAAAGACAACACTGGGAGAAGAGAGACAGAAACAGAGAGGGGGGAGAGGAGGGGGGCGGGTTGTACTGAAAGCATGCCTTCCGTAAAACAAGAGGGGCTGTGTTCTTTGAAGTTGGTCAGAGCCGAGCCTCGGGGAGTTTATCGTAAATCCGTCCTCATGAGGTGCAGGGGGAAACTAAGTACCCAGCTATCTACCCTCAACCAAATGGAGGAGGAAAAAAAAGCATCTATGTTTGAGTTTAGAGGCAGAAAGTGTCTGTTTTCACCTCAGGCTGTCAAACAGTCTCCGACTCTGGCCGGGGCTTTGCTCTCAGGTTTGTTTTACATGTAAGTACAGAAACAGCCAGGGCTGATGGGAAGAGGGACGCGTTGGACTTTCTTAACAGCTGACAGAGGGCCTGCTGGTGGAGCTCACCTGTGGGGCCCTGTGTGTGTGTGTTTGTTATTGCTGAGAGAGACAGGGCCTGGCGTCAGAGGTCATTAGAGCGGCTGCCTGTCTGAGCCTGTCATTGCAGCCTGAAAACACCCTGCTATTCAGGACTACACTAGCTGCCCCGCTTCCCCTCCCTCGTCGCCTCTCCTCTCTTCTCCTCCTCTCAGAACCTCTGACTGTTGGTAAGTGAGAACCACAGGGGAGGGAAAAGAGAGGGAAGGATAAAAGCAAAGGGTTGAGGAGAGACAGAATAACAACAGAGGGAAATATGCTGGGCAATGGAAAGGGTCAACTGGTAAAGCAGTGATGTTAGACGTACTCAGAGCCTTTTCTCATGTAAAAGTCGCAATACCACAGTTTAGAAATATGCTACGATACAAACCCCACGTTGCCTAAGACAGATGAAGAAATGATGGTGAACTGAGATACTCTGACTTTTAGTTCCTAGTAAGGGTCAAGCTTGAGGAAACACTGATCCTCCATGTACCCTCTTCTGTTAGACCCTCCCTGACCAGCCAATGCCCTCTAAAATCCATGCCCCCAATTTATAACACAGACTTTCTGTCATAAATTCAAAGTCTCCAAGAGCAAATATCTGATGACATCACTATGACATCACCAGGAGCTATTTTCTCAGACTTTTTCCAGAGCCAGAGAGGATGTTGTACGACAGGATGAGTAGTACTCCTCGTGTAGGTGGAGTGACCCTTTAACGGGCAAGCAGCTAATTTTAACCATGTTATATACTGTTAGAACATTTAATCTATGATAATGTTTTATATTTTATGAGCTGATCATAGGTTTTCTGAATCTACAGCTGTAAATTAACTACAGAAGAGTAAAGAGTACTGTGTTTCACTGCAGTTACCATGAATTCTTCCCATTTCTCCACAGTTGGATTGAAAAAAAAAAGAAAACAGCCTGAAAACTAATCTGAGGGGGCGTCCATCGAGACAATGACAAAAATAAATCTATCTGCAGGATTCCGTCCAGCTCAAACTAACCTCACAGGTAAACAAAACCAAACTTTTTCTGTTCAGTA
Source organism: Trachinotus anak (assembly GCF_046630095.1). NCBI lineage: Eukaryota > Metazoa > Chordata > Actinopteri > Carangiformes > Carangidae > Trachinotus > Trachinotus anak. The sequence goes on along the minus strand of NW_027273879.1, from coordinate 7,331,892 downwards.
CATCAGCAGAGAGAAAGCAAGACAGGCAGACTCCTCCATCTGTGGGCCGCAGCCCTGTGAAGAGTATGTTCACAGCTTGTCCTGACAGCACATGAGCTTACACCTCATGAGTAATGCTGCCGAACACAGAACCACACACACATGTAAACACACGTGCTGCCGCGAGTGGCCCCGTATCAACACACCTTGTTCCAAGTGCAAGGCTCATTTAACAGAATTTTAATTTTTAACACATTGTGTGTTTGTGTCTGTGAGTGTGTTTGCGTGCGAGGCGTCTGCTGGTTGAGCTCCTCGTGTTACAGTCTGACACTATTTCAGGTGCTCCTCGCATAGGTGTATGCGTGTACGTGTCAGACGGTGTCGTCCGACTGTCTGCGCCGTCTGTCCTTGGAGAGGTGCGTTCATCAGCTCCCAGCTCCTAAACTCTGACAGAGCTGTCTGTACATCTGTCTGTGTGTCTGTCCGCTTCCTGGATGTCTGCCTATCGAAGCATTAGTCCGTCTTTCTGTCTGCCACCCCACCTGCTCGTCTGCTCTGCGGCCTTTCAGCCCATGTGTCTCAGGCCTCTCCTCACTGGAGATAAGCTGGCTAGCTGGCAGCCTGAGGCCATCTGTCAGCCCGGCCCTCTCTGCTCTGCTCTGCCTCTGTCAGTCGTCTGCTGCTGGTCTGTCCCATTCTGGTTTGTCCCATGGGGTCCACACATAACCCCCCCATTCGAAAAAGCAGAGATAAAATGTTGATAGATCATTGCAGAAAGATACTGGAGCGGACTGGTGTGGAGTGCGTCATGTGATCGCGGATGATAATAATGATAACCGGCCTTTTTAAAAAGCGCTTTTTTTCTTTGCAATGTAAGAAATTGCGAGAAGCAGCTGGTGAAAGCTAATGTGGATGCTAGCCATCAGCAACACTGTGCAAACAAAAACAGCATATTGCACCCATGTTTTTAAGGCATTTAATGGATGATCAGATTATGGTCTGCAAGGTGGTGGGTGGGTGGGTGGGTGGGTGAGGGGGGGTGGCGGGGGGGTGCGCTGCAACAAACCAGGACACTCTTCAAAGAAATACGTCAATGTAAATAAGTGCATGCAAACTCTTTAAACCACAGCAAAAGGAAGGAGAATTGGCAAATAGACACACACTGCTGGCTCCCCTGTGGATTTTAATGGTCCTACGGTCTTTAAGAGTGGACGCCACGCTAGCTGAGACAATTGGACTTGGTTGAAGGGAGGAGGGACGGCTGAAAGAGGGGGTGGGGCAGTGACAGACTGGGTGCTTCTCTCAGGGCCAGAAACACAGTCTGGAAAGGTTAATCATTACCTCTGTCTGACTCCGCACACACCACACACACCACACACACCACACACACACACACACACACACACACCAGGTCGCTACTATTCTTAGAAGTCAACACAGTCACAGAGTAGCAGCACGCCTACACTCTCATGAGCACACACACAATTTTCAACCTTCAGGCCTGGACAAAACACCATCAACATCAGTAAATAGTGAGGAGGCTCCTGAGAACTGTCTTGTATCGATCCCTGAGAGCTCTGTGTATGTGTGTGTGTGTGTGTGTGTGTGTGTGTGTGTGTGTGTGTGTGTGTGTGTGTTTGTGTGTATGTGTGTGTGTGTGTGTGTGTGTGTGTGCCTCTCTCAGCTCAGACGTGTAATGACCCTGTCCTCATCAGACACACACGAGGCGGCTGAAGAGAGGAATGAGGAAGACATGAAGGAAACAGCTCAAGGGGGGAAGGAAGGACTCTTCACGGTGCCTTATTTTCATAGTCAACACCCTCTCTCGAGCCGGGGAAAGTCTATTCCAAAGGTCAAGGGTCACCCTGGAGGCATTCCTTTTGTCCCCTCTGCCATGCCATATATGCTCAACCTTGCGAGTCTGCGTGTGTTTCTGACTGTAATGAGAGCCTGTGCATTTCTCTCTCTGCGTTCACAAAAATATTCGTTCTCAATTGATTTTCTGAGTTAAAACAAGTTAAGAGTCCTCAACAGCTGGTTGGCTGTGTTCGACTCACTCTCCTCTGTGGCAAGAAATTCAATGACGGACGACCCCTTTCTGAAAGTGAAAGGTTAGCCGTTGAAGACAGAGGAACTGTCCTTGTCTCACATCAATACAACACCACGGCCTTGTTGGTTTAAGCCAAGTTTGTGCTAGTGGCGGCTAGTGTAGCCTCAGGCTGCTAGCTTCAAGCAGAGATGAGGAGGCTACAGATGTCTGGTAAGCTCACTTCTTTTTAACTTAAAACGAAAAAGATTTTTTTCATATTCAAACTTATCGTCTTCAGCCCCAGCTGACACTGCTTCCAGTAATGTTCGTGCAGCTCCCCCTGGGGCCACAGAAGGTTTCATGCAACTTTTTTCACATGAGCAGTACCAAGTGAACCTGTAAGCAGACCTTGATGTGTAAATTAAGTTCAGTCACAAAGCAGAAAACTTTTCATTGTATATGAAGCAGTAACATTGGTTGTCAAGTGTCCCAGCTGTGCCTAATTTTCCTTATTAAAAATACAACTTTTGCAACAACTACTTTAAAGAGGAAGTAACATTGTTCAGCCCCAGTAGATTAACAGACAGACAGATTCATGGTAGTGGGTTCAGAAGGTGACACAGGAAGTGCCTCTTTAGGGTGGCAGGCTATATAAGAAGATGTTAAGTCCTTCCTCTGTTTCAAGAAACCTAAATAAGCCCTGATGGCAGGAAAACCACACAGGGGAGTGGCACAGTTTCGCTATCTACAGATCTGACTCCTTGCAGAAACACAGATAGAGAGAATGAGTTGCAGACACGCCATCTCTAACATGAACCATCCGGCCACGACCGGGAGAAGATAAGAAGGAGAAATGGCGCATGTTTTCCTAATGCATCCATCTACAGTATAATTTTCTCTGAGTGGAAGTTTCTGCTATAATTACACGATCCACATGTCTTGATGCCAGGAATGGTGTTTTTCTCAGATGTAACAGAGGAAGGCTTCATAATTAATTAGGGGAGAATCTTCCAATTGTATCCAAATCATAGCAAAACTATTGGACATTCTGTATCCCTGTAACGCCTTCTTCCTTCTCCTGCTGAGTTATTATTCAAACACTTCATCGTGCTGACCCTCGCGCACACACACCATCCCCTGCAGCCCAGATTTCCCAGGGTGACAGGACAAATAAACACTGGGTAGTTGGATACAGGGTGCCAGGCTGGCCGTAATGATGTCATCAGCTCACTTTTGCAAACACACAAGTCAGAAGATCACCCGCAGGCTCTGCATCTCGAAGCCATGTACACACACACACACACAAACACACACAGAGCTATGGGCAGATGGACAGACAAGTGGAACAATCACCCGCATTGTTGTGGCACTGAAACACCGTGGGAACTAAATAATACAGGCACCGCAAACAGAGAGGGAGACAACCAGCAGAGCCAGTTGTGTGTGGTCTAAGCCTTTGTTGTGTTGTTCCTCTGTTATTAATATTTATTATCAGCTATATGCCCATGAATGTGTATGTGCGTGTGTGTGTGTGTGGGTGTGTGTGTATGCCAGCGCTGTGGTCTGTGATAGAGATGTAGCCACTGACAGGGCTGAGTCGGTCACTGAGATAAAAAGACACACGCACACCCCTCCAGACTGAGTACACAAAAGACAAAGTGACTACATGAATGAGCAGGCAGGAGGGTGGAGACAGCAGTCATGTGTGTCACACAAGAAATCTGACACACACTCACACACACGTATACACACACACGCACAGGTTTACAGGAATGTGTCTCCACTTATTTCCATTTTCATCTTTATCCTGCTGAAGGGGGTGGGGGTGTAAGGGTTCTCCCTCCCTTCCTCTTTACACACACACACACGCACACACTCTCTCTTTCTCTCTCTCCCCTCTCTCTCTCTTTTATATCTTCATACATTGAGGTAACGTCAAAATCCACTTCCACAGAGTGACTGCAAACCAAAACAATGTTCATCTTGTTCTGGGCTTCCCTCCAGCTCTGGCTTGGTGCCAAATCTGCATAGCCCACCTTTCAATCAACGGTCTAGGCTAAGGTAGGCAAATGTTTTCAAGTGGAAATGTTATCTTGATGCTACACTAAGAACAAGATGGCATAAAGCATCTGAACCCCAGAAAAATCTTCAGAAAAACCTTGCAAGCTATGAACGCTTTCCTCTCCCTTCCTCTCTTTTTTCCTCTCTCCATCCTCTGCTGTCTCCGTGTGCTGTTTTTTCGATTTGTGCAGCATAATGACACAGGGTGGGGAACAGAGGACGGCCAAAACCAAAATTAAGTCCCTTGCCAAGAGGCGGCTTGGCTGCCGCGCAAGGAGAGGAAGTGGGGAGTAATGAGAGATCCTGGCCCGGCACGGAGCGGCCCGGCTCTGCTCAACTCGCTGGCTAACACGCAGCCTCCAAATTACAGAGAACAGAGCAGAGCTGCCGGCCATCTCTCCCTCCACCCAAAGCCGCCATCTTCTCTCCCTCTTCATTTTTTCCTCTTACTGTTCAAGCAAGGGAAAAAAAAATAACATAAAGAAAATCAAGATTCGACCAAAATAGAAAGAGTTTTATGGTGAAGAAAGCGTTCATTTTCTCTGTAGCAAGTCACCTGGCTGTAACAGTCCACCTATACATTTATGTCTTTGTAGAAGTTAAAAAAAAAAAATGTTCAGTTTCTTTCTCTCCTTCTTGTTTTACTACCTCCCTTCTTTCTGGTTGGTGCACCCCAGTGTTTGTTTTCCGTCAAGATGAGGCCTCGGCTGCCTCCCTGTCCGCTCGCCTTTTCCTCAAAGACATGAGGTCATATCCTGCGCAGCCCTTTCCTTTCCCTGCTAACCCAAACAAGGCTGGAATGCCGAGAGAGAGAGGGGGAGAGAGAGAGAGAGAGAGAGAGAGAGAGAGAGAGAGAGACTGAGGGTGCTCTGTTCTGAGATGAGCTGTAGACTGCTTTCCAAAAAATAAAATAAAATCTAAGATAGTGTCTTAGATATTACATTGGTGATAAACTAATTCAAAACAACAGACAGGCCTTTTCTCTCACTGGGCTTGGACCAAAAATGGGCCGTTTCTGCAGGGGCCTTTCCATATGACAGCAGAACTAGTTTGATTTAATGAACTGAGATGCCAGGACTAAATTTAATCTCTGTCAGAGCCCCTGATGAAGGTTATACCTCCAGCCGATTCACTGGATGACTAATTGACTGACTGATGGGCTGGCCGACTGTCTGTCGAGTGAGGTGACTGGCTGGTGGTATAAGAATACAACTCAGCCTAAATTTAACCTGCAGTGGGAGGAAGCGCCTGTGTGACAGTCGGCCGTGCGCCAGGGCTCGCACCAGGTCACTCTATCTGTGTGTGTGTGTGTGTGTGTGTGTGTGAAAATGTGTGTGTGTGCGTGCGTAGGTGTCACCACAGCCCGACTGGATCCTCTTACACACAAGCACTCTGGGTCAGTCCCCGATGGCACCAGCAGGCATGTCACCAACACACACGCGCACACACACACCAATGCTACACATCCAATAAGAGCTTGGCACAAACAGATGTCTTTACCTCAGCTCTAAAGAAGACTTAATTTATATATGTAACACATTCAAGCTGGGTGTTGACCCTCAGTGCTTCTTTTGACCAAATCTGTCCAAACGACCAAATATCAAAACTACCAAGAGCAGAAAACTGGCATTCAATGTCTGGTCAGGTTCATAATCCTGTTTACTTACCCTTTGACTGGATAGTTCCAGACTCAGTTCATAATTTGGCCAATTTTAGACAATGGAAACTTCTTGTACATTTGCTTGTGTTTAGAAAATAGAATTCAACCTTTGAGAACATTTGGATTCTTTATTTACTGAAAAATATCTAAAATCTAAATTTGTCAAACTATTCTTTCTACATCAGGACCAGATCACTGCAGCACTAGCATGAAAAAACGTTCAAATGATACCACACCTGAGTACAAACACATCCACAATTTGTCCCAAAGTGCAGACCTCCAGCTTGTCATGCTTTACAGAGGTCTTTTATTTAAAAAAAAACATTGTCCAGACATCTCAAGCTTTACAAAATGGACATCTGGTTACGTGGGTGTTACCTGAGCTTCTCATATACTTGAAGACTTAAAGATATAGTCTCTAACAAGTTTAAACATTACTTAACACTCCACAGATTCCTAACCAACAATCCGGCGTCCTCTTAACCCCGACCTGAGCTCCCATTTCCGAATCTCTCCCTTGATCTCTCTCTTCATTTCCTGGGTGAACCTAAACCCCTGAGCTAAGCCCTCAGCCCAGCTCAAACCGGGATCAGAACCCCGACACCCAGCTCCAGGCCTCCAGCCATCGACCCTCCTCTCCTCTCCACCGCTCTCTGCTCTGCTCTGTTCCAAGCTGATGACGTGAGCCAGCGAGAGGAGCTTTGGAGCTGGTAGCCTGGCAGGCAGCCTAGTTTGCATTTGCGCTTGTCGCTGTCGCAGCTCACTTAACTCCTTCCAGCCCGGATGGCCTCTGCTTTCTGAGATAGAAAGAGGGATGTTTTCTCTAACCTCATCTCATCAGCTCTGTCTCAACTGTGATTTCTAGATGAGCGAGGATTTTCCTTTGGGTGCCTTTTTGCTCTTGCTAATGTCTAACTCCATAGCTCTACCAATCCAATTTTTCTCTAAGTCAACAAGCACTTAATGATTCTACTACAATATGAATAAACCTGACAGTGTAACTCTTGCTGACTTCAAGTCTTTGCCACCCTCCTTCCCCCAAAGACACCCTCCTCTCTCTTCCTTCTTCCTCTCTGTAAATATGTCTGGAGAAGAACATAAAAAGGGCAGAGTGAGTGAATTAGAAGGTCAGCGGCGGGCCTCTGGGAGAGCCATGTTTCTTTTGTCAGGGCCCCAGAGGGAGGGAGCAAAGGAGGGAAGCAAGGAGGGAGGGATTGTGAGGAAGGGGAAAGGAGGAATCGAGCAGGGCTCTTTTTTTTCTCCTTTGGCTTGCCAGAGAAATCATGAGGGCAGAGAGCTTCGGCCATCCCACCTCGGCCTTTCTACCTCTACTGCTCTGACAGAGGGGGTCCATTCACTGGAGCGCTGGCCGCCGCTGCCATGTCATCCTCACCAGGAAGGAAAACAGGGGAGGAGGAAGAGGAGGAGGAGGGGTAGCGTGTACTCCTTACTGAGGGAGGGAAGGAGTAAGGGAGGGAGCATAGGGGCGCCTGTTAAGACACCAGTTCTTAGGTTTCACAGTCTGAACTGGGTCTAAAATGTGTCTTTACTTAATGCACACGGGGAGGATTTTAATGTCCATCTGGGGGTCTGGAGGAGGAGGAAGAGAGGAGAGGTTGATTTTAGGTTCCTCTGTTCTGTTTAGCACTGCTCCAATCTCTTCTCCCATCTAAGGACACACACATACACACACACACACACACACACAGGCAGGCAGGCAGGCTAACCCCTCCATCCCCCTACCACCAAACAAAGAAGGGGGGGGGGGGAATGGGCAGTGAACACCAACTGACATAAAACAGGCTTTAAAGGCCCAGTAATGAGAACCATCTGAGGCAAAGGAAAGCAGAGACCAGCACCGAGCAATCCCAGGCAGTGGAGAGCAAACTTTAGCTCTTGCGGACACCATCTTATTCTGTAGCCTGCGGACAGGGTGCTGGGTAAGGAAGGCAACGCTGCCAAAGGGGATTATGGGAAAAAAGCTGAGGAAGCCCGAAACACGTCCTGCATGAGCGATGGAAGAAAGAAAGGCGCCTGTGTCTCGCTCTTATCCACACACAGAGCCCAGTGGAGAGTTAACTGTCTACAAAGACGTCCCCTGTACGCACAAACACACCCAAACAAACACTCGCATGTCAGTTGAAGCTGCTTTTTCTCTCCACAATGCCGCACGCACAGAGCATATTCTTCTCCAAACAACGGCCGAGCGTGTTTGTCTTCCATTACAACATGACACAGAGGGGGATGAGAGGGAATCGGAGAGGAAGAGGAGAAGAGAGGGACGTTGTTCAAAGAGCCAGGAGGGAGGAATTTATGTGGATGTGGGAGAAATACACCACCCTCCTTCACTGGCTTTTTTTATTACAGAGGGGAAGCAGGGGCCCCCACAATCACTGCCTCATCACAAGCATGGAGGGGAGATGGGTGTGTGTGTGTTAGGAGGAATGCACAGGACAAGGAAAAGAAAACAAAAGAGGAAAATAAAAAAAGGGGACAAACAGAAGAAAATGGGTTGTTTACATAGAAAATCTATTAGTAAGAGTATTTACCTGAAAGCCCCACAGGGGCCGAGTATGTCGTTCCCCCAGTATCACTGGATGAAGGTCCAGAGTCTGGAGAATCTAATGGAGAGAGAGAGAGAGACTTTGAATTAGTACTGTGTGTCTGTGTGTGTGTGTGTGTGTTCCTGTGTGTGTTTGTGCGTTTGTGTGTGTGTGTGAAGAGAGACAGCAAAGCAGCAGCTGTGAGGCCGTCAATCACTCCAGTGAAATCAATGCCTAATGAAGACGCTGACGACGAAGCTCACACTCACACACACACACACACACACACACACACACACACACACACACACACACACACACACAGACGACTTACAGCGGGGAGTTTCTTACACCCCTGATAATCCCCCATAATCCACTGCTTCAGGAGAAACGTTAGCCCTGCATCTCTGCATAGACGAGCTGCTGATCTGGAAAGAGCTGTATTCTCTTTGCTAATGACTGAGGCGAGAGTTTGGGCTGGAGACTGATCCCCGCTCAATAACCAAACACAGATCAAATACTAGAGCCCAGTGAGCGCAACACTTTGTCTTCTGGGTCTCCTTCTCTAATGGCCATTCAAATTGGCTCTATGGGGACAGAGAAACAGCTGAAAAAAATCTGAGTAAATTTGATGCCTATGAGCTAAATCCGAAACCTGAGCCTCCATACCAACAGCAAAGGTGTATCAGAAATGTTAGCGCCTAAAAATAAGTTCAATGTATGTGTGAGTGTGTGCGCGGCTGCCTTGGAATTCAAAATTTCAGCAGGAGACACTCCATGCGAGCAAAAACAATGAGGCACACAGAGCTTTGAAAAGGCCTTGAAAGCAGTTCACCATAGATTTTCTCAGCAGGCAAACAAGAGAGAAAAACTAGTCATTCTCTCTCGCCCTCTCTTTGCATTTGAATACTTAACTCCCACTAAGACTTGTAATGTCGACTAGTTTCAACATGACACCTGAATGGGGCTTTAACAAAACCGAGCGGAGCAGCACACCGCTGGGAGAAGGCTAGCTCTGCTGCAGAGCTGCTGCTGCTGGTAGCTTGGAATTCACTAATGATACATTCCTTTTGCTGCACGTCAACGCTCCTCTACACCTACCATCCATTGAACCACAGAGAGCGGTGGTGGTCACCTCCACTCTAACTGGATTATGACTCTAAAGTGCAGTTTGTCTGATGGTTATATTGTAACGGAACATACACATAACTGTTGCGTTCAACTTGATCGCACAGCAGTCACTAAAAAATGCCAACTTAAGAAAAGACGATTCTCTTCGCCATACAGCGTGTGGGGGTTCAGAAAGCATTTCATCCACATATACTGAGGAGGAGGAGGAGGAGGAGGATGGTGGTTCTGTTGAATACTTCCTCTCTTCAGCAAACAGATCGTCTCATTGGCCGCCTGTTTGACCGAGCATAGCTGCAGGAGCAACGAAGTAATTAAGAAACAGCGACCAGAGCGGTTTCACTGCGAGCCCTGCTCCCCGCCACCCTGTCCCGTCCGGACGCGGCCCGTGCTGCTGCGGTCACAGTAATGAGATGCACGGGCATAGCCCAGCCTGCCTTGCTTTCATTGGTTGCCAGCAGCCTTGCCCTGGTCTCCCGGGCAACAGTTCACAGCTGACCACAGGGCTGAGGGGGCATCAGAGAGAAACAGTGTGTGATTTATATTCCCCAGAGCTGGAACAAGGTAGCGTTTTACGTCTGGGCTGCTTTCATATTGACCGCTGCTGCTGGAGCGGACAGGCACCCTGACACATATAACCCCACTTCCTGTTCACTGGAGTCATAAAACTATCATCATAAAATATGTCGCTCTTCCGCTTCATGCAGATTTTTACAGCGTTTAATTGCCTTCTGAAAGTTAACTATGCAGATTTTCTGAATGTCATGATGATTTAACACAGCCTTATACAAAGCAAGGGCTAAGAATGGTATAGAAAATTGGAATAGCCTGCAGTAATGGGAAGGAGTTGATGACTGACAGTTCCCCGAGGCAGTGGGGAAAAACCCCTGTCTTTCTGCATGATAAGCTCATCTGTCCTCTGTGCATATGTGTGTGTGTGTGTGTGTGTGTGTGTGTGTGTGTGTGTGTGTGTGTGTGTGTGTGTGTGTGTGTGTGTGTGTGTGTGCACCCTCCAGCCTGCTCCATTGTCCTGTTAATATATGTTGTCTTTCACCCCCCCTTGCCAAGCCAGGCAGACAGACAGCCAGGCAGACAGACAGGCAGACAGGCAGGCAGGCAGACAGACAGCCAGGCAGACAGACAGACAGACTCTTTGATTAACCACAACTGCAGCTGCACTGTCTGAATGCAACCAAACAAGGAAACAGTCTGACAGGTGAGCTCGAGACTGCTGCGCTGTTTCACTCAAATCATGAAAAATATGATTTTAAACAAATTGTATCCATATTGAAAAAGAATAAAACCTCTATTTAGGGACAGGCAAGCAACCTTCTGATATTTTCCCTTTCTTGTTCTGTTCTCGTTGGCAACGTTTAATTCTCACACGGTCACGCCAATGTAAGTTTTTGGGTTTTTTTTTTTTTTTCTTCCAGGTTGCTCTGAAAAGGGAAACGGGGTGGTAACATGAATTGAATAATCATTTCCGCTGTCTGCATCCAGCTTGCATTTCCTATTTACCTTCTTGTTTCCTTTCATCACAGGAAAGTCTCCAAATGAACTCGCTGGCTCTGCCCTGAGACGGACGTCAGCAGATCATGTGGGGGTTGGGTCGAGTATAAAGAAGATTTCCCCCAGCATTTTTTGGACTGATGTTTGCTTGTATTTAAGTTTTTAGTTTTGGAAATGCTTTTCAGGTAAAATAATATCGCCAAAGCATGGTACATAAAGATGACAAAGACAGATGGGAGGGGGGCTTTGATGAACCACAGCTGCAGCTGCAATGACTTCCTATTGTTTCCACTCACTGAAAGCCACTTTCTCCTTCTCCTAACTAGGTGGCTGGTGGGCCGACTGGTCATTGTTTAACTCTGAGCTTTTCCTGCACTGACAGACTGCCAGACATGGGGTAAATGAGCAACGAAGGGAGGGCGACAGATTCTGCAAATTAAAAACTGAGGCCTTGACAGTCCCACAGTCGGTCTAAGCATTTATATCATGAAGAGAAGCTGTTGCACAGAGTAAAAAGGATCTCATCTCCTCCTCTTCCTCCCCAGTCTAGTTATAGCTTGAAATTTAAAACACTTCAAAACCGACTTAATAGGCGATGACATAACCTGATGCCACTTTCCGGCACCAGGGAATAGGATGACAACCACAGCAGCATGTGGAGTCTGGCACAGGTGGAGGGAGAAAACAATTAACCAAAACCAAAGCTTGTTAAGAAAAAGAGAAAAATAAAAACAATTGGGAGATCATTTGCAAATTTTCTCCCCTTGTCCTAAAACAAACACATCCAAACAGAGATATAGGACTGTGACACACACACACACACAAGCCCTCAACCTTAATCATTTGATTAATTCAGCTGATAAAGGCTGGCTGGCTCCAGAGACGCCGCTGTCTGTCTGTTTCTCTCTCTGTGATTCACAATAGATAGATGGACACACAAACAAACACACATAGAACTCCCTCTCAGGCGCACACACACGTGCGCACGCACACACACACACACACACACACACACACACAATGTGCCCCTGGTGATGTGCCAGTCAGTCTATAGCTGGTATCTCAACTTTGTGCTGCTTTGCCCTGGCTGCCAGCCATGCTAGAACTGCCCAGCCAGCCAGGCGTGCCACTCCACTGCTATCATAAATCACAACATAACATGGAGCCATTTCCTACACACACACACAGACACACACAAATGCACTGCAGGGGGAGTGTGTAAGACTATATGCAATATAATTTCAGACATATCAGACAACACATAAGCATTTGTGAATACACAACATGGTATTTCAGATGTGTAAAAAAAAATGGTTCAGACAAATATCAATGTGTGTACTTGTATATGTAGACTGTGCTCACCTGGTGGTTTAAGATAGTCCATGGGATAGCGCGAATATGGAGGAGGAGGAGACTCTGCATATGGGAAAAAAAGGAGAAGCAGAGCATAAGAAAAAAAAAAACAAGCGAGAGATCTAAACTCTAAGATAAGAGTTGTCATTCTTCAGGGAAAAGGGGTTTGTTTCTGTCAGCTCAGCCTGGAGAGCAGGCCGGCCGGGCGGCTATTGCCTTTCATTGGCAGGCAGATAAACAGGGGGCCGCCTGGCGCCAGGAGGGCCACTATCAGCGTCTAGGACAAACTGAGATACGGGCCTCTTTTGGCCCGGGACGCCAAGCAAGCACACACACACACACACAAGCACACACACAAGCCCTGGAAACTTCAGCGTGGAAAGACTGTAAAGCCCTGGCTGAGTCGCTTTGCACTTTGGAAATGCCAATTGTGAAATGCTGAAATGCCAGAAAGGCTGTTTGTTTGAAAAGCGGGGCTTTGATGAAGTTGAAAATATCCTCATTTAAGTTGGAACAAACAACTCCTAAGTGCTTTGGCACCTTTTAAAGTGCCAAACAAAAAAACATGCTATGGTTGGGTCGCTGCCTAACTAACCGATCTCTACTAAGAAATCAACACATGTAACATTTAAAAACACAAAAAATTAAATTGGAGGTAATTCTGGGGGGGGGGGGGGGGTGATCTGTGATGTGACTAGTTTGATGTGACATGCCAAATTCAAATGTAATGACACCTAACCCTAACCCTGCAGTGCCGAAAAGATGAAGAGGACCACTTGGCACGCTTTCCACTTCGGTCAAGTTTGACCTTATGGAAACTCAAGACAACTGTGCCAAGAGAGGTGATGTCATTTGAATTAGGCTAATTAGTCCTTTAAGAGCCAATTCTTTGACATAATGTCACGGTGTCTGAATTTGTGCTTGATTCAAAATTAGGCCCGACCACCAGAGAATTAAACGCAATTTCAGAACTTTTGTTGTGAGGATGAGGTTATTAAAATAATCCAGCTCACCGAGTTCACAAAGCCTGCTCATGTGGTGCGGGTTGCAGCAAACGAGCTCTGGGTTGATTTTCCCGTAGGATTCACAGCAAGACAGCCTCTTCAGCTCCGAGGAATGCCTGAGGTCCGGCCACCTGAACACTTTGTAGAGCAGCATGGGGAGAGAGTAAGACTGTTGACCCACTTTGGCGTCCACTTTGCTGGGCAGGAGCAAGCAGGGGCTTCGGGCACCCCCCTTGGACTCCACCGCCTGCAAAAGCACCTCTAATTGTTTCTCTTTGATCTTTTTCAGTATCGAGTGGGTCAACGCCTTCAATTCAGCCTCCGACCCGGCGTTGGACTTGGCCACCTTTGTCGTTTTGCCCATGCAGCAGCCCCCGGAGCCATGCGTCCCTCCTCTATCCGCCTCCCCGTCGCCCTCCACGGGCGCACGGCTCCTCCAGAGTCGCCGGACGAGCCCCGATCGTTTGGTCCTAAACATGCGGGACGAAAAGAGGGTTCCCCGGCTAAAAAACGAGCATGGTGTCCGCAAATCATGAAGATTCCGGGATCCGAGTCCAGGCAATGACAAGCAGCCTGAGAAAATACGGTGGAAAAACTGGGAGCTGGATGAGCAGAGGAAATCTGTAGCATACGCCAGTCTCTGTTGCCTTCTCCTGCAGACTAGATCACCGAAAAGCAGTCGAGGTTGACGGGACAGTCAGCTTTTCCTCTGGGGATAAGTAACCATCACCCCCGGGTGTTTAAGACTAGGCTATAAAACTGAATCTAGCAGCCTGTACACCTCTACAGGGGAAATGTGCTACAACAGAGAAGCATGTAGCCTCAATGTGTTACAATTATTCACTAGGTGATGTGCAGCCTGGCGCACATCTGAGCTGACCCCTTTAAAACACGCTCCGTGTCGATTTCTCAGCACATAAACACTGTCAAAACATCTTTTTGAGTGCGCATTAGCTGTGGTGGGAATAAAACAAACTGGGGCCTAATTAAGCCTAAACGCGATCAGAATCATCCCATGAAAACCGAAGCTCGCCACTGTGTCTTCAAGAGCATTAATCCACAAAATCCTTGATCCGACTGCACGGAGACGGGCTCTCTCCACCAGGCTTGCGGAGCTTTGCTTTTTTTTTATTTATTTATTTATTTTTTTATCCGTTATCGTCTAAATATGCCACTCGGTCTGCAGAGGATGTGGTCTGCTGGCAGGAATGAGTCTCGATCCAAAGGAGCCAGGGATCAAATCCAGGACTTAGAATCTCTAACCCGAGTTGCGTTGCGTTTGAAAAGCCACAGAGAAATGCGAGAGAGACCCTCGGGTTACACGTCCACGCACCGTAACCTATTTCAGTGGCCGAATTCCCCTCAAAATTAAAAAAAAAACAAAAAAAACAAAACAAAAATAATAATAATCCAACCTCGTATCGTCGCACGAAGTTTCCGCGTCTGAGCGTGGAGGAAAGCGAGCCGACGACTGGTTCGGAGGGGGGGCGGCAGGCTCTCTGTCTGTGAGTGAGGCGGATGGTTTGGGTGCCCTTGCTCCGTCTCTGGTCTCCAGTGCGCATTGACGCGCCCGGTCACGTGTGTGTCTAGACACCCTGTCGCTTAAAAGAAATGTGATTGTGTTGCGCAAACAACAGAGCAAGTAGAGCCCACGGCGCACACACACACACACACAGAGGCACACACACACACACATATACACACACACACACACACACACACAAAGAAGCAGAAAAGTTCAAATTTTCCCCGAAAAAGTTGACAAAGTGTAAAGTTGAGAATGAGAGCAGAAGGGGGGGGGGGCTTGTGAAACTGTAGCAATTATGCCAAAAGATACAAACGATGAAATCGATGAAAGTCATTTAAATGTTAAACTTCTGTTCAATAAATGGTACATTTGAGGAAATTTTTTAGTTTAGGCCTTTTCCGCTCACAGGCCTTATTCGATGGTCTTTGATGGCACGGGAATCAAGAAAAAGGGCAAAAGCCCAAATGTTTGCAAATTCTGTAAATATTATAAGCTGAGAACATCCAATCCCTCAGTTCCCTGATGTGTTTGATGAGTGTTTTAACAGCACTCTGTTTATGTTAAGCACACATGTCTGGTAGAGGTGTGTGTCGTGGAGCTGGGGATCAGTCAAACGGATGTAGTGTTTTCCATGTTCTGCTCAAAATTAAACATTTTTCCCGTTGCCATGTCAATCATTCAGTGTAGTTTTGCTTGCTTTAACCTGTATGGCATGTTTACCCTATGTTAAGCCTTTCAGGCAGACCCTATTCACACCCCTTCTAACCAAATAGCCATTAAGGTTTTGACTGTACTTGGATAAGGTTGAGGTTACAGGACCAGACCAGAGCCCAGATGCAGCTGCTGCGTTTGAATTGAATTGAAATTGTACCTGCGAGACTGAACTTAGGGAGAAGAACACACAAGCCTCTGACCGTCCGAAACACAGATGGGAGCGCGCTGCTGCCGCCCTCTGGACGCTTAGCTTTCAGGTGGGGGGCGCGCACACACACACACACGTTTTCTTTGAGTTTGTCTGCCTTAACTATCAACACAGCAGTTTCCACCCATCTTTATTTATCCAGTAGGAACTTTCCAGTAGCCGAGGATCAATTTCCTTTCGTGCCTGACAGTAGCTCTGTAACAGCATGTGCCCACTTTATTATTGTTTTTGCTCAAGCGTTGGATTTGAGCTACTGACAGGATCATTTGCAGTTTAAGAGCTGAAGGCATTAAACATTTAAGTGAGGCAGCCTTGTCTGCTATTTCTTTTTTTTTTTTACAGTTGTACAATGGCCCAAAACTATAATAAAAAAGGGACAATGAAAATGTTTTGACTACATTGGCCTCGCTGTTGTCAGATTCAATTTATTAGCAGTGATGTATACTGAGTTGCAAGAACCAAACCAGAACCGTGGCCTATAAAAGACACCAAACTGTGCTGGAATAATACAATTTTGAGCAACAGAAGCGTGTGTGGCTGCAGCCTCTCAGACCTCAGACATCCCCGGCGTCCTGCAGCCAGGCTGTGCTGCATTAGCATGAATGCGGGGTAGATAAACATTTCTCTGTAATATGTATGTGCGTGTCTCCTCATTGTCTCCCCAGACGCACAGTATCCAGGGGAGGAGGTGCAGGCAGCAGTATGTTAATGTGCCGGTGAGCCAGTGTTGCTGCAGGGCAAGGGGGGGGGGGGGGGGTGCGGGGGTCGGAGGACGGAGGGGTGTGTGTGTTGATGGAGGTAGTCAATAGCTCATCCCCGCATTGTCCCAGGATCCCCCACTGGCGCCGAGCAAGAGCGCAACGCAAGAACCCAAACGGTGCAGGGGACTGCGCCGCTTTTAAGGTAGTCTGGAAGCAATCAGTCAGGGGGAAAGGTCTGTCAGAGGGATCGTTGAAGTGACTGCAGACGCTCATTGTCCCCTCCCCTCCCCTCCCCTCTCTCTCTCTATGTCTCCCTGCCCTTCCTTTTGTGTGTGTGACAACTCTCCAGGCTCCAGGAAGTAGCCAAATTAATCTAACCGTTTTCCATTTCAGTCCGGCGAGAAGAGTGCCTGCATTTTAGCCTGCAAAACCGTGCAAACTTAGGATTTTATTCAACATTTTGCAACATCATGTTTGAGCCACTAATTTCAAACCCAACCTCACAATAAGTAAAAAAATAACACGATATTGAATTGTGCAATCAGCTGCATGGGGCAACAATATAGTCTGGTGTTATAGGTGAATCCTAGGGACTCTGTCTGTGAATCCTGGTGGTCTGTAAAACAGCAAAGTACTCTACATGGTTAATAATGCGTTCTTTCAACCCACCTCTTGAAAGCTACAACACTCTGTACCCAGCAAGGAACACTTAAATTTGTACATCTTGTGTAATTACATACCCCAGTTTAAACTGCAATCTCTTGGAACATCTATATTCACCAATGTAGCTACGCATCAATAAAACACTGATAGAGGGAAGTGTTTTCCTCTGCATATGGTAGGACAAATAAATAAAAAAAAAAGACTCTCCCCCACTTGCCAAACAAGTCAGACGACCCTACCTTCATCCAAAAGAAAAAATAAAATAGTGTCCCCCTTTTCTGACCCCCTCTGACTAATAATTTTTGTGTTTGGGTTTTGTGAGGATTTTGTCATACACTTTATATCAAGGTATTGCTCTTGTTAATATATCCAGATGTAGGACATTGTGGACAATGTGCTTGCTGTCTTGGCTTAATTGGCTTCTTATATCATTTTTACATCAATGTAATGAAGTAGATTTGTCAGGTACTTTTTTTGTTTGCACTTTCACAAATATTGTCATTCCTATCTGGATATTTGATCCTTTTACTGTTTCTCAATTGATCTTTCCTGGAAATGTCCTATATCGCGATTTATATCAAACTTACGTACTTTATACCATGATATAACTGATCTGTACACTCACTCCTGATGTATATCTACAACCATATATACTTTTTAATTCATTTATTTTCATAGACTTCAAAATGTGGCCCTTCCTCGCACTAGTATGTGCTTACATTGTGTGTTACCAGGACTTTCTTTCCTCACATTTTTTTCCCATTAAAAATAAATAATCCCACAAGGTTTAATATACTTAAGTTCTATAAAACTGAGTGAGGAATCCTGGCTTTAGAGTGTCATGTGGTCCATGCAGCTGATTCAAAGGAGGGCATACAATGGGGTAAAACAGCATTATAGATAAAGACAGATAATTAATATTCTAGATAGCAGTCCTGGCCTTTACTATAATTTATTGACTCAGTGACTGCTTCCAGACAAGGGGCCATGCATATGCAATTAAAGAGGCTTATTCTATTTGAACCACAGTGCTCAGAACAGGGTGAAGATGGCACACGGGGAGCTCGTCATTGCTAAGATAAGAACAATAAAAATAAGACAACTTTAATTATAAAGATAGAGGAGGCTTTTTCACCACTTGCACATTTGATAGCTTGTCAGGAAAGAGCAAAAACACCCACAGTGGTAAATGTCACTGCATAATTAAAAAAATAAAAATTCCTTGGGGGGAAAGCGAGAAGCCTTACAATATTGGCTGTAGATTTACCTGTCTTACATTTGTTTTAGCCAGCTGGCCTTTCAGTGAATTGTGGTTAGAGGTCAAAGGTTACCAGACACTTTTTCTTCCATTTTATGAAAGGAAATTGATTAGTTTTATTCCCAAATCAGAATATATAGTCAAGATTTCTCTCAATAGTTTCCCCTGAAAAGGAAAATAAGTATAATACAATCTGACCTGACAGCAAAGAGCTGCCACTGACAGCTAGAGATGAAGCCCATGAAGGTTCACAAAGTTAAACAATAAAGGAGGACAGAAAAGCTACAGAAAAGCAGTAGGGCTGACAATTACTTTCAACAGCAATTAATTGTGTGGTCCATAAAATCTCAGACAAAAGTAAAAAAAAAAAAAAAAAAAAACACTTCAAAACTCAAAAATACCCAGTTTATTATCACATAAGACAATAAAAGCAACAAATACTCCCAAGTGAGAAGACGGAACTAAGGAATATTTGTTACTTTTCTGTCCATTGACCAGTTACCATTCAAATAACTGTTCCAGCTTTAAAAATGCAATAAAATTGTAGCAAAATGAAATATATAGTAATATCCCCACACTATAAAAACTGGATGGATGTAAAACACATTTCTATTTAAAAGCAGAGCCACATGTTGTGGGAGCTCAGTGATTTCATGACATGCTAAATTTAAAATGTACACTTGCTGAGCAGCTAATACCAGTTATTAATTATTAATGAAGAAAGATCAAAACACACCATCAAAAAGCAATTATAAGAAGGTGCTGGATGCAAATAAACCCCAAACATACAGATAAATAAGCCTACAGAAGCCTAGTTTCAAAGTGTTATTTAAATGCTGACAGACTTAAAAACATGTACAGTCACAATCTTTCACAGTTAGATGTGTCAGAGAAATGCACAATATAGACAAATTGAATAATAAAACTATTCCAACATGAGTAATCGTGTGTTATCTGTAAATGTACTCTTACCTTCCAGCATGACCAGAAACATGGGGCAAATTAACAACATACTGTCATATGAAATCAAAGGAAGGAATGCAAAGGTCTGTGTCCTAAGGCAGTGCCCTCCCAAAGGGTTGCAAAAATAGATCTGAGATGATTAATAATGTAAAAGAAAAAAATGTTTCAGCTATGCAAATTTACTTTTCCCCAGTCTCCCTTTCTTCATTGTGAAGAAACCCTCTGCAGGCCTGGAAAAACTTTTCAAATGAGACAACATGAGAGGGCAACACCACTCTCGCTGAACTGTTCGCAACTCATAGCCTGTGACAAGGGCTCAGAAAGGGGCACTGCAAGGCACTCATTCATCTTCTTACAAATGTAAAATTAATTTCATAAGAAATAAAATGCACCCTTGCTCAGTTCAGTACATGCAGTCTTTAGCTGTATGACCAGTAGCTTGTACCTTATATTGCAACATTAGCAGTAACAGTTGTTACTTACTTGCTCAGAAGAAATGTTGCAAGTTTAGCATCAAACTTCATTAATTTACCCACCAAGAGGAAAATAATGCAAAAATAATGCAAATTGTAACTCTTGTCTCTATCACTTCCTCTACCAAAGGTAGCATGCTAACCAGCTAGCGTCTTGTCACTTTCCAATAGCACCTAACTGTAGCCTCCAATCTCCCCTGGAGACATAGTGCTGATCACAGGGCGTATTATAACTTCTTGTATTAAATAGACAACAATGGCCAAAGCTCTTGTCAAGCGACAATCACCACTATCCACTCCTGGTAAGACACCCACCACGTTAGACGGCAGAGAAAACTTACAAACAGCCCTTTTAAAGTTACTCATAAGCATTTTTAATCACAAAGTAAAACAAGAAATAAACACCGTACCTCAGATCTGTTTGTTGTTTCCTTTTAAAGAGCTTCATACACTACAGGTGAGATGATTTAATCCAACAGCAATTTGTATTATTTCTGATTCTTTTCACCAGTTCAGCATTTTTATAACAATTCACTATGATTCATATCCATAATTCAAAAATGTTTTACAGTGCATTACAACAAATAACTGAATAAATCAATAAATGTAAAAACATATAAACCTTACAGGGGCCAGTTCAAAACTTCAGATCAACCAACAACTGCTCATAATGTAGTTCTGTTATGCGAGAAATGGAAACTGGAACAGAGACATGTATCCAGCCTGCACACAGCAGCCAGTCAATTAAAAGAAACACCTTAATACAATGTTAGTTATTTTCAATCTATCCAAAATTTTCAAATGGATTAACGGTTTATTTATACCCCAATATACCCCCATCATTCTTTCAAATACTTGTTAAAAATTAATATGCAGCCAATCATCACAACTAATTATAGAATGCTGGGAAGTGGCTGGTTGAGACAGTCATGAAAATATCGAAATTTTAATTCATGTCTTCCTCTCTGTAAGATAATGTCTTTACCCGGCCTCCATATTATAAGTGTATGTTTTCTCTTATTTAAGGGGTTTTGCTAAAAAAAAAAAAAAAGATCGATAAAACTTTCCCCAGTGGGGGACACTGTATAGAGAAGATCACTTTACATTCACATTCCTTTAGTTTGGTTTTGTTCAGGGATTCAATTTGTGACATTTTATCAAAGTAGCTGGAGGACTCAGTGACCCATTTCCCTTTATAGGCCATTAGAGTGAAACAATTTTGAAGGTCTGCCGACGTGTAATTGGTCTGCATACAAGAGAGTTGAGGCCAATAGCGAGTCACTAGCCTCCAATCTGCCCTGGAGATGTAGAGCTGCTCAGGGGGCATATTATAACTTCTTGTCTTGTAAACACAACGGTGGCTGGAGCTCTGGTGAAGTGAGAGTCACCACCACCCACAACCACAAGAAGCCATGCTTTGGCGGCAAAGAAAACTTACAAATAGCCCCTTTAAGCACTGCGAATAATATAATCATTTGGCATGACGACACATTTTCAGTTATGGTATGGAACTGTTAGGCAGTGCCATGGCTAAATGTTAGCATTTAGCTGCTGAATGCTAATATGCTCACAATAACAACGTGAATATACTGATGTTTAGGTGTAGCAGGTATGTTTACTATGTTCACCATCTTAGTTTGTTAGCATGCTAACATTTGCTATGTAGCACTAAACAGCTGGAGTTGATGGTAAAATCATTAGCTTTGAAAGTATTTGATCATAAACAAATAATTGGACGAATTAAAAAGATGAAAAGTCAGAGAGTCATCAAAGTGGCAATTCATCCTGATGGAGAAATTCCCTTCAAAACCACATATGTTAACCACATGCAGTGCTGGAGGAAGTCAAGGGATCATCAGTTTTATTAGGACACTGTCTGGGAAACATCAACATTTTCTGCCAATGCACTGAGTACATGTTGAGATGCTTCACAAGATATGTGAAAACCAAGTTGGCTTGTTAGTGGCGCTATATCTAAATCAGGGGATCACCAATAATTTACTCCCTAAGCATTAAGGATGTTTGAACCAAATTTAATGGCAATTCATCCAATTTTCACTAAAAGCCAAGAATTGTATTCTGCTGGTGGCATTAGAGAAAAAGTCAGGGGATCATGAAAGTCAAAATGTAATCCATCCAACAGTTGTTGAGACATTTGTAGTTTATACTGAAACCAACATTTTTTCTGTTTCTATATTTCTTGTTATGCAGACAACTCCATGTACAAAGATCAATGACTGATGACCTAGAAATAATATGAGCAAACTAAAAAGTATTTCCTAAGGTGAGTTGGCCAGAGATTGTTCACTTCCAGTGACCTGTGACTACTTAACATGGGTTACCCGGTATCTTGCAGACATCAAGATCATGATGCGGTCTGTCTGGCTCTTCTTTTATACCTGTCTTTGTGAAATTTAGTTCTATTTTAACATTGATGGTCCAGCCCATTGAAAGACTGTTTTCGTTCCACTGGAGAAGGAATGACAGTGACACTGAGCGTCATCTGTTTTGTCTGACAGTTTATTTTTATATTTATATCTAACTCTCAGAGCTGTTTTCATGCTGCGAGCGAGCTTCCCCCTTGCTGTGACCTCATCCTAAAACCACTGAGCCTAACGACCTTCCATCGTTACCGTAGTGATCTGTCATATTAATGAGTTCAGTGTCACTAGGGGCAACCAGTACTTAGTATGGAGCCACTTCAGCAAACTGGTCTCCAGTGCCCTACTTTCTACGACACTCAATAGACACTGATCTGGGTGTGACCTCTGCCTCTGGAGCCACGCTGCAATGTAATCTCACCGAGACCTTGAGGAAAACGTACCAGCCTCTAAAAAAAAAAAAAACAAAAAAACTACCCATCCCAGAATCCCCTTCTCCATCCATCTTCCTGCTGTCACCTGAAACGGGAGCCCATGGTAAGGTGACCCCGCACCATGAAGGAACAAGGAGGGCCATGTCACTTTGTGAAAACCTCCGCTCAACCATCTGGCACTGCTATAATAGAGCAGCAAGCAGGTGAGAGTCAGTGCAGAGACAGAGCGCCTCAGTATCCTCGAGCGTGAAGACTCACAGTAACCTACCAACGACCTCATGTTGAAAATGGGCCATTCTCTACATCAAATTGCATCCATTATATTGTCCTTGAGAATAAGAGAATTTCAGGCATGAAAATCAATACAATAGAGACGAAAGGCATGAAATTCTCTGGGGAAGTGGGAGCTCCAGCGACACAGTGGGTGCCATTGTGCTGTAAACCCCCCCCACCCCCCCAACTCAATCCCTCCAAAGTGGTTTCATGCCTCTGTTTCTGCTGCCTCTGCAGCTATGACCACAACAGGCAACAATAAGACATGAGAGACATTCAGTGCTAAAGTTTATTAATATTCTGTGATGCAGATATCAACAGTTGGGTTTTTTAGGCTGATTTTTTATTCTGTATTGTTTGCTGAGCAGAGGTACAGATGCACTGTTGAACGCTCAGCTACAAACTGTTGTAGTTACTGTCTCAATAACCTGAACAGATCTGTCTCTGCCAACAGGAATCAATTTCAAATGATCAACTTAACCTAACTTAAATAAAATAAAGAGCGAGTTTCGGGTTTGCAAAATAAATCTGACTGGTCTTGAGATGATTATGGAGGTACAACAGAAGAAAATACATACTATAACGTTGTAGACATTTCTTCCCTTTTTATCGTAAAATAGTGAGTAGTTCCACTTCTTCAGGCCTCTAAACACTCACAACACACACAAAAAGATATTCATTTGCTTTAAAGGAATACTTCAGCACTTTGGGAAATGTTGTTGCTGAGACGTGAAGATTCATACCACTCTCTAAATATGAAGCTAAAGCTAGCAGCCATATAGCTTCGTTTAACATAAACACTGGGAACAGGGGGAAACAGTAAAACATAATCCACTTACCAGCAGCTCAAAAAAAAAAGTAAAAACTGTGTTGTTTTATGTTGTTTCAGTTTATATAAGGATGGATGAATTTAACAAGTGAGATATAAAGTGTAAATCGCTGAGCTTTCGAGATGCTGGTTGGCAGAATTTTTTTTTTTTTTTTGCAACAAGCTAGGCTAGATGTTTTTCTTTACACTAACCTGAGCTACATTCTGCCTGAAAGGTAGTTTTCACTTTGCTTAATAACCATGTGACACTTTGTTTGCTTTGATTTATTATTTTTATTTAAACTCCTATGTTCAAAGTAATATTTGCCACAAAATGACAGCTGTTGTCATATTATATGTAATTATATAAAGCCAGTTTCCCACCTGGGAAGAATCAAAGTATAGTACCACTGTTTCTCTTTCATAGTAGTAGGCATTTCAGTACTACTAAAGTTTACATTTTGAGGGGCCGGATATATATATAAAAAACAAAACAAAAAAAACAAAACAAAAACAATATACATGAAAATAAATAATTTCATACGAAGTCTCTAGTTAAACATGCAAATAAAGTGACAACTGTAATTATGCACAATAGGACAGGGTTTAATGACTTGCCCCAGTTTGAGCACTTGCCTTAGGTCACCGTCAGGAAAAAAAATGAAAACGACAAAGACAGGGTAAAGTCAGATAAATGGCCTGGAAGCAACAATGAAATTACATGAATCAGAGTGATGTGGATTGCTAATATTATCCTGGGACTGAAGTTAAGCATTAATTAAACTGTAATGCAATGCAGGGGTATTGGAGGTGGCCACAGTGGTGGGCTCAAATCTGAAAATCTTGCATGTTACAATTCAACATAAGACTTTCTATTGGACCTCAGTTCTCTTTCTCTGACATGTTTTGAACTGAGTTGCACAAACATAAACCTTTTATACAAACCCATTGTATTCTGAGAACTGCGCATGGTCAAAATAAAACACTAATTCACAAGATAATCATACTTAAAATTCTGTGTTTGAGAAGATATTTAATAAAATGTGCACTGTGTCTTCTAAGACACGTTGCCTGTCTTGAATATTAAGTCCATACTACTTCTTAGCATTCAGTGCAGCGGTACATGAACGTTCACCAGAGCAGTGTAACTTTGGTGCATATGTTTTAATTGACCTTTCCTTTGCAAGCAAGAAAAAAATAAAAAGTAGATTACCCATCGCCAGGGTCCCGAGCTCCTCACAACAACGGAAGGTTTTACAGAAGAGATGTGACTCGGCATGTGCTGTGGCACCGGGTGAAGCTGCTCAAATGTTAAATAGATATTCACTACAGGACTGACTGTACATGAGTGGGCGCTACTATTTGAACTGTTAACCAGTGCAGACGAAGCTTCACAGTGTAGAAGCAGAGGAATTATTGGGACATGAGGGAAAAAAAAGAGGTGGTGCTGCAGAAAAAGAAAAAAAGAGAAACTTTTCTGTACAAGGTCGAGGCACTTTCAAAGCAGCGTGCACATACTTATAAAGGGTAATGCGCACATACCCATCCAAACACACACACACACACACACACGCACTGTCAGTCTTTTTTTTTTTTTCCTCTATACTGAACGGGGATGGAGACACACACAGTCTGCTGCAGCAGGTGTTTCAGCCGGAGTCCATGCTGAACAGCTCAATGCCATGCGGACTCCAGCGGAGGCCGACTCCAGAGTTAAAGACCAGGGACCAGACGTAGGGGATGAAGAAATCCTCCGGCTGGTCTTCCTCCACATACTTAAACTTGAGCTCTGGAAACTTCTGTTCACACAAAGAGAGAAAGGGAGAAAGATGCTTAGATATGGAAGGAATGAAAAAAATGTAGACCGATTCAGATGATTCAAAGACGATGATGTCACAAAGTTACACCTACATGCTGATATTTGCTATGTAACCACATTCTTTCATAGCAGAGATGTTGATGTACGTATGAGCACATTATTAATTAACCATGTCCTTTGTTTTCTTCTTTCTTTTCTTTTGTATTTCAGTTATGCACATAGCCAATCACAGCATACCCTGATATATAGTGTCGTTTTTGAAACTTAAGTGAAAGCCGTTATTATTGACGGTGCAGTTTAGCCACAAATGTCTACATGAAAGGTAAATGGCACTGTGACAGACAGAAAACAAATGACTTAACACTTTAATTCTTGATGATGCTGAATGGTGCAGTGGAAAAAGGGACTGAAGTTAATGAGGGGGCAGCGTTTTTTTCTAACTGCTAATGCTGGTCCTAAAATGGCCTACGACGCCAACACCAGTAAGAGATTGCCTCCAACCACATTTGATATTTGCAAAGTGCAGCGACCAGTGAAATGGCGCCTCTCTCAGATGGATGGAGCTGCTGCTGCACAGGTAGGTTAACTTGCTCGGGCCTCTCAGTAATCACTCTTCATCAGGTACAGTAGGTTGCTGGCAGATGTAATTCCATCTGTCTGTGAGGTAAATTTGGTTACAGCTGCCTGCAGGACAGGTATCACTCTGTGGTCCGAACACTGACCTTTTAATGGGCTGGATAATGTAAGAGTGTTGTTTTACAGAGCAGTCTGTCAGCTCTGACCTTATTGTTTAGAAGTGCTGAGGCTACATCCACACTAATATGATTTAGTTTGCCATGTTTTTACGCCTGGCCTCCACACTCCTCCAAGACTTTTGGAAATGCTACTGGCCCCATTTTAGTTTGAAAACCCTGGGGTTGTGTTTTAGTCCGGGCGGGCAGAAATAGCTTTTTTTTTGGAATCGATGACGCAGACATCCATGTTCGCTTCCTGATTGGGTCTTATCAGTTACAGTTAACCAGCAGCCATTTTGGTTATTGATTAATTGTTTTCATTTTCCAAGCACAAGTGTCAAAGATTCACTGGTTCTAACTTCTAAAATGTGACTCATGACAATGAACTCAAGACTTGAGTGTTTTCTATGTCCTCTCTGATATTGAATTAAATATCCTTCAGTTTTGGGCTGCTGGTTGGACAAAATAAACTATAAAACATGAATAGGAGGACTTGGGCTCTGGGAATCTGTGATGTAAACTTTGTGGTCCAATGAACAATTATTTGTAAAAATTGAAAAAAGATAATCAAAGAAAATCGTTGCAGTTCTAATGAATTACCATCCTGTTACATATACACAGAGGGACACACTACAAGTGACTTTGTTTTTATTGACATTTGTTTCAGCACATTTAATTTTAACTTGAAATTTTTTAAAACATAATCCCAAAATAAGCCATTTGATTTACTGATTGAATAAATGTCTTGATTGCAAGTGCAGTGTTTGACATTAGGGCTGCAACCAATGACTTTCACAATCATTTGATCTTCAGATTATTATCTTGATTAAACAAATAATTATTTTGTCAATAAAATGTCAGAACATAGTGGAAAATGCAGTGTAATTTCAGGTGGTCAAAAGTTACTTGTTTGGTTTTGTTCAGCCAACAACAAGATTTTCAATGGACAGTGAAATAAAACAGAAAAGCAGGATCCTGGCATTTTGAGCAGCCAAAATCAAAGAATCTTTGACATTTTTGCTTAAAAAGCAACTAAAACATGATTATTTTCTGGTGATCAACTAATCGATCAATGGACTAATCGGTGCAGCTCCATTTGACACAATCCTCCACTGAAATACAGGGTGCTCAAGTCTTTTCCAAACCTGCCAGAAGCAAACACAAGCCCACCAACCAGACCCTACCAGGCTTCTGCCAGCCCACCTAACAGCAGGTAGGCAGAAAAAGAAGAGCATCAATAATACAACAGTGCCTCATTATATCCTCCTGTCTACACATGCATGTATATGCACACACACAGCCAGTAATCAGTCTGCGGTGAAAGACAGACGCTGAGGGCCTTTATGTGATGGTCCGAGTCCTGTCTATTGAGTCATGGCTGGCTCTATTCACAGCCACACTATCGGTATCATAATGACACAGACAGAGGGGCTATGGGGTCACAGGCCATATGCCAGGCTACTGAGGCTAGACCACACACACCACCGCCATTGTGACAGCTAGACACAAAGCAGGAGCTGTATTATCTGCCTGGTATTTGTGTGTAGGTGACTGTCTCGTGGACAAGCTTACCAACTCATCAAATGTTCATATGACACTGATGGTGACAGTTACTCAAGCTAGGCTCACTTTTACATGTTAGCATAGGATATAATTTAGCATAGTTTTAGCATAGTCTTTCATTTTAAGACAGAAATTGATTTAGTAGCACAAAACAAAACAAAACCGAAGGCGGTTATGTCCTGCTATAATCACTGTGATATATGAAATACAACCAGTTATGCTAATTAGGTAATTACGATAATTAAAGCATTAATCAGCAAATACTCCAATGTCAACATACTTTGAAACACATGTGGTTTTAATATAACCATCTTAAAGCATTAAGGAATGAAATTTCTCCCTCATTGATGTGCAAATCTATGTAACAGTGCTCCAAAAACTAATCATCTATATGAGGAAGGTGGTGGTGTAAGCAGTATGTGCCATGTAATGTTTTTAAGTTATTGTTTTCATAAAACTGAAAGGCCGACATGAGCCACTGTGGAAATACAGTGCTGCCCATAGTGGTAGTGTTGCACGTAGTGGCAAGACATTAAAAGCACAATATTGCAGTTTATAAGCTCTTTCAAACCATGACTGAATTGTGAATATGAGGAGCACTTCATCGCGACCTCTGAACGCAGCACTTGCAGTTTACGGGAACAGATGAAACAAATCAGAGCTCTACTTTAAGGCATACAAATGGTCTTTTCTCAGTGACTGCTGCATGTATTTGAATGTTTTGTGCCTTTGTAAATACAGCTATGATTGGCCTAACATCAAATACGAATGCATAGAATTCTTCTCAACCTCTATTCAGCATTTTCTCTTACTTTCAAGTATGTTCCTTTCTCATGCCTCCCTGGTTTATTGTGTCATGGAAAGGCTGTTGATGGCAGATAAAGAAACGGCATATGTATGACAGCTAGATTGGCTCTGTCCAAAGGTTAAAAAAAAATGACCAACCAGCACCTATAAAGCTACTAATTAACATGTTATTATCTTGTTGTTTTCATCTGTACAAAACCAGTATAAAAATGACAATTTATGGTTTTTATGATGGTTTACGTGAGGGTCTATTTCTTGGCTCCTGGATTTATTTTTACACTTCTTTTTTGTCCAGACAGAGCCAAGATTGTAGTTTCCCCATTTCCAGTCTTCATGTTAAACTAAGCAAACCATTTCCTCAAGCTTCATATCTAATGTACAGATATGACTCTTTTCAACTCTTTACAAGTGTATTTCCCAGAATATCAAACTACTCCTTTAATGATAAAGGCTGTTAGTGTGGTGTCACATCAGTAAAGCAGGCAGTATATAATCTCACAACTTGCCAACAGACTGGAAGGTAAGTGAAAATTATGCACCTTGTGCCACTAAAACAAACATACTTTATCCAAATGAGTGTTCCCCAAGAACTCAAGTGCCTACTGGAGGAGAAATTATGAACCCAACAGCAGGAATATAAAGTCCCCTGTGTACATTCGACCACTTTCACTAGATATTGAACACATAATGGGAAAAAAGAAAAATTATCCCTGAATCACAATGGCCTCCATTTTTTCTCCTATTTTTATATTGGACAAGAGCCACCAGGGGATTTGGCGCTTTGGGAAGTTTTGGATATCGCTACATGTAGTACGCCTCACAGCAAAAATGTCCCTTTAAGGCTCCAGTGCTTTCTGGGAAAAATCAGAGCATCTAACACCCTAATATTATCTCTGTCCCTTGTTCTGTCCGTACTGTGGCTTCCTCTCTTTCTCCTGGCACTCTGTTGCCTCCTGCACTCCTCTGTTTTGTTCTCAGTCTGGCAGCTGTCTGGGCCCAATTGGCCCAGGCTCATATCAGTTAGTTATGGGTCTTGGCGGGTCAGGCCCTCGCCCCTGAACACAGACTGACTGGCTGGCCTCATATCTTCACTCAGGACTCTGTGTTCCCTTCCCTCCTCTGCATGCTGCTGTGCTGTCAGAGCTCGGCCAGACAGAGAAGAATGCGGCTAGGGAGCAAATATGAACTCGATACACACACACACACACACACACACACACACACACACACACACACACACACACACAGACACACACACACACACACACTTACATGCAGGTACACAAGCACTGAAAGGTTATATTACAAAGTGCAACATATTAGTCTTTGATAAAACCCATGGTCATTATGTACTAATACTGTAATTTAATATTGTATCATTGTAAACAAAGGGCTTGCAATTAGTCATTCACTTCAATAACAACCATTGGTGATTTCAGGCCATGTTCCAATCCTGTTCCAAAATATCCTGTTTAAGTATCCATCAGTCCCAGTATTTTCAGATAGTTTGGTTGAAGTTCACTGTCCTCTTTTCCTATGCACATCCCAAAGTGGTCCTTGCAATATTTGGACTCCCATTTTTCTCTGCTTCTGGAGAATGTAAATTGAGTATTGGGTTTTCTTTGGGTTTTTAAGGCATGCTATCTAATATCGCAACAACTATTGGGTGGATTGCCATCAAATTTTGTACAGACATTCATGGCCCCAGAGGCTCGATCCTAATGACTTTGCCAATCCCCTGACCTTTCCTCTAGCGCCACCATAAGCTCAAAGTTTTTACTTATCTAATAATATATATATATATATATATATATATATATATATATATATGTAGATATAACATCTTATGATGGATTGGCACAACATTTTCTACAGACATTCAAATGTAGTTCCCACATGATCAATCTGAATGATTTTGCTGATCTCTTGACTGTGGTACAGTAACTTTTCATCTAGCTCCATGATCAGGTCAAAAATTTTAATTAGTCCAGTACTTGGACTTATGACAAAAATACCTGCAAAAGTAATAACATTCTCATCAGGCTTAGCTGCATGTGCCTACAGTACAGCCTCATGGAGCTGCAAGTGTGGTTGTAGACATTATATAGACAAAACAATGCATCATGTTTTGAATGACAATAGTTGCAGACCTAATATCCATCGATTTATTTGTTTATTTGGTTAATTTATGAAATGTTAAAGCAACAACTCACATTTTGAAATCAAATTTAAGTTTTTTTTATATGAATAAAATGTACAGTTAAGGGAGCTAGAAGCTACCACTAATTTCTACTACATGGTTACATCTTAAAAGAACCAAAGATCAGTTGGTGAGACTGATTCTGTTGCACGGCGCAACCTCATGTAGGGTTTTCAAAAGTTACCCCATTGGTCTGAAAGAGGCTTCGGAGTGAGAGACGTGTGCGAAAGTAGTACTGACCAGCCATCAGACTTCAGATCAAGGCCCAGGTACTGAGTAACAGCTGGTACGCCCCACCTCCACCCAATCACCCCCTACACCCTCCGTCCTGTCCTAAGGAGCCAGAGAGTCTGTAGGCTATCGATGCTCAATAAAGCAGATTTCAGCTGGTCAGGCTAAACAACACATTCCACAGGCACTGCCCATGAGAGCCTCTTAGACTCACACACCCTGAAACAACACACAAATACACAAAGAATGAGAGAGAGAGAGAGAGAGAGACGGTTGAGTGGCGAGGCACTGAAGGTTGTCCCTGGGGTATTTACCACCTTCTTTTAACCCTTTCTTTCAGTTGGGTGCTAATTTACATGTCTACCTCTTTGTGTAACTGCTTTTAAGTCCTTTAAGTAAACAGGCTTCCTGTAGTCTTGCGTCTACAATGCCCCCTCCTCGCCATAAACAGCATAGTTGTGTTTTGTCAGTAAAATACAAACAAAATTATTTACTTTGCAACAGTCAGCTCCTCCCAAACAAACACATTTTAACAGAGCAAATTTAAGCCACATCCACACTAAGGTGGATGAATACGAAAATGCAGCTTACATGAGAAAATGTTTCCACAACAAATACCTTCAGGTAGTCAGTAGGAAGATGGCATTCATGAACAGAGATTGTACTATTAAATTTGAAGGTACCACTAAAGGTAAAACTGAAGTTGAATTACATGCTTGGCCTCGACTTGTGTTTTTAGAGGGGAGCAAACATCCTCATGTCTCTGTCTTATCAGCCCACTCTGTGCATGCACAACTGACTGAGACACCAATACTCTGTCTAAGAGCTTTTACTGAGTAATTAACAACTTATCAATGAGTCCACACAACATTAATCCAACCTATAGATTTTCACATTGGAGGCTGAATAGCAGAATGAGCTCATAAGATGAAGAGAACCGAGAGGTATAGGGACAGCTGTTTGTATGAGCGATGGTACCATCAAGCGGTGGGGACTTCTCCCCGAGGAGACATTGCCCAGATATTCTCTTCGCTTCACGGCACCCTGTGGAGCTGGAAAGCACTCAGATGTTCAAGAGTCAATGTGAGACTCAACAACACTTCTGCACAGAAACAAAGACTGGCACACATGGCTGCACACACACACCACCGCTGACACACAAATTCAAATGGTCAACTGCAAACGCACACAGACGGCAAGGATGGCAAACACATTTGCACATATTCCAGTCTGTGAGTGTGTGCTACAGGTCCAACAACCTCGCTGAAGGACATGGTGGGGTTATCCGCATGGCTCCATGTGTAATTCTACAGCTCTACGGTCGATCGCTACATTAGCGCTCCGAGGTGCTGACTGAGAGCAAGACAGAGAGAGCACATGGACTCGTGGCCACGCACCATCCCTCTTCCACACTGGCTAGCGAGACAAATGCCTTGCAGCCAGCCGCCAAGTATAGAACATGAAACACATGATAAAACATGCAATTAAGAGCTTCTGTGCGGGTGTGGAGCGGAGTGGGGAGACCGCTGGTTACATATTTCCTCACTGATTAATGGAGGAGCACTGGGAGGGGCGGGGGTTAGCGAACCCGCCAGGAGTGTTGGGAGTGTTTGGTAACGAGGCGCGGTGGCAGATTTATTTCCCCCCACCCCCTCCTCCCGATCTTATGTGCCCATGACAAAGTGCCCCATAGCCCCCCATCCCATCTCCTTGAAATGTCATTACATGTTCGAATGTAGCAAGCTAGCAGAGATGGAATGAAGATGGGCATTAATGCTAATGAGAATTGGGGTTTGGCCTTTTGTCTCATGTCCCAATGGTTCTTTCCATCTTTCCCTCGCCTGAGTCCATATCCCTGAACCATACCTCTCCCGCTCTCTCACCTGTCCAGACAAACTAATTCGTTTTTCCTTTAGCTCCCCAGCACCAATCCGCCGTACCTCGCAGCCCTTAACAACACATTGTTAGATTATACACATGAATCTTGATGTCCACTATGTCCCTCTTCTTTTTCCTTCAGCCAGCCATCATTCATTATTCCTTATCTCCATGCACTGCGACCCAATCTGTCCTACTGATGTGTGTGTGCGTGTGTGTGTGTGTGTGTGTATGTGTGTGTGTAAGATTCACCTTCAGTCTGTCTTTGGGCAGGGCCTGGGCTCCTTTCATGATGACTTCCTGAACCCTCTCAACTGACAGGTCACTTCCAGCCTGTTCCAGACGCTGACTGAAGAAGCCAATCACCTAATGGTCACGCAAGAGGAAACAGTCAATTATAATACAGAACCCAACTTTGCCAAAAATACATTTGGTCTGATGGAGATGTTTTGTAATGCATAATGTATACTGTGTTTAAAAAGGGTGACACTTAAGAAGGATTATGAATTGCTTGTTATGGTTTTGAGTTCTAGGAATAGTTCATTTTGGGAAAAACACTTCCTTAGTGTCTGTGCACCATATATGAAGCTACAGCCAGCAACTGGTTAACTTAGCATAGAGAAACAGGGGGAGACAACTAGTCTGAGTCTATCTGTATAAAATACACCCATGAGCACCTCTAAACTTCCCTGATTAGTGTCGATTAAAAACTGCTGCCAGTCAAGATATAGCCCAGGACTCATAAGACTTAGTTTTTTGTACAACTGATGTAATTAACCAACACTGGGTTATCAAAGATATATGTGTATTAGTGTGTTTGTTGGCACATTTAAAAAAATGCAGAACAGTAAACTGTGGTAAAAACCATTTTGGTAGGATTCAAATGCTTTTTTGAAGTAAAAATTTATGTGGCTATCATATATAGCATAATATAACATTATATATATTGTGGTATTGTAACTGCTCTGAAGTATCAATATTGTTATTGGCCTCAAAAATTCAGTATCTGTCAGCTCTAGTCTAAATCTTTCACTATTAAATCCTGTTCCTGTTCCTGTTCCTAAATACACAGGATCTCATGTCATCTTGATCTCACTGAGGTTTAACATCCACTCCCAGTTCTGTCATGAAGCTCTTTGACGCGTCTAATCCCACTGTTTGGAGCTGTCACACTGATATTGCAGCAGCCACACCCTATATGATGACACTGGGTGCAATATGAAGATCTGAGTTGGAACAAAGTGGCATCATGCTACATATAGAGGGCTTCAATATGAAAATAACAACACTGGTGTTGATGTTCCACCCTGTTAACCACATTAAGATTCACACAAGTTGCTGTTAAATCTATGCAGCTGATCCGTTTGATTTGGGGATGACATTTTATTACTTGAATCAACAGCCAACGAGTTGCATCCGTTGGTTGTTGTGTTTCCTAGCAGCGGTACACTGCTTGCATCTTGGCATGCATGCATACAGAGTTACATATAGTGCAATTTATAAGCCAATAATATTACAATACTGGTTGAGGGTATTAGGTGAATAAAAGTTGATGAAATGGTTGAAACTGTTTATACATATATAAATGGATATAACTTTATGAACTCTGCTTTTAGAGAGTCGAAACATGCTACACACATTCAAAATACTAAGAGCATAGGCTTGGCTAATACAGTATGCCCGTAGGCTACAGGCTCCGTAAAGACATGCAGTATTTCAGATTACAAATTCACCATAGGGTTTGAGCATGTTTCTTTGCACTTAAAGTAAGAACTTCAAATTATTTGAGGCCCTCTGGGTTTAAGCCAAACAAGAGATCAAGGAAACTGTATTTTGCATTTCCACTGCTGTGCTAGGTTCTTCCCTGGAGAATTGTTTGATATTTGATCATTAAGAAAGGTATTACTGATTCTTTTTAATGCTCTTCTTTGTCAAACCAACAGTGAAAAATGCATCTACAGGCAATGTTTTCTCTGCTCATGCTCCGTGGTTGCTTTAGAGAATTCAAACACACCAGAGCCCACAAGCACTCTGTGTGCGTGTCTACATCTATCTAATACTAATCTCTTCATTAACTGTGAAGGCCTCCCATATGGGGTTAATTTAGAGGAGCAAAAAAGCAGCCCCTCATCTTGAATCTCATGCTCACACACACGGATTTGCAAGCACGGGTAAGGCTTCGGAGAATAGCCTTAGGGAGACTGACTTAACTGAGAGATTCTAGCTAGCATGCTTCCCTCATACTTATGGATAACAGCAAAGCCCATGGCAGTGTATGCAGCAACCCCCATCCCTCACACATACACACCAAAGCTTCTTTTCCCCCTCCACATGACTAATACAGCGATGAAGGACAGCTTTCTCTCGCTCTGTCCCTTCCTCCCCCGTACACCAAACACTCTCAATGAATATTTGACACAGAGCCTCTTGACACAAGGGGGCTGATTAATTCATCAATAGTACTTAAGCTCACAGAGCTCAGCATGCCATACAGTCCAACTTCACATTATGTTAATGATGCAGTTTGCATGTGTTCCAGGGGTTTCTGGCTTTTTGAAACTTTCCCTGCAGATGAAGTGGACATTCAGGGAAAATCTGTATAACCTTGATCTATGGAATAATTACCACAAATCAGCCAGCACCACGAGGTAAGGCTCTCCAAGTTCCACGCTTCTCTCACATTACTTCTGCTATCTGGGTAACTACCACAAAAGAAGCAGACTGACCGTGTCCAGGTTCTGCATGATGTCCTGGAAGCATGGGTGCATCCTGAACTGCTCAAAGAGCTCCCTCTTGTAGAGCAGCGCATACACCAGGTTGGGGTTGTGGTGTAGAGAGTTGCACAGGCAGGAGTTGATGATTTCCAGCATCATGCGGATGACCTCTTCAATCACATTCAGGTCCTGGGCCTGGGGGAGAGGGAGGATGTAAAGGTTAATTGGTTTCCCCACTACACTGGTTTCACTTTTAATGGTGTTTTTAAATAATTGCCTCCTGATAGACTGATCAGCAGGGGGTACCAGAGAGGGGGAAGAGACTGGGTGTGGGGGGGTGATGAAAGGAGGGAAGGAGGAATTAATAATGTTACTAAGTTGTCAGCCAAGGTCTTCGTGAGGGACAGAGAGGTGACCTTGTAAGTCACAGATCAGGACATGTCACAGTATGTTTCCTCTTGGGGGAAAGACAGCTGAAGTGACAACTGACAGTATGAGAGGAAAGACGTGTGGGAGGGATGGAGAATGAGATGCAGGGGGCTGAGTGGCTGACATGAGTTATTTAGAAAGTTCTTTACACTCAGAAGGGTTGTCACAAATCAAAACACATAGCAGTAAGGTTTACATCTTAAAGGTACATTTAAACACGCTTATTTGCTTTAAATGAGAAGATTGATACCACTCTCATGTCTCGACCTCACAAGCATCCAAGCTGAAGTTAATTTTAGTTGCTCAGCAATGCACGTCATGTCTACTTAAATGAAAAGGATTTTAAATGAATGACAGATATGGCTCCAGCTTGTCAAAGTCACAAAACCTGTCTTCTAACTCTTGCCCAAGTCAATTTATGAGTTTAGAGTACTTGTCTGGAGCTGTGTCCAAGGCCCTAGATGCAGAGGCACTGTCATTCAGCCGCAGCTGCACAGAGGGAAAGTGCAGCAATTTCTTTCTTTGTAAATACACAAAGAAAATGTTCATCTTGGCTTTAAGTGCATTTGTCTTAAATTTGCCTTGCAGGTCACCGTTCTAATGGATCAGTTTCCCAGTGATGTCTGTTTGAAATGCAAGATCTAGTATCCATTCAGTGTCCTTAAGCAGTGAGGCATCTTTCCCTATGGATTCCATGAACTCTGTTTTCACCCAAATGTGACAAAAAAAAAAAAAAGTGAAGCTCTTTCCCTGGTGAGCCATTGGATTTCAGTGTGTGGTGACAGGTCACTAAATTCAGCTGACAGCTCCTCCAACACAATCTTGAGTGACCTGTGTTGTGTAGCTTTGCAGTGGATGCCATTTATGATCTTCATGACCAGAGTCATCATGTGATCAAAGCCCATTCCATTTGCAGATATCGCTGGCTGGTGAATGATGCAGTGGTAATGTAGGTATTTGAGGAAATCTTGGTCACCTTTGCATTACATGTTGTTGATACTTGTTGTTGTCCTCAGGGCCAGTAGTGTCAGGAGCCTTTA
This sequence comes from Trachinotus anak, assembly GCF_046630095.1. NCBI lineage: Eukaryota > Metazoa > Chordata > Actinopteri > Carangiformes > Carangidae > Trachinotus > Trachinotus anak. The sequence continues at coordinate 7,294,807 of NW_027273879.1, read as the reverse complement.
ACTCATGGCTGTTTTCTACCTGTAATGAGCTACCTGGTGGGTAGCTAGTATTGAAGGTCTTGTGGCATGCACTGAAGTGCCTCTTGATGTTGTGCCATTTTGCCATTGCCACAGTCGCCCCCACAGGTAACATACACTCTTTTCTTTCACTGTTGTGAAGAAGACCTCTTCCTCCCACTGTTCGTGAAAATGGTATGTTTTTTCTTCCGCTTTTCTGTCATTGTTTACAGCAAAACCATTAATTGCCTAATTTGTTCATCATTGTAGCTATGTTAGCTAGATGGAATCGTGGATGAGTGAGAAGAGGGGACAAGCAGCAGCAGGTTAGCTCAGTTCACATTATCCAGTCTCAGAAAACATATTTTTCTCTTGTGACACTTCTGATGAACCATAACAGCTGATAGCTGATAGCTAGATAGAAGTGGATCTGTGAACAGGAGAGATGGATGTTGTCTTCAAAGAAGAAATAGAGTAGTCACGACAATACACTGAGCTACCTGTTTATTAGGTACATCTGTGCAATCTAAAGCAATCCAATACAACAGCCATTTGATAAATACATTACATACATTACTACTAAGAGTTTTGGCGGTTCCAGGGAAATTATCCGTGTTGTTAATATGGAAATCTCAGCAGGAAGGTATTCCAAAAATGAATCAGACCATCTACTCTACACGGGGAACCTGCAGTGTAAGAACAGATATTCTATCGTGCATTGTTCTTTAGTTACTGTGTTTACAACAGTGTGTCGAGACAGACAGACAGATAGACAGACAGACGCCAGCCACCATGACGAGATAACATGTTTAGTGCTAGCACAGAAAGGAAACTGCAGAGAGATGGTGGGAAAATGAATAATCTTTAAAGAGATAAAAAACCAGGCGGCACTGAATTGGCAAATGCAGCTCAAGAGTTGATGTCTGATTTCCTGTCGTGTGACAACTGTGGGCAGAGCTCTGCAAAATCTATCATGCGCTGATGGTATTATAGATAAGCTCAATAGACGATGCAGTCAGTTTCCAAACCAATCTAAAAATACAAAACAATGCTTCATCTCAATGAAAACAAGCGCTGCCGGTAAAATGGGCTTGAGGCACAATGTCCTGGTTTTTAGTGTTTTCTTGTTCATTTGCCAAAAAGAAAAACAATTTTTATGACTACCTTCCTCTCCAATTTATTGCAAGATAATTTGGAAAAATGTACTTCTTTGTGAGCTGCTTGAAAGCTCATTTACCCTAAGTCTACATCCACACTACTAGGTTTTAGTTTTAAAACGCATTTCTTTTGCTACATTTACGCAAGCCGTCCACACTATTCCCGAGTTTTCGAGTGCCTAACAGACTTTTGGAAACGCTGCTGGCCCCACTTTAGCTTAAAAACTTAAGTGGTTTGCATTTTAGTCTGGATGAGGGAAAATGGTAACCTTTGGAAATGATGAAACAGACACCCACGGTCGCTCCCTGATTGGGTCTTAGCAGCCTTGAGTGGTGAATGTAACATGGATAACACATTACATTAGTGTTACTGATCTTGTCTCCGCCAGCAGCTGTTGTGGAGTTCAATTCTACATTTTAACGTTTCAACTGCCTTTGATGTTCCTCATTTGTAGTATTTTGTGCAACTAATCAACTGCAGCGTAGACAATCTGCTTCCTGTTTACACCATGTCGTGCATGCCCAGTGTACGTGAATGCTCATGCATGTATGCATTTTGGTATGGACCAAGATCGTCTCTGATACAGAGCTCAAACGGCTGTGGGGACGGAGATTTTTTTTCAATTTAAAACATTGTTTTAAAATGAAAATGTAGTAGTGTGGACATAGCCTAAGATGTCTATAAACATTGTATCTGTGTTGGCTGAACAGAGCCAAAAGCCTAAGCTAAGCTAAGCTAAGAAGAAACAGAGACAAAAAGACAGATTATGAGAATGTAGTAGTCAAAAACATTCAAAGCAATCCAGCTTAATGCAATGGAGTACTAATGGAATGAGTCCAGGGGTATGGTATGTGCATGCCTATAATCAACATCTATAACCTATAATGATACTATTTTTTGGGACAATATTATGTTTCTACATGAACACACAACATAAACATTAACATACTGTTACACACTGTGCTTTTAATAGCTGAAAAGCAAACTTCAAATAATGGGTGCACTTTTTTTGTACATATTGTATATAACCATACCAGTATATTGGTGATATAATATCAGCTGATATACCTAATCCATACTGAAATAATAAACCCAAATGCAAGTTAGTGAACTACTTGTGGAAATTAAAATACCTTGCGGATGCACTCCGTCACTGCTCTGGTAAACATATTGAGTGCTTTCACTAGAATGAATGGACCGCAATGTTTGTATTCATCATCCACAGGCCTTTTTCATTTTGATTAGTTTTAGCAGGAAAAGCACAGGTGTTACTAATAACATCAATCATAGCTGTATCCCAGTAAGCCGTGCACACTCACAGGACTATGAAGCCGATGTAGCTAAATGGAACTTGCAAGAGTGTGTAAGAGAAATAAATTAAAAGGTTTTGTCTACAAGACTGCCTTGATACTCTGCATCGCTTCCCTGCAGTCTGTGTGGGCATCAACTGACATATAGACCACCACACACTTCAGCTGCCGCCGCCGCCGCCGCTACTACTACTACTACTACTACTACTACTACTACTACTACTACTACTACTACTACTACAACAACAACAACAACAACAACAACAACAACAACACAAAAAAACAAAAACACTTTGACTATTGATCATACAGTAGCTCAGAAAGGGGATGAATACCAATCAAAGATGGGGACATTAACAAGATGACGCTGGAACAAGAGTCAAAACATCTAAACAAGTGCACATATGCATCATTCTAATAAATGTCGGACTTCTTCAAATGCTTAATTGACCGGTTCAGCCAGTTGGTCCCAAAGCTTTAATCATTATCTTTGCTTTACAGGAAGCCTCGCCTTAGACAGTACTCATCAGCAACTTCCTCTGGGGTTACATCCTGCTTCATCTCAGGCTTGAAATGAGGAAAGTGTATTCCCTGGAAGTATTGTAAGTCCTGTAAAATACATTAGAATAAGGCGCTGAGCAAGCCAGTTTAATCTTTAATGTGTAGATGTGTAAATCAGCAAAGCTTTATGATAAAAAAATCTAGTTTCCGCTGCACTGTGAGACACATTTCAAACCTTAGAAAATGAAAGAAAGAACATCTGGATAATCTGTTGAGCCTCATGCTACTATGAAAAAACAAACAAACAAGAGCTTTCACAGGACCTTTATGTTCCTCAGGGGCATGGACATAGCCTTAAAGAATAATTTTTTCATGACAAAAATGATTTCTCTGATGATGACCTGTTAACATTGCAGTGCAATGGTAAACTGAGATTCTACCTCTAATCTGGGAGAACCATCTTTTACAGAACTGCATGTGGTAGCATTTTATGTTCCATCTTCTGTGCCCTGCTTTAGAAACAAGTGCTTATCTTATAAATTACTATGCTTGCTGTGTGGCCTTTTTTTGTACTGCAGACACACATAGGAATACATACAATCTCATGCATGTGAACACACTCAACCAACCCCTGAAAGTAGGCAGGGAGATAAGGATGATTGTAAATAACTGTATTCTGTTGTGTGCTGACTGAGAATCAAGCTTGCCACACAAATGCAATAATGCATTGCATTGATTTCCACAAGCTGGCGGATGAAGGTGTGCAGAGCTTTAACAGGCAGACATGAAGAGGCAAGTGGAAGGCAAGAGAGCTGGCTATAATGAGGATTGATTGTGCGTCTGGAAGCAGAGGTGGCTCTCTGGGCTCAAATCCACTGCCTAGCTAGACCTGCTCTATTCTCCTCTGCTGTGGCAGGCCATAATTAGAAAGAAAGCGGGGACAGATACGGGAGACAACTGAGTAGGAGGAAGAGGAGGCAGAGGACGCAGAGGAAGGAGGACAGGAACAAAAATGGAAGCATGGAAGAAGAGAGTAGGGGGGAGTTGATGGAGAACGTGAACGTGATGAAGAGGAGACAAAAGGAGGAGAGGAAGGCAGAGTAGGAGTGAGGGATGCCTAGTGTGTTTGTTCTCTAGCTCTGCACCCAGCTTAATGAGATTAGCCTGGCAGGAAAAAAATGCCACACTGGGGAATTCAGGTCATATGAAAATAGGCTAGCTAGACGTCTGCCTGGCCCTGTGTGTATGTTTGTCAAGTGGATAAGATTAAGAGGTCCACGGTCTACTTGAAACCCAGACAGGATTTAAATATCTTGGCTCCTCCTCTTCTTCCACTTCCCCACTCTGTTCTTTACACTCGTTTTCCCCAAAAATGTATCTGCTAGACAACCAGAAAACACTTGACATGTGTTTGTATGACTGCATGAAACCATTAGTGCCTTTTCTTTTTTTTTTCCTCTCTCCCCTTCCTCGTTTTTTCCCTTCCCTCCTCTGTTCTATTCCTTCTACTCCAGTCATGTGCTATTTTCCAGCCTCCTGCATTGTCATTTAGTCACAACCACTCATGCCGCTGTTTAATGTCCTCTCTCCACCCAAGAAAACATAGGCCTCAGACATGAGCTGTATCATTAGTCTCAATGATCCTACCCCGCTTTACTTGTTTCACCATTTACTCAAACCATGCAGGAAGGCTGTGAGTGTGTATATATGACTGCGTGTGTTTGTAAGCTTTTCCATTTGTCTGATTCTGCTGCTAATTCTTCAGCATGCTGGGCACAAATGTGTTATGTCTGCAGGTATGTTTGACCTTTGCTATCTGTCTGACAAGGAAAATTATAGAGTTTACAGATGCAATCTGTGACTGGGAAGGACACTGCACTATCTGTGTATGTTTGTGTGTTTGTCTAGCCGTCCTATTATACCCAGGCATGTTTTTATGCAAGGGCTTGTGTGTGTGGACAGGGTGTTTAGAGACACAGACATGTAAATCCCTGTAAAGTAGGAGCTGGCATCATTAAACCAATAGCTTAGTGATTCCCTGGCTGGCCCCGCTGCTCACTGCAGGCTGTTGCAGGGCAGACAAACCAGACCTATTAAGACAAGGGCATGGAGATAAACACAGACAGATACACAAAGAGACAAACAGAAAGAGACAAAGCCACACCTAAACAAGTCATCATGGGCAAAAAAAAACAGAAGATAAATATTGAGAAGTAGTTTCTTGTGAAATGTGCCAAAGAAAAACAGTCATTCAAAAAGAGGGAATAAGAAAGATAGAAAAATAAAAGCATGAGGGGAAGAAAAAACAGCACATGGACAGACAGAGAGATGGTCAGACTAGCTGAGTAGCAGCAGCCTGCTCTGTCTTTTGGGAGTTTTTTAAATAGGTCATTGTCTGACCTGCATTATGGTACCACAGCCATGTCATAATCACACCAGTTTGTAGAGCATTGTGCCCAGGTCAGCCTCTTATTACCCCATAGCCTCACACATGCACAAAACATCCTTTGTTGTACACGTACACACATACACGTACACACACACACGGCAAAAGACAGTGTTTGCCCCCAGAACAATAGCACCAACAAATCAACACAGTCTGCCAGTCTGAGCCTAGAATCTGTTTAGGAAAAGACTGTGTTGGACAATCACTGCATCACTGTCTGTGTGGAGGGGAAGTCCAGCATATTCGCAGACAGACGCCTTATTATCAGTTTAAATAAGCACTCTACTTCTCGGAGACCTGGCTGGCACTAACAGCAGGGGGCTAGGGGGCAAAATAGCAGTGACGTCGGTGAGTGATAATGATAAAAAAGATGACGCCAACAGCCGCAACAGCACTCTGGCAGATAGGTGGGCAGTGCTAATTGATCTGCTCTGTTTTGCTGTGCCTCGATCAGGAAAAGACCAGGGCACAGCAGGGCTGCCCCAATTACCATTAGGAAGCAGACAATCATTAGGACCCCAGAGCACCTGCTGCCTGCAGGGGTGGCACTCCTACTGCCCGAGAATAAATGCAGAGAGAGACAGAGGAGAGAGGATAAGAGGCTGACAGATATAGAGAGAGATGATGTAACAAGTAAACTGTCACCATCTTCACTGTGCAGGTGAGAAAAAAAATTTGGGAGATGAGAGACTAAAAAAGCGGGGTCAGTTAGTAAGTCATCTCTGCGCTCGCAGTGGGATACCGCCTTAATGAGAAGAAGACGAAGAGACAGACGCATGTTGAGACCGATGGGATACCATAATGATCAAAATAAAAAGTGGCATAAGTCTAAGAGGTTAGTTATAATTTATAAAGCTCGACCTCATTACTGATAATTCTATTCACTGTTATCTTTTATAAAGACCACCAAACACTTTCAAAACTATTTAAACCTTGAGTTTGGTTTGAATTTAGTGTAGGTGAAAACCATTGAAAGTAGTGACTTGAAATTGGTGTGCTGCTTCGAGTGCCACTGAGACGGCGAATTGTGATTCGCGAAGTCCAGTTTGAGTAGCAGAATGAAGGTCTATTAGACACCAAAACCACAAAGAAGTATTTTGCTGCTCTGGAAAGTTCTCACGGTCACCACGCGGTCATTGTGGCAATCGTAAGGTAAACAGTAGAAATATGTTTCAAAATAATCTACCACTAATGTGCTCTTGTGCTTATTTCATTGGCCAACATAGCCAAACAGTGTGTGGAGCGCACACATCCACAAAGCTTTCACAGTTGGATGGATCAAAAACCAACTGGAGCTTCCTGCATTGGCACCCCCACTGCGTCCATGGTATGTTCCCATTCAGATGATGTGGAAGCTGCATTTTTTTCATGCTGGGCTGACATCTGAGTGACCGTAGAAACAGCAAGGTTGATTTAATTTGAAAATAATAATAATAATAATAATAATAATAATTCGTTTGATATCTTACTACATCATCAAACAAGATCAGTTGAGAAGTACCTGTTATAATAACCTAGTTAAAAATCCTCATGTCATACTGCTTGACTGTGGACCATGAGCCAAAATCCTCTGTAGGCGACTACATCAAAGGTTCGAAATTGTATGAAATAAAAGGTAAAATGTATAGGTGCCCTTTAACTTTGTCATTTTTCTCTCCATCTCTCCCCTCTGGGTATTTTCACATGAAATGACAGGAGCTCCGTGTGTAAAGTAACCTCTGATTTCAGGGAAAGCAGTATGACATCAGTCTTGTGGGGAGACTGGCTCTACATCAAACGACCATATGAAATGTGATAGGATAATTCATACTTCAATCAATCAATTCCTACTTTTCAGGTAAACTATGTATGACGGGCACATACTGGCAAATTATGTTTTCCCAGAGTCTCCATCAGCACCATGGAATTAGATGAAATGGACATGGAGGAAAGTCAGGGTACGTAATAATAAGAAAAAGTATAAGTTGAAAATACATGAGATTCTGATATAGGATTGAGCCAAGTGGAGGCTACACTGAACACAGACCTATTCAAGTCATTTCACACGAAATATGCAGAGGGGAGAAAGATCAGGAAAGATGGATAGGAAAGGAGATTGGAAGTGAGCAAGACTATTTTCGATACAAAAATACATTTCCCACATAATTTTCCAGGACGACACACAGGTATCTTTTCATTACTTTCACACCACTGGTGTTGAGTCTTATCCCATGTAGACGTGTCAGAATCTGATGGCGATATATTGGATGATCGTTATTTTTTAAAACACAGAATATTAACAAAAAATATTGATGTGGAACCCATAGATTTTTTTTGTTACTATTAACATGCACCACATACTAAGTGGAACATTTTACAGCTGAAAAATAAATCTGGCGGACAAATTGTGTAATAGAAACACTGTTTCTACGTAATAAATCTAGTTTGGCAATCCTGTACTGCAATTTCTTGTTAGTCCTTGGCCAAAATATACACCGATATATCTCCAACACTGTAATATCTGGCCTGGCCAATTTATTGGTCTAGCTCTACATGTGACCTTGAAACGATATGAATTTGTTAGTACGTATGAGTCATAAACTGACAATGTAAAACATACACAAAACAATGAGAAATTGCAACCAAGTGAATAAAAAATATTTGATGAAGGCTATCAAATTATTTCAGCAAATGTAGCATGTGAATGCCACATGATTAAAAACTCGTATACATATACACAGACTGTTCAGTAATCGACTTAAAAAACCCAATTTCTTGTCATCTATGATTTATCGTAGCATTAATGGAAAACTCTGGATTTTACAAAACAATTTTGGAGCCTAATGACAAAGTGGTTAATTCCTGGAAGCCCAGATAATAAACAGAAGGCATAATGTTTATTATCTGCTGATATATCCTCAGGCTCTGCTTTTCCCCTAAAATAGAGGAATGGTGCTACAAAGTTAATGCATGTGTCTACTCTGGCTATTAAAAAGAGATCACAGATTGTGACTCAACCAGCGCACATAAACACATAGCCAGGGTGGTCCAACATGCTTCTGGCTGTGTGTGTCTGTGTGTGTGTGTTTGTGTGCTTGTAGTCTCTTCCCAGAAATGTGCAACAGTAAACAGACGAAGAGGCAGAGAAGTAACATTACCACTACCACTGACTGGGAGCATAAACAGTGACACACAACGCAAAGCAATGCAACACTGCACAAACTTCCTTTCTTTTAATGTTTGTTAGTGTGTACGGCCACATACTGCATGTCAGCGCACATATCTCAAAGGGCAAGGAAAAAAAAAAAAAACATCTGCAATCAAAGGTGCAGAGGCTGCAGAGAGCAACTGTGAGGCCCCATGAGAGCTGCCCTGCTTAGACTGGGAGCCTGTGGCAGTCCCCTGAGGGCTCAGGGGGGCCTAACCCTTTACTCTTTCTTCCCTGACATTAACCAGACACAGCAGCACAAACACATTCAGGGATTGGAGGGGGGGGGTATATATGAGAGAGAGAGAGAGGGAGAGAGACAGAGCCCAAAAGGCAGACATAAAGCAAGAAAGAGGGAGACATTAGCACACAAGCAGAATGGACCCAGCTTTAACCCACAGCTTAGAGCATTGGACGACAGTTTTTCATATCCTCCTCTCAGTCTCTCCCTTGTAAAGAGAGCAATTACATGTCCAGGACAATCCCACATTAAACAAACATTAGTTCTCTCTCCAGAGCCAGACTCAGCCAAATTACATTGTTTCCAGATGCCCGTCACAAAAACACGCTTACACCCACCCACCCTCTCTCCAAATCCCCTTCATCTCCACTCCTCCTGCCTGTTTCTCCTCTTTCTATTGTTTCTTTTTTTTTCCTTTTGTTTTTCATCTCCTGGCATTTGGCTCCTCTCCTCTATCTCTCCCTATAGCTCCCTAAACTCCCTCACTTCCCAAGTTAAGTTGAAAATAGCACCAGAGCAGGCTGTCTTCACGTTCATAGCCACATTCACTACAGGAGGAAGAGAGGAGGGCCAGAGATGGAGGAAACAAAGGAACGATGTGACAGCAGTCCCTCTTTTAGATGTCACATCTCTAAAACCAATGACAGACCTTAGCCAGGGTGTGAGGTCATTATAACTGGTCAGATAAGAAATGCTATGCATGAGCTTTTATGTAAATTTTAGTTGAGGATTAATACTGATGGCAGGGAGGGTAGAAATAAATGGCTAGTCAGCTCATGTTCAGCTTGTAGATAACGTTTGAAACTATTAACTTCTGTACTGAGTAAACTTCCTTTCTCATTTGCTGCTGATGAAAAGACAATTTAAGCGCTCATCTCATAGTCGCACACATTCAACATTACCATCCATGATAAAACCTGACAGAAAATATACAGTCTTGTGTAAAAGTCACTGCAGCATGATTACTCAAGTTCTGTTCTTTCAGTCACTCCTTTTATGAAACTATCTGATCAGTAGAGCGGAAACAACTGTCAGACAAATAATGGGCAACATTTTTTTTTTTGGAAATGAATTGTTTAAGTTATTTTTCAAACAAGAATGCCAACAGTTCTCTACTACCAGGATTTGCTGCTTTTATTGGCATTATGTGATAATACATTTCTGATTTTTAGGTTTGTGTACTGTTGCTTGAACAAAACAATCTATTTGAAGGCGTCACGTTGGGCTCTGGGAAATGGTGGAAATTGTTTTCACAGCCGACTGACGAAAATAATTGTTAGTAGCAGTCCCAGTATTCTACATTTTACATTTTACAACTACATTTTAAACCCACTATCTATACCACACTTCCATTCAAATAAAAAAGACCCACGCTAGCAGCTCTATGAGGCTGTACTGAGGGACATTGGTGATTTGAGCCAACATGCATCCTGACATGCTCACAATGACCATGCTAACATTTTTAGCTAAGCAGTGTGACAACCAGGCTCATTACAGTTTTGCATGTTTGCATATCAACATTTGCTAAATAGCACCCGACACAAAGCACAGCTAAGGCCGACAGGAATGTCATTCGTTTTGCAGGTATTTGGTAAATAAACAACACGTGTCATCACCACATAGTATGATTCATCTGAAGTGGACGTGAATGCGTGTACCAAATGTCTTCGCAACCAAGGCCTCGCTGGAGGGTCCCCTTCCCTCTGAACGGCACAACACAACAGGCCTTATCTCAACACACAAAAACAAGAACCAAGAACAAGACATTAACTACCAGACAAATAGGAAAAGCGTACTTGAAGCTCACCTTCTGTTCAAGGCACAATTAAACTGAATTTATATCTTGAGGTGGGCTATATGTGCACGCATGCTCAGACGGAAAACAAAACAGTACATTCCTTTTCATGACGAGGTGAAAATAAAGCTGAAATTTGACTTCTAGCTGTGGATAGTAGACACGGGAACCTTTGTAGACATGGGAACCAATGTCACATTGACTTAGTATAGTCTAAGCTCAAGGATAACTGTATCAAAAATGTTGACCAGCTCTGTCTTAAAAATCTATGACCCAGACTAGATGTCAGACGCTATTCAAGGAAAAAACCCTCAATGAAAAAATCTCATAGTGGAAATCTGCCTTGTGCCCTTGAGCAACGCATTCAGTCTCTTACAAAAAGAGGGAAATGCTGTTGTGTACGTGACCTTACACTTTGACCTCTCTTGATGTATTTGTCTTATTGTGTTTGTCACTACCATTAAATACACTCTGTATGCACTCTCTTATGAGAACAGCTGGCGGAACTGATATCTTTAACAGAGAAGATTTAATTTTGGCAAAGTAATCTCTCTTTATGTTTTTCTTTTCCATTTTCAGTCATATCTATAGTGTGTGTTTATGCATGTGTGCGTAAATAAAACAGAGCATTAAAATAAGCCCTGAAGGTTGGAAGCCTCAAAATGAAGCTGGATAATTGCATTATATATGTTTTTATGAGTGTGTGTGTTTATGTGTGCACACAGGGCCTCATCAGACAGTCGCTGCATGGTTGAAGGAGCACTCAGATACACTCTCGTTTCCCCAACACCTAGGGGCATCTGTGGGGACCTCCTAATACATCTCTAACCCCCAAACACATGCACACACGCACACACAAATATGTTTACACACAAACAGTTATCCAGGACCATGCAAATCTAATGAGACAGCCAGACTGAGACGTAGACAGACACACCTGAGGGCAGAGGTGCCTTAACACAAATAGAAACGATTACACATAGTCAATAAAAACACAGTGAACTGGTCAGGTGTGGCTGTTACTAAGATCCATATATACTTGATTGCATTGGGGTAATATCATCATTAATTTATTGGTTTAGGCCCCACCACTAGGTTACTGCTGTGGTGCTGTTAAGATTTCAATTACAGATTAAAACAGATGTTTCGGAGAAATTCCAATATTACTTTGGTAGCACTGCAAATTGACTGATTTTACATTCAGATTTATGAACGCTCAACAGCTTCATCAAATATTAGTCTACAGGTGGAAACTATTTCAATGCAAATGAAATGTTCAGGATACGGACTGGGAAAGTAATGAGAAGAAGATAAAGGATTGGTGCAGACAGAGCTGCAGATTGCTGCTTGACAGTGGGCCCGCAGCAACAGGCCTTAAATTTGGTGCTCTCCAGCATCAAATGATGCACCACATCTTCAAATGAACCCCAGTAACTGGTCCCACCAGCAAAATGTGGAGTTGTCTCTTTTACAGTAGACAAAGAAATTTAAAAAAAACAAAACAAAAAAAAAACAAACCAAATGAAGTTGTTTACTGCTGTATCCTTGCAAAATTAAACAATGTGGAAACATCAGCTTATGAATACAATGAATAATGAACTGAAAATTGACTGATTATCATATTGATCATCAATTACTTGAGTGATCTATTCAATAAAAATACTGAGCATTTTGCTGGTGACAGCTTCGACTTAAAATGATATTATGATTGCTTGTTTAGTTAGGTTTACTTTGCCCACTGATTAGACCAATTTAAAAAAAAAAAAAAAAAAAAAAAAAAGGAATAATTCAACATTTTAGGAAGTGAACTATTTGTGAGTTATACGAGAAGACTGACACCACTGTCATATCTGCATGCTAAATGCAAAGTTTCCGCCAGCAGCCGGTTAGCTTAGCTTAGCTTAAAAAATGAAAACTGGGGGAAACAGGTAGCATGACTCTGTTCAAAGGTATCAAAATCCACCAACCAGCATATCTGAAGTTCACTTCATAACACTAACATGTTATATCTTAAATTTATGGTTTTACAATGCATTGTGCGTCAGACTATTTCTTTGGATACACTAACTTCCCGATAAGCCAGCTGTTTCCCACCGTTTCTAGTTTTTATGCTGGGCTAAACTAACTAGCTGTGGGATGTAGCTTCATGTTTAATGGACAGAGGTGAAAGTGGCATCGATGTTCTCACGTAACTCAGAGCAAGAAAACAATTAAGCGCATTTCCCAAAATGTTGAACTGTCAGACAAAATTTTGGGATATGGTTACTAATGATATATTAATAACTGAAAAAATATATATACATTTATCTAAAGTTTAAAATCGCTGAACACAACGATACAAAGGTCAAAATTCATGCATCTTCATGTGCACATTGATGCAATCTCACTCACACCAAACTGTCACAAACGCCTGTGTCAACTACTGCTCCTTACCCAAACAGACATAAGATGCCAACTACTAATAAACTGAATGCAGACAGAGAACGAGAGAGAGAGAGTGTGTGTGTTACTCACATAGTCGGGCAAGGCTGTGTTGTCTCCCTGTCTGCCTCGCAGACTCTGTGTTGCCTGCTCCAAAACCTTGTTGTGCTTCTTGGAAAGCAAAGCAAACAAACTGCAGGAGAGATGTGGAGAGAGGGAAAGGACTGAGAAAAGCAATGACAGATGAATGATACACTTCTATGAAGACCAAATAACCCAAAACCCAAATACACAGTCGTCATACTGCACATGTTGCCCAGCAATTAATGTGCATTAAATACCCAAACAGTGGCCTTTACTCAGCTTAACTGAAGAGTGAAGCTTCTATTTAAGACTGATTATTATTAGAGACAGGCCTGTTTTGCTTTCTAAATGAGGCCTTTAAAATAATGAATAATAATGAATCTTGGAATAATAAAATAATCATGAAACTGGCAGGAGACTGTTTCAGAAATGACGTGTACAATAATACTAAATACTAAAAATACGCTTAATTTACCATAAATTTTTACCCTGCCTTTTATTTGCCCAAACAGGTTCACTGCTTGGGTTACTTCTTGAGAATTTCCAGCATTTGTACATTTATTTGTTTTTACTCACTGTAGTTGACACTCTGCCATTTGACCCATCAGTTAACCGACTGGCTTCACCCTTATTGTGTTTGCATGTGTACAGTTGTCTGGATCGGACTGCATGATTGCATGTGATGGCACAGACACAGACAAGCAACTAGAGTCACACTGTCTGCTTGGGTGACCTTAGGCAGTAGCAATAGCAAGGGTCAATGTGCATGCACGTTAATGACACAGCCTTACCATCACAGTCAGCTGAATCACTCAACAAGCGTGTTCATGCAAGAAAGATTAGAGAAAACATGTATTTATAAAGGTCTGCTTTGAGTAGCACCTACACAATGAAAAACAGTTTAACTGCAAAAAAACAGTTTAAAAAATGTATTTTAATATATTGGTTGACTAATAAGTGGCAATAATAAGTGGCATTTTTTTTCTTTTTTATTACAAAGTGTTATTGAAATCATTAGTGACCTTCTGTTTTAATTACAACTTTTTAATACTCTTTAGACCTCCCAAGGGTGTTCAATCTTTAATTTGTGTGTTAATCAAGTTACAAAAAAAATTGCAGAATAAATTAAAGTCAATGACAGCCAAGGCCAAGGGAACCTCAGCACAAACTGATCTCCCTTAGAGCAACTCCTGTCCATCTGTCAGCACTGGGAAACCCACGGAGAAAAGCTCTCAGCATTCTTTATTCAGGCTAATTGGCCAAATGATGAATGGAGGCATCTGAGCAGCTATGAGGAGGTCTACTTGTTATCTACAGACCTAATGTCATCTACTTAATAGGACCTGTTGTACTATCTAGTAAGTTTCTTCTATTTCAAACGTAAGACCACCGAGGAAGTGCCACCTGGGACTCTTGCCCACAATAACACACTTTGACTAGTCACTCTGTCACGTCTCTCATTTATGCCGAGGCAGTGACGGACACGGACAGGAAACAGCGACACAGAAGGATTTCCACACTGCTGGCCTAATCCCAAAATCAGTTATAAGGCTGAGATAATGACAGACATGGTCTACCCCAACACACTGAAGATGTAAAGGGTCTCTATTTCTACAAATGCTGCTCAAGTTTTAAGAGACTTTGGCAGGAACATTTTTGAAGGCAAAATGAGCATTAGTGCATGACTCCATCAATCATCTTTACTGGGATATATTCAAGAAGACATGATGTGATTATATAATTAACTGAGGAACCCCAATACATCATGACATTTAATTGCTGCAGCCTGCCATAAATGGTATTTTTGTTGTGAAAATTAACTGTCACCTTATTTCCGTGTTTAAATTATTGTGTTTTATCAGCAGCTATGTTGATTGGATCTCAAACCTGAGACACTGCAGTAACAATGCAAGCTCTTTTTATTCTTAATGTTTTTTTTGTTGTTCTGTTTTTTTTTTTTTACATTTACATTTATTCATGTGGCAATGTCTTTTGTCCAAAACAATGTACAAAACTAAACCTCTGATGAGCATAAAAACCTTCATTTAAACAGTTTCTCTTCTTTAAACATTTCTTTTATGCGTAAATTCAAAATGTGCATAAAAACTGGTGACAGATTGGTGAGTTAACTGTGAAAATAATAAAACTTTCATTAGTTATTCTAGCAATTTTTCAAGCAAAAGTTCCTGTGTCTTAACTTCTGAAATGTCAACACTTTCTTCTATGATCATAAATGAGAATATTTTGGGGTTTTGGACTGATGGAAAAAACATTTTGACATGTCACCATGGAAACTTGTGACGGGTATTTTTTACTGACATTTTATAGACCCAATGATTCATTGAGAAAGTCATCGGTAGATTAATTGATAATGAAAACAATCTAGTTGCAGCTCTGCTGTGAATTAAACTATGTCTGTTGAGTCTGCAGGCAGAGTAATCAGTGAATGAAGGGGCATGTGAATATGTGTGGTGACAGAGGAGACCGGATATGGATGCAGAGGCAAGAGAGGGCGGAACAATGTGACCAAAAGGCAATATAGATAGAAAGAAAGGATAAATAGAAAATAATAAAGGAAAGATGGCAGGCAGTAGCTGGGGCAAATCAACCCACTGTTCCCTGTAAATAAACAGCAGCAGCCGTGACTCTCACAGAGTCAATTGAAGAGCAGAGTTCAGCCATGTCTGGCTGAAATGTGGAAATTCCTGGCAGGAAGTTTCCCTTTATCTAGCTGCCAGCCAACTAGTTTAGCCCAGCCCAGCCCAGACCATCATAGTCATCATCATTATCATTATCATCAGACATGGAGTCAGTCGCTCTACATCACTACAAGAGGGACATGTGCACGTTCACAGACAGTGTTCCTCTCTGATTCAAAACACCAGAGACTCACAGATATGGAGAGAGACGCAGGCAGGGAGATAAGAGGATCCCTGAGTGTGCGTGAATGTGTGCACATCCTCGGGGAAGGAAACATTCCTTCCCATGTGCCTGGAGTTAACAAACAGGCATGAATGACTTGATATGTCTGTGTGTGTGTGTGCACGTGTGTGTGTATGTGTGTGCAGTTTGGACCTTGTTTCCCTCAATTCTCTCATGTTACATAATGTTTTTTTTTCTCTGCACAGGCACACCACTCTCTCAATATTTCATTTCTTAGTCATTTCTTCTGCTGCAGCCACTGTCGTGTTACTATAGTGATAAATATTTTCTGCTGATTCAACATGAATCATTAAAATGAATGAGCATGTTTGTGTGTGAATTAAGACTTTCCATTCCTTGTGTTTAGGCAATTTCTGTCTCTCCATTGGCTTCTCCGCTTGCCTCACACAGATGCTTTTATTAAAATGTGGTGCAGATCATTTTTCCGAGGCCTGCTGCTAACAAGAAGCGGCAATTAAGTTGGAATAAGTGTGATACCACTACTGACGCTGTTGATTTCAGTGTATGAAACTTCAGAAATGTCAGATCGTCATCATTTCCTGGGGTTTGAGCAGACTTTATTCATATTCATGCTCTGAGGAAGAGCCTCTGGCTGACACAGGGGACTGACTGCTTTGATGGTGTGGTACCTTTTTCTGCTTTACCTGATATAGATTTTTGAGGATGAGCATCCAGGCTCTCTCTCTGGAATGCACACTTGTTTTCTTTTATTTAAACTGTCAGCCAGAAAAGAAGCACATTCAGCACAGTTAAGAGTTGGTAGATAATATATACTGTGAGCCAATATAAATTCCTCTGCTGTCAGAGGTTTTGCCATGCCATTCACGACGTGGCGGCTATTCCCTTTATATCTGTGGGTGCATTAAAAAAATTGCAAGAAATGTTCAAGAAATCAATGACTAAGACTGTTTTATGGTAATATTGGATTTTTATACTTGTTTTGCATCAATATAATGAAGTATTTTCATTTGTCAGGCATTTAATTCTCTGGATTAACCAAGCTTATTTTGTCCATTAACAGTTTCTCAATTTATTATATCACAATATGTGTTGATATTGTGATGCAAAATGACATATAGAAGGGGTTTTCATCCATAAAAGAGGCTGTCGAAAATATAAAAGTCAAGATCCAGATGTTAAATAAAATGGAAGCTGGAATAGGCTGTATAGAAAATGAATGGATAGAGGATGAGGAGCTACCAGTTCATGTATCATCCTTTGTTCTATTCTCACCTGATAATGCGCTGGGCAGCGTATTGGTGCAGACATCGAAACTGGGCAGACATGTTGGCGAGCGCAGCTAGACAGTTGGTGTGGAGGTATTTATCCTAGGAAAGATGCAAGGACACAAACATGCACATAACAAAGATGTTACTGTTAAATTGCAAATTACTTAACAGTTCCATCATGACAAATGTTACCCCTTGGTGTAATACATTTCATTTACATTTGAACTAGTAAATGTGCCTACAACTGATGAATTTCTGATTGCATGTTATGTTTGCAAGTGTGAGAGTGTTCATCTTACCCTTGTCCGGGTCATGTTGAACTGAATGGTGCGAATGACTACCAGGATGAGCAAACTGCCAAGTGAGATCTCTGTCAATGACCTCTCTGTGTACCAAGAGACGTTCTTCAATACCTGAAACAAAACGGAGTGACACAGAAGTGAGACACAAACGAGAATAATAAAAAAATGTACGATTATCCCAGCAAGTGCAGGTAGTGGAAGGTTTCAGTGGTAATTACTTAAATGTGACCAGAGTGTGTTTAACTGAGTCTACCCACCACCTCATGGATGGAGCGATTGAAGGCATCGTCCTCTGTGAGAATGAGGAGAATAATGAGGGCCATGTAGACGTGATGAGAATTTCTTTCCTCTACGTGGTAAAGGATCTCAAGGATGGGCAACACCTGAAAGGAAGAGGGGGAGAGAGTGGAAAGAATGGTTGAGCAAATGACATTCATTAAGCCCTTGCTGTTTATAGGTGTTCCAACGAAGGGAACCTGCGAAACACAGGCAATTACATTCTTAATTTCTTGGTTTCATTTTTTTTATTACTACTAATTAAACACTCTTATCTTATTTCTCATTTTTGTGCCTATGACTACGGGGGAGGCAGAGTTTGTAGATGCTCTGGCAACATGGGAGCAAGAGTACAATCAACCAGTGGATAAATGGCACACACAACACAGGATGAAATTGTGAACATCAGTTTTTGCACATGATGGAACTGAAGAGCTAAAAACCTGAAGACAAGATTTAAATTATTTACTTTTTTGAAAGTCTTAAATCATGGATTCAGTCACGGAAGGTTTATAAACTATAGGCGGAGATAGAAATACGGAGAAAAGATGGGAAAAAGCAATCGGCTAAAAACAGAGTGCAAAAGGATCGAATTCTCAGAATCATACTGTCAGCGTGAAAGCAGTTAGTAGCTAGCATAGCAAGCAATGAGCACACACAGTTAGTGTTGGATCATTATGCTGTCGTGCAGCAGTGCTTTATTGTTCAGCACAGAAAGTGGCTAGACTCATTAGTAGCCTCCCCCCACACATAATAGGCTCAAGCTAGACGTGCTAATGATGGTATTTTATCATAGCAGCCATAAATAGTGAATAACATGGAAAGGTCATGCTGATATCAAAAGTAAAGGAATTTAATAGATCCACAGTGATCAAAATGTGATAGTAAATTAAGGTCACTGCCTGCACATGTTTGGCTATTATCCTGAATGTGTGGTTTTCTGTTGCAATTAGCTTGGAAGCTGTGACCTCACATCTTTTTTTAAACTGGTTACAAAGGCTAAACAGATACCAGTGAATGGGAAAGTGGTCTCATACTTCTGGGCTCCACCGTACACTCTATTTTAACTCCTACTTCCACTTCCTATCCAATAACACCAAATTATTTTTGGTTGCACTGTGTGAAGGAGCCTCATTTGTGACTGTCTACCACTTTCATATTGTATGTGATACCATCTGACATGCTGAGCTGCAGATTGATTTCATTTCATTCACTAAATACCTCAGTACATTCATTCAGCTGTAAGGAATAACTGGCACAGTCCCGCATGGACAGAATAGCACCAGCTGCCACTGCATACATCCTCGCTATTTACTGAGCCATAGCACTGGCCCCAGATGAAACGATTTCATGGCCATGTCCATGTGTGCAAGGAAGAACCGCATAATGAGCTTTGTCGAGGCGTGTCCAATCAAACTTTGAGTCATTTTTAACAGAGTTCATGAGTATACCTTGCTAAAACTTACCCAAAAAGGGCCACATATAGATTACAATGAATAATAATGAATGAGTGTCTTCATTCCCATCCTACCCACCAGATTGTCCATGTCAGTTCTGGAGAGTATATATGTCCTCATGTTGGCGTTCTGGTGAAGCAGTGTGTACAGTAGTAGTGTGGCCTGGTCAGAGCACTGCTGCTCGCACAGCGCTGTGTACAGACTGTTGAAATTGATCTGGAAAGTGTGAGGTTGCTCCACCGGCAGCGACGATGTGTCTACAAGAGCAGAGTTAAAAGTTATTAGCATTGTTATAAACATTTCTTTATTAACCTCAGGTACACATCATAGACTCTTTATGAAAAACTGTAAATGTATTTACCTTGTGTGTTTCTGAAACAAGTAATAGCTTGGCGGTAGGGGTTGGGCCAGTCGGGCCCATCTGTCAGATTGGCGAGGACCAGCAGTAACAGAAGGCTCTGATTAGACAAAGGTAATGGGTTGTGTTCCTGGTCTATCCCTACTTTGCTGCCAGCTCCACCCAATGTGAAGACACTCCACAGCCCACCTGGAGATCAGAAAGACAGACAGGTCAACCCACACAGATAAAAATATACACTCAACTCATTTGTTCCTTTCCACTTTTTATTCATTTATTTATTCCTGCATCATTATATTTTACTTTTATTTGTGTTGAGTTGGGGATTTATGTCTTTTTATGTCCTTTTTCTAGCAATAATTTGGTTTGGAGTTTTTTATTTGTCTTTTTATTCAATTTTTAGTTTGGTACAGGAAAATAATCGTCCATCTCCTTTCCTGGCGTTCCCTAGGTTACACTGCAGCAAACAGAGTTTTAAGACTAGTCTGAGAATTCACCTGCAGCTCCCTATTTCAGTACAACAAAGGGGTAATCTTTGGAAAACCCAGTAGTGTGTTGTAGCAGCAGTGTGCTAAATCCAGTAGCGAAGAGCAGAGAGGTTGTGTATGTCAACCTTTTTATAGAGAACACTAAAAGTATTTTCACATCTTGCAGCGCCTCAATCTTAAAACTGATTTACGCTTCATAGGGAAATGAATGCAAAACAGAATGTGCAGTCAGACTGATGTAATCAAGGCCAAAATGCACAATGGAGCCGTGCATGACGGTTTGCAGCACCTGAAATTTGAAACAACATAGACGGCGCCAGAGAACAAAGAGAAACTGGAACTACTGGCCAACTGGAGCGGACTTCATTTTTCTTGTTGGGGGATGAGAGAGATAGAACTGAATTTCCTACAGAGGAACTGAAGTACTGGTGCTTTCAGGCGTCATGAGAAGCATGAGAAGCACGAACACCAAGGTACACAGATGACAGCCTCTGGCTCCTCCACGTCTAGCCACACAGAATACATGAACCAAGCTCTAGTGAGAGGCAATGTGAGTGTGTTGTAGGTCCACACTGATCAACCCACTGAATTTGAGGTGAAGCCAAGTGGATTTGTTGCCATCTAGTGGCAAAGGCTGGAGGAGCAGAACAACTCTGTGGCAGGATTCACACGCTCCCTCCTTGATGTAAGAGTAATGTCATAAAAGTCATCCTGATCCACCCAACTACGACGCACTAGCATCATCTGTTTATTTGGTTACTGAGCTAGAAAAGATTTAAGTCAAGAGAACAAGGGCACATTAGTTTAAAACAGGAGAGGGGTGACGTGCTTCATGTACAAAGACCTCCTACTATATAAGAAAAATTAACTCAAGGAGAACATGGGAGGTCACATCCCATCGCCTGCTCCCTGTAGCGCTGGGAAAGGAAGGAGACAGAACAAAGGAACAGCCTGTGACTGATGAAGACCCTGCGAGATTAACAGTGGTTTAAGTTTTAAACCAAAATAATGTATGACAAAATAAAGGTTTTTCATGTACTTTGTCTCCTTTCTCTGCCCTAGAGCTTCTTTTATTCAACTTGTGACTTTAAAATCTTAGTAACATCCATGATTTATATGTTGGTTTGCCTCTAAATTCACTGATGACTAGTAAAAAGTTGCTCCAACGCTTAGTCAGTGTATAAATGTGTACACAGTTCCAGTAAAGAGGAGAAGGAATTTGTTTATATTTGTGTGAAAGGACATCAACAAACTCCCCTCACAATAAAAAGAAAACCCCAAGAGAGAAATGACATCATGTGCACTGGTCAGTCTGTCTCTCTTGCTCCAAACATGATACTCTTCTTTGCTCCAACTGGCCAGAAAGAGAAGTGAGTGTGAGAGAAAACAAGATCTAGAGTGAGAGAGGGCCAAGTTGTGACGGAGCCCTGTACATCTCATCACTGGCACCACAGTGACTAGCCCAACAGTGTCAGAGAGCCCGGTCTGGCAGCCACATTTCCTGCACTCTCATGTATACACACACACACACACACACACACACTCACACACACACACTCACACACACACACTCACACTCACACTCACACTCACACTCACACTCACACTCACACTCACACTCACACTCACACTCACACTCACACTCACACTGACACTCTCTCTCTCTCTCTCTCTCTTTCTCTCTCTGTCACACACACACATTCACAGAGCTCTGTTTTACCTTAGTGGGTGCTGTTTGTTATCCGTCTGGCTCAGTTCCCTCTGCCTGTCTGCCTGCCCAACACATAAACCCAATAATGCTACACTGCTTAGGCTGCTCCGGCCCTGGCCAGCCGCCGAGTGGAAAAAGAGGAGGAGGACATGAAGAGGAGGAAAGGGAAGGGGAAAGTGAGGAAAAGAGAAGGTCACACACGGACACAGTGGCTGGCACGCTGAAATCAGAATCTGGGTTTCAGGACTCGGGGGCAGTGAAGGCATCCTACTGTGAGACAAGCAACACAACTGCAGCCACAAAGTCTGACTCTACTTGAGTATGAGTCTGTATCCACAACAGCAGCCTCTGAAGCCGATCTTTTCTTGGATACAATGGATACAAAAAGAGTCCAAATTTTGAGTTTCTGCAACAGAACATGAGCTTTTGACGATTAACTAAGCCTCAGCTTGTGGATAGAAGGCTGTGTTGTCCAAAATTACATTGGTCTTACATAATGACCACCACCATCACGGACATTACTGCTGGAACTTTCTATATTCGAACCAAAATATTACACAGGCTGAAAATCTGGCTCTTCTAAATCCGCATCTGCCCCTTGACATGTACTTAGCAAGACCCCAACCCCTTAGCAAATCTGAACTCACATCATGGGTATTATCAAACACACACAAGCTCCAGTGATGCACTTAATGACGTCACTGTTAGTAGACTGCTGATTGGGGGAATATCATTGCTCAACCTTCCTTAAACAATGCTGTGGTAGTTCTTATTTTCAGTCTAAATTAAGATGTTATGTACCCCCTTTGTATCTGAGGAATGTTCCTCAAACATGTGTTTATGTTGCAGTAATTCACTCCATGCAGCTGCTGAATGTAGCAAGACATTCAGTGACTATCAGAAAACAGATAAACCTGGCCTATTTCAAAATGACATCCAGAGCAATAGAGAAATAATAACACAAAATTATTAATATAGAGCAATTCTCTAATAAGAGAAGCAGAGATTGACTTTCTTTGGTTATACAGCAATGCCAGCAGCTCTGTGATTCAGGACTAACAGTGCTTTGAGCTAAATGCTCACAATAACATTGCAAACACGCTAATGGTATCCAAGTAATGTCTCCCATGTTTACCATCTTAGTTTAGCATTAGCATAGATTTGCTAATCAGCCTGGTACAACTGAGGCTGATGGGAATGTCATCAGCTCTGCAAGTGTTAAGTTATAAAAAGTAGAGGACAAAGTGAAAGCCTCACCTGGTGACAGTGCTATGAAAGTTAAGCAATATAAAAGTTATTGCAATTCATCCTTAGGGACAAACGAATACATGTACCAAACATCATGGCAATTCATCAAATAGCTGAAATAT
This sequence comes from Trachinotus anak, assembly GCF_046630095.1. Taxonomy (NCBI): domain Eukaryota; kingdom Metazoa; phylum Chordata; class Actinopteri; order Carangiformes; family Carangidae; genus Trachinotus; species Trachinotus anak. The sequence goes on along the minus strand of NW_027273879.1, from coordinate 7,271,533 downwards.
TTCACTCAAGTGAACGTCATGGTTGCACTAGACAGTAAGTCAGGGGGTTGCCGAAGCCATTAAGAAACATCATCTGAGAGCTATTATTGTGCAAAATTTTGTGCCAAACTACAGATGAAATTTTTCAAGATAAGTGAAAACATTTGCTTTTCCATTTCAGCTCCTCTGCAGCATTCAGTATAACATGAGAAGACCTCAGTGTCCTGTGGACACAATAGAGAAGGGAGCTGAGGTGGGAAATTATCCCAGCTGAGAATATACGCTTCAGTTCAGACAGAGATGTGGATGCCTAGTGAACAGAGACAGACAGAATGTGCTATTTACTTATTTACTTGCGTAACAGAATGAAATATGACATCAGGGCTTCAGGCCAATTCCTTAGCCAATCACGCATACACCCATATATACACACACACACACACACACACACACACACACAAGTACACCAAACTCGGGATGATTATCCAAAAATGCACATGGGGAAACATGCTGTACAGACAATAAATAAACACGCTCTTCTGATAATCTCTCACAAATCAAAATATATGCTCAAAGCGCTTTTATACAAACCCAATCCAAAGTCCTTCTAACATAAACATATACAACATATCAGAACATTCCACAGACTTACAACGATTTCGTAACAACTATTATAATCATAATAAAAAGCCATCCGGAAAACAAATCTCCCACCACTAATATCCAAGTTACAGTTGTCCCTAAAGTGAATGGGAGATGTGTGTCTCTAAGATGAAGGGCTGCTCAACTACAACTGTGTGCATGAGAGTTAAACATTATCATTAGAGGCATTTTTGTGCACCTGAGATATAAGCACTTCATTTTTTTTAATCTCAGGACATGAGAGGAGAGGAGAGGAGAGGAGAGAAGTCCAAAAAGTTCTGAGTTGCCAGTCTGGGTGTTAATCCCACTGCAGATGCTCACTCAGACTCAGATAGCAGAGTGTGTAAAAACAAGACAGGAAGAGACATCCTATCTCCCCAGACATTAAAATGGCGACAGAAATCAGGCACTGCTTTGCTTTGCCAATGACTGGTGTTTGGTTCCGGGGAAAATCCAGCCCGTCTGTGAATGTGACTGTGTAGACGTGAGTGATTTCAAATGCTACAAACATGAGGACGAGCTATTTCTCAACGAAAATGAGGGAATGTAAAGTAGTGTCCTGTCTATCCAGAGCACTGTGTGTGGATTTAAAGACGTCATAGAGTGAGTTAGTAAGTTCTGGGGTCCATATCTATGAATAGTACATTTTACATTGGAAATAGACTTTTGATTTTATGATGTGTTATTTCCTGCAGCTCTGGGAAACCATTGGTTTAATTTATTTATGTACAGCCTGAAAATAATTTAAAACAGTTAAAGCACATTTCATGTATCACAGAACAAAAGCATATTTCATGGATCTACACATTTATTTTCGTACTCAATAGAAATGGATGGAAACCAATGGAAGCCTAATAATTTGTTTATAATTATTATGTTTATATATAATGTATTCCACTGATTTTGATGGGAGATTTACAAGAGATAGACTATTCAATATTAAAGCTGAAGTTCATTGAGATATTCTGACCTTTAGTCCCTAGTCTGCATCAAGCTTCAAAAATGCTGAATCCTTTGTGTTAGACCTTCACTGACAGGTAAATGCCCAGTTTGTGACACTGGCTTCTTTCACAGTTTCTCTGCTGAGATAACCCTGATGAAATCAGGAGGATAATTTTTTCAGACTTGACTGAGCTCCTCTTTCGCCACTAAGAACAATTTGTTTCTCCAGGCTGAGCAGTGCTAACATGACGGTAAACTGACCTTTTTGTATAAAACTGGTGGAATTCCCCTTTAACTACCTTAATATTTGCTCATGCTGCAAAGCTCAAGAAATTCAACTCATGTTTACTGTTACTACAGAACAACACCCGTGCATACCCGTGAAATGTACTTGTTTGTGTACTCTGTCAATCCCAAATGACTGTGCACAAATGAGTGAACGAGACAGAGAAAGAAAACAAGTGTTGTTTCTGAGCTCAGAGTATAAGAGAGCTTGTGTCTTTGTTGGTCTGCGTGTGTGTGTATAAGGGAGGCGGCTGCAGACAGACAGGCTCTAGGGGATTACGGAACAGGACAGGGCACCATAACTCATCGGGCCGATCACTGACCACAGACAGACAGGCTGGGCTGAATGCTGATGGCTCACTGATAGGAATCTGCCACCAACAACCGACAAAGAGCATTTATCTGCAGGGGAAACCCAGCCCTATTCTCACACTCAAACAAACATGCACTCAACACACACGCACACACACACACACACACAGAGCACAGTGCCAGTCTAATACATGCACACACTGTGTTCTTTTTTGACTCATCACTTTCATCTACGTTGCTGTGGCTGTCAGCATAGATTGCACTCATCATTTCTCAGTTTAAACTTAATTTCTTATTCTTTTGTTCCAAGGAACAAGGAAAATAACTGACACTCTCAGTTCTCTTTGTTTTTTACAGTCTGGCTCTTCTTTTTGTAATTTGATCTCAATCCTATAATTTATGAGAACATTTTAAATCGACAGTTAAAAAAGCACAGTATGTAATTTCCTGCTGCTAAATCAAAACAATAACAAAAGATGGAGTTTGGTGATGTCATGAAGCATTGCGGGATTGTGGGAGGAGTTGTCTTCACCACCATTGCCATCATTGCAGTCAGCTTCTCCCAGTTAGCATTCCTTCAGTGTTAATTGTTTAGAAGTTTTTATCGGGAGCTCAATTATCCATGGAGGTCTCCTCCTCTCCAAAGCAAACGACCAGGTGATTAAAATCCATAAAAACACTAACATGCCCCCTTCTCCTTAGAAATCCTCCCAGAGGGGCTGCGAGCTGTGTGGCCAATAATATTTGCTCAGCTTGGTTAAGATCCAGACTAAAATCCTTCATCCATTTAAAATATATAGTTAAAAACAACCAATAATACCAACAATATTTTGATGCTTTGCACTTACTTTGATTAAAGTTATGGGTTTCCATAAGTTTGAAAATAGCTGGAAACATACATTTTTTTAAGAAAGTAAACAAGCCAACAAAATATATAGCATAGGTCTAGTTTTTTTCATTTCAATGCAGAAAAGTCACATATTACACCTTTAAATGTCATGTGGGGATTGTGGTGACATCACTGGAACAAAATGCAAATGAGGTGAGCAACACGAGTGATCAAATAATGAGACAGATTAAATGGCAACACCCCAGTAAGGGCTCACAGGATAATTAAAAGGATACTACAGAAGAACATTTTTCTCTTACACAATATTAGGTGGATTTTTCTTTCTTCTTTTTTCCTTGTGAATATTGGATACTTTTAGGCCATCAATCATGTCCACACTAAGGCTATTACCTGTGACCATGGGTCATGAGTAGACATTACTGTATTTTAGGGAGTTACAAGCCTGAAAAGGTTGGGAAAGGTTTGGAGGAAAAAAAACTAAGCTGATCATCTCCAAAATGCCCATTACTGCCATCCAGTACAATTAAAAAACCGATGCTAGGGCAAAGTTAAACTAGAATAAAGCCTTGCAAAATTTAATAGAAATTTATAAAAGTTTAGCTAACCATTTAAGACTTAATTCAACTTAACAAAAAAAATAACTACACAAATAAAAACTGGGGATCTGTCTACTTGCATCCCAAGACTTCAGCAATAAAGTTGGTGAGTAAAATGTTCAGAATCAATACAACGATTGCCAAAATTATGATCTAAGTTGTTGTTGTTGTTGTTTCATTTTGTTTTAGTTGCGTGAGGATTTGTGTACACGTACTTGCCACCCCTGATGCCAGGCCATAAAGCAGGCCACCCTCAGCTTTCGGCTCAAAGATGTGGGTTGCTGGAGGGGGACACTTCTCCTGCCTGATGAAGTTATAGAGCAGGGTCTTCACCAGTCGACTGGTTAAACACAAACTGGGGGCAAAAGGAAAGAGAATGATAGAAGTTAAAAAAGCCAACTCCAAACATATTTCACTACACCATCATCAAGAAGATCCCGAGTCCACACTCCACTCTAAACTCTAATTGGTTGTGAACAACATCCACTGAGTCACATACAGTTTTTTACTTCCTTGACAGACCAAATGAAAAAATCATTTTAGATAGACTTCTAATCTGTTTTGCCAACATCAGCTACTTGGCCTTTCTTCAGCTCAGTGGCAATTAATCCAAAGTGCTCTCGTTTGGCTCTTATGATATGAGAGCCCTAAAAGAAAATTACTTCCATCGTCTGCCCACCTCTTTAAACTGCACTACTAGACTTCAAAATGCATTCAGTGCTACAGCATTTATCTCCATTTATTCATATTCAAGATAACAGTGAAGTTAAATTGGGTTCAAACCAGTTCAAACCAGTTCAAAGTACAGGTCAGCATCAGAAGTTTAGCTACACTTTGCTTTTCCTTGTATTAGCATTGAGTAAGTTATCTTATCACCACATTTTACTTTTGCATTCTGGAGTTTAAAGTTTTTTTTATCATCAGACTAAAAGGTCGCAGTGGAGACAAATGTCGGTGGTTGGCTAGACTCGATTCGTTTTTTGCTCTTTTAGTATCAACTGAATGACACATGAAGATATTCTTTGGAGATTGTCTGGAAGCACAGAGAGGTATCAGGGTATATAGACACTGGACTGGAGACACTGGACTGGAGAGCATCTAAAATGATCTGGGCCTGGCTCCACAGACTGGGGACAACCCAGATACTAGGGCATGAGAGAGGGGCATTTCAGTATTTCAGTGGTGGTCCTCAGTGGACTATGAGCTTGTGTGTTTTCTTACCATCTGCCCTTCATGATGTGTTGGTAGATGATTCCATCTCGGAGGATGTCTTTGTGGAAGAGCTGATAGGAGTAGAACACCAGCAGCGTGGTCACTGCTTCAAACAGGATGCTGTAGGTGATGTCACTACAGAGACAGAGAGATGCATGTAGGGCTAATCAATGAATAAATTATTATCTCTTATAATCACAGTTTCAAAGTTATATATACAATCGGGTGACAGTTCATTTATTTATTATTAATTAATTACATTTATTAAATAATATCAGAATATCACCTCTTTATAACTTTATTTCATTTTGACAAGCAGGATTGTCACAGCTGTATCTCACGTTTAATGTTGTGTACACTGACATAATATTATAAAATGGGATACTAAGATAATGTGATAACCAAGTGGAAAGTGGCAGTGCTACATAAGAATGTCATTCCAACGGTGTGTGTTTGTTTAACTTAAAGATGTGCTTTAACAATAGTCTGTTTGGAATGATACAAAATAAAATACAAACAAACTTCTAATTATATCTGCTTCTTTTCCTTCCATGAGAAAGTACAGAGTGTATAATTATGCAAATATGTTTTATTAGTTCATATGCTCATATGTACGCATCACAAACTGTGATTGAAGGTCAGCATATCAATGTAAAAACATCTGAGTGAAGTAACGATGAGCAAAACATATTTTTTCAGTGTGGGAGGAAGACTTTAACCATTACCTGCTTCCTGGCACATAAACACATACACACGCAGCTTTTACTCAAGTGACTTAAAGCCTGGGTCAAGAGCAATTTCCTTTCACTTTTACAGACAGTCTACAAATTTTGTCTCTAACTGAAGGGTGCCGGTTTACTGCACAGATGCACATAAATTAAACATCAATGGCATCATATTACATATGATATTATATATGACATATTATATAGATTAAGCAATATTGCTTAATCTGCTGATTATCTTCGATTCATAATTTGGTCTACAAAATGTGAGACAAAAGTGAAAAGTTCCTTTCACAATTTCTCAAAGCCCAGGTTGATCCAAAAACTCTCCAAAACCCCAAAATATTTAGTTTACTTATAACAGAAGATGAAGAAAACCAGAAAATATTCACATTTGAGAGGCTAAAGCCGACAAATCTTTGACTAAGACAATTCAGTGATTATCAACAGACTGTTGATTCATTTTTCATTTGACTAATCAATTAATATACAAATAGTTTTAGCTCTTTTCCATTTCAGCAGAATAATTAACAGTGACAAAGACACAGCTACACTGTAAATGGACAGACTGTAAATGGAAAACAAATGCCTTTACTATTAATCTAAACTGAACCTTAAATTCATCTTAACCAGTTAATAAGCTCTGTGTGTCGAGGCATAATTTTTTAAAAGTACAAAATAAAAGATGAAATCAAAAAAATGTCCCCTCATACAGTAGCAAGGTCTTGACAAAAGGATTTAAATTAATTGGCCTAGCTCTAATTTATCCTTCCACATTATAAATGACCTTTTTAATTGATTAGAAAAACTGTATGTGTGGAAAACCAAAAGGGACTAACTGTGATTTGATTACCAACATCCACTGGGAAAAAATATATAAAAACCACTGACATCTATCTTTCTTGTAAAATGAAACCACAAAAGGTGCAGAGGCCTGTTAGGGATTTACTTCAATCTATATCAAAAGAATGGTAAGATTCCCATCCAAACCAGGAGCACGTACAGAGGAAATGGGCCGAGAGCCACAAAGTGGTGGAGGGAAGAAAAACAGGGAGAGTCTTGAAGCTTGGAACAATGAATAATGTTGGAATGCTGAATGCATTTACACAAGAGCCAGGGTTTGATGTCCGGAGACAAGAGAAGAGAAACAGAGAGGAAGAGAGAGAAAGTAGGAGAGATTGGTCGACTAGGACAGAAGGACGTCATAGAATGACAAAATAAAGACAAGGGAAAAGAGAGGAAAAGTGGAAGATGCAGCGTCAAGGAAATCGCAATTGTCAGTCATGTTTCTGTGAACTTGTCTTGACACTGCAGAGGAGGTTTTCTCTACAGAGACGTACATACTGTCTCTTTGTCTCCATGTCAGACTGAGTGGCAGGCAGTGGATAATTCTCCCATTGATAAGTAAACACACAGCAGTATTCACTCAGACCGCGTTAGCGTGCACAGCATCCCAGGAGAGTTAAGGCTGATACCATTTTCAGACAAAACTGCATCTTCCCTCTTCTCCCACTCATTGGCATTGCTCCTAATCCAACTCTCATTTCAAGACTCCCCTCTTCCGCTACACAACCAACACATTATTTATTTCCCTCGGTCTCATCCCTTCCTTTGTATTTCACCCCTTTGCTCACCATATTGCCAGCTCAGAGTTTCAGCATGTCAGTCTGGCATGTTCCATAATGGATTTCATCTTCTCTTGGTTAGTGAACCAAGCAGCGAATGAGCGAGCAGAGCACGCAAAGGGAGCTGCACATACAAACTTTTCAAAAACTGCTTTTCATTAACTGTTCAGTGACTAACATCCTAGATGCATTAACAATGAACAAACTTGAGTAAAAACAAGGGAGTCAAACAAAAAGCTGGGCTGAGTAACTGCACGAACTTGATGTTTTCAATTGAGTATGATGCCCATTGTGTAATGTCAAACAAGTGAACAAGTAGCACTGAGATGTTATTAAATCACTGTGTGGACAGTGTGAACATCCTGATTGTGTAAATGTCCTGTCAGTGTTGCATCAGAATTTGTTTTACGTGTCTGACAATCATACTTGTAGTATACACATATATATATATATATATACACAGGAGATACTTACAGCAGGGGCACTTCAACGATCAGGTGAACAAGGTTGGACAATAGGTCCTCAAGGAGGTCCTCGCTACCTGTTTCTACACAAGGGGTTGAGGGAGTTGTTATATGAGACATATATGGCAGGTCCCTATTGATCATAATCAGTCCCTCTCTGCTCCCTCCAGCTCCCACTGTGCCAGTCCCTCTCTATTCTTCCCATTAGCCCCTATTTCATGCTCACTGTATAGATGAAGGGCAGAGAGAGAAATTAGCTGACTGGGATTGCATGGTTTCTGAAACCGTTTTCAATGCTTGTTAAGATGTTTTGAGACTTGAAGATACTCTGGATTATCTTCTTTTTGCCACTTTCAACAAGCTGTTATCAACTTTGTGTCACTTTTCAGGCAAATCAAAGAAAGACATGTTTATGTTGCATAATGAGTGAGTGAGTTTGTGTCTTTGGCACAGTTCACATGTGCAAGTGAAGACTGGTAACAGGAATAACACAAAGAAACAGCCATAGCAGAATGATAAACACAAAGAGGCTGAAAATATTTACATTTTTTTCCACTTTTCCGTTGAGGGTGTTTTCAATGTCTCAGTAAGTGACTGCCAAAGAAATTGTGTTATTTGCATTTGGCAAGGTCATCAAGGGGGCACACATTTGCAGAGTGTTTATTTTTTGGGACTTCGCTCAGACAGGGCTAAAGTTTGAGGCCAAAAAATGATGTTCAGTCAGTGGATGCAGATTTAGACTTTTATTAACAGAGTCTCTCAGAGACAGCTGATCCAGGTCAGTAGCCAGGGGTATTTGTGCTCAATTAAAAAGTCAATTTCTTATCTCTCTTTAGGTATGAAGGGAAGTGTTACACATCTGACCCTCGTGACTACATTTTAATAACTCACACCTTATGGGTCTAATGGGAGTCTAATACTTTTTTTTATATATTCACAAGATTTCTCAACAGATGTTGGGGCTTTTGTGTAGAAATGACTTCGAAATACCATGACCTAGATGACTGAGAATCTTCACAGACATGCTCTCCATCTGTACAGAACAAGAGGAGTTCACTGTGAAGCAGATTTCTTTACGCAATGTGTGGCCCCATTTCGGTCTCCCTGTGACACACCTTCCTTTTCCAAGTCAATCTGAGCTCACCTCCACAGGAGCCTGGTGCCCTCTCCTGGTAGGAGAACTGTAGGTGCAGCTCTTCTTCACTCATCTCCCTGATGAACACCTTAAGCAGGCAACGGATCATGAACAGTGCGTTGTGGGCCTGCCAGATAAACAGCTGACTGCGGAAGAGAAACAAAACAAAAACATCATGTTCAAGGTCAAACACAGAGCTGCGACACTAATAAATGCTATAAAAGGGGCACTCTGTTGGGTGAGCAGAGCTGGCTACGTGCTACTGGTTTATGCCCTTTCTTTACAAAGGGAAGCTTGGCTGACCATGTAGATTCCTTAGTAATATATCAGTTCAGATGTAAACTGTAACACATATTCATCTTAGGTTATTTATGCCCTTGTGTTTTTTTGCCGAGAGAAACTGCAAACTGGTACCTGACTGCTCTAACAGTGGTGTTTTGTAGCCAACCCAGTGCTCTGACCTCCAGGTAAAGGAGCAAGGAAGAGGTTCATTTTCTCATGCCGATAAATTAACCATTAGGACATCATTATTGTAACCAGTGGAGCATATTTGAATAAGAAAATTGTGCAAACACAGTCGTCTTCACCATAGTATAGAAATATACTACACAAGTCACTGTTTATTCACATATAGGACAGAGACAGAATTGGGACAAAGTTGTTTAGAAATAAATGTAGAGATAGAAAAGAAATGATTGGAACCATCCAGTGAAAGCCACAATGTTTCATAACCACTAAACACCAACAGGGGGGTGTCTAATTACTTCCACAAATTGACATTTTGCAAAATTTGCACATGGCAATTATGTTACACCCAGAAAATGTAGGTTTGCTTCTGGGACAAAACCTGTTACGAAACATGAAGAGTTCCCACCAGAAGCATTTGGTAACATGGGCAGGGTCAATTCGTGGAGTTTGGCAGCAAGAGCAGGATAATGCCACATGTGTTGATGGTTATACCTCAGCAGCTTTCTCATGGGAAACTACAACCATTTCAGTGTTTCTCTGCTTTGGAAAAATAGGGATTCCCTGCCCGCCTGTGATCAAGCAATAACTGGCCTGCACAGGGTCTATCATAACCAACACAGTTATCTGAGTTCATTCTCTTCTGTGAGGTTCCCATACTCACTCTTGGCATTCTGTGGAGATTTTCAGCTCTTTGGTTCTTCCCAGGAAAATTCTCACAAGAGCGCCAAAGTTCCCCGATCTGGGATTGTTCTCAACTTGGAAAAGAAAACAGGAGAGAATTTATCAACTGCATTAAATGAGCTGCAGAAACCTCATGATTTGATAGTTTAATTAAACTCCAGAGAAGTTAATATTCACTGGGACAACTTGACTAAGGTATTGATCAGTGAGAAAAAACACACACACACACACACACACACACACACACACACACACACACACACACACAGCATATTCATGTTATAACGTACTAAAGATCTTGGCCAGTGGGATGACAACCTCTTCCAGCAACTTCGAGTCTCCACTGTAAAGAAGAAAAACAAGAAGAGCAATTGAAAGAAAATGAGAAAATACTTCAAAAATATGCTTTACAAGTAAAAATGGATCAGAGAAGCTGGTTGCTTGTATCATCTGCCCTCTGCTGTTCTGCTACAAAACTGCAATATAATCAAACAATAATGACACTCAAATTACTGGTTATTACTGGTTATTTGCCAGTGTCAAAATTCTGCAGGGACTAATCATACAAATGGCTGTAAATTCATGACTTATTCATTCATGACTTACACAAACTAATAACATCGATAGACTTGAGTTCAGTGTGACATCCGTTTCCTTTCAGGTGGATCGCTCTGTCGAATGTTGCCATGTCGCAACTAGTGTGCAATACTCTATAGGGGAGACCCTCTCATTTTTGACACATCATTCCCTCCCCACTGGTCTTTACTATGATCATAAGTGAAAAACCTTTTTATAATCCAATGAGCTAGAGCTGGCAGGGCCAGCTGGGTCAGATTAAGACCCTTAAAGGAATAGTTTGATGTTTGGGGAAATACACTTATTCAGTTTCTTGCCAAGAGTTACATGAGAACATAGATAGCGCTCTCATAAATAGCTGGTTAGCTCAGCCTAGCACACAGACTGAAAGCAGGGAAACAGCTGCCTGGCTCTGACCAGTGATACAGTGTTTGACGGGGGGTTAAATACTGTTGTTCAAAACCTGAATGTTACACTTGATCTTTATGAAATATAAAAAAAAAAAAAAACATGCAGCCTTCAGAAAGTAAATAATTCCTTAATTTGTCATCTTACTTTAAGAGTTGGGTAGAATAATTATTGGTCAGCCACACTGATATATGAAATACAAAGTATATTCCTGACTTTTTCCTCCTAGAGCTGAAACGATTTGTCAATTAATTGATTGGCTGACTACACAATTGTTGAGTTGTTTAAGTCACTTTTTTAGGCATAAATGTCATAAATTCTCTATGGACTGTTGGTCAAAGATATGTCCTCTGAATACATCAACTTTAGCTCTTAGAACCTCTGATGGGCAGTTTTCACTATTTTCTGACATTTTACAAACCAAATGATTAATCAAGAAAATAATTGGCAGATTAAAAAAATCATGAAAATAGTCGTTAGTTGCAGCCCTGATTTAAACCACTGTGGTAGTACTGTTTTTTGTGCTGCCTCCAGTACAGACATGTTCATTTATGTCTTGAGTTTGTATTAACATAAATTTTAAAAAATGTTGGGTAAGATGCAACTTCTTTGATTATATCAGGAAAACATAATGCAATAATGTTATGTAAGTGCATATCAACTTTACAGACATGAATGAATGACAACCTCTTACAAGATGAATATGTAACATCCTCATTCTCAACACTTTTTACAAAGGAACTAAATGTTAACTAGTCGAGTCATTCTTAGCCAGTCAGGACAATAACCCTGTTTGATCATTAATTAGATGAGCTCTGAAAACATCCTGTCTACACATAAATGTTGGATCCAGCCTGGGAATGTTGCAGGACTTTCTCAGTAGAAAGGTTGTGTGTCTACGGGTGTAACATACTATCACTCTTGAGTAAATGTTTGTGAAAAATTGAGATGTTGAAAAAAAAAAAAAAAAAAAACTTTTTAAGACATCATTAGAGGAGTCAGAGTTTGATGTCCTCTAAATTTTTACACACATCAACTACACAACATTGAAGAGAAGAAACACCTCAAGGAGATATCTTTTCTAGCAAGGCCCCTATCGACCATAATTCAGGAAATTTTCACAGAAAAGATATTTAAGCATTCGTGAAACTAAAACAAAACAAAAGTTTCAGGCAACCAACTCATCAATTATTCAACTAAATTAATAAATCAATTAATTGAAACAAGCAGAGCTGCATGAATTGTGAACCCACTAATTGCTGACTGTTCTTCCACTGGTCCCTCTCTGCAGTTCCTTTGCTGTAAACAGGAGGATGACCAACAGTGGGGCAGCCTGAGAGCATTGTACTGCAGCATTCTGGCACATAATCTGACAAATATTTAACTGAACTTTTCCATGAGTGCGTTTGTTTACCTGCTGGTGGGACTGATGAAGGTGAAGGAGATGAGCTGGTTCCAGAAAGGGTCATTCTCCGATATGGACTCTGTGCCCACCAGGGCCTTGAGACTTGGGTTATCAGACAGGTCACTGACCTGGCTGGTGTTGGCTCCCATCTCGACTGGCTCCACTCAGCCAGACTCACCACTCTTCACTGCTTTTTCACCAGGCATATGCCAAATCCTGGAGCAGAGGAAATACTTTCATTTTTGGTTCCATCACGCATAATGACCATCTATACTACGAACAAACTATGTATGTTTATGTCACATTACAAAAAGTTATGACCGGGGAGGGACCTTTATTTGTTGCATGTCATTGCCCTCATTTCCTGTTTAACTGCACTATCTGCTCTCTGATAAATGCATAAATTAACCCCCCCCCCAAAAAAAAATGTTGCAATGCAGGAAAGAAACTTAAAAAACTTTATCTTACATCTTATTTTTCTTTCATTTCAAATGTCCATTTTAGCACATCTGCCAATTGTTACTTTTACAGACAATGTAAACCATGTAGTAAAAATACCCAAGCCAATTTGATAACCATACAAGTATTGTCATACTGGAGATCATAATTTTTCATGTATCAAGCACCCTGAGTTTGACTTCTCTCTTGAATACAGGTGCTGCAAGTCACCAAAATGGCCTTTGCAAACAACCATGTGCAGTAGAAAGGCCAGCTGGAGATGTACTGACACAGAAGTAAGAGTCATTAAATTACATAACACTTCTGAAATACAATGATTACAACTCAGATTAAACATCATCTCCGAGTTTCTTACAATACAAAAAGCCTTGCTGCCACTGGGCCCGATCATGCGGATCTTTTCCTTTCCATGTACACTCAGTCAGGCTGTTTATTAGGTACTCCTAGCTACAACCAATGCAGTCTATTACAATACAATATATATCTCTACAATAAATCCTATTTTCATGAAGGTTACAATGTTCAGTTTTTGTTGAAACTGTTTCAGAGGTGTTGTTTCAAATCTATGGTCAATTTGGAGGATGCACTTTGTGGTGGTGTTAGGAATATTTTGTCCACCCTATTCATATCAGTGAAGGTAGGCAAAATAACAGAAAAGTCACTCTGTATAATGCAGAACAATTCAACAGCACCACAAACTACATCCTCCAAAGTAACCATACAGTTGAATCAACACCTCTCTAAAACATATTAGCATTAGCTTTAGTTAGGTGTATCCAATAAACTGTCAACTGAGTGTATTATCTCTTCTGCGTTAGAGCAAAATATCATTCTTTGTCTCTATCAAATATATCTATCAAAATATCGTTCTCTGTCTTAATCAATTCCAATTCATTCATTCAGGCCAACTTCACAACAGGATGACGGATCAGGAAACAGGACTTGAGTTATGTTTTCTTGTAATGACACACCTTTCGCATACAGGTGTAGCCAGTGAGCCAACGTTTGCTCAAGGGAACTGGAGCAAATTAGAAACACGCAGCACTAAAGTTGAACCACGGAGGAGGATAGTTTGTGCCTCTCATATATTAATGGTTATACAAGAATGGCACAAACCTGAGCTAAAAGGGGGTTATGCTTTACATATCCTGTGCAAAAACATGCAATTTTCATATTATATTCTTATTCCCATTGGCGAATAGACCTACATAGACCAAACGTTAGTTCCCATATTGAGTGTGCTATTTCATTTGTCTTTAGCTATATCTGCAGCTTTAGTCAACCAACTTGCATGACGTTAGCTAGCTCACCCTGCTTCGAGTGCAGGAAATAGTCTATGCCTCGGCAATTTTGACAGTCAAGGCGGTATACTCGGGGGTCCCAAAACAGCATGAGATAATAGTTGGGTAAATGGCAGTTTAAATAGTGTGTCCAGTCAACCGGTGGTTAATAAGTCACAGTCCAGAAAGCAGCTAACGTTCACTGCTTGTTTGCAATCAGCTGACCGCTCGGCTTACCTGTCATAAATGCTTCTCGCAGTTTCCGTAGCTCTCTCGGCTCTCTGGACCCTTAGGAGACGATGTTTTTTTTTTTTACACCAATTAGCAGCTTTATCCAGTTTGTTTACTGGCTGCGATTAACTAAGGCAAATATTTGAAATTGTGTAAAATTCGAGGCTGTCAAGTTAACTCTACATACTCCTTTCCTCCATGTTTTCCACGTCGTCACCCCTTGCGTAATGACGTTTTTACGTCTGCGACGTTGCAGATAGAAATGGGGTTACTAGATCCTGCGCGCCTGATCTAGATCTAAACTTTAATTTTCTATCTATACTTTCTAGTGCGATCTTAAAAGACCAAGCAGTCTTTAGTTACCCCCTCAGCATATACCTATTTTATTTTCAACAGACCCTGCTATTATGCTGTCTGAATGTCATAAATATGAACATCTATGTAATTTTTAAATCATAAGTCTGCAAACTAGTTGGGAACTTGTCAGCATGAAAGCCATGATATTCTATTTTCATTCATTCATAAACTCGAATTCTTACTTAGGAAAGCTATTCATTTAGGAATGAATACACGTAAGAATACACATGTAAACACTGTATGTATCAATTTATGTTAATAAAGGAAAAGAAAACTCATCTACTTCCTGTAATATGAGAGAAAAAAGTGACAAAGGTACACACAATTAGGGAAGCTTCTGAAACTCACAAAGCCTGGCAAGGTAAGTTTATTTCTATAGCATTTAAACAAGGCAATTCAAAGTGATTCACAGTAGGCATGACAAGAAAGACAAAGTGACATAAAAAGACATACAAAAACATTTATTTTTATGATTTTATTTAATCAAAATTTTATAAAATAGCAGCAAACAAAAATTTTACACCTTTTTTTGAAAGAACTGAGAGTTGGAGCACACCTCAAGGTTTCTGGTATGTTGTTTGTGGGGCATAAAAACAAAACTCCATGAAAATTAGCGGACCTTTCCCACACGATTTAAGAGGTCTGGATGGTTCATAACATATACACTATATTGCCAAAAGTATTCGCTCACCTGCCTTGACATCCCATTCTTAATCCATAGGGTTTAATATGACGTCGGTCCACCCTTTGCAGCTATAACAGCTTCAACTCTTCTGGGAAGGCTGTCCACAAGGTTCAGGAGTGTGTTTATGGGAATTTGTGACCATTCTTCCAGAAGCGCATTTGTGAGGTCACACACTGACGTTGGAGAAGGCCTGGCTCTCAGTCTCTGCTCTAATTCATACCAAAGGTTGAGGTCAGGACTCTGTGCAGGCCGGTCAAGTTCATTCACACCAAACTCTCTCATCCATGTCTTTATGGACCATGCTTTGTGCTCAGTCATGTTGGAAGAGGAAGGGGCCATCTCCACACTGTTCCCACAAAGTTGGGAGCATGGAATTGTCCAAAATCTCTTGATCCCTTTCACTGGAAGTAAGGGGCCAAGCCCAGCTCCTGAAAAGCAAGCCCACACCATAATCCCCCCTCCACCAAACTTTACACTTGGCACAATGCAGTCATACAAGTACCGTTCTCCTGGCAACCGCCGAACCCAGACTCGTCCATCAGATTGCCAGATGGAGAAGCGCGATTCGTCACTCCAGAGAATGCATCTCCACTGCTCTAGAGTCCAGTGGCGGCGTGCTTTACACCACTGCATCCGACGCTTTGCATTGCACTTGGTGATGTATGGCTTGGATGCAGCTGCTTGGCTATGGAAACCCATTCCATGAAGCTCTCTACGCACTGTTCTTGAGCTAATCTGAAGGCCACATGAAGTTTGGAGGCCTGTAGCGATCGTCTCTGCAGAAGGTCGGCAACCTCTGCACACTATGCGCCTCAGCATCCGCTGACCCCGCTCCGTCAGTTTATGTGGCCTACCACTTCGTGGCTGAGTTGCTGTCGTTCCCAATCGCTTCCACTTTGTTATAATACAACTGACAGTTGACTGTGGAATATTTAGGAGCGAGGAAATTTCACGACTGGACTTGTTGCACAGGTGGCATCCTATCACAGTACCACGCTGGAATTCACTGCGCTCCTGAGAGCGACCCATTCTTTCACAAATGTTTGTAGCAACAGTCTGCACGTGTAACCCCTTATGTTCTGCCTCACTCCAGCAGAATGACGAGACTGGCTTTGATCAGGTTCACAGCGTTTAATTGTCATCCTCTGTGTAAACAGATAAACAATACAATAGTGTGGTTGGTGTTGGCGCTGTCCACACACACACACACACACACACACACACACACACACAGCTCCTGCCCCATAACATGGAAGTCCAAGCAGCAAAAGGGGCGTGATTAAGACAGTCAATGTGATCGTATAGTTTTTACACAAACATGAATTTTATTTATTTTTTATTTTTTTAACATGACATGTACTCATGAAATATTTTTCTCACAGCATCAACTATTTTTAGCCATGAACCTGTTTAAGTAATTTTTATCCCAAACACAATATAACAATGCATTAATATAAAAAATGAAATACAAAATCAGATGCAAAGGCTCTCACCAATAAATAAAATGATACTAAACTAAAACGTTTCTTCTTTTTTTTTAAATATAAAACATACCTGTGTAAACAGATAAATTCAATTCAATTCAATTCAATTTTATTTGTATAGCGCCAAATCATAATATACATTATCTCAAGGCACTTTACAGGGTAAGGTCAAGACCTTACTTTGTTACAGAGAAAAACCCAACAGTTCCCACAACGAGCAAGCGCTTGGCGACAGGGGGGAGGAAAAACTCCCTTTTAACAGGAAGAAACCTCCAACAGAACCGGGCTCAGGGTGGGGGGGGGGCCGTCTGCCTCGACCGGTTGGGTTTAGGAGAAGATAGAAAGAGGGGGAGGGGGAGGAGAGGGGAGAGAAGAGAGAGAGACCAGGAACAGCTGTGTAGGTAATGGTGTTATCAATAATAATGATGACAGGTAACAGTGGTTAATAGTAAAGATGAGTAGTGGTGGATCTGGATCCTGCTGCTCCCGAGGCAGAGATACCTGCAGAATGAGGACAGAGAGAGGGAGAGAGAGGAGAAGCACAAAACTACGGGAGAGAAAAAAAAAAAAAAAACAAAGTTAATGGCATGAAGTCATTGAGAGAGAGCGGGGGAGAGAGACAGAAATAGGGAGAGAGCGCCCAGTGAATCATGGGAATCCCCCAGCAGTTTAGCTCTATAGCAGCATAGCTAAGGGATGGGTCAGGACATACCCGAGCCAGCCCTAACTATAAGCTTTACTAAACAAGACAGTTTTAAGCCTGATCTTAAAGGTAGAGAGGGTGTCTGCCTCCTGAACCCACACTGGGAGCTGGTTCCACAGGAGAGGAGCCTGATAGCTGAAGGCTCTGCCCCCCATTCTACTCTTACTAACTCTGGGAACCACAAGTTGACCTGCATTTAGAGAGCGAAGTGTCCTATTGGGAAAATAGGGAACTATAAGCTCTCCAAGGTACGATGGTGCCTGACCATTAATGGCTTTGTAGGTGAGGAGGAGGATTTTAAATTCGATTCTGGATTTTACAGGGAGCCAATGCAGAGAGGCTAACACAGGAGAGACGTGATCTCGTTTCCTCGTTCCTGTCAGTACTCGTGCTGCCGCATTCTGGATCAATTGGAGGCTTTTTACTGAATTTTTGGGACATCCTGACAATAAAGAGTTACAGTAGTCCAGTCTTGAGGTAACAAATGCATGAACTAGTTTTTCAGCATCCTTTAGACACAGAATGGGTCTGATTTTAGCAATATTGCGCAGGTGGAAGAAGGCTGTCCTAGAGACTTGCTTTATATGTGAAGTAAAGGACAAGTCCTGGTCAAAAATGACACCAAGGTTTCTGACTGTAGCACTGGAGGCCAACACAATACAACAACACAATAGTGTGGTTGGCGTTGTCCTCACTCACACACACACACAAAAAGAGACACAACATGTACAATGAAGCTACGTCAATACGTTGTCGCTACTGCGCAGTGCTAGCTAACAAGTTAGCAACTCCGCTCGGCCTAAACACAGAATTAACTGCACAATACCAACTTACTAACGGTTGCAAAACATTTCAACAATGTCTATAACACTCAACATATACTTTGTTTTCAGTGAAATTTGTGCATTGCAGATTAAAATGTAAAAGTCACGGGGCTGTGTCATGGATGTATTATAAGTGCCCAGTTATTTTTCTCACCCTGATGTTCACACAGTGAAAAGGGAGCAGGACCAGGAGGATTCCTCTTTACAGTGTGTGTTCATGTGTAGGAGGGAGGGAAACATTTTAACAGTGACCATGCTGGACAGTTTCTTCCCGCCTTTTGTTTCCCCCCACTTCTTAAATATACTTTCTTCTTCTATGATGGAGGCTACAGTATCTGTCTTTTTCAGTTACAGAAAGTATATTTACTCATGTACTATACTTAGGTACAAATTTGAGGTACTTCACTTTATTTCCACGTATTTCCATTTCCTGCTTTTATATACTTCCATAGTAAGTGCTTACTTCAGAGATTAAGATGACCAGTATACACTGAAAACATATACATTATGATACATAAAGATTAGACAAAAAACTAAAAATATTCCAAGTACAAGTAAAGTATTTCATTCAAAAAAACCTTAGAAATATAATCAACAAAATGTACTAACAGTGGGAGCAGTAAATGTCACTCTGCAGTACAAGGATATTTTATTGAACTGGATTGTTAGTACTGATGCACCAGTGTTTCAGGTGGAGCTGGTTCAACTACCATAGAAACAGGTAGATAGTGTTGTCGTGCTCTGCCCCTCTGGGTAATTTACCTGCATCTTCCTAAAAAGGCACCATTCATAAAGGGTTTAGAAGCTGTAATTAATGCTTGAGTCCTTTGTTAATGTTTTATCAATCAGTTCATAGTTTATGAGGCCATCGGGCTCGTTCAGCACTCCCCCGACACCTATATAGGCTCAAATTAGGGTCCAAATGATTTTGAATTTGGAAAGTAATGTTTACAAATAATTCCAAAAGTTGTAGTTGTAAATCAAACTTCGTAAACCTGTAAAATAAATCCGCAGGAGAAAGGGAAGTTTGCTACTCTGTAACAACTCTGTTTGATGCATCACTTTGCTCACCAAAGCTATGCAAGCTGTAAAAAAAAAAAAAAAAGAATAAAAAGTTCCCTTTAGTTTACAACATAGTTCTGTTCTAATGTGTTGTAAATTACCCTCTAAGAACATAATTCTAGTTTTGTCTAATTTGACAACACAGTGTACGACCCTGAGGTTACAAGTACAATTTTGACTCCATCCTCACACTTTAAAAATGATTGGACAAAGACAGTCCAAAAACAAAGCAGATTCCACTCAGGGGGCTGGTGGTTCTGTTGCCTTCATCTGTCACAGATCCTGAACGGTGTAGTAGATATTAAAGCCAGCGCTGTCATCCATCTTGAAAAT
This sequence comes from Trachinotus anak, assembly GCF_046630095.1. NCBI lineage: Eukaryota > Metazoa > Chordata > Actinopteri > Carangiformes > Carangidae > Trachinotus > Trachinotus anak. The sequence goes on along the minus strand of NW_027273879.1, from coordinate 7,251,810 downwards.
CTACCACATTTTTCAGGATGTGCAATAGAGATGAAGATACCAGAACCTGCCCTCTAATTGGACTCTGCTTTGTGATTTGTGATTTTAAGGTGTAAGGATGGCGTCAAAAGTGTGCTTGTAAATTCACAAATGTCTACAAATGAAAGAAAGCGAACATACAGGTCAAATTCTATCACTTTATCCTGAATAAATCAACAAACAATTCTAAATCAAAATCAGTACATACATTATCGCTTTAAATATATAATCGTGGGGGAACAAACCAAGGAGATTAAATGTACCACTTAACAAAATACACATGACTTGAGGAAATATAATGAAATAAACTACTCACTCGACACACTCAGGAACAAAGGTGAGAGCAGCTCAGCTGAAGGACAAACGGAGAATGAGCTCAGGACACAGAACAAAGAAAACTCAAGACACCTGTGTGAGCTGCCCAGTTCTCCACCTGTGCTCCTCAGCCCAGCAGTCATGTGACCCACTTCCCACAGGATGCTTTATTTAAGTATAATTTAAAAAGAAAATGCAGTACTTCATTTTTCATTTTCATTTCCACATACTCATGTGTGTACTCATCTACGAACATATTAAAATCATGATTTTCAAAGACTTAACCTGCTCTGCAGTGACAGTATTTAAACATAATGAACAAACAGCCCTCAGGCCATTGCATTTACATGTCACTGCGCTCTTTAGGGGTCAAAATGAAAATGCACTCAGTCCTCTCATTGAGCCAGGTCATCAGTGAGAACATCACTTCCTTGTCAATTGTAATTTTTCTGTCACTGGGGCAGTGGTTGTAGCTTGTTCCCTGTAAGGAAATGACCAGAGATGAGATTTAAAGATTTTTAAATGTATTACAATAAGTGATAAGATGCTGAGAGACAGTCTGGGGCAGTGGCAGCAGCTTGTTTTACCCATCTGTGTCTTATATCAATACAACTCAATGGAAAATACCAGACATATGATTTAAAGAATTTATCTGTGGGCGTAAATCTCCATCAGCTGAGTCTGCTCCCTCTGCAGCTCCACCTTGATCTCACCTAGATGCACTCTTCTTCTCAATCAGCAAGATCTTGAATTCATTTCAGATATAAAGCCTGTAAAATGATATGAGGTTGATGAGTATGTGATCACTTCCAGTGGTGATTGCACACAGTGAACTCAGAATAACAAACCTAAATAAATGCAGGTGAAAGACCTTGTAAACATGTTTGTTGTCTCCATTTTCCTGAGAGTCACTCAGCAACAGTTTGACTGATAAATCAAAGTTTAGGAGGATGTGCACACAATGAACCCACAGGAGGAAGGCTCCTCTCTGAGCTGCGGGTCTGTGGTGACCTCTAGTGACAGGACTGAAGTATTGCTCCGTGTCTGAAGAAAACAAGAAAACAAGACAAGGTTCCTACTATTTAAACATGCATTTTCTTGAAGACCATGTTAAACCATAACAACCACATAAGTTGAATAGGTTTGTTTGGTGTGTGTGTGTGTGTGTTTGGGGATTTTTGCTACTGAAGCTGAGTAATCTTGCGCCAGAAACCTGCAAACTACTGTTGATTTTCATACAATTTTAAAAAAATATTAAGATGAGTGAGATTTTTTTCCACAGGTGACCCACAAACTCAAACTCCAGACGAACTGAGCCTCCTTCAAAATAAAGAAAAGCCTCTGCAGCAAACTGAAAACAGCAGCTGTGGTCGTCCTGGATTTCAGTGGTGTCCAGTTTACAGTTTGAACCTCATCTGACACCTTGCACCAATCAAGGCTTCATTGTTTGGTCATAAAGTCTGAGTGTGAAGTGAACACAACACAACTGCCAACATTTGAATCTCAAGTGAGTAACTAATCCAGCTCACCAAGGAGATTAGATGTTCAACAGGATAAACATGACTTGAGGAAATATAATGAAATGAACTACTCACTCTACACGCTCAGGAACAAAGGTGAAAAGATGGAGGGAAGCAGCTCAACTGCAGGCCGATCAGAGAATGAGCTCAGGTCACAGAACAAAGAAAACTCAAGACACCTGTGTGAGCTGCCCAGTCAGCACACCTGTCCTGCTCGGGCCAGCAGTCATGTGACCCCACATCCCACAGTACACACCATTTCATTAAAAAGAAAATGCAGCAGTCCAATTAGCATTTTCATTTTCACACACTCATGTGGGCGTCCTATGACCATATAAAATGAAAATTGAAAAGTGGCAATATTCAAATACAAAATTTACATTTACAAGTCACTACACTCTGTAGGGGTCAAAATGAATATTCAGTCTGTCAGTCATCTCATCAGCGAGGACGTCACTTTGTCTGTCTGGGGCAGTGGTAACGGCTTGTTTTACCCGTCTGTGTCTTATATCAGTACAACTCAATGAAAATTACCAGACATATGATTTAAAGAATTTAAATGTATCACAATAAGTGATTAGATGCTGAGAGACAGGAGTCTGGTCGTTATTCTGATCCCAGGTCACAGCAGAGATTCAACCAGCTGTGGGCATGAGTCTGCTCCCTCTGCAGCTTCACCTTGATTCCTCACCTAAATGCACTCTTCTTCTCAGTCAGCAAGATCTCTAGATCTTGAATTCATTTCAGATATAAAGCCTGTAAAATTATATGAGGTTGATGAGTATGTGATCACTTCCAGTGGTGATTGCACACACAGTAAACTCAGAATAACAAACCTAAATAAATGCAGAAACATTTTCGGCGTATGCGCCAACTTGTATTGAACTGAATGGGTGCCATTTTTAGATCCGTCATGCAGGTCTTATAATACATCCATGGGCTGTGTGCACTACATACCATGAAAGTCCAAGCAGCAAAAGGAACGAGCTGCTGGCTTCCGGTAACTAAACCAACCACATCCGTCAACATAAAATATCTCTCCAAAATAAAATAAAACGGAGCCTTGTTTAAATAAACCAAAAATAAACATCCATCAATATTAAAATAAAATAAGAACAAAATTAAAGGAACACTCTGTGGATTTTGACGAACTTCAAACAAACAAAACAACCTTGTAACACATGCCTAGGTGCTTGATTTTATACACCTGCGGCCATGGAGGTGATTGGAACACCTGATTATTTGGATGGGTGAGTGAATACTTGGCAATATAGTGTAGCAGCAGATCAGAAATGTATTTTGGCCCTAAACCATTCAGTGCTTTATAAACCAATAGTAGTTGAGATCTGAGAACTGGAGGAATGGCACCCACTTTCTTGGGCTTGGTGAGGACTCCAGCAGCAGGATTTTGAACATGCTGCAGCTTGGAAAGGTCAGTAACAGATGCTGGGCACTGACTTATCATCAGGGAAAAAACATTTAAGCTCTTAGTATAATGTACAGTAATCCTCTGAGCATAAAAAAGAGACCTCCCTCATTTCAAGTCATTTCTTTGAATATATTACAAATGTTGATGAATGCAGGTGTAAACAGAGATGTCACCTTTGCAAAAACACCAGTGGAGCCTTTATTGATGATTAATTCAGATTTATAGGTGGTAACATTTGCTGGTTTATTACAAATGGAGAAGCCCGTTGCCCTTTATTAAGGACTTACTAACATTTATAACTGCAAACTTGATGAAGAGCTAGCAAATTGTCGTGCTGGAGGATTTTCCACAACCACGCAACCTAAGGTGCTTAATAATGTCTTTTAACTAGACTGTAAAGCATTAGTAAGTAATTTATTAACCATTAATAAAGTCATTAATTACAGCTTATAAACCCTTTTTAAGTGTCGCCTGATCATAAAGTGGTACCAAAAATTCTACACTAATGTCTAATCTTGTGTAATCTAATAATCGAAATCTCTGCATATACTTTAGTAAACAGATTTTCAGCACAATAAGGTTATACATATTTTAAATAAAAAAAAATAGAATATGAAAAGATGTGAGAATCATTTTCTTCTTACAGCAGCAGTAATATTTTCTAAAAGTCAATCTCTGCCTTTGTGGAACATCATCTAATGATTTCCTGCTTTAAATCATTTGCATAAATAATACATCACAGAAAACAGCGCTGAAATGGGCTTCATGTAATGAACTTCTTTGCTGTACTGCTTAAAGAGTCTAAAATTAAAAATATTAAGTACTAAGTAGTATTAAGTACTTCACACTTGCCAGCTGCTTGTAATTGCCTAAACAAATTACAAAAAATTTCACTGTAATTCTCTCACAACTATAAAATCTGAGTGAAGTTGATCAGCACCCTTCCTTGATATTTACCATGTACCCCCCCCAACCCACCTTTTGTAGGAATACATATTTTCTTAAAATACTTCACCAAGATCAAACTCACATCAACTTTACAGAGACATATTATTCATATTACATTTATATAGTAATATTATGATGACGCTGGTTCAGGTGGAAGCACACCATAGTAGGGCAGCAATAAATGAGCATCTTTTTTTATTTGAAGGTTCTATTTCATTCAGTCATTAAACTCCAAGTTTGACTTAAAAAACTACTTCATTAAGATTTAATATTCAATAAAGTAAATGCATACATCATTTAATGATTAACAGAGAAAATATGACAACAAACAACAATAACCAAGATTTGAAATTCACACACAATTTTGGAAAACCACTCCATTCAGAGATGACTCATAGTTAATTCATAGTTTATCTATATTATATTAATAGAATATTTACACAGTTTTAGATGCATTATAAATATTTAAAAGCTGTCAGTCTGTCTTCTTATCTGCTGCTATAGTTGATCCACTGGCAGTGGCCGCACCATTGCTTTCAGGCTGAAACACATGAGAAAGAACATTTCTTTAAAAAAAGCTGTAATCAACATCTGACATTCATGAAGGAGACTGAAAACTAACATCAGTATTAGTCACGATTAGGTCAAATGAAACTCAAATTAACCCTGTTTAGAATTTATCTGAAGTCCTTGTACTAGACAAGGGCTGAAATTTATATCAGTATGGCACTGATATTCAGTATACCATGGTATCACAAATGCATGCAAGATCATATATAAAATACTTCTAAAGGACGCCACAGTTATATATTACATAAGACCGCACCTTCATCATGAAGAAAACTAAAACCTTGACACTAACTTTGCCAATTGATAACAAGATGAGCATTTCCAGTCAATACAATTCTACTGATGTTGATGATGACGATGAAGAAACAATAGTAAAAAAAAAAAGTTTTATTAATAGAATGTCAGTAAAAATCGTTATCTTACCTTGTAAGTCCCATTACTCTTCTCACTAACTTTTTGGTCACTTGTGCCAGTCTCCTGGACTGCTTTTTTGGTCCAGAATGTATTAATAATTGGAGAAATAAAGGGATACAGGATAGGTTCCAGGAACCTCTTGTAGACCCACAACAGGACGGGAATCACAATACAGGGAATGCACACCATGACTGTGGCTAAGACAAGCCCTCCAAAGTGAAGAACCTGAGGCAGAGAAAGAAGATATACTGTATATTGTTTAAAATGAACAAGACATGTGACTGTCAACGTGGATATCCCTGTGGGGTATAAGGTAGCCATTTACTTGACCTGAGATGCAGCTAATGGTTATTTTCATATGAATTAATCTGCTAACCAAGCTTGGTTAATAGACTGGTTTCTGCCATCACAATAATCCAGCGCACAAAATGATGCGTTTCCTGTCCAACCAATAATCCCAACCTCAAAATTATTAAAATTAACAGAAGAGCTGCTGTGTCTTCAGATCTCCTCGGTAATTTAAATCTTAATCCTAAATCTCAAACCTTTTGAGGCGACGTCTGGAGGCATTTCGTAAACTATTCATATGTTACAGATTGGAGAAATACACTTGACACAGCTTCGTCACTATTAGCTAACGCTAGCTTCGTGCCGTCGCTCGATGGTTAACACAACTGCTGTGACGATTTGTGGCTAACCTCCAGGCTAGACGACATTATACTATCAAATGGACTTTAAATGAGCAACAATCCTCACCTCTTAGGATCACAAAACACCAGTGTTCTCACTTTCTGTCGGTGTAGACGGGATTTCTCTTCGTGTTTTCGACTCCGCTACGAAATCTCTCGAACGTGTTCACACATGCGCAAAACCTATTTCCGGACAGGAAGAGAGAGGCGGAAGTAACCGAGGTGCCTGGGCGCTTTTCTTCAAAACACAATCCTGTGGGTCTCTGAATTACAACTTTGTAAGTGACTCGCACACGAGTGCAGCTGGACACTAACATTTTTTTTTAATCTTATTCACCGGAGAGGCTAGATAGTACAGAATATAGCACTGAAATTAGTGACAGTTGGCTGTTTGGGTGGTTTTAAACGGTACGTGATCTGCTGTTGTGTAGCCTAGCTTGAAATAGATCAATAGCAGACAGTAAAATGCAAGTTTAATGCGTTTGTTGTACAATTTACATGAATCCCTTCTCTATTAAGCGTATAATCTTCACTTGAATAATAATGTATGCAATACATTAATATACACAGCCGAGAGACGAAAGCCAGGGCAAAAAGTTTTAAACACACTTCCAGGTTTCACAAATGTCAGATTTGACAAGTCTGACTATTGTGGTTTTTGAGCGAGAACTGGTCTGGTGTGTTCTTGTGTCCCACAACTGTGAACTCGCAATTTTTTTGTTATCACACCGAGAGTAAAAGTTTCACAAATCTATATAGTAACTGTTTTAAACAGTCTTTACTTCCTATCGAGTCATCTTGTCCAAATTTGACTAGTCTAGATAAAGGGGTATTTGATGTAGACCTGAACTGATATGGTTGAGATGGGAAATCTGAGATTTTCTACTATATAAGAAATATTATATTGATAACAAAATGGTATTCAAGTTGTAATGAAGAGTCATCTCGGTTAAATATCTGCTCTGTAGGTTTTTACCCTCCTGAAATTGTGCCATTCAAACCATTCTTGTTATGTGTCTTCATTTCAGTGCTACAATGCCTCTGTCCACCCAGTCTCAGGCTGACGATGAACAATATGTTTTAGTGGCCAGTTTGGATAATGCACGCAATCTCTCCAACATACTGAAAGCAATCGCCTTCAAAGACCATGCCATCTTCAGCGCCACACCCAATGGCCTTAAGGTCACTGTGGAGGACTCCAAGTGTCTGCAAGCCAATGCATTCATCCAGGTGTGTTAGGTTTACACTTATAATAAACCTTAATAATGTTCATGAAGCACAGACAGAGTCTCAGTTTGTCCAAACTGTAACATTGTGTTAGAGGGATCTCCTTTGATGGTGATACTATAAATAGCCAACTCTGTTTATTCCAGGCTGAGATCTTCCAAGAGTTCACCATAAAGGAAGATTTGGTTGGTTTTCAAGTCAATCTCACTGTTCTGTTGGACTGCCTAAACATTTTTGGAGGAAGCACAGTACCCGGTAAGGTTAAAGGAAAGATGATTGTAGAGTGGGTCAAAAAACAAAAAACAAGAGACACAATTCTATTTTAGTGGTTGACTAAATTTGTTCATTTCTTTTCTTTAGCCATTGTCAGATTAATACTCCTCCCAGACCTGACTCCACATTTTGATTTTCTTTTGGATCTGACGTTGCAGGCGTATCAACAGCCTTGCGGATGTGCTACAAGGGGTACGGTTACCCTTTAACCTTATTCCTGGAGGAGGGTGGTGTGGTGACTGTTTGCAAGATCAACACACAAGAACCAGAAGAGCCGATTGACTTTGAATTCTGCAGCACCAATGTCACAAACAAGGTAAACTTCACCTGTTTTATATGATGAAAATGGAATACTATACATCTATATATATATGTGTTAGATTTACAAAAACAAGCCAATATTAACCCGTTCCTTTTGATGCTACATATGAAAAAAAATACACATTTCTGTTGCTTGCAATGACTTACTTAACTTCAAACATGCATTAGGAATATATTAAGCCGGTATCTAAAAGTGAAAACAGTAAGTGACTACACTGAACTGATGACTACTTGTGTATCTCTGGGTCTTTTTCTAAGGTGATCCTGCAGTCAGAGAGTCTGAAAGAACCCTTCTCAGAACTGGATATGACCAGCGAGGTGCTACAGATCACCATGTCCCCTAGCCAGCCATACTTTAGGTGTGTTTTCAAAAGTATTCAGACATAAAAATACATCCTCTTATTTAAATGGTGTTGGAAAAGTGACTCAACACCTCAGACTCAAAGATTAGTCTGAGATACAAAGATAGATTGAGATTAACATAAAACTATTATTCCTACTTCTGCATTTACAAGATTACCACTGCCTGGTGCAGACCAATGCCTGGTCTGATTAATCTATAAATGAATAGATTAATCAGACCGGTTTACTTATTACTATCACTGATACCACTACTATTTCAACTATTTCTTTTGAAGCATCAATACATGTTGTACTTTATACTTTCTACAACCCCATATTGCTGAAGCTCCAAAGAAAAATGTTTAATACACATTTAAGCTTTTGTCAATAATTAAAAAAAAAGAACTAAACTACTTATTGTTATGAGGAAGCAACCTTGCATCAAACCTTTTTCATTTGATCATGATGATTCTAATTTAATTTTCTATTAACTTTTTCTTTGTTTTTTTTTCTTCTCTCCAGATTATCTACGTTTGGGAACTCTGGAAATGCTCATTATGATTATCCCAAAGACTCAGACATGATGGAGCTGTTTCGGTGCACCAAGACACAAACCAACAGGTAAGCACAGAGTAACGAACAGCACAGTGCATTATTAAGACTACAGAGAAATAAACTATACTGTTATGACCCCAAAACGGTGATGTTCCTAATGAATATACCTTTATACTTTTGTAAAAGACCCATTTTGCCAAGAGACATTTGACTTGACTGACATAGCAGGAAAAGTACAGGTATAATTGCCATTGTATAATTATAATGTAAGCAAATAGTCGATAGCTGCCACCTAAATTATACAGAACAATTAATATTGTCATTAATTACAGCTGTGTCTTTCCTAAATGTGATGTTAAAATACTGGTATCTATATTTAAAAAAATGCCTGTTCAGTTGCTTCAGTGTTACAGTCGCATTACATCTATCATCACACACTGAGCACCACCCCTCATAAAAACTCCATATTCTGTTCCTGTACCCTCTGTTGACTGCTGACAGGTACAAGATGTCCCTGCTGAAGCCATCCACCAAAGCCCTGGCCTTGTCTTGTAAAGTCTCTGTGAGGACAGACAGCAGGGGCTTCCTCTCTCTGCAGTACCTGGTCAGGAACGATGATGGACAGATCTGCTTTGTAGAATATTATTGTTGTCCTGACGAGGAGGTGGAGTGATATGCATTATGCAGTCATTAAATTCCTGTTTAAATATGCACCTTAAACTTTAGTGGTGGCCAGTGGCTTTGACTGAGTGCAAGGATGAGAAGACAGTCTGCTAGAGGCAGTAGTGCACACAGGAAAAAAATACAGGCCCTATAGTGGGAATAATGTGTAAATGACACAGCCACAAGGGTGGCATTGTTTCAACACAACTTGCTGGTTTGCCAAATACTCACATTTGAGTGGACCATTGTCTCTGAACTTGTGGAAAGATAATGTCACCTCCCTGGTGCTGTTGTGCACCTGTGTGTAGTTAGATCACTATCATACTGAGTTCATCATTTCATAGTTTTGAAAGACTTTTGTATGTACAGTTACTGTATGATGTTGTTAGTATGGAGATGGCTATTTTGAGTCAGAGGCTCCTCGACACGTGAACACTGCCTGTAACTTCATGACTCTTCAGGGCTTGTAGTCCAGGATTTGCCTGCATACAGTATATATGTGAGCTCATCTTTCTGGAGCAGGGATGGCACACTGATGCATTCTTCTTCAGGTGTCTAATGCTGTGTGTGTACAGTAGATCTACTCTACACAAACCTTAGGTTCCTCTTCAGCTCTGCACATGACTTGCCACTTGGCTATTATGTGTCCCTGATGATGTTGTGTATGCTTACAGCTTTCATGACGTGTTTTGATTATACATCAGAAGATGCTGAGAGTAAGTTTGAATTGTTTTATTTCCATGACATAGAAAACTGTAGTCAACTAGAATCAATAAACAAGTTCTTTTTTTATTACACTGATGGCAAATGTTATTTTATCAAAAACAATGAGCAAATGTTGTTTGCAGTGTTGCAGAAGCTCAGACTTATGGTCAGCTAGAACCTGCACAATCATTGTGATGAGTCAGCAACATATATATTGAATATATGGATTAGAAAATGATGGTAACAAACACCAAACACAACATGTGCATAATTAAGATTTTCTCCCGGACTTTAAAATATATACTTCAATGATGAAGTCGTATTATAACCTAACAAAAAATGTATAATATTGGATTCCAGATCTGACTGCACTGTTGCATGACCACATTTTTTGGAGACAGTACTGACTCATGGCAGCAGTAAGTCATTCAATCAGCTTCATCAAGTCCGTCCGGCTACCTGCGTGCCATCTGCATCCTTTGCCTTTTGAAAGGTTTCTGTTTCTTCCTCGACACTTTTGGCTCAGGTGCTTCTGTTTGGATGTGAACAGGCTTCTCCTCAGCTGGTGTAAGGAAGACGTCAGCTGTAACGTCTCTGACCAAATCCACCTTCGTATCAGTCTTCTTCATTTTCTGCATCTCCTTCACCATCTGCTTCTCACGCACTTTGGCTGCAGCTGCAAGTCGGATCTCTCGCCGGTGCTATAGGGGTGTGAAGAGAAAGGTGATTAAACCAATCAAGAAATGTATAACTAGATATAGTAATTTCCTATTTTCAAGCAACTGTACCTAGTTTACTGTTGGAGACATTCAACATGGGTGTAAATGCCGCATGTTATGTGGCGTGTTAATGTGCCAGGCATATTACTCCAAGATAAGTTTTGACCATCTACATTTTCAATTGGTATGAACGGGGATTTACCATGTTAGGGGACTGGAAACCTGGGTTTTCATACAGCGTTGGGCCTCCAAAGCTTCCCTGAAAGATCTTGATTAGGTTGAGAACAAAGCGAGGACCAATCTCCACTAGAGAGGCATCCTCCTCGATGATCTGAACATGGAATGAATTGACAGAAATTTCAGAATTATTTTTATTGAATTTTCCTTGGATGCATGTATATATCAACTGTCAGGGCACACAGGATTTAATCCAATACATCCATAAAATAGGTAAGTACAAAAGTAATAATACCAAAATTATATAGAATCAAAATATACTGAAACAATGCAAGTAGAATATAATATGAAAAATAACCATATATGAGAAAAAGAGAAATTTTATCGTAAAAGGAAAGAAAATTAAATTAGAACATTAAATTTCAGAACCCCCCACGTTGGAAGATTTATCAAGGTGATAAACTCCCTAATAATAATGCAAATATTTTAACCCATGATGAAGTGTGGTGAAACATTACCTGGTAGTTTCTAAACCATATCCTGTTGTCTGCAATGGTGAATGTGAAGACGTGGTCCACAAAAGGCTGACTCTTGGGGTGGTAGCGTGGAGTGGAAAATGTCTTCAACAAGAAAAACATCATAAGAACTTCTGTATATGTTAAATAAAGGTAGATATACAACCTGCTCAGCTTTCAGGATTAACGTATGCATCTTCTGACATGTAGCTTGTATACAGACCTGGATGAAGAGCTCTTTCAGTAAAGCATACTGGGGCTCCTTATCAAATTTCTGTGGGTTAGGAGACAAAAAAAAAAAAAAAAAAGGTTAGCTCTTGTTCAGGTTTTGACAAGTTCTTCCGCTCACTGATTTAGCAGGAAAACAGCCTATGATAACAAGACCGCTCATTCCTCAGACCAACAATGGGAAATCATTTAAGAGTGCAGTGTCTGCCAGTTTTTGTTCAAATACCAAAAAGACATCAGCAATCATGACTGTCTTCTCAAGTTGTATATGCACTGAATACTGAAACAATGTGTTCATTATTTGATTAGGCAATCATATTTCCAATAAAAGCAATATAATTGATACAATTACTGACGGCTCGTCTCCCTCCGCCCAGTGCTACTCACCGGATCGAACGACAGCAGCGGCCTGGATCCTTTGAGGCAGTTTCCTGTCATTTTGAGCTCAGCCAGTGTATGAACTGTAGAAGAGACAATAATGTAACTTAGATTTTTCCTGTGGCAGAGGGCAGATGTTGGCTACTGGACTTCAGGACTGAAGGAGAGAGATAACTCACTGTTCTGAACCAGAAACTTTGCAGAAGGTCCATGAGGGCAGTTTGAAATCCTGCAAAGGCAAGAACATTGTTGACTTTACTTTGCTCGACAACACTAGAGGCTAATGTTTAGACAATGTTACAAAGATGAAATGCTCACCACATGTAAAGGTCCTGCTTCTTCTTGGCCTCAAAAAAGAGGCATTTGTTGCAGTTTTTGATTTCACACACCTGCAAAACAATGGCGATCTTTCACTATGCTGTAGTGTGTGTGATAATGTGTGAGCATGGCCACTGTTTAAACAACAACTCACCTCATTAACTACAAACAACTTGTCCTTTCTGTCCATTTTTGTATCTAACAAAAAAAAAGAAACACTTAGTTATAAGGATGAAATAACAGACAATTCCCCCATCTCTGCTCAACACAGTTACAATCTAACAAGTGTCAGCACATGTATTTGGGTGAAATAACATTTTATATGAATGACCCACGATACTAACCTGCTTTTGAATGAGGCATTATGGTCCTCAGGTCTTGCATCAAGTGTCTTGTTCTGAAGTTGATGCCTCTTGAGGAGAAAATGAGAACTCTTTCCTTGTTGGTCCATTTACCCTGTTCAAGAGAGTTTATCTCAGAACTTCAAACCAGACTAAAATAATATATTAAAGGACGTTGCCCCGTCGGGTAGAAAACATCATGTTTGGCTCTGGTTTTGTGAGTTTTTTTGATGGTAAACTCATCATAGTTCTGGTCAAACGACCCTCTCTATGCTTATGTGTGCATCAGCGTCATATTTCACTTTAAGTACCAGCATGTTCACTCAACCTACAGGTTTAGTGGTCATTTTAGTGTAAGATTTTGTAACTTAAAACCAACACACCCAGGTGCAGTGGTGAAATGAGCTAATGTGCTAACCAACGTCAGTGGCTAATAACAAGTCCGAGCACTTACCGACGAGACCGGCGCTGGAATTGTGACTTCATTTTTCTCCTCCTGTTGGGTTTCACTCGGCGCTTCACCTCCGTCTGCTACAAATTTACCCTTCTTTGCTTTTTTATCGACGGGACCCTGTCGTCCACGTTTTCTCTTGAACGCCGACATGTTTGGCTTCTGTGTCGACAGCAAATCTCGCGTAGCTACAAGCCCGACTCAAACACACGTGTGAACGGATGAAGGAGAGGCGCCGCCTAGTGGTGCGGAGGCGATACTGCAGGTTCTTCTTTATTTTATTTTTTATTTTTTTTAACATTTTATTTTATTTTATTTTATTTTATTTTATTTTATTTTATTTTATTTTATTTTTTATTTTTTTATTTTATTTTTTTTTAACGGCGGTGGGTACCCAGGGTAGGAGGTGCATTACCGCCACCCTCTGCTCCGGACCAGAGGTTAAATCCTACCCAATAATCCTGTCTGTCTGATAACCACATGGAAAAGTCTTACTGCAAACGCACTTTATGTTTTTCTCAGGATCAAAAATTATTTATCATTCCACCATTTTTTTTTATTTATTTATTTTTTTTTTATTTTTTATTTTTTTATATTATTATTTTTTTATTTGTATCTCCTATAGTGACGTCTCTCCAGCCAGGATTTGCAGAGCAAGGGTGGGGGATGATTTGTGTACCACCATCTGAGCCCTCTGGTTGTCCAGTTATTGATGATGAAAATACAACCAATGAACTCATGTCCAACTCCATCTGATATTTGATACACTTTTCTCAAACGTTTAAATAATCAAGTAATCACTCACAAAATATAAGTTTTAAAGCAGTGCTGAAACGTGTATTTATGTATGACTCTGTGGGCCTGAAAGCAGTCAACATACCTCGTCAAAAAATGTGTGTGTAAGTGTTCGCAGGTGTCCTCAATAGCAGCTACAGCCATGACTGCAAGTTTCCGTGTCACCACTAGAGAGCATTGCGGGATAAGAATTCAGATAGGAAGTGTCTGTAATACTCCCTGTGCAACAAGTTACAAATGGCTGGGACAAATATTTTTGATTATTTTATTGTTATGGTATTTGGCTATTAATTTTCAGTTGACCTGGTGTAATTGAAGAAATATTGATTTATAAGTGACATAATGGTTTTCATGCAGTATTTATGGAGTGAAAGACGAGTCACTGTAATTTGCCACTAGAATCTCATGAGCACATTTAATACATCAAAAAGAAACATCTACAGACACGTCAAGGGGATGTTAGAGGTAGGCAACAGTGGCAAGAAAGGACGTGGACCCTTTGAAATGATCTGCATTTATGTATACATTTGTCTCAAAAAACGTGAACAAGCACAATCTATTTGAACTAATAACACACAAATCATTCTGTTGTTCTTTCCCAACTTGAAAACATCATTTAAACATTCAGACCACATTGTAGATGGGTCCAAAAAAAAAAAACAAAAAAACAAAAAAACACTTAAAACGTGTAGAGCTTGCGATTCACAACGGTAGGGGGAAGCAGTACACGGTTATAGCCTAAAATCTGCCAAAATTATAAAGCGAAGAAGAACAATTCTCGCGAGATTTAGCGGCACTGGGCAACCGAATTCTTGTTCATGTTTCATGGTTTCAACAAGCTTTCGTGAAGTAACTTATTAGAAACAGTTTTGTCTGTAGAAAGAACATCGCACCGATTTGAATATGTAAGGCCCAACCATTACAATATTGTCGCTATCACCTGAGGAGTCTGGATTGTTTTAGAGATAAAGAACAGATGCTGCCCGGTCGCTAGCATGCTGCAGTTAGCTACATGCTAAAGTTAGCCTCGTTTAGGACAACTTGAGCAACATTTTTGTGCGATTTATCATAGTGTCAGGTTTCTATTCACATTAATCTAACAATGAAGTGTCACTATGAAGTATTAGGTGTGAAACGAGACGCAGGAGACGATGATTTGAAGAAAGCATATCGTAAACTAGCATTGAAATGGCATCCAGGTAAGCTGTGGTAAAAACAAGGAGTGTCTCTGATGTACAAACGTCAATATTCAACCTAAATGAAATCCTGAATTCACTACTTAAATTCAAATTTAAGAGGTGTTCATAATATTGCCAAAAGTGACAGTAGACGGTGCTAAGAATGGTGTGGATTATGGATGGCTGTGCTGGATCACTAAATGTGCCTTTGAAACCAGATCTATCGCTTTCTTGCTCTTTTAACATTGAAAAGAAACTGCCTTCTGTTGGTGCTCTCATTCTACTTTCATTTTTTAGTCTTGCAAAGCTATGAATAAAGCTTTCAGAAAAGTTATGCGATCTAAGAACAGCTGTTGCTACCTTCTGAAATTTACAGATAAAAACTTGGACAATGCTGAGGAGGCGTCGGAGCAGTTCAAGCTGATTCAGGCAGCTTATGATGTCCTGAGTGATCCACAGGAGAGAGCTTGGTGCGTACACATTTATTTCAGTCATGTTTGCGTAAATAACCACTCTTTAGCAGCACTCTGACTGCAGAGCTCTTATTGACTCAATAGGTCCATGCTGTTTTATGTGCAGACTGTGGGTTACGTATGTCTCGGCAGGTATGACAACCACAGGGATGCTCTGCTGAAAGGAGGACTGAGTGGAGACTATGAAGATGACAGCATCGACCTGCTGCAGTACTTCACAGTCACCTGTTATTCTGGCTATGGAGATGATGAGAAGGTCAGTGTTGATGCTCGTGTGTGAGGATCGTGCAAAGTACGCACAGTTGCATCAAACCTTCAACCATGTCTTTTAAGAAATTTTCAGCCCTCTTCTTCAGACCAGGAAAATGTCAACAGAAGCACGATGTCAGTCTGCCAAAAGACTTCTTTCAAACTTCCCATGGAGGATAAATGAGTTATGGTACCACATGATATTTGGTCAGGAAAAGAAAAACAGTTAAAGTTTTGGGACACACAAGTTTTAAAGCTCTACAAAGCATCACAGTTAGTGAAATTAATAAGTTTTTCCCCAAAAGATTTCTTTTATGAAATACCCCTGCAATTGCTTAAATGTGAAGCCACATGGGTTTACCCACTCTAAGTTCAGGGATGAGATAAGTATGACTGACCTAGAAATGGAATTTTAAACTCAAAACATATACCACACCATTTGATAGGATATCTTCTGATTTTTAAAGTCAAAGTAGCCCAGCGGTTATGGCACCACACAACTAAATGGCAGACTGACTGTCCATACTTGTTGGACAAGTGTACAAATACATTGGCAAGAAAAAATAAGTGAAGCCATTGGAATTACCTCCCAGTTGTCTCCATGATCATGAGTTACTGGAAGTGCTGGTTTGAATTTATTGGTGCCAGAGGAGGCTCGAACAGTTATTAAATCTAAGGGTTCACTTACTTTTTCCCACCAGCACTGTGTTAGCTTAAGCACATCATGTTTGTCTACACTTGGGACTCATCACATTTTAGGAATTAATGCAGAAAACCAGGTTGTTCCAAAGGGTTCACATAATTTTTCTTCCCACCGAGGAGGGAGTAATGAGATTATCAAAAGACTGATAAAAGGTAATAACATTTACGGCAGCTGCAGGACTGTGGGTAAAATCCTCCAGTCTTCTTTTCAGTATACATGAACACACAGCCAGTTGGACAGAACCACTGTTCCGAACTTGAATTGCACCACTTTGTGTTCAGGGTGGTGGTGGCTGCTTCATCCTTCAGGATTGTGCAGACAGAATTTCTGCGTGCATCTCACTCATTTAGTATTCCCTCTCTTTTAACCACTCTCTCTCTCTCTAGGGTTTTTACACAGTTTACAGGAATCTCTTTGAGTCCATTGTTAAAGAGGAGATGGAGCACAGCAGGGTGGAGGATGAGGAAGACGAGGAGGAGTTTCCTCCCTTTGGAGACTCTCAGAGTGATTATGATACCGTAAGCCAGCTCCACAATTAAGACACGTGCCTTGAGTTTTTTCCTCTATTTCATGATGTAAGAGTTTTTTATACCATTCAATTACATGAATAAATTAGTGAGCAAGTTTTTGTAAGAACAAAAACTTAGAAAGTAGCAAGACTAAAATATTAATAGTGAACCACTAAAGAAGGATCTCTCCTAGCTACTTAAACAGCCTCTGTTTCCATATCACAGGTAGTGCATGTGTTTTACGGCTACTGGCAGAGCTTCTGCACTCGTAAAAACTTTGCCTGGAAGGAGGAGTATGATACAAGGCAGGCCTCCAACCGCTGGGAAAAAAGGGCCATGGAGAAGGAGAACAAGAAGACCAGAGACAAGGCACGAAAGGAGCGCAACGAGCTGGTGCGACAACTGGTGGCTTTTGTTCGCAAGCGTGACCGACGCGTGCAGGCCCACAGGAAGCTGGTGGAGGAGCAGAATGCTGAGAAGATCAAGAAGGTGGAGGAGCTGCGGCGAAAGCAGAAGCTCAGCCAGGCCAAGTGAGTGGTGGACAGATAGATGGGTAAATGTGACATTTATTTTCCTGTATTTATTTTCTTCATACTCACAATACCGTTTTGGATGTCCATGTAAGACTGGCAGAGGAGTACAAAGAGCAGAGCTGGGCGGCCATGTCTGAACTCGAGAAGGAGCTCCAGCAGATAGAGGCTCAGTACGGAGAGGAGTTTGGAGATGCGTCAGAGAGTGAGGAGGAAGAGCAGGATATGGACACACGGGAGAAGAACAGTGAAGAGGGAGGAGGTCAGTGAGATGCCGCGTGAGAGACTTGAGCTTTATTTAAACTTCTGTCTTCACAGCAACAATATTTTATTATTCCGTGGTTATTCATAGTGAGCTGTAGTTTCTATGTGAGCTTATATTTTATTTTTGAATTTATGTATCTCAAGCAGGTAGGACTTGACATACACCGTCAGGCCAAGCCATTGATGTTGATGGCAAAGTGATGTTTGTGTGTTTATGTCACAGACGCAGACCTGCCCGATGGAGATGAGCTGACAATCGACTACTATGATGACCTGTACTGCCCAGCCTGTGACAAATCCTTCAAATCAGATAAAGCGTGAGTATCCCCCCACGTTGCATGCTAATTCACCCCGCGAAGCTATGAGTGATTTTAGCTTTTTTTGGGGTTTTTTTTTTTTTTTTTCAGAACAGAGGCTAAAGTTTAAAGACTTGAAATGCAGTGATGCTGTGCTCCCAGCCTCAAATGTATTCACTCTCACTGATTTCAGCGTGGCGTCAGAAGGCACACTGATCAGCCAGGGAGGATGATATAACAGTCAGTGTGATGTGGTGAAAAATGATGCCCTGATGTAAATTATAGGAAAGATGAAGCAGTAAACAGACTTCCCTAAAACCTTTGGTCATTTTATTTGTGCCACTCCATGATTGCAGCCGGTGTGGACTTTAAGTGTTTCCCCTTTTTGCTGTGGGCGGTGAAGGGACTTTTGTTCCGTACAATAGATCTGAACAAAGGAGAAAAACTTGAATTACAAGACGAGCCGTTGCCTTTTTTTTTTTCAGTATCTCAGATGGATTTGACTTTTTTTTTACTCATTACTCAGTGGCACCACACACTCAGACAAATGGTAGATACAGTATGAAAAGATTCATTGTTATGGGTGTAATTCTTTCAGCTTATTTAACTTTTCCTTGAAGGACTGTCAGTAATTATTTTTAATGATCCTATAAAGAGCATATATGCACTTCACACTGTGTTAAATCTGTGCTCTTACTGCACTTCACATCTCTTATCATTGCTTTCCTTTCTTTACTGCAGTATGAAAAACCATGAAAAATCCAAAAAGCACCGGGAGATGGTGGCATTGCTACGGCAACAGCTGAAGGAGGAAGAGGATTCACTTGGTTTGAACCTCAACGGAAAGCAGGAAAAAAAAGAGGAAAATGAGCAGGAAGAGGAGGAGGAGGAGGAGGAAGACTTTGAGGAGGAGGAGGAAAAGCCAAGGCAAAAGTATGTAGCTCATGTTGGATATGACCAAAGACAAGAAACGAATTAACTTTTTAGACTTAACTAACATTTGTCTGTCCCCCTATACAGGTTGTCCAAAAAACAAAAGAGGAAAAAGAAACAGAAGGAAGTAGCACATGTGAGTGTGGACTCTTCTTTCTTTTGGCGACTGTGCTTGGTTTGGTGGACTCTAAATGCCTGTGAAGTGAAACTTTCTTAAAAGCCTTCTCTATTCTCTATTCATGCTCTCCTCTATAGCAGACTGCTCCAGAGAAGGAGGAGGAGGAGAAACCAACGCCGACCACCTTCGAGGAAGATGCCCCTGAGAAGTCAGCAGACCCTACAGAGCCTGAGAAGCAGGATGATCTCCCTCCCACAGAAGTCAAGAGGTGAGCCCGGGTTTTTGAGGTCTCCACCTCCATTTTCTGTTCTTCGTGGTGGTTCTCTGGTTTTGCTTACAAGTGACAATTTTGGTTTAAGTGATGCTGCAAATTAAGCCTTATTAGACCAAACTCGGGTCCGCTCTTGTTTCTTGGCTGAAACTACTGTCTCTCTTATGCTATGGGGCAAAAGTGTCTAATTATACACCACAAATTATACACACTGCTCAGAGACAGAAGAAAAGGACAGTTTGCTGCAATTGTACTTAATGTTTAAGGTTGCATCGATTCCTTATTTTGGCCACTTTGGGGCAGCAGAAGAACCTGAAAACACAACATCTGACATGATCGCATTGAACACAGAGGACACAGAGCTAATTTAGCAATCATTATTTTTGACCTTCCGATGAATGTTAGTCCTCTTTTTAGCTCAGTGTTGGTCTCCTTGCTCCTGAGGAAAGTGTCTAGCTGTCTAACTTTGCATTGAAGCTTCAAATTAGGCCCCATTCATCAGACTTGTGAATACCAGTTGGCTTCTGTTCCTGCAGTTCCTGTTTGCTCCAGATTAGGTTCCTGTATCCAGATAAACAAAGATGATTTTGACCACACTACATTTGAATAAAATTCAAATGGTCTCATTTAGATTTTGAAATAACATTCAAAACAGTGGATGAGTCAGTGACGGTTTTGAGCAGGAGTGCGGAGTACTGACTCTACTGTTGGAGACATTGTTGTTATTTTGTGGTTTTTTATTTATGTGTCCATGAAATGTTGCCTCAGCAGCTCTGGGAAGACGAAGGGAAAGAAGGGAGGAGGAAAAGACAAACCGAAGAATGTCAAGTCAAACACGGGAGGAGAACAGTTTCCTGAGGTTTGTATAGTAAAAACCAGAGTTTTAGAGCGATCTGTATTTTTCAGTATCAGTTTAATTGGTTTTTATTATTGAAAATCTCTTCTGCCTACACATCCGTCCACACTTGTGAGTTTAACAGCAGGTGTTGGGGTTTTTTCCCAGGCACTTATTACATTACTAAATCACATGTCCTCATTTCCACCTCCA
The DNA here is from genome assembly GCF_046630095.1 of Trachinotus anak. Taxonomy (NCBI): domain Eukaryota; kingdom Metazoa; phylum Chordata; class Actinopteri; order Carangiformes; family Carangidae; genus Trachinotus; species Trachinotus anak. The sequence continues at coordinate 7,231,327 of NW_027273879.1, read as the reverse complement.
GAAGGAAGTAAACCTCCGCTGTGTGACCTGTAACAACGAGTTCCCCACAAGAAACAAGTTGTTTGACCATCTGAAGACCAGCGGCCACGCCAGCGCACTGTCCTCAACCGCGTCTCACAGCTCCATAAGCAAGAGCAAAAAAGACAAGAAGAAGAACAGATAACACATCTTCCTCTGGGGCAGATGATGAACCTTAAAGAGTTTGATTCAGTAAGGACACTGGAAACAGCACTCTGAGAAGTCTCTCTGGAGGAAGCCTCTGAAAGTGGACTTTAATGGACCGGATTGGCTGATCTGAGAGCAGATACACATTCATCCCCATTATCAAATATTTTCCTGTTTTAAGACTCATCTTTATTTGTCATGAAGAACTCTGTAGTGGTATTACTGCATCATAAAAATAAAGGTGATGCTGCACGTTGGTATTTATACAACAGCTCTGGAATGATTCTCATTAATGCCTCTGATAACCACATTAAACAATAAACTACTGTTTGTCGGATATGTCTCTACAGAACATGCACTTGTACATTTTATATGCTGTTTTTTATTGGAAAGAGAAATTTTACATTTAAGCAAATATTTAAAAGCACATATATATATACATATAATTAATAACAGAGCGTCCAGCTGCAGACTGACTATAGAATAATCAATTTGTGTTCCTCATCCCAGAGAAGTGATGTTTGCTTAGTGTATTGAATAATAATGAGTCTTCACTACAGAAAGGCAAAAAGCTGTAAAGTGGAGCTGACTGCTGTACAGATGTATTGGTATTTATAACATGCAGATTATTATTAAGTGTTAAATGTTACTTTTTTAGAGAAGGAAACAGTTTTCCACAAGAGAGCAAAATTATTACCAATTAAATGTTTAACATTTTGAAAGATTTACAAAAAAGCAGTACACATTGATGAGAGGACCTCCAGGTTTGATCCTTGGCATCGAGTTACTCCCGTGACATGCTCATTTTCTTTCCATGTAGCTGTGGACAGCCTTGTTAAACACTGCCATGAAGAAATCTACATCCTCCTTTGTGATACACATGGGGGGTTGGATGCGGAAGGTCTGAAGTGGTGAGAAAACAGAAGATAGGAGGGGAGATTATGGCGCGCCAGAGAGGTCATGAGGAAGTTGTGTGTAATCAGCTTAGCTGCTTTATTCTGAGTCACGTACCAAGTGCACAGCACACACTTCAAATATTTCAGGCACATATGTTTCAAAATTGTATTTAAAAAAAAAAGGTGAATATTTGAGGACTGGTAAATGGTGAAGTAAATCCATGTAAATAATAATGATGAATAAGGTGGTTTAAGTTAAGGACTTTGACATCCCTCATTTAACCTGAAATCTGACAGACTGTATTAAAATAATCACAATAACAAACGGATTCATGAAATATTAAATAGTACCACTAACTTTTTTCTTGCAAAATTCTGACTTTTTCTCATAAAATTATAAATTTATTCTGAAATTAGTTCAAGTCAGGCCAAGTGTTATATAGTATATATAGACAAGTTATATAGCCCATGATCACTCTCTATCCTTAAAACCAACATTTGGAAGAGGAAAAATTCCATATTGTGACTTTTTTCTCAACAATACAAATTAATTCTTAATTATTTTTAAAATCCTGCTGTCCCCCCCACTGTTGCAGTATTTATACCACATGCTGGTGGCCCTGTGAAGACAGGGGGACAGGCTACTTCAAGGTGAGTGCTGTTACCTGTCCGTATACTCCTCCTTTCCCTATCAAGACTCCCATGTCCTTTATGTCCTCAAAGATCTCAAGTACTGCCTGTGGAGACAGTGGGTCTCTGCTGGCCTGTGGATGACAGAGAAGAGGGGAAGGAATAGACAAGGTTGGACATGGTATAGACACAATACTCAAGTCACCTGCCTGTGTCCAAGGCCCTAGCCACTGCTAAATGGCCTGATAAGCTATTTATCTGGATGTGTACACAACCAAGGAGCACAGACTGACATTGGCACAGTCAAGTGTGTGTAAATGTTTGCAAGGAAAAGATTTCCACCATTAGTCAACTACATCTAAAATTTCCAGGGTGATAATACCTGAGTGGTTAAAAGCAGGTAATTCAAGAGAGCAAGCTAAATTATATAGTTAGAGAAGCCAGAGTGCTGCTGCCTTAATGACTATTAATACAAGGGTAATATGCAAGGCCAAATCTCACAAACCACAAGAAAGCTGCAAGAGAGGAAGAGAGGTCAAAAATTAGAAACGTAACTAGAATTACCACCTCGCAGTTGTATGCCTCAACGACTCAGAATAGTTTCAGATTACATCCCTGTTGTCCATAGTCATATAAAATATCAACCATCTGTGTGAAATCTTGAGTAATGGCTAAAAGAAAGTGTTTTGTGAGGTCACAGTGACCTTGATCCTTGACCTTTGGCCACCAAACTCTAATGAGTTCATCCTTTTGACTTGTAATTGAACATTTCAAGCTTCATGTAAGTGTTACGTGCTGCAAAAAAAGAAAAAAAATAATAATTCCAGTTCTGTTAGGTCCCTTTTCAAACACAGTATCTGACTGATTTAAAAGAAGCATCATAATTTCCATCAGCAGCACATGCAGTGCAGCTGAGATTGTTCTGTTCACAATTAGAGATGGTCACTGCTGCTCCGGCTAATGGTTAACTGGGGCGCTGCTGAACCATGCCCCCCACCCACCCCCCACACCCCACCCCACCCCCCCCACCCCCCCGCAGACACAGCACAGACGCACATTGTACAAGCATGTGAGGAAAGGTGAGTGTCACCACCGCTACAAACTCAATACCTTGTCTTTGACCATCTCCACACCGATCTGTAGGCCTTTTCCACGGACGTCACCGATAATCTCATACTTGTCTCTGAGTTTTGCCAGCTCTGTCATCAGATAGGTGCCCACATCAAGACTGTTCTGCTGCGTGCCGTCCTCTGTGATGGTCTGTCAAAGTAAAAGAGTGAGTCATGTTTTAGTTATTTTTCAGCGGGCTTCAGTAACTATGTAGCTTTAGTTTTCCACTGCAGTCACATTAAAAATAAGGAGAAGTCAACTGGATCTGGAACAAACTGAGCTCTCCTGTGCTGATGAATAGGACTGATGTAGAAAGAGAAGATGTATCCTTACATCGAGCACCGATGAAGCAACCGCACAAGCCATGGCATTTCCACCAAAGGTGTTGAAGTGGGACGCCTTGACAAGGGAGGCCGCAATTTCTGGAGGGCACATGAATAAACAAGCTCACACCTCCACTCACTGCTGCTTTAAATGAAGACAACAGCCAAAAAAATCTAATCTGTGAAAAAAACTCAAACTATGATTTACAAATGATTTCATGTTGTGAAGTGTTTTCATGTCGGATTATGAACTTTTACATAAATGTCACGCAGTGGGATTTTAGAAGGACATGACATAGAAAACTACGGGGTCTGTGTTTGAAATCATTGTTAGTGGCCCACATCTAAAGGTTGATTATTAGGAACTTCATAACACAAAGAGAAACCTGTGCTTGTTTTGATGTCTTTTATGTTTTTATCTTGCTGCTTTTGTTTTTTAATTGGTTTTTATAATCAGAATCAGAATCAGAATCAGAATCAGAATCAGAATCAGAATCAGAATCAGTTTTATTGCCAAGTATGTTTTCACATACAAGGATTTTTTTCTGGTGATTGGTGCAATTGATCAGCAACAGTGGGGCTCTCTAGCCTTGTTGATGAGGCTAATAGCAGATGGGAAGAAGCTATTTTTGTGGCGAGAGGTTTTGGTCCTGAAGGACCGCAGCCTCCTGCCAGAGGGGAGTGACACAAAGAGTTTGTGTCCAGGGTGGGAGGAGTCAGCTACAATCTTCCCTGCACGCCTCAGAGTCCTTGAGGCGTACAGGTCCTGGAGGGACGGAAGATTGCAGCCAATCACCTTCTCAGCAGAGTGGATGATACGCTGCAGTCTGTTATTGTCCCTCTCTGTGACAGCAGCGTACCAGATGGTGATGGAGGAGGTGAGGATGGACTCAATGATGGAGGTGTAGAAGTTCACCATCATAGTCCTTGGCAGGTTGAACTTCTTCAATTGCCTCAGGAAATACATCCTCTGCTGAGCTTTTTTGATGAGGGAGCTGATGTTTAGCTCCCATTTGAGATCCTGATTTTGATTGAGATTCTGGCTTTATGAAAAACAAGATTGGTTCAAATGACAAATGAACTTGAAATCAGGTGTGATGGAAATCTTGCGCACTGGTGTGATGGAAGAAGTTGCAGGAGACCTAGATGTCTTACTGTGTAAGTAAGACAGTAACACATCTCGTTATCTTACGCTAGGCTTGTATTGCTCATCACCTTCCTCCTTGAAACATTGAGGTCCAGACACAATAGAAGTTAACACTGTAACGCCACCCACATCTAAAGGTCACATTCCTCACAGAGCGTATTTAAACTCATGCAAAACTCATACAAAACTTACAACATTTCCAATTAAGGATATTGTTCATGGGACCACAGCACCTATTGAACAATGAAAATGAAAACGTGTTCTGGAGCTGAAGGGCACCAGTATTATCACTGTATACTCTCTTGACCAGCGCCTTGGTCTGTCATTATTTTTATGACCTTGGTTGCTATAGTAATTGTTACTGGGGACTGAGCAGGCTTGACCCTATCACTGTCATCACAGCTATCCTCGAGACAATGAACTACTGCTTTTACTTCTAAGTCACCTGTGGAAACACTGTCTAATACTAACAACCAAAGAAAAAAATACATTCGCTTCACTTCACTTCACTTCACTTCACTTCACTTCACTTCACTTCACTTCACTTCACTTCACTTCAAATATGTGAATAAAAAGATGGAGAGCCAGTGTGCTGTACAATAAACTGAAGTGATCAACCCCATGATTATTCTGGTGCATGTATTACAAAAATGCACTAGATACAGCGGTGAGTGGCCAGCAGCTAATAACTGAACTGTGAAAGTATGGCTATCACAATTTGAAAATGGGTTTTTTTTATACACACAGAAAACATTTTACCAGACCAGACTGTTAAATAGTGGAAATAATAAAGAAAAAACTGGACCACTCAGCCTCTCTTTTTTTCTGTATTTGTTAGTTAAAGACATTTGCAGATTCCCAAAAAGGTTTTTTGTGTTTTTTTTGCTCTTTTATCTCTTACACTATTATCTCACCTGGTGTTGTAACAACAGCTCCCATTGGGAATCCATTACCAATGCCTTTCGCCATTGTAACCATATCAGGAATTACACCATGACCTTGGAAACCCCAGAAGTGGGTTCCCGTTCGCCCAAATCCAGTCTGCACCTGTCAGGCGCAAAGTAGATGACGTAGATGACGTTTATTTACATTATTAAATTCTAAATAGCTCTGCCAAGTTACTTCCTAAAAGTATTCCACATTTCTATCACATTCTCATATTGTCTATTGCATTTATGGCTAAATAAACGTTAATGACCAGTAGTGCTGAATCGTATTACACAGTGTTTGCTTTGTTTCATGTGTTTCATTTTTGAGTATAACATTTTTATGTTTCTACTTTATGTGCATCTAACCTCATCAGCAATGCAGATCCCTCCTCTCTCTCTCACTAGTTTGTACGCCTCTTTCAGGTAGTTCTTGGGGTACTGCACAGCTCCTCCCATTCCCTGTGCACACATTCACATCCTCATGGTCAAATCTTAAATAACACGGGCAGTCACACTGAACATGAGAAAACAATGAATGCAAATGACAAAAATAACAAAGTGCTCTGTTCTGACTTTTCTGATTCCGGTTAAAATTACCCAACAAATTCAATTTTTTACATTGATGATGTGCAATCAATCAAATCAAGTCAATATTCCACAACAGAAAAAAGTACCTGAACAGGCTCTGCAAAGAAACCAGCGATTCGACTTGGGACACTAGTAGCAAATGTCTCTTTGAGCTGTTTAATGTATTGATCATTTGCCATGCAATGACCTGTGGGATCAAAGAAAAAGTCTTTTTCTAAACCGAGATACTGCTGCAATCCTAACCATGATAGAAATTTTTATTATATTATTATATTATATTATTTTATTATATTATACTATATACTGACATTATATTACAGCATAACCTTGTGTTTTTTGTGGTAACAGTCAAGCTAATGTACAAACATTCAGCAGTCAAACCTTCATGCTAAAAGTGCGGGCAGGTTCTTGTGGAGGTTGAATTTGTTCTATGAATGTTGCAGAAGGGATTTTTTAATGCTTAGTCTCACCGATAATGGTGGTGTGTATCCTGTATATCAGAGGTGAGAGAGCTAACCTGAGTCTGTTGAGCCATGGATGCATGTGTTTTGTGTACCTTGGGAACAGCTACACTCTCTGATGGTCTGAACAGGAGAGTCCCTGCAGTGGCTTCCTCCCCACGGGCCTCTGAACACATCAGGACACATGGTCTGTTTATTGGGCAGAGACGTAATCAGCTGAGTCAACCTGACAGCAGCAGTCACTCATATTTAACACGGCGCAAAGAAAGCATCATAACACTTTAAATGTTGATTTATGTTGAGTAATTAGCATTAATGTAGAGCTTCTCCTATATGGTTGTATGGATGGCTGGTGGTGCATGTGGATTTCACTTTTAGATTGTATGTCTTTCTTATGGTATGACACGGCAGTGCATTCATGTATACATACATTTGTGCAGCCTGAACCAGTGGCGATGGGATATTTATATGGTGAGTTGGAGGTAAGGCCCATGGTCTGTGAGCTGCCACCGTGGTACGATCCACTGGGAGAGGGAGGAAGAGAGGGAGAGAGAGAGAGAGAGAGAGAGAGAGAGAGAGAGAGAGAGATCAACTAGAAACTTTTTCAGCCTTTAGATCAAAGAGTATGCTTATCAATCAAGCTATCAAGCTTTGGTATACGGAATGAATCAGGAGAATACTATAAAATGTTAACAACGACATCCCGACGTCAATAAAGATATTTATGATGGACTCAGGAACCTTCTTCTGTTTATCTATTCTGTTTACTCAAGCTTTGTGCCTCCCAATAAAAAAAAAAGCAGGCCAGGAAAAAAATCCACTGTTTTATCATGGTTTTATTATATTAAAGCCATGTCACAGATGTTACCATCAATTATTGATAAGAACATCATCTCTTACCACAGACCAATGAAAAAACACTTACCTGGCTGAGAAAAAATGTAAACACTGCCTGTGAATTTTAGTCTTTCATGTGTCATGTGTAATGTGTCAAGTCTTATGAAATGTCAAGAATTTATTTATATTACATTTTACATTTTCTCTAAGTTTTTACATAATTATGAAGCACACTGATGGTTCATAAAAAGACTTGTACCTGAAAGTTATGATATCATAGTTGCCTGTGTGGAGTCGAGCCATCAACATAGCCAGGTCATTGGCTTCTGAGCCGCTGTTGGTCAGATATACCACCTGCACAGGGACACACAGAGCAGCAGACATTTTAATTTTAGCCTACATATTGATTCAGGCTCCAGGTGAACAAAATAAAAAAAAAACCTTTCTGTACCTTTAGGGGATCCGGTAAGTACGAAGCTAGTTTCTCACAATACTCATGGATAGAAGGATAGATGTAGATGTTAGTAGTATGCCACAGTCTCTTCAACTGCTGCTCTACAGCTGCTGTCACTTTCCTACACACAGATGTGAAGACATTTTATTTTTTTATCTCAGTAAAACATACTATCACCATGTGACACAGGAAAGAAAAAAAAAGACCGTACGGGTGGCAATGGCCCACACCAACAGTAGCCACACCGGCAAACAGATCCAGATATCGCTTGCCATCCACATCCCACAGCCACTGCATGTGTCCCTGGTGGATGAACACTGGTTTCTTATAGTAGGTAATCTTCATGGTCATGGGGTTGCAGTTCAGTTTGCGGATCTCCATCATCCGCTCTTTGGACATACCCTGAATAGAAATACAGCAAAGGTAGAAGTTACAGTAGAGGAAGAGATGTGTGTGTTTTTGGTTCTTGATGAAATGTCTCGACAGCACAGTTTTTCTTCTTCAGGTCAATTTTATTTTTTGGAGGCCAGGTCACGCCATCATTTAAAATGACAACATTTTTGGTAAAAGCAATTTGTTTTGATGGAACTGCAACAATCAGATGATTTGCTGGCACTGAGGTGAACTAACACCAAAATGGAGGAAGCTCCCTGCAGGGGTGCAAGCTGCTCCACAAAACAGGCATGAATATTAGAGAGTTAGGAGACAGGAGTAGACCGCACAAATATGTCTCTTGAATAAACTACGTGGACAAGGAGCCAGCTGGCTAACTCAGAAAGCTGTTGTGATCTTAATTGCCTTACACTAGCATATTGTCAGCTGGCTAGCATGTTATTCATTAGCTTGCCAGCTGTTGTAGTTCGTCAACATCTACTGACTTTGCTGGTTATTTAAAACCTGCACGTTTTAATGGCATTGCAGTCTTGTCCTTCCTTTCACACAACCAAATAATGAAGTGGTCAAAAGCTACAGTGTTCTTTTAATTACGACCCACATATTGTAGTATGTGAAGTGTAGGCTACTATTGCTGAAACATTTTTTTCCAGTTAAATTTAGAGTAAGGTCACATATGCAGCACCTTCCAGGTTAAGTTGAATATTTTAGTGCACCACATTTCACTTTTTTTTTTTTTTTTTTTTTTTACTAATGCCTGACAGAAAACAAACACAACGGTGCAGAGTAGACACTGTCTGGATGCTTTAACACTCGTACCTTGTATTCCATTGGTTTGAAATTGCATGGGGGCATCTCTGGGTGGTCTGTGGGACGGTATTTGAGGGCCGATTTCTGACATACTGCACCTGTGAAATGGTTACGATTGAACACGATTGAATGTGGCAGCAAGTCAGAGATGTGGAACCAGGGTACTTATTATCTACAGAATGTAAACACTCGTTCACTGTTCTGGTTTTCAGGACATTCTGAATGATCTGGTCAATATTTAATCCGATTAGAACCGGGTTGATGGTAAACCACGTTAACTTTACATTGTGCAGCACAAGAAAAACTATGCTTCCTGTTTTTCCCAGTCTACCCATGACTGGAAAATGTCAGTAACAACTGGTCTGACTGACAAATATACAGTTTATATGAATAGAATTTAATGCTGTTACCCCCTGGAAAAACATTTAATATGACCAAGGAAAAGCAGTTATTATGTACAGGTCTAAAAATGTTCTTAATCCTCACTATCTTGCACGTTAATTACATATTTTTAGATATTTTAAATATCTATTTTATAATCTTTGTTTTTATACTGTTTTCATATTATGCTTTTTACTTCTTTTTTATGCTTCTGTAATTTCTGTTAAACACATGATCTTTTTTTATACTACTATTTCTGCACATTGAATGACCTCTGTGTATGATAAAGTACTATACACAAATTTTGCCTTGCCTTGCCATGCTTCCTCCATGTGATTACTCACATTTCTAATTAGATAATATAGCTAAAAGTATTTTACTGCAATGTGTGCAGGATTATAACTTTCTCTGCTGTCATTTTCTTTGATGCAGGTGCCTTGATTTTGATGTGACCATATCAGGCCTTGCTTCAGAGAAAGTCTATTTATGAAAAGCAGTGAATATATTACTGTGTGGTCCACAAATTTCTACAGTAGCCTGCAATGATACAAATAAACCTATGTTTATTTCTGGTTCCTGGGTTTTACTCAGACAAAAATAGTCAACTTTGTGGATTATCTGATAAAATTCATTATCGTCGCCATGGTAACTTACCATTTCCCACGTGAAAGTTGGCCAAACCAGGTGAACAGCAGAACTGTCCTGTGAGACCTGCGGAGCGGAAACTTAGGGAGGACACTACTTTGTACATGTTGAGTAGGTACAGAGGGCACACTATCCTTCTCTCTTTGCTGTTTGACACTTAGTGGCAGATTTGCTTACGGGCTTTTTCTAAAAAGTCACAATGATGGGTGGACAGTGCACAGCCAATAGTACCCTTTTCTCACCAAACTACAATGATTTCTCTGCAACGTCACATAGATAAATATATAACTAGTGGCACCTGGTCATCAGATTCACACTACATGCGCACTGAGTTTAGAGAAAAGGCCAAATATGTTGGATGGTGCCAGTTCTTTCCTGTTGGAGGCTACAGAAGACGCTTGCCTCACTCTGATGTGAGTGGGAGTTTGATGCGTGTTATGACGACCCACCCCTCTCCATAACCACACTATGTCTGCATTCCCTCTTCCAGAAAGGAAAATAGGCAATTGCTCTGAAGACTAGAGCACCTGGCTACACCTGAGAGGTGGGAGTGGTTGTGGCTGTGTATAAAAACCTGCACTCATCCAGACATACCTTCACCATCCATTTGTTACAGATCTGAACCTTTTAACATATCCAGTCCAAACTAGAGCCAACCAGTGCGAAGAACTAATCCTATGAGTGGGAAGTTGACTTGGGTTCAGTGTCTGTGGCACGCTTTTTAGATATAAGTTTTATGGTAACCATAATTAGTTTCTTTCGAAAATTTTAACCATGATAAACTCCTAATGTCCTAATTGGTTAAATTGAGTGTTATGTCTGCCATGTTAAGGTGTGATCCAAACAATAATTATATGAGAAGGCTATACCTTACAGGAAGGACTATACTGAACTATCTTTATTGTGAACTACACAAACAATATGGGCCTGACCTTTGTGAGTCCTTGAAAGTCTTGAAATCAGTACAGCATTGCTGATTATTGATTGAATTATTGAAGATACATGATGCGATGTATCATACACACAGACACACACACATATATATGTGTGTGTGATCTAACATATCACATAATGTATCTTCACTTATTCAACCATGGGATTAACAAAATTCAGGCCCATATTGATTGTGTAGTTCACAAAAAAAGCTATGTAGGCATCCGTCAAGTCTAGAGAGGGTTGCCTCTGTGTCATTCCTATTAGTACAATGGAGGGTTTATGCTCCTGTATAGGATAATGAGACTACAAGTTACATCCACAGTAAAAGGCTCTGTGAGGCTGTACTCAAGCACAGCAGTACTTTGAGCTCAATGTTAACATCAGCAGCCTAATATACATACACTGAAATGTTAAAATGCAGATGTTTAGCAGGAATGTGTACCACATACTGCATCTTAGTTTAGCATTTTAGCATGCTAACACTTGCCAATTAGCAATTAAATACATAGTACTGGCTGGTGGGAAGGTCATTAGTTGTGCAGATATTTGGTCATATAAGAGTATTAGATAACATAAAAATTAGACCAAATGGTGGCGTCTCATGAAAAGTTACAGGATCACCAAAGTTATAATTTGTTTGTTATTGCAAGATAATGAGATATTCATCACATTAAAAAGATAATTAAAGCCACTCTCAGCTTCCATACCACAACTAGGTGTAACTATAGAGAAAATGACTGCAGGAGACAGTGTGCAGTTGTTCTTCAAACTCAGAGATTCATTATTATTACATTCATTATTACAAAGCATGTGTTCGCAAATTATAATACAATGTTACATCCAAGCATGATTCAGTAGATCCAAAAATGGTAACATGGACTTCAAGTCAGTTGTTAGTAATGTACTATACAAGATTTTTTCACATTTCATTAATGAGGTATGTATTAAGACTTTGTAATTACAACATTATGAAACATGGTTTAAAAAGTTCCCTTGTACAATGGCTGTGGAAAGGTATTCACATAAGTACTCTTCCTCAAAAGCTCAAATTGACTTTCATCTTCTTTCCATGTAGCTGTGGATGGACTTGTTAAAAACTGCCATGAAGAAATCTGCATCTTCCATTGTGATGCACATGGGGGGTTTCACACGGAAGGTCTGAAATGGTGAAAAAAACAGAAAACAAGAGGGGCGATTATGGCGTACCAGAGATACTGATTATCAGGAAAATGTGTAACCAGGTCAAGTACCTCATGCTATCACATACTAATGGCAGAGCATGTACTTCAGTCTAGAACATATGATACACAGCAACCAGTGACTGTCTTTTGGAGTGACTGATTATGTAGTACTTGGTCTGTCATGACTTTGGTCACTGGAGGCTTTTGTGTGGAAGCTGAGGCTCATGTCATTTCTGTGAATTAAGACTTAATTCCAGGTACTGCAATTTAGAAAAACCCATACAGCCATTAATAATATAAACATTGTGTTGTAATTGCAGCTGAAATTACAGAAAAGGATGCTCTCAAGGCAAGACTGAGGTGATGGCAATTCTTTAAATCTGAGAAACCCAAATTTAAGAGGACACCAGAGATATATTTATATACAATGATTTTCATGTTCTTAAGACTTCTTGATTTTCATTTAATGGGATCATGAGTAAATAATTGTGGCGATGCATTCTGACTCTGTAGTGGTTGAAGTGTTTTCTCCTTTATAGATACAGGGTGAAAAAGCTATATTTGAAATTCTGTGCAATGCTGTGAATTTGCTGTGCAAAAGTTTGTTTGACTTGTTTAACTTGTTTTCAGCAAAACAAGCAGCTTTCTGATGTAGGCATGTTTTCACCACATGCTCACCCAGCAAAAAAATCAAGTGACAGAGGGGACAGAAGGTGAATGCTGTTACCTGTCCATATATTCCTCCTTTCCCTATGAGGACTCCCATGTCCTTGATGTCCTCGAAGATCTCATTCATTGCCTCAGGAGACAGCGGGTCCCTGCTGGCCTGGGGATGATAGAGAAACATAATGTGTTAGAGTTACCATGGTAATTTAAGTAATTAGCCATTGAGCCAAAACATTGTGACCACTCACAGATGACACAAGTAATGTTGATTATCTCATCACAACGGCACATGTCAAGGTCTGGGATTTATTAATGTTGAGTGAACGGTTGGTTCTCATAGTCAACATGTTGGATGCCAAAGAAATGGGCAGGTGTAAAGACTTAAGCAACTTTGACAACGGCCAAATTGTTACAGCCAGGCGACTGGGTTGGAGTTAACAGTGGTGAGTTTCTGCCGACAGTGGTCAGAGGACGGACAAACCAAGAACTGGTGACCTGGTATTGGGGGGTGTGCTGGAACTAGTCTGATCTGTAGCAGTTTCACCTTGAAACTTACAGAACATGAAGGATCTGCTGCTACCGTCTTGGCAGCTGATACCACAGGGCACCTTGCAGCTTCCATGCCTCAGCGTGTCAGAGCTTTTTTTGCCATATCATTTTATTTGAACACTGTCCAACTGCTTGTTTCCAGTAATTATTTGGTACTGAGTGAAGTACCTGTACCTGACATCTAATGGCTTTAGAGGCTTTACATTTGAGGACAACTGGTGCATAAAAATTTCCAATAGTAGCCACATCCACAATTTCCAGGCTAATTGCAACTGTTGGGTAAAAAGCAGGGAGTTCAAAAAAGGCAGCAGAAAATTATGTAATTAGTGTTAGGTTACCTTCCTTTCAGTCAGTCTTAGTGAATGTCGACTGCTGTTACTTCTTGCCATAGCAATTGCCTTGTGTTTCCTAAAGGTCATTATACATTTTGAGTTATTTCTGCCTGCTACGTTTTGCAGTGTTGACTGCTGATACATGCAGCACTTGTACTCAGAATACCCTAAGTGATTCCAGGTTAAAATAAAAACAATTTTGACGTTAAAGAGTCCAGAATCATGCTACCTTAAATGGTGGCACAACAGTCAGAGACGCTCAAAAATAACAAATTTCACTAAATTTGCATTTACTCCCAGGAACCTGGGATCAGAAGTTTCTGTACTGTCTCTTCCCTTTACTGACTCTTTTCAAATACAATTTCTGCCAGTATTAACAGAATAACAAAGAAGCACATAATTTCTGTCAGCAGCACATGCAGCGCAGCTGAGATTGTTCTGTTCACAATCAGAGATGGTCACTGCTGCTCTGGCTAATGGTTAACTGGGGCGCTGCTGAACCATGTCCCTCAGGATACACAGCACAGACGCACATTGTACAAGCATGTGAGGAAAGGTGTCACCACCGCTACAAACTCAATACCTTGTCTTTGACCATCTCCACACCGATCTGTAGGCCTTTTCCACGGACGTCACCGATAATCTCATACTTGTCTCTGAGTTTTGCCAGCTCTTTCATCAGATAGGTGCCCACATCAAGACTGATCTGTTGTGTGCCGTCCTCTTTGATAGTCTGTCAAAGTAAAAGAGTGAGTCATGTTTTATTATTATTATTATTATTCAGTGTGGTTCAGTAGTTTTGGTTTTCCAATCAATGTAGTTGCATTAAAAATAAGATGAAATAAGTTGGATTTTTAACAAACTGAGCTCTCTTGTGCTGATGAACAGGACTGATGTAGAAAGTGAAGATGAATTCTTACATCAAGCACTGATGAAGCAACTGCACAAGCCACAGGATTTCCACCAAAGGTGTTGAAGTGAACCCCTTTGGCAAATGAGGCAGCAATTTCTGGAGACACATGAACAAACAAGCTCACACCTACACCCACTGCTGCTTTTGATTAAAACCTCCTGCAACAATCTATTTCCTTAGACTAGATGCATTACAAATCATCCATGAAAAACATTACATTTTATCTCTGTACCTTAATAGAGATGTCACAGAGTAAAATTTCAGAATGACATGAAAAAAAAACAGTCCAGTCTTAAAGTAATTGTACATTTAAAGGTTGGTTACTAAGAGCTATCGCAACTACCTACATCAACAAATAACACATGGACAACATCCACCACCAGAAATAGATATACTTCTTTCAAGTTATCCTGGCAATCAACACATAAGGTCAGCTCTGGCATATAGAAAAGAAGCTAGGGAGCCATAGCAGGAAGCAATAGAGGGGAGGGTCAAGAGAGCACATCCTGTCAGCACTGTGGTATTTCTCTCGATTATTATAAATTGTTAAAAGTACAATTCTCACAGGTCTCCAGTATTGTTGTGTGGAAACGATTCGTGCCAGAAGTCTTTTTAATAACTACTTTGTTATCTCTCAATGCTACCACACCTTCAGGCTGAGAGTATTTGTAAATGCAACTGATGTGCCCTCTCCATCCTCCTCCCTGAGCAGAAAGCCTAGCTCCCTTGAGCGTGAAGTGGTGAGTCACAGACTGAGTAATTTGATTTGCCCACTTACATTTGAAAATAATCAACCCCATTATTACTCTGTTGCAATTCAATGTATGAAGTGCAGCTGAGATGGTGATGAATTACCTAAAACTATTCAGTGACAGACTAAATGTGTAACTCTTACATTTTATTACATTTTTAAAATGTAGCATAATTTCTGGTCTGCCTAACATAATGAATTGCTTAAAATAGTTAAAATACATTTTTTTTTTTTTTTTTTAATAAGAAGCTGCTACAGTTAATAATTCTTTATTCATAAATCCGTCCAGCCATGTATCAGTCGTTGTTGCTTTGAGCTTGTTTAGTTGTGTGGGCTCCGATTCTCAATTCACATAGTAAAAGCTGTATGATTCATGGGAAACCAAACAGAGGCTTGTCTCATCTCCTCCCATGCATCTTGTCAGCTTACGCACAACACACTATGCACACTCTATAACTGTATTTAATGTTTTACGAATATACAAGCAGATTCTCACACAAGGTTTTTATGCCTTACAGTATTATCTCACCGGGTGTTGTGACAACAGCTCCCATTGGGAATCCATTACCAATGCCTTTTGCCATTGTAACCATATCAGGAATGACATCATGCCCTTGGAAACCCCAGAAGTGGTTTCCTGTTCGCCCAAATCCAGTCTGCACCTGTCAGGCGCAAAGTAGATGATGAAGTTTATTGACATTTTTTTATACAGAAGTGCTTAAGAGATACTAAAAGACACCATGGCAGTCCATTATTACTTAACTTTAGAAAACCATGCCATATGGGCATAACATAGCAACATTTTGTCATGGAACGGTAAGCTCACATGTGTAGAGATCCTTATCTTTCAAGATAAGTAATCCTGTCAAGATAAGTAATAAGCTGACTCAAGTAAATCATTGACTTGTTGTCCCATGAGCAGTAGGTGTTTTGCTTTTCTTAAAGCTGCAGTGATCAATATTATTTTATTAACAATGGTTCAAATGACTACGTACACTGTGAAAAGAGTTGGTCATTGTGACAAAACAAGATTTATCACCAAACTCTGACAATTAAGCAACTTTCAGGTCATAGTTTTTTTTTTTTCAGCTCAGAACTTTTCTTTACTATTAATCTAAGTACAATTCTCACAGGTTAAGCATTTGTTTTGTTAATTGGATAAGTGCGAGAAAGCTGTCCAATCTATAACCTGATGGTACAATGCCCTCATGTCATAGGTATTCATACAAAAATTTCAGATTGTTCATATAAATACAGGCTTCAATTTTTTTTTTAAACAGTGAATCAGTTAATCCACTAAAAAGTTACAAATAGAAAATCCATCTAAAAATATTAGAAATATTAAAAAAATATGTATCTAACCTCATCAGCAATGCAGATCCCTCCTCTCTCTCTCACAAGTTTATAAGCCTCCTTAAGGTAGTTCCTGGGGTACTGCACAGCTCCTCCGACCCCCTGTATAAAACACATTCACAGCTCATAGTCCCATCTTAATTAACACACACTAGCACTTAGAGACAACAATAAATATGGATGGCAGTAAGTGTAATTGTGTTTACTTGTGAGTAGTACCAAAAGTATCTACGAAATACAGTACAAAAATACAGTAAAAAAACATTCAATGTAGAAACAACTCAGTGACAGACGTGGCTATGAGCAACATTTATAATTCTAAGACTATATTTCTTGTGATACTCCACAAGAGAATATGGTACCTGAATGGGCTCCCCAAAGAATGCAGCAATTCGACTCGGGACACTAGTAGCAAATGTCTCTTTCAGCTGTCCAATGTACTGTTCATGTGCCATGCAATGACCTGTCGGATAAACAAAGACAAGCCCTTTATATCATACAGACATTAAAAATAGCTAATTTCAGCTGTTGGGAGTTATGATTACTGAGACAGGTACCAGATGCTGCAATGTGCCATCGGCTGTTTCAGAATAGTAATTCTAATAGTTCATCAGTTTGCATAAGCTTCAGCACGGCAACTATAACTAACTCCTCGATTTTAGTGAAGAAGAGGGTCAGGTGAGAGGGGAGAGAGATATAGGCTTTCTGCTTGTGTGCGCTGTCCTTCACACTTAGGACATAGGTTGGCACTGAGTAGTCTGGATTCAGTGATGCTTGGATGAAAGAAAAGGAGAAAGTAGAAAAAGTAGATCTCAGAGCCAGTTTTCCTTCACAGAATATCATAAGTCCCAGTGCTGATTACTTGGATGTGTAGAGAAGAAAACTGGCAACTGCTCCGTTATATGCAGTGCCAGTAAGTAGCGTCATTAGGGAAGGCTGTTTCAACAGCTAATTCAGTGATGTAAGGTCACATCCAGGAGAGTTTGTCAGCCAAGTGCATGATGGGAGGCTCTACATTTGATTCAAACCTGTGTATAAACATCTGTGTCTGTCAACTCAGCACCATGTTTAGCTGCTATAGAGTCAATTAATTTCTCACTCTCATGTATTTGATCCAGCATTTGCATTTGATGCAAAACTAGTCCGAGTATAAGATCCTAAACATTTAAGAACATAATTAGTTTAAAAAGAAATGTTATCCTTTTCATGTGCTCTCAAATATTTTTGTGATTATATTGTATTTTGTCAATTGAGATAAGGCTGAGATAAATACTATTATATTAATTTTGTCCATATTGCCCACCACTATAATAACTAACCCTGCTGCTGTGTGTTATATTATAATATGTAAGACACAACAGCAGGGTTGTTATTGACTGATATTGACATATTGCAGCATAATGGCTGTTTGTTTTGTCTAAACAGTCTTTTAGATATGATAACGTACTGATCAATTCAAGGCAAACTCTCTAGCTGAAGGGCATACTGCACAGCTGAAATTCCTGAAAATTGTAAAAGGGTAAAGATAACAGGGGTAAATGATCAACAGTAGGAGACTTTGAACTTAGGGTTACTTTGAATTGTATTATCCTCATGACTCTTGGGCATATTTTATAGAAGGGAATTTTGTATATGATATATAATGTATTTTGTGTATTGAAGCTGCTGTAAAAAAGATAATGTACCTAAAATACACATCTCTTTAAGCAGTTATGGGGGTCCAAAATATAAAACTGGTCAAACACTTACACATTAACACATATTGCAAAAGGGATTAGAATTCTTAATCTCACTGACAACTGTGGCATTTTCTCCTATTCATGAGAACAGTGTGACTGTATTGAGCCACGTGTGCCTGTGTTTTGTGTACCTTGGGCGCAGCTACACTCTCTGATGGTCTGAACAGGAGAGTCCCTGCAGTGGCTTCCTCCCCATGGACCTCTGAACACATCAGGACACATGGTCTGTTTATTGGGCAGAGACGTAATCAGCTGGGTCAACCTGACAGCAACAGTCACTTATAATTAATACAAAGAAATGATCATGAAATGCATTCACCTGTAAATTCACCTGTAAATTAATCTATGGAATCAATTCAATACACAGTGGTAAAACTGTTTACTCCAACAGATTTTAAGCTTAGAAATGTATTACTTGGAACATCTGCTTGGAATGGCAGCTATTTTTCAGACAGATGCTGTCTGAGCGTCTCGTCTGTGTGCATGTGTTCGTTCTCTCTGCTTCTAAGTGCAGGTGTGCACTAACTGAGAAAATTAAATTTCACATTTTTTAGCGCAACACAGCTTTTCACTCTCATATTTATTTATCATATATGCACCTGTCAGTTTATATGACCATATCATATATTCACCTTCATTAAAAACGATATTATAATGTGCATGATAAATTGCATGCTTTTCTGATAATGTTAAAATATGTAATATATTAATGTATACATACATTTGTGCAGCCTAAACCATTGGCGATGGGATATTTATATGCTGCGTTGGAAGTAAGACCCATGGTCTGAGGGCTGCCACCGTGATATGATCCTCTAGAAGACAAAAATCAATAAAAAACATTTCCCAGATAGATATTCATACAGCATATCTGAATATCTTTGGAACTACAATCATCAACGTTGTAACATGTTGTTTTCTCAGACTTTGTGCTTCTCCAGCCTGTGCCACATAAAATGGTCTATTTTTGTCCTATCGGATCTTGAGTTAATGGAGCAAAATGACAAACTGCAGCAAAACCACTAAAAAATGATTAACAGGCTGAGAAAAAAATGTAAACACTGCCTGTAAGTTTTAGTTTTTAGCCTTATGAAAAAAGTCCTTTAAGTCTTATGTGATGATAAGACTTACTATTACATTTTTATATTTTCATATATATTTTTACATAATTATGAAACACTTAAGGATGTCTCTCCACTGACATATGAAAAGACTTGTACCTGAAAGTTATGATATCAAAGTTGCCTGTGTGGAGTCGAGCCATCAACATAGCCAGGTCATTGGCTTCTGAGCCACTGTTGGTCAGATATATCACCTGGGCAGGAAAACACGGAGCAGCAGACATTTTAATTTTAGCCTACTTATGTTTCAGACTCCAGCCCTCAGGTGATCAAAATAAAAATCCACCATGTACCTTAAGAGGATCTGGGACGTAGGAAGCTAGTTTCTCACAATACTCATGGAGAGGAGGATAGACGTAGATGTTAGTAGTATGCCACAGTCTCTTCAACTGCTGCTCTGCAGCTGCTGTCACTTTCCTGTACACACAGACATACAAAATCAGATGCAAATCACATCAAATGTCATTTTTAGTGCAAACTGTATATCATAATAAAACAAACTATTATTATTGTTATATGGCACAGCAAAGAAGAAAGACCGTACGGGTGGCAATGGCCGACACTGACAGTAGCTACACCGGCAAACAGATCCAGATATCGCTTCCCATCCACATCCCACAGCCACTGCATGTATCCCTGGTGGATGAACACTGGTTTCTTATAGTAGGTAACCTTCATGGTCATGGGGTTGCAGTTCAGTTTGCGGATCTCCATCATCCGCTCTTTGGACATACCCTAGACAGCAAATACACAGAATAGAAGTTACAGTTTATCTTTTTGTTTACCTTTAAGCTGAGCCTAAAGACCTAGACACTGCACTGTATGCCTGAAAAATGCTGCTTTCACCTTGTATTCCTCTGGTTTGAAATTGCATGGGGGCATCTCTGGGATGTCTGAGGGAGGATATCTGATGGCTGATTTCTGACATAATGCACCTGTGAAACAATTTCAATTGAAGTTCAGATAGTGACAGTTATTCTCTGAGGATGATTGAATCTTTACTATGACATTTCTGCGGCATTTGGGAATCTTATGTGAAGCAAGTAAGTGACATTTTACCCAAATGGTCTTACAACCTTCTCCTTTCTTTCTACACCCCTATTATCTACAGACAGACATTAGAAGTATACATTTTAATTTGTCTAGATGCTTTTGCTGTTTCATTACATTCAGAATTCTTGCCAGCAGGTAATTAGATTAAAAGCTGGCTAACACTTTAACCACATTAACTTCACCTTAGACCTCACATTGTGCAACACAGGATAAAATGGTGCCTGTTTACTCTTGGTTGTAAAATGTGAGGTAGAGGGGACTCTGGTCTGGCTGGCAGATATTCAGTTTATAATAACACAGCAAAACTGCATACTGTATTTCATCCCTGGATGTAAAGGTCGAGAGAGCATGTGCTTAACCATTACTTTTTACTATGCAGCCCGCATTTAACCCGTCCTGTTTTAAATAAGGTTTCATAATTTGTCTTAAAGTCTTGTATTGCAACTACTATCTTTTTACCATACTGCAGTTAAATCTCATATTTTTACTTCACCACCTCTTTTGAACAATGTTATACATAGCAGTGGATAGTGCATTGCACAGATTTCTAGTGGTAACACACCAGTTGCCAGTTTATTAGGTACACCTACCTAAAACTAATGTAGTCTAATACAACAGCACTGCAGTAAATCCCACCTTCATGAATAATGTTTTTAACAAAACTGTTTTCAAGAGGTGTTGATTTAACGTTAAATAGTGAGCGTAACGTTAAATATGTGGACTTATTCATGTCAATTTGGACAACAACTGGGCAATATGTTACCTTTAGGTTACGTTAGCAGCATTTTGAACTCGTTAAATCTTATAAAGGCATTACCTTACAAACTTCCCGTACAGGTTGTTTAGGCAGCACTAGCATGCATCACAACCAAACAAACAAGCTAGTTCCTAGATTTGGATCGTCTCCATGGTAACTCACCACTTGCCAAGTGGAATTTGGCCAATCCGGGGCGACAGCAGGACTGTCCTGTTAAAACTGCACAGCGGCCACTTAGATAGGACATAACTCTATACATGTTGTGCAGGTACAGAGGGCACGCAGCTATCCTGCTACCTTCACACACAGACTTGCTGCGGCTGACTTACTTCAGTCCCTGTGAAAAGTTTGTAGGATGGGCGGTCAGCGAGCAGCCAATGACCCCGGATCCACCACCGAAGGCCCCTGTGCGACGTCACAGGATGCGTGCGCACACACACACACACAAGTATAAACAGATCTCTAACATTTGTGAAATTCATAAACCATACACAGTATTCAAGCCTGTTACACAATAGTTATCAAATCCACTGACCTAGATGACAAATGCACCCTTTCTAAGACTGAACCAGAGACAGTCATGCATTTGTTTTGTTGTTGCCCCTCTTCATCTTTGCATGGATGCATGAATCTCCTATGGGGCCCCACGGGAAAAAATGTTGTTGGGTTCCTACAGTCTCCCACTGTACACCGTAGTACTCTAAATGTTAAATAATCAGTACTATGAATGAGTGATTAAGCAAAAATGCCCTGGTAACACTTGGTACCTGGTAATCATAATTGCATAAGAATGCACTATTTTAAGAGTTTTTGGCTGGATGTCTGTATGTTCCAAATATTAAATATAAAATAAATAAACAGCCAATGTGAGTTGAAAGAGAGAAGAGTTGCAGTAGATCAACATTATATGGTATTTATATTAGGATGTAACTTAATACATTTACTCAGTTACTGTCTTTAAGTTGTTTTCCTTTTGTTTTGCCCCTTTCTGTTTAAACAGTTAAGAACAGCAGCTGTCTGTAGATTCAGAAGGTAATGATCAAGCACAGTATGTTTTTTTGACTCATTGATTACGACAAACAGGTAATCACAAGCACATAGATATCAATACACTACTTGGAACCATATAGAAACAAAATAAAAATCAACACCCCATTGCTGTCAATGGTAAATTTATTACAAGCATGATTTTTACAGCAATCTGTCCAAAACGAGTGAGTGCTGTTTTAAATTGCATTTCGTGTGTGGCTGGTTGACTGTTTACAAAACTATACATAGATACATATACACATGCAGCAATTTATCACTGTTAAACAACAGAGATGGAGTCACTTAAGGTTAGTGTTGTACATGGCCAAAGAAGTATCATGACACTATTTTCCCCTCCAAAAAAACATCTTTGTAGAAACATTTTTTTTTTTAAATTTACAACTGAACCGATCACAATAATAAATGTATATACACAAAATAGTCTCTGAATAAAAAAATGGAGCAATACATTCCCAGTTTTAAGTTGTTTTTTTCTTGACACAAAATTATATATTATTTACACATATACTCACATTACACCCGTATACATCAATAAATCTCATGAAATATATTAAAAAAATAGTTAGTGACAAACATGGGCTTGTGATTGAGTAAAAGATATATGATAGAAATATAATTACTCATAATGACAGCAAGTAGTACCACATAACTTATACAATCAATCATATTCTTCATAAAGTTCAGTTACGATTATTATTCACATGCTTCTCTTGGATTCTCAAAATCAGAGGGTCTCAAAAAAGTGAAAAGTTGCCTTTTACATGAGATGAAAAATAAATACCAGTAATTCTGTGAGAGTAAAATATTGTCTTTGCAGCCATTTTTACAGGAGTCATCCAGTGTTAGTGTTTGTTTTTTTTGTCTCAGTCCCACAACAAAACAGGTCTTGCAATGTCCCAGACCTGCCAGTTGGGCTTAGCACCTCAGAGCACCTAGTGAGTGGCCAGTGTGAACATGGTGGCATTGTCAACATAACCACTTGCTGCCAGGGCCATTTCATCCCGGATCAGCGTGCCAGTGTGAATGAGGGCTGCAGGCTTAAGGGTAATGGTACTGACAGGCGATGTGTAGCAGCTCTCTGTCGCTCCATTTGTCTCCTGGTCCTCACAAGGGCACCTGTCCACCTCCTCTTTCATCACCTCTCTCTGGAGCAGCAGCATGTTGTCACTGTCCACCCCCTTCACCTTGCTGTAGTCCTCCTGCTGGCACATCTGGGGACAGCCTTCGCCACGGCCACGGTCTGACACAACAGGCTGGAGGAGCACCATATCCTCCTCATTGACCCTCTGGACTTCAACATAGTCGGTGCGCCGGACAGCAGGGGACGGCAGGCCGACAGGTGCTTGTTTGCAGCCGATGCTGGAGATGTTGACATCGCTGTGGGCCTGGAGTTGCTGGCAGGGTTGTGTCTGGGGAAGGAGCGAATGAGTTTGCTTGTTGCTCAAGCAGAACTCCCAGTAGCTTGGTCCCAGAGCTTCCTTGGTGCTGTAGCCAGGCTGGGTGAGGTAGAAGGAAGTGGAGCCTGGGGGTAATAGGCTGTCAGAGTGGCAGTGCTGTTTGGCCATCTTAAATGAGCTCATTTGGTCTGGAAGGCTTGAGCTGTACTGAGGCAGTGGAGAAAACACAGAAGGCCAGGTCTTGACCCTTCCACTGGACTTGTCAGGGCTAACCATATCTTCACAAGCATAGGTCAAGGCGTCCTCGTCCCAGTCTTTCTGGCGCCTTTGTGGCTCCGTTTCTGACCGACTGTCTTCCTGATCTGTTTGCCTCTCTTCTTCTTTTGCCTCCCCACACTTATCCATCAGCAGAGTGCGGCTGTCGCAGCTGACCCGGCCGGAGTCGTTATCAGATGTGGAGCCCTCAGATTTGAAGCAACTATCGAGTAGGTCCTTGCTTCCCTCCAGCATCAGCTCCTGCTCCTGGGGGACATACACCTCTAAGTACTCCACCAGCAAGTCCTCATAATTGGATGACGAGGTTGGGGGGAAGTCAGACACCACCAGGGCACTGAAGACCTCCTCAGACTTGCCCTTCTACACACAAAGAGGATAATTGTTCAGTTCCAGCAAATATGATTAAAACATGATTATTTGATTTAGATATTTATTGTATGCATCAAAACATTGTTCACTATGTTCCTCCTTTACCTTGAGAAGCTGCTCATCAAATCCTTTGATTTTAGGACCAGGGACTGGTGGCAGAATACAGTGCTTCAGACTTCTCACATGGAAAAAAAAGGGTTTAAAAGTCAGGGTTTGTGAGCAGCAAATGAAAATCAAAAAATATGAAATAATAATTAAAATCATAACTTGACTTGATGTATACCACAAAAACCCGCATAGACAGCAGTTACATAAGCTCTTTTATTTTATGATCACAACTTCAGTATCACACATTATCTCAAGATATCAAACTGTTTCAGTGAAGGTTTTTCTTAAACTTGCCATAACAAAACGACAACTTCATTGGTATTAAGGAGAAATAAATGAAGAGAGCAATTTTGACCAAACAAAATGCATAAGGAATTCACGATCTCTCTTTTACCTGTGGCTGTTCATGTGTAACAACCATGTGAGGATGAGGAAGATGAAGGCAGAAAAGACTGCAATGAGGATCCACACTGACTTCTCTCGATTGAAATCTGTAAGACAACATAACAACATAAATGCTACGACACAACATAACAACCTTGTACTTGCTGATTATGTATTTCTTCCCATGGTGATATTATAGAATATTAAAGGAGTTCAGTGCATAATTAAATATTCATCCTGCTTTTGGACCGTCAACTGTTATTCAAAGGAATAGTTTACAATTTGGGAAATATGCTGGATGAGAGGATTGATACCACTCTCATAGCTGTCTGTTCAGTATTGGGCTGGAGGTAGGATGCGGTCAGAGACTGGAAGCACGGGGGGAACAGCAAGCCTCTAAAGATTACTTATTGATTACTTATCAGTCATGCCAATACCGCCTTAGCAAGTCTTGACCATGTAAAGGATAGACTATCAATCAAACTGAGGCTGCACAACAGCCTGGTTCCATCTGTCCTACTGTACGCTGCTGAGACCTGGAAAAACATGTGGATAACTTTGATGCTAATTGCCTGCGAAGGTCAGAAGAGCAGAGGTGGTACCATAGGGTTTCCAATGCCCTACTCCTGCAGCTCCCTGCACAGCCACCAGTTCAAGCAATCACCAAACTGTTCAGGCGGTTAGGACTCAACTTCGGCAGAGCCCAAAAACTGGCCCAGAACTGTACAGCAAGCAGGAAGTGTGGGTTTGCCTCAACACTCCAGAGGAGCATGAGCGAATGAGTGAGTGAGTGGTTTTACTCCCACAAAAAAAGCAAGTGTGAAAATGATACATTGTGGTTTTACGGGTGAACTCCAGGAAATACTACTCCCACCACAGTCTAGCACGTAACCACAACCATTAACCACAAACAGCTTTTTTAGGTTTTTGTGTTTTGCACAGATTAAACAAACGAGGGAGTGGTAGGCCTACTGATATTCTCATCTCATTTTTGGCAAGAAAGTGAAAAAGCATATTTTTCCTAAATGTTGAACTACATCCTTCAGTGGATGAATTATAGCTAATATAAAATACATGTTAATGTGTAGTAGTGTGGTGCAGTGTACTGTTGATAATCGTTGGTTGATGTCTTACAGTCAGGAACTTTGATGTAAGAAGTGGAACTCCATTCACTCCAAAATCCATGATCGGGCCTGCAGCGCACCTGGACGTGGTACGTACCACCTGACCGCAGGCTGAAAACGTTAAACATCTTCTGTTGGCCTGCAAGGTGCATCTGGAGATACAACACACAGAATTAACACAGTCCAGTCAGTCCTTCAAGCTGTGTATACATACATACATACATACACATATATATACACATATACACATATATATATATATATATATATACATATATATATATATATACATATATATATATATATATATATATATATATATATACATATACATATATATACATATATACATATATATACATATATATATATATATATATATATATATACATACATATATACATATATATATATATATATATATATATATATATATATATATATACACACATATACATATATATATACATATATATATATATATATACACACATATACATATATATATACACACATATACATATATACATATATATATATATACATACATATATACATATATACATATATACATATATATATATACATACATATATATATATATATACATACATATATATATATATATATATATATATATACATATATATATATATATATATATATATATATATATATATATATATATATATATATATATATATATATATATATATATATATATATATATATATATATATATATATATATATGTATATATATATATATATACACACATATATATATATATATATATATATATATATGTATATATATATATATATATATATACACACATATATATATATATATATATATATATATATATATATATATATATTTATATATATATATATTTATATATATATAAAAAATATAAAATCAAGTAGCCTCATTTTGCATACCACACTATTCACCATTTAGTGTATATATATATATATATATATATAAAATTAGGCTACTTGATTTTATGAGGACATGAATCAGAAACATGGGCAAAATGTATCATCATAAATATCCAGGTCAGAGGTCAGAGGCTAAATTAAAGTGCACTACTGCAGCCCAGGGCTTATTCAGTATTCTGCACACTTCACTAACATGTGCCTTGAACTCAGTTTCACATTTGAAAGACCAGGCCTCAAGCTGCGCACCTCCCAGTCGTCTTCTCCCTCCAACTTCACACGGAGCTCGTAGATGAGAGTGATCCAACCGGAGCGGGTGTCAGCCTTATGTGGCGGTTCCCATGACACCCGGAGGAAGGGCCAGCCCCTGTCCTCCATTACAGTGACTGTCACCTTCTCTGGGGTATTAGGCTTGACTGGAGAGAGAGAGAGAGAAAGAGAATGTAAGCAAGAGAGGATGTGTTTGTGTGACTGAGAGGGAGGAGGAGAAAGAGACTTTTAGCGGAAAATAATGTTTATCACGGAAACACAATAGAAGCCAACTGTGAGTGTATAAGGCATCAGGCTAGACCAGTGTTCCTGATAAACAGGAGTTTGTTTATGTCTCTTCCTCTGTGTAATAGTAAAACAATGCACACCTCCAGCAACTGAACACTGTCACTGCAGGAGCAGCTTTCAGATAATGCTCAGGACTGATAAAAAAAAATAAAAAATCTGGTCAGTACAACTGTGAGACAAAGGGGAGAGAAACACTTTCAGATAAGCAGATTCAAGGGCAAAGTGGATAATTTAAGTCTTTTAATTGTATGACTTTACATTTCTTTTTGGATATTTCATGAACCAAACAACATGCTTTTGTATTTAGCAGCTTCACAGCATGGGTCCAATTCCACACCTCATAAAATATTTATATATTGTTACACAATATGAAGTAAATCTGCCCAGTATTTATATTTAATCAGATGTCTTTATAGAATAAACAAAAAAACCAAAAAAAAACACTGGAATTATTCAACATTTCTCTGAATAGACCAGAACCAGCAACATGTTAGAAAAAAAAGAAGAAAAAAAAAAGTAGTAATTTCAGTAATTTCCAAAAACAGCTGAGCACTGTAGATCTCGGAAAATGTTATTCAGAGAGGAGAAAATAATGCAGTTGTTGGGGACTATTTTTTTCATACAAATTTGGTACTCTAGTGAGTATTTCTGGCAGCAGGATGGTGTACATGCATTCCACTCGAAATAAACTACAGTGTCTGTGTTGATGGTAATAAAGGAACATGTCAGCCAACACAACACTGTGGCACCTTTACATGTTACTAAGTATTTTTGGACAATAACTGAGGTCTATGGCAGAGAGGAATAAGCCATATAAGGCTGGGCATAGACGGGCAATTCTTGTTTTTACTGATCCTTTAAATGACAATTTTTTTTGTTTGATCGTAGCTATCCTTTATTCAGCAGGCTGACAAAGTACTTTTTTAATTTCACTTTTTTAAACAGACCTTCAGTGAGCAGGTACAGCTGGAGGGAGGGTTAGTGCATTCAGAGTGCATTAGCCCCAGTGTAACGCAGTGTGCCACTCAGCAGCTGCGTGAGTGTGTGTCAAAACACACTTTTTTTTAAAAACCTCATGTGGAAAACTGTGTCTCGAACATCACGCTAAAAACCATGACAACACATTTTTTAAAAAGTAGCACACATTCCCTCACCAATGTAGGCCACATCTATATCCACGGGGTCGGAGAAGTTGCTGCCTAGAGCATTAGTGGCCACCACAGTGATGTTGTAGTTGACCCAGATGGACGTGTCGTTCTTGTTAAAGAAGCAGGAGTTCTCCCCAGCTGTGTGGTAGTTGCGGCACTCATACACTGTCTCGGAGCTGCAAGAGAGGCAGGGGAACAGCATGTAACTGCATGTGTGCATGTTTGTACTTATCTGTATTGTTGCATTTCCAAAGAACAACATGCATACTTCTTGTTACTGTTCCTGAAATGATGTTTCTTGCGTGTGTGGGAGAAGATGAGACACAAAGGAAGTGAGGTTGTGAGTGCAATTTGATTGGCCACGTTTTTCTGAATTGCAAACAGGAAATCGATGGAAAGGTTCTGAGCCATAACAAAAGTGGGTAATTGCTATGCTTAAAGCTTAATAGCTGTGTAATTTTTTTCCTACTTTCTGTGCTTGTTTTACTCTATCCTCTTATGTCTGCATCTTGTGTAACGTTGGGTCTGTATCGTCTTTTTCAGGTCAAAGCCAGAAGCTCCTACACAGCTGTCTTTCCCACTGCAGGTTTGCCTCATCTCTAGGATGTTCTGTTTTCAAGAAGACACTGAAAATAACTCAGATGCTTGGGTTCAAATCCCAGTAGACCTGGGGGCTTTCATGAACACAGCTGGGAGTCTTTCTGCGTAGAATGCAAGGGGAGCGTGTTGTTGTCGCCGTAGCAGTGACTGGTGCTGATTGGTCAGATGATCAGGTAGATCTTAGAAAGATAGCAGGAGCTTCTGCACGCAGTATGTTAACCCAATGGTTAAGCTAATTGCTGTGAAGTGAAAGGAAGCAGCTGTCAAGCACACATGTATTGGAGTAGGAGGATGGTCTACAATATCTCAAGGCTGGGGACAGGGGGGTGCATAATGGCTTTATTTCAGATAAAGTGGGGGGAAGAAAAGCTCCCAATCATACTGCTGCTTTGTATGTATTGTAGTGAACAGCACACAGTTTAATGTATGGCTGCACACGGTTACATTCTTCTGATGGGAATTTAAAAGCAACATGAAACTGATTGAGAATGGAAAGCAGCACACAGCAGGAAAAGGTCAAGCAGGCATGCATTCAGAAAAGGGATCGACGCATGACTCGGGGGGCAGATTTACTTAGGAAAAAAGAAACAAGGATGCAAATGTCCAAGCAGGCAGACAAAGAACGAATGTGTTAAGCGTGAGGAAAAAAACAAAAAACACAGGCAAGGTCCGAAACAAAATCAGGATCAAAACAGGCAAGCAAAGAACAGGGTGCTGTAAAGCTATGTGCCACAAAGACAATCTGGCAGAGACCAAGTGGAAATGGACTGGTGTATATATACTGGGGAGCTAACAAGGGAATAGGTCACAGGATGAGAGCAGACGAACAGGGAGGGGGAGCAGGTCAGTCAGGTGATTTTACAGGAGGGAAAGGCAGCAGGTGGGAGTGGCAGGGTCTGAAATGACAGCAGGACTAGAACATGAGCACATGCAGACAAAAAACTGCCCTGAATAAATGAGGAGATGAGTAACTCAAGAAACTCCAAACCACAACAAAATGTCTGTAGCATTATAGAGGAGTACAGGGAATGAACACAGCACGTGTGTTACTTAGATCAAAGATGATGTTGGTTAAAGCAGCAGCATGCCTCTGTGAGCTGTTATCAAGTGTTTTGGAGGACAATAGGATTATTTGAATTCCTGGACTGCTACTCAACAGACATAAGGAGCTTCTGACTAAAGAGGTTAAACGAAAGGCAATGGTATTGTACAATCATTAATGATCTCTTTTATAATAATGGTATGCGCTTAACATTTTAGTCAGTGTATTATAGCTGTGAGACAAGGAACGGGAAAGAATTGTGGAAATAAGCTGAGCGGATGCTGATTTAGAAAAATAAAATAAGTACTTCTGGTTAAATGTAGGATTTTTTTCAGAGATATCTTCTGATAAATGGCTGAAACAGCATCCAACAGAAACTACAGTTAGTTGGACAGTAGGAAAACAAGAGGGCATTACAGTAATAAATAAACACAATCATTTTCTTAACCCACATTTTTTTTCAAACGCCTCTGGTTTTCTCAGCTTAAATGTGATGTATGTTCTGGTAGTTGTTATTATTTCTGCAGCAATTTACTGTATTAAGACGTGTTTATGGGATCTTTTTTTCACTTAAGGATATTTTTCCACACCTTATCTTTCAAGAGGATCTGGAATAAAAACTAAGATGTCTGCTAAAAATAATATCACTCCCACACATCATCTTTTTTGTGAGGAGCTAATGTATATAAACAACCACTCCACATAGGAAGTTAATTACCTCTGCACGTGTTCCACAGATGTTGGATATTAAGAGCCAGAGATTTGTCGATACTGACATTTCACAAAGCTTTAGCTTGGTTTGTTCTAAGCAGTAATAGAATATTGATCATACTGGAGCTGAACCGCACTAGTGTCAACCACAGAGCTACAAGATATAAGCTATATTCACTTCACTTCATCCTTGTTTGCATCTCTCTTGTCTACATTTTTAAAAGGAATAGTTTATAGGCTCATTTGCTTTCTTTTTGAGAATTAGATGAGAAGCTCAATATCATGATATGTAGCTTCAGAAATCACATTTTCTTATCCAAGAGAGTAAGTGTGAAGAGTCTCTGACCGCTCTGCCACCTCACCTTCCGCCTTCTTGAATGCATGCAACTTTGCTGAAGGAGTGAATGAAGTGTGTCCTGTACTGATTTTATGCTCTATTCCATAATGAAGATACAGGATTCATATATGTCACTTTCTTTTTCTCGCTCATCAGTAAGGTAATACAGAATCCAGAATTAAATAAAGTCACGTGAATGTGTTTTGGCATGAAATTGGGGGCCACTCACTTTTCTTTGCGATAGTACAGGGCATGGGTGGTGGGCAGCCCCCCATCAGAGCCTGGCTTCCACCAGCAGGTGAAGGTCTCTTTTTCTGGAGAACGACATCTGGTGAGTTCGGGCTTGCCTGGCGGGCTGTAGCCTATCGACAGGCAGGAATGTGTAAAAAGAGGAAATGCTAGATTACACACTAAATGGGTTGTTTTATATAACAACATACAACAAAATTTTAAAGTGAATTGTAAATGTACCACAAAAACATCCACAGATGAATAACTCTGCTACTTATCTATTAATTGAGCAGCTGTGGCTCCTGTTCTCCTGTGTCAGGAGACACCACTTAAGAAGATAGAACTACCATACTGTTTCTAGCCCGGCTACATCCAAACACTTACGTGTTCCCTGTGCATGAGGTGTGAAGAATAGCAGCAACAGCAGCAGGATAGTTTCCTTCACGGCTTCCTTCATCATGGCACAGCAAAGCCTTGGCTGTTGGATGGAGAACAAAACAAACAAAGAAAGATGAAGAAGATAGGGGAACTTTCTGATCTGCGCTCTTGACAACTCACACGGCCCGCAGTGGATCGGTGCTGTCCACCACAACAGCAGAACTACACATCATGTATTGTGTCACAACATGTTTGCCTACAGCAGTTGAGACCTTGTCTTACTGTCAAACTCCTTTTTGAAACTAAAGTCAAATACTTTGAAGACATCCTCAGGAAGAGACAATACAAAAGGATGTCGTCCACAGGTGAACAGTTACTATTTGAAGAGAAACTAGTTTTACACACCTTGCTGTTGTATGCAGCAGCCAAGTTGCAGGAAATACAGTCACAATCCCCCTTCTGTTCCTGAATTACAGTGTTGAATAATGGCCACACGTTATGTTATATTATGATGTCACAGTGACCTTTGACCTTTGACCATTTGGATATAAAATGTCATCATTCGATCCTATTAGACATTTGTGTTAAGTTGTGTCATAATTAGTGTATGAATTTTTGAGTTATGGCCAAAAGTGATTTTTGTTAGGTCATCACAGTGACCTTTGACCTTTGACCACCAAAATCTAATTAGTTCATCTTTGACTCCAAGTGAATGGCTGTACAAAATCTGAAGAAACTTCCTTGAGGTATCACATTCAAGAAGTCAAAAACATGAGCTGTGAGATCACAGTGACCCTGACCTTTGACCACAAAAATCTCATCAATTTACCCTTGAGTCCAAAGTGAATGATGAAATACCGGATTCTTCACTGCAGAGGTAAAGAGTTAGTTATGCTTCGAAAACATTTCAGCAGTGACACAGAATCAGTCTGAGGACATTACTGAATGAACCCTGTCCTTCAACTCACAGGACAACCATGTCCTTAACAGACTTGATAAGTACTAAAATGACCACAAAGTCTGAATACAGAGCGTAAATGTGATGAGCGGAGAGGAAAACAATCTTCTACAGAGAATGTATGCTGTTTCACTAAGGATTAAAAAACATCCTTTCCATTTCTGACTACCTCAACCAGCTGGCACATGCAGCATAACTGATTGCATAATCTGAGTCGGGGCTTTTGCCACAACAACAGAGACACACACAGCAGGAAGCTGGTTTGCTGCTGGCCAGACTCCTGTTCGCATGACTTGGAAATCTGCTTTTCCCTAGCCATGTGCAGATGTTTGAGTTATTACTTGGCATGACCCTTCATCACTGAACCCACAGGGAGATGGAGAATATAGGAGGAAGGGGAGGTGATATAGAGGCTAAATAAAAGGGAGAATTGATGTTGTGTCACTGAAAACTGGCAGGAAGCTTATGCTATCACGCTTTCTTCTGACATATTGAACGAAGAAAGACCTCTTGACCTACTTTGGTCCATCACTGCCACGAAACAGATGTAAATTCAGATTCCTCCGACGGTCAAGACTGTTAATGAATGAAATACAGCTGAGTCTAAATTGATCTTATTACATGCAAATAACTACAACACAAACACTGCCCATCCCCCAAATAAATAAATTTTAAAAAACATTGGGTTCACAATATTACACCAAAAACGAAAAAGCGAATTGGACACAAAACCATGCAGGTATCTAACTGCTCCATGCACCAGTGAGCTTTTCTAGTTCCTGTACTTTTATGCTCTTGCTGTTCCACCAGCGTGACATCCCAGGGCACACAAAGGTCCTTGCTGGGTCTGCTTTTTTTCATACACACTTTGGTTAAAACATTAACAATGGGCTTGGGTGGAAACATAGGTCCACTACAGTGAAATCAAGGACAGGATGTGCAAATTCTAAGAATGTCAGTACAACACAACTTGTCACTGAAGACAAGTTCCAACATTGACTTGACACTTTGAGCTTTTCACAATATGAAATAAGTCCTCAGGTAAATTCTACATTCATTCTTTTCAGGGGTATGGCTGCCTGTGTATCATTTCTACTGCTAAGCTAACTTAAACTGAATCTATGACATTGGCAATGTTGTGCCACATGATGAATGACCTTTGAAGGCAGTTTGTTTTAAGGCTATTGAACTTCCTTAATATCAACAAGACTTTAACCAAGTAACTGTTATCAACTCTTCATTGTGGTGCCTTAATTTCAATAACGTCACCATGATCTGATAATTGGCATTAAGGTCAAGGCACTGGATTAGCCTCCTGCTGCATATAGCCTTCTTACGTAACCAGTAGCCCAAACTGAATAAGCTGCTAAGCTGGAAAAGTGCTGGCCAATAGTGCAAAGCTCTTCCCTCAAAGATAATAATCGTCTGAATGTGAAATTGAAACTATGCTATCTGGATTCCCAGCACGAGTACATATTCTACTTGAAAAAATTTTTTTTTTCAGTTTTACTTTGGGAGCGCTCGCCCACTGTTTTATTTGTTATTTATACCATATATCCCTACACATTTGTGTTCACCATAGAAATCAAATGTACTTTTAGCTGTATGTTTTGTGTATATATATAAATGAATCATGTCTCAAAATTGAGTGAACAATGCCAAGAAATGTACCTGTCTGATCAATAAATAAATAAGTACCATAGTAATTACAGTTACTTATTATTGTAATAATAAGTTACTATTGCTAACAAGTTACCTCCCAAGCTTGGAAAAATAAGACATTTGCCTTTGAAAACCAGTGAAAATCAGAGGCCTCTCAATTTCAAGAGGTGTGGAGAGTACGTGTCAAATTACATGTTGAGGTAAAATGTGTGCAGCGAAGTAAGATGATCACCGGAGGCATGGTGATTAATAATGTTTCTTTCTCATTCAGTGTCACACACTGGCCGACAGAGCTGAGCGCCACAGCAGCAGAGCTACAGCACACCTTTTTCTAAGCCCCCTGGGTCTCTCTTCTGGGAGGCTAAAGAGAACAAGCACATAAAGTAAACAATATATCCTCAATGATTCACTCCACAGTCATGAATTTCAGTTTCATATTAACTTACTTTTTACATGCAGGGCAAATAAAATAAGCTAATGGGACTGTTCACATCCTAACTCTTGCTTCATCTAAAAGGTAGACCCCTAAGGGCGTTACCACTCTGAAGTAGCCAGTACCATATTTCAGCTCACAAAATAGCAGGTTGTCATGGCATGACAGAAATGTGGTTCATTGCTCTAACAGTTCTTGAAGTGACATTTACTAATCTGTCCTCTTATCAGAAACTATAGATACTGTAAATTACAATTTGTAAATTTGGCCATGAGCTGTTTGTACAGTTTGGGTGAAGAACATGTACAACAAATTCCCAGGAATCACTGAATCACCTGTACTCCAGCTCAGACTGGAACAAGACTAAACACTTCCCAACCCAAACCGGTTTGATCACCTGCACCAACGCCTTTCTAGGAACTTTCTTTTTTCTTATAGGGGTAGAAAAGGTTAGAGCGCAACAGGAAACAAGATCAAGACCTTCAAGTTTATAAGTAAATTTCATTCCAACAAAACTGCTCCGAAAGGAGATTAACCCTTGATTTTACTGATCATACTTCTTTTCATCTATTGTCACCCTCTGGACAAACATTTTGTCACACTACTACGTTATATTTGTACCTGATGCACTTTATGCTGTTTTTACCTCTATATAGTGGGAGTAACGAACAGTATAGATTCTAGTGGCTTCTAGTATAGATTTAGACTAGAATTATTTTTGTTTTACTTCATCATTAGTAAATCCAAGACAAAATGGGAACATAAAGAATCAGTAGGATTCCTATTTGTGCACTTAAAAACTGTACTAGAATGATAACACTATAAGTTCAAGTTTAATTTAATTCTCCATCTTTTCTCCCTTTGCACAAGGCTCATGATCTAGTTAACTGCACACACAGGGTTCAAAATGCACAGAAACTAAACAATACAACAATTTCATGCAAATTTTGCATACAAAAACATACACACATGCAAACAGTGTGCAAATATGGTGGCACTTACATCTAAACAGCCATTTTCATCTGTCTGTATACATGAACAAACAGCGTACCGAGATACCAGGAGTACATTTATGACCAGAATTAAGCTGCTCACTCCTTTCACATGGTAGCATCAAAGAAAGTATATCTCCCACTGTCAGTTACATACAGTGAACCATAAAACTAACATAACATAACATCAACACTCTTGTGAACCACACACTGTGTTTCCTGTTTCAGCATTGTTCCAGCTACAATGAGCGCAACACTTAATTGTTGCTAGTAAATGTGTTGCCCATGAAATTGCACTTCCTCTATTTTCTTGGCCAACCTATATCCTGTGCCCTCCTGTTTTTGAAGCACTCACGCAGTGGGAAAAAAAAAAGGTGTCAAGGACGACAACACACCCTTCGCTACCTGTAGCAATAATGAGTCCCCTGATCTTTGGTCATATTGAACTCAAGAAATAGGTTAGGTAGATAAGGGAAACAACTTGGTGAAGCAATGACTTTTGATTTCATCCGACACAACTCGGATGTATGGGATAGACATGTAAGCTTCTCTGATTGTGGGCGTAATGATATCCCAACTCCCCCCACCTGCTTTGTCCTTATTAATAGAAACATTGGGTTAAATGGCTGATCTGTGATGGCTAGGTGAGAGGGAAGAATGAATAGGCTACTTCTTCTGTCTTTTTGTTGAAACAGTTGAGGAGGGTGCATTGGGAATTGCTCGACAGAACAACATCAGTCATAGGGGTTGAAGAAGACAATTCATTATCATGAGTAACTACTTATTTTTGTATCAGTTAGCCCACGATGTGCCTCACAGCAACGGCTGCCACCAAAGCACCAACCACTACATTATAGATGGTAGCTTGCAGGTTCATTTCCAGCCAATGCGAGCACATATCATATATCTGTCATATTATATGCACTAGGTTGTAAATCAATCTGTACAGGGAATCCTCATATTGCAGTAAACCTTATGCTCTATTATATCACATGAAGCTTTGTTATTTGGTTTTCAATAGGCTTAACAAAAGGCCAAAAACAAGGTTAACTTTCTGATCTGAAGACCTGATCACACTGATACTTTTAAGAACTGTCCCTGTTTAATTATGAATAATCTATTATTATCCATAAACAAGCATTTCAAAATATAGACACAAGAAATGCATTGCTTTAAAATTACCTTTTAAAACACTCCCAGATATATTTTATGCTTGAATCAGACTGTTTGACCCAATAATTACATTGGTAAGTCATGTGTGAGGCCCAACACCCATCTATATAAAGCCCTGGACCAACAGTGGAAAGAGTCAGTAAGCTGCGGGCTCCGAACAAATTAATCCAGTATTGAGTTGATCAGCTTGATGCTATATTGGCCAGTGGCCCCTTTCACCTCTTCCTGGCCAAACTAAAAGCCAATAAGCATGCAAGCAGAGGAGGAGATCCCATTAAATTGCTGACACCTGAGCATCATCATCATCATCATCCTCCTAGGAAATAACCTTCGGTCTGTCAGGGAATAGGTTATGTCTTGATCCTGAGAAAAACAAGGGGAAAACGATCAGAGACACGGTCTTATAATTTTGGCCTATCAAATTGTGGGAGTCTTCTTCCCTGTCACTGGCCATGGAAGACATCACATGTAGGTAACAGCTGTAAGTTGTTGTTGTATAGTTGTGACCAGTCATCATAGCTGACATTTATTGGCATGTCCCTCTCCGTTTGTTTTATACGTTGTCAGTAAGACAAATGATGTCTCACTATGGGCAATTTTGATGTAGATTTAATGTGGCTCTCGGCAAAATCACTCACATACCCTGAAGACCTTCACCATTCAAAGACGCTTTGGCATTTCCTCGGTCAAACTTTGAAGTAACTCATGAACATCAGGCTACCGCATTACTGCTTGGGCCTTTAGCGACAACAACAAACATCAAGTGAGCGTTTTGGTCCTCTGTCTGTTCTGTCCACACTGGCCGCAGGTCCTGACTACAGAACGCAATCTAGCCGTAGAAGTGATTTCGTGTAACTTACCTGCAGCTGACAGGAGTTTCGAGTCTCTCGCTCCGCACCTCGGCCGTGGTGACTCCACTGCCGGCTCCCAGAAGAGCGGACTGACTGACTTGTGTAACCGGTTTACCAAGATGATGCCAGGAGACAAGGGCACAGGCATTACCGACCAGCGGCTTAGCTTGGCCGTCCCGTCAGCGAAGACCTCACAACATCCCCTCTCCCGGCTTCTATGAAGCCGAGGAGGGCGGGGCAGAGGAGCCCAGCCTCCGGGTAAACCCCGCCCACGATGTAGGTTGCCAGGGTCCCGGGTTTCGAGGAGGGCCAGAGATGCAGGGTGTGGTTAACACACAAATGAAATTCCTCAAAAGCGTAACAATTGAAAACAAACCTAAAATCATGCAGATTGATTTGTCTTGTTCCTGCTAAATTTGGTTATATTACATAATATTCCATCTCTCTATCTTTATTAGTGTGTGTGTGTGTGTGTGTGTGTGTGTGTGAGAGAGAGAGAGATACATATATTTAGGCCACACTGTGGAAAACTGATTTTCTCCTCTCACACATGGTGCTGCTAAGTGACTTATCCTCATCCTGCATACGAACAACCTTTGTGAAGCGCGCTGTAACAATCAGAACACCGTGCCCTGCTAGAGCTGTTTATTGTTTTGAAGTGAATTGCTTAGAGGTGTTTATCCTTTCACTGGGTTCCCTTGCTGGGAGCTGTAAGCATAGTAAGGTCTTCCAGTATTTGACATCCCCTCTCTCCCTCCCCTGCTCTCTCTCTACGGTCTGTTCCTTACTCACTCTCCTGTTTATGCATGAACGTGGGTTTATCTCTACTTAAACTGTTATATATCAATATGTAAGACAAACATATCACATCATACATATAGAGAAACTCAAATCCTCTGAAAGAAGGGTACAGCCATAGCCATAATGCTACCGCTAGTATCTCTGTCTCACTAGCGAAAAGAGACTTGGAAACAGTTTTTGTTCTGAATAGGACTAAGCCAATATAGAGGAAGAATGTGTCCATGCGTGGAAGGCACCAGCAATAAAACATGAGATGAACTGCTTCTCTTGACTGAGATTCTTTGTGAACACCAAATGTAGGTGTATGAAAAACACGAGCTCACTCTGCAGATATACAATGTGTAGCTGCAAAAGGTCAGTAGCTAATTTAAATTCCCAAAGGTGAACGAACTTCAAAGCACAAATAATCATCAAGGAAACTATGGGAGACAGCCTGGAGGATGCAGCGGGAGACAGAAACAGATTCCTTTAGGGATCTTTGGGGATCTGTCTCTGTATCCGATCATTGTGTCCTAAACCGAACTTCCTTTTTGGTCATTGTGCTCACTCTCTGTTAAGCCACACCTGCAGAGATCTTACAGGGACTGACGTAAAAACACACATGCATTTATGTCAAGGAAAAGGGTTGGCGTTAAAATATAAATATCTTCAGGTTAAATCACGTGAGGACATTTTGAAAGTGAAGAAAAAGGCAAGTAAAGTTTCTTCAGATATTCAATGTAACACAGTATTGCTATTACACTGTATGATTTGTTAAAGTCATAAAAGAGCCATGTGTATGAAGTGTATAGGCTAATGTATGAGGCGTGTGGCGAGTGAATACAAAAAACTTTCTCATATATCTCTCACAGAAAAAGACATGGGCTGTTTATCTTAATTTTTGTGGCTGGTTCCTCAAAGCCTGTTGTCATTAATGTCTGTAATAAACGCAGCTATTTGTTGTTAAGCAGAGAAAAATTAAAAGAAGCTTAGGATGGCCTCCTATCAAGGGTGGCTTGGGAAATCTCTGGCCCTCCCCTTTTCAGCTCTACTTAGACGCAATAATGTTATATAATATGGCCATCTGCTCTTCACATTGATTTAAAAGTCCCATTATGCGACGGGGGCCATGATGAATCCCAGTCAACATTTAAAACAAGGACGTGCTAGACAGTCGCCCCCACTAATAACATTCGGGAGATTTATTGCCTTTTTTTTTTTTTTTTTTTTAAATCATCTCTTCGAAGCAGTGGTGGATGGGTTTGAGACTTTCGGGAATGTCAGCATGCATGCCTGTGCCTGCTCGTTGTTGCATAAGAGGAGGACTGACTGGGGTACGACCCGGAGTCAGAGGTGAAGGACTGAGGTCAAAACACCTCACAGCCTGCAACTCCGCGTCCGTGTGACATCTGCTCTCTCTCTCTCTCTCTCTCTCTCTCAATAATCACTGGACATGCGGAGTAAGCCGTGCAGAGACAAACCGGGACAAACGATGAAGTGATCATGACTGTGTATGTTGTGACATCTAGCGGCGTTTTTGGGAAGTAGTTTGAAAAAAAAGCAATCAGTCCACTGTACCGGAATACATCCAACCCACAGGGGCAGATTCTTCTCACTGTGACTTTATCTGTGTATGTCACTGAAGAAGGGAAGGAAGGAAGGAAGGAAGGAAGGAAGGAAGGAAGGAAGGAAGGAAGGAAGAAAGAACAGATTGCATCTCATAGGCATCATTGCTGTGGGTCATCCCAAATTTATTGCACACACACACTAGCCTATTCCAGAAGGAGAGAGTTTTCTTTTAAATGAATGAACAAAATAATGAAGCTGTGCAAAGAGAACGATTCGAGGTCAGCTGTGAACAGGGACTGCTCACACAGCCCACAGGAACCATCTAACCCTAACCCAGTGCTAAACATTGATATTTGAGAGCAATATTGAAAGGGCTTTGGCACCGCCCATTTCCTTCGTGAGACCTTGGTGTTGGGAAATAATATTCATTGAAAAAATATGTTAACAGTTATCTGAAAGAAAAATATGAAACAAATACAACTTTTGGGTTGCCAGGCTGTGGAATCTTATTTCCAGTATGAAACTTTTATCTTTTTGGTTCTTTAATCTGCAGGGCATCTGCACCAAAAACCATTAATAAAAATAACTACACATTTGATGCATTGTAGAACCCATGATTTTTTTTTAAATTTACAACTTCTGCTAACAGCACACTAGAAAATACAAAACCCTACTTACTTATTAATGAGTTACACATTCATATCTGCATTTTTACTGAATAGAAATAAAGCCATGGTATTACTAAAGAGAGTCTTTATTCAAACAACAGAATGGGAACTTCTTAACCTAAAAATGCCAAACAACTCTTTACCATCAGAATTATACATATACTATACTGCTTTTTTTTTGTTTGTTTTGTTTGTTGATCTATACAGCAGTAGTAAATGACTTATTACACATTAATAAAGCCATTAATTTATTTACCATTGCAAATGGTGCCTTATTAGAAAGTTGAGCCAAAAGATTAAGATTTTAGTAATTATCATTATTATTATTATAACCTCACACAGTATAGGCCTGTTTTAATCCGTAATATAATAATGTTGTTATATTATAGCATCATTATAGCATTAACTGTGAATGCTGAGTTACAGAAAGCCAGAGTTAATTCAATTTCCCATGGTTAATCCTCTAACTTTTGCCGCTGCACCGACCTAAATTCGTGATGCGGATCAGTAGTTTGATCTTATCTAGTTCGTTCTGTGTAGCCTGTGATTGGCTGTCTGTCACAAGCCCCGCCCCTTACATGAACTGGCTGAATGGCAATGACCAGAGTCGGAAACCACCTTCACAAGACTAGTTAGCTGGAAATTGTGATATTATATATTAAACAGATGCCTAAAAAATCCAGACAAAGTTAAACTTAGTTGCTTTCCGAGACACAGCCTCACACATCCTGAAAAAAGCAAACACACACATACACACACACTTCAGCGCCACGCCCTCTGCATATTTTATTGGCCTGTGCAGAGCTTCAGGGAATTCTCGAAGCACTTGATTGGTTGATATTGACATCAATCTCGTCTAATCGGCACACAATTGGCTGAGTTGTTAGGAGGAAGTCAAATCTCACAACGTTTCGGGGGATAAGCTCGGAGTTGACAAAAGCAATCTGTCTCAGTCGAAACATTTTGGATACTGTTTTTTTTTTAATTTTCCCAGTTGTGTCCTGGACGGACCACGCTGGCGAGGCTTTACGTTACCCGGCTGAGAACCCACCGGCGAGGACTTGGTGTTACCGTGGACTTGACCACCACCGCACGACTGAAAGACGAAAGTGGGACTTTATTGTTCAGGGCTAGCTAGCTAGCTTTGCTAAGCAGCTTGTTTTTGTGTGTACATCTTGGACCGCAGGCTATATGGCTACGAATTACGAGCCAATATATGGACTTTCAGAAGATGAGGTAAGCTTTAATCTATAAACAAAGCTTTGCTATGTAGATTATATTCATGATTAGGTGTCTGACATAGAGGATTCAGTCGGAGATAGCTAACGCAAACGTTAGCCGACGCTAACAAGCCCTCACCCACGGTTACCTTCCGTAGTAATGGATCTGCAGCTGCCAATATCTTGGTCCAGTACTTTACTTACCTTAGTTTCAGAAATGACTTCATCACTTTGTCAAGCAAGATTGACAGCCGCGCTACGTCCTCTATTTGAGTTTAAGTATGAACGACTTGTACTTGACTTGTACACCAGAGTACTATTTTGAAGCCCCTGATTAATTCCTTGGATGGGCTGGATGGCATTACCACTCTGTCAAACTTAAACACCGCCTCTTGTCAGGGTTTGATGGTGAACTGACCACTAAACGAGTTTGAGGACTGAAGCGGAGGCATGTACATCTTACACTGATGTAGATATCCGCTTGTGCTCCGTGTCGCCTTTGACATCCAGGCGCACATCACTGCTGTGGCATGAAGTAATGCTATAATGAAAATGATGTTTTACATGACAGCACGATAGTCATGGATCGAACATGAGAGCATCACTAAGTGACAAGCAAAATTATTTGCAAACCGAGCAGCTGTCACTGCGGCCACCTATTTAATGCAGGCAGAAATAGTAAGGCTGCAGCTTTCGTGGATGATCCGGATTGATGGCTAAAAATAATTTGTGTTCATTCTATGAGGTAAATAGGGGCGTTCCCATGATTGTTGAATTTGGCTTACATCAGTAGGCTGAAATCGCTATTTCATATTTGACCAGGATGCAGGGGAGACTTGCATGTGACATTTTATTCCAGTTTAGTGCACATACTCTTAGTCTTGGCTGATCCACTGGACATTGAACTGGCCAATATCAGGAAAGCTATTCCAAAACCCTTTAACTGTGCATGTCTGCCATTTAACATATTTTATTACCAAGACCAGAACTAGAGCAATCTACAACAATAAGTCAATTAATTAATCATTTGTTGATTATAATTTGGCAATCAAATAATCTTTTTTATACTTTTCCGGGCAAAAATTCCAAACATTCTCTGGTTAAAGCTTCTCAAATGTGATGATTTGCTACTCTTCTTTGTCATACATGATCCTAATTTGAATATTTTGGGATTTTGGACAGTTGGTCGAACAGAACAAACAAATTAAATAGTGCTGTGGGAAATTGTAGAGGGAACCTTTCAGTATTTTCTCATGTGACAGAAAAAAATAATCAATAGATTATGAAAATAAGTGGCAGATTAATTCATAATATAAATAGCTGCAGCCTTAAATCTAACTCAGCCAGTATTTATGTTTTTCTTGTCTTGTCTAGGTAACTTTTCACTTTCATAGCTTTGATGTACCCCATCTGCATGCCAGCAATTACTGGAGGTTACACATGCATATAGCAACATTATACTCAATGCAACACGTGGGACTTTAAAAAGGCTTGTCTAGTTTTTTGATTAACATTCACCATTATTACAGACATAAATCTGATCATATGATCTCCACAAGTAAAGATATTAAGTCAGTTGTGGGTCTACATTCCATGAGACAATGCGCTTCCTGTGACTGAAGTAAACATTCAGTAACACTACACCCTCATAACAAGGCCATGACCTAAGTTAACAGCTGGGTTGGCCTGGGCTCCGACCCCCACCTGCCTGCTTTTTCTCCATTCTCTAGCACTTGTCATAACTAAAATTGTGACAGAATTTGTTGTCGGGCTCGATGTACTTGTAAAAGATGACCTACCAAGAAGCAGTGTATCAGGGATTTAACTTCAAGGTGCTGAGAAGTAGAGAAAGAGTGTGTGGATATGTGAACCGAGCGTGGTTGGAGGTAGTTATTTCATCCTACAGTAAGTTTTATATTGCTGTTTCAAAGAGACACACACACACACACACACACACACACACACACACACACACACACACACACACACACACACACACACACACACACACACACACACACACACACACTCTCTAAGATAATGGTCATAAAACACATGAATAGTCAAAGTCAGACTGATGAGCAAATGCAAATCATTGCTATTGCCATGTTTTCCACTGCAGTATTTCTGTAGAGCTTATGTCATCTGCCAGGTTCTAAATGTTGGAGTCACTTAGGACTGAAAACTTTTTCTGATACAAACTCATTTCATTTCTAGGTCAGGGTTATTGACTTGAAAAAGGCAGGTTAGTGCAGCCAGCAGTCTGAAAAGTTTTAAGTGGCTTGATTTCAAGGTTATGAGATAATTTTTCCATGAGTTTGATTAAATGTTTTGATCCATCATCTTTTTCTTCTGCAGCATGAAACAAGAGTGCTGCGGGTTAAGGTCATTG
The DNA here is from genome assembly GCF_046630095.1 of Trachinotus anak. Taxonomy (NCBI): domain Eukaryota; kingdom Metazoa; phylum Chordata; class Actinopteri; order Carangiformes; family Carangidae; genus Trachinotus; species Trachinotus anak. The sequence goes on along the minus strand of NW_027273879.1, from coordinate 7,186,855 downwards.
CGGGAATCGATCTGGCGAAGAAAGACATTATTGGAGCCAGGTGAGCATCACAGGACACCAAAAAATAAAAAAATTAAAAAAAATGCTATGTTCATCAGAGGTTTCCTAGTAGTTATGCTGGTATACCACTTTCATGTCATCGCTCAGTCAACATTAATGATATGCCAGGGATATTTATACATTTAAGCATCCTTTTTGATTTAGAGGGTCACCTGTAGCCTGTCCTTTCAACCTTCGAGTGCATAGTACTATACAGTTTTACAACATTCCTCCTTCTTACAAAGACCTTGAACTCCAAGTGTTAATCAATGATTACCTACCTGCCTCTCCTACTCGTAACCCACTTCTATTACAGTTTTTCCAGATAAAGTGTTTGACTAATAATTATACATACCTTCTCACATGGGAAGAGAGAGAAATGTTAAACTTAAAACGTTTGATGGTCTTTGAAGCATTGCGTTCATCAAGGGGCCTTTGCCTCATGCCATCTGACCTCCTCTCCCCTTGTGTGATTCAGTGTAACCCACTGGTATTACAACTTTCATCTGACTTTGCATGATCATTTTGTCCATGTGCTCCATGGACTAATACTTAGTTTTGATGACTGAACCCATTCATGTACCTGCTACAGTCAGAACCTCAAATCATTTCTGCTGCAGTTTCAGGAAGTCAGTTGTTTTCAAAGACATGGCTCACAATGGTACTGAGGCCTAGTTTAAATATCAAGTCAGGTCCAGGACCAGAAAACACAAATTCTAAACTTGCAAAAAAATTCTATGTAGCAATCCATGTATGATTCAGTACCTACAGTTATGTTGCCCCACCCCTACAGCCAATTCTTAGAAGGCTGAGTTGAGTGAAATACCTGAATAGGTCTGTACACAACAATGGCAGTAAAAACAAATGTAGCAGAATTGCAGTAATGGCATTCCAGGAAATGCTCAGAACAGGCTGCCTCACTGGAAAGTTGTAGGTTAGATGTAGGAAGATGGTGGTGGAGATGATGGTGTCTGTGGATGAGGGTGGAGACCAGCAGAGCAGGCTTTGGAGATGTCTGGCGGGGTGGATGGAGGCTTGAGCTGCAGAGCAGGGAGAAGAGAACACAAGGACAATGAGGGAGATAAAAACAAGGATCCAGAAGTGACAGAGCTGCATAGGAGAGGGTGATGAGGGTCAGGATACGGGCCACAGGTAATGGGCTGAATCAGAATAGCAACTTGCAAAGAAACGAAGAGGCCTGTAGCGTAGACTGACTGAAGCAGGGGCTACGATCTGGCAGGGTGGCAGTATTGGCAGAGCTGGGTACTTGTGGAGGGCTCGATTACGGTGATGACGTACAGCTGGTGCGGCTCTGCTCAGAGTCCGGCACACCTGCTTCCACTCAAACACATAGACAGGGAGAGAGCGAGAGAGAGAGAGGGAGGGAGAGACTGGGGGAGTGACAACAGGTTAAGGAGACACAATGAGAAGTGGAGGGGTGTGTCAGAGAAGGTTGCTCAGGCAGGTGTGACAGTTGCACTGTTATTGTTATCGTTCTTTAAATTGTATGCTCATAGGTAACTTCTGCTGGTAAACAAGCAAGGGCAGGTCCAAGAAATGTCCAGATGTAACACCAGCCATGCTTTTACTCATACAATCAGAATTTAATTATTTTAGGTAAGAATTAGTTGTTATCTGGCTTGAAATGTGTTAAAATAGATCAAATCTCATCTGAATTTGAACACTGTTCCTACTGTTGTTTATGGTAATGTATTGTATCTGGGCTATGAGAAAGCAGACATTGTCAAAGAAAGAGCCTGGCATGTTTGTGCTGTGTGAGAGCTACTCACATGCCAGAGCGCATGTGTAAGCATCCTGATACCCTGCTGGCAGGACAGCTCAGCCTGGCTCAGGCGAAAACTGAACTGTAATGAAGAATTACTGAATGAGGCCTCGATGTGTGGCTACAGGAGACAGTGCTGACTTGGCAGTCTGTCCCCTCATAAGATGCTCAAACAGTGCTGGCTTGTTCTTTTCTTCATTTTGCTCCAAAGCTGTTCCTGTTGCTGCTGTATTCTGTAATACAACTTCTTTGTTCTATTGTGTTCTGCTCTGTTATTTTGGACTAATTGAAACACCCTGAGGTTTTGTTTTTGTTGTTTTTGTGAGGTGTTGATAGAAACATGAGGAACTCTCATGCAGGCAAACGACAAGTGGATCGAGCTACTATTTAAATCCAACATCCCATGCTAGCTTTCATCTCCCAGTGTTGACCTAAAGTGGCCTGTCTGCCTCCCTGAGTAGGTTTTCTGTTGATAGAGGGAAGGAGACAAGAAGAAGTCTCAATGCGACCGAGGAACAGTAGGCCCATTGTTTTTGTTTAGTCACAGCGCATCACAGAACCACACAAACGCACAATTAGAGGCTGTGGGGTTCCTGCAGATGTTAATTAGCAATCAAGCAACCGCAGTTTTGCTCGGGGTATGTTTGCAGCTCTTTTTTTAATATTTCCCAAATCTTCTGCCCTTTTCCTACGCTCCCTCTCAGCTGTCGCCGTAGAATGAATGTAAGGCTGCGCTCCAACTGGCAGGCCAAATCTAATTTTTGCTATATCCGTACTAGAATTAGATTACTGTTATATCAAGTCTGCATGGCAAAAAAAAACCCATGGAAAATTGCTTATGGTAAATCAGATTTAAAACACATTCATACTTTTTAGTTTGAAATGCGATTCAAATTGAATTTCTAGCCTTGTGTGTTAAGTCTGGCCACTGCAATCAAAATGTCATTTATGAAATGCACAACACTGATGTCTCACCATGAGCATAGGGGGGAAAAAATCACTTCCTTGGTGTCATCTGAGAAGACTGATGTGTTGGTGGGAAGAATTAGACGATGCTCTATTCTTCATTTAGCGTGCGGCCTGGTGTTTTACATCCGCAATGGAGAAACACACCGTCTGTTACATTATGTGTTTATACAGTACACTGATTAAGTTATCTCACGACACACCATAGATGAGTAGAAAAGGACAGGTAAATTAAGCTTGGGTAACCTTTGTCATTTCTGATGATGATCAATTAATCACTTAGTTGATTGGCAGATATTTGGATAATCATTTCATTGTTTAAGTAATTTTTGAGTAAAAATGCCAAACATGTGATAACTCTAGGTTAACAATTGTGAGAATTTGCTGCTTTTCTTGGTCTTTCATTATTATAAAATGAATACAAGATATTTTTCACCATTTTTATAGACTGAATGATTAATCTACAAACCTAAAAAATAATTCTTTGAACTGAAAACTGTACATGATATACATTGTGATACAGTGTGGTCAGATCAGACTTGTCGCATTGTGTTTAGATCTCAGCAGGAGTCAGGCAGATTAAAACACCATGACTTACCTTGGAGTTTGCTATTCACCTAGGCCTGCTCACTGCCGTCATCTTCCTTCCATTATCCATTCAGAGCAGCCACTGTAATCATAGTTATTTTTCTGTGAAAAGTCAAAAAAATGTCCTTTCCTTACCACTTCTCCTTGACCTCGATGGAAAAGATCACGAGGTCAAGGAAAAATGTGAAGAAGAATTCATAAGGACTCAGGAAAAGACAGTGTGAAGAGAATCCGGCTGCACTTACTCCGGGCTACATAATTATGTGGCTGTGGGTGTTATTGATGTGGAGTAGTGATTTCAATGTTGCTGCTGCAAAAAATTATGGGATGATATTATCTCTTTTCCTTTAGTAAATGATGGTCCAATGTACCATAAGATAAGAAAGGAAGCATTTAGACAATTCGACCAACTCTTATCATGACTGCTACTTGGATACTTCCGGGTCATTTCAGTCAATAAGGTACTCTCATAAGCAAAAAAGGCTTTTCGACCGCAGCCCATGTTTTTTGTTGTTGACAGTGCTGCTTCTCCACAAACCACCGGCTTTATCTGGTATGAACAAAAGTGGCATTAATGTAGTCAGAATAGAGACAAAAGGAATATGGATATACATATGTATGATGTGTAACTGTTATTATCAGAACAAATGAAGAATCACATTTGTAGAAGTGATAATTTTGTTGTCAGGGTTTGGTTTTATTGTAAAAGGATTTATGTTACCAAGTTACTGATTTTAAAAAAAAGTCCTCCCTCACACACAGTGGACAGACTTGTGGAGATTTTGGAAAGGCAGTAACCTGACACTGTACCTTGTGATGCCCGTTGGGACTGAGATCAGGAGGGTAATTGCTCCGCCTGGTGAACAGTGCAGCTCTGCCTCTCTATCCAGAACTTGCTGAGATTTCTCCTCTGTCAGCACCTTCAAATAAGCCAATTGGCCACTTGAAAATAGCACAGTCACAATCACTCTGCTTACTATTTGCGCTGTTAACCTCAAAATGTTTTTCAGTTTCTATTTTTAGCACTCCACTTTGTCAATAAGACATTACAGCCTTATCTCACAATACCCAAATGTGAGCTGTTTTTATCTGCAGGGCTGTTCATCAGACTCAGATTTCAGGTCTGAAAACAAGCAGTGTGGTAGAGTGTAGCCTGGCAACATGTGCTCTGGAACCTGTGGCCACAGTTCATATGATGTTACATTGAAATTTTGTAAGGTTAGGTACACAAGGTTTATTTGTTTGTTGTTGTAAAAAAACGGGGATTCCCATTTCTCCTTAAGACTTAGAAAAAAAAAAGATTATAAATAAAAAGACAATACCTGATAACTATGTTACTGTTTTGGTATCAGTATCGAAATTTACCGAACCTATTAGTGTTTGCACCAAGGAAAATTGAACAGTACCAGCTGTATATATTTTGAAATGTTTTGGTTAAATGCTCTTTGGTTATGGGTAGCAGATTTGTACCTGTAAGTTTTTTTTGCCACTGACTTTTGTTGTTCTATTCCTCTGTTTTATTTCTACAGTGATCCTTATGTGAAACTTTCCCTCTATGTTGCGAATGAAAACAGAGAGCTTGCCTTAGTCCAAACAAAAACCATTAAAAAGGTAAGTCCTATGTCCTTTTGTAAACAGTGGCTTTAGTTTAAGCTGCATATTGTTGCTCCTTCTGTGTTCTACACGGACCTTTGGCTTGTCTTCTCAAACGAAATGAACTCTAATGTGTTTGCACTGTATCAGACTGGCCACTCCTGCCACAGTAATCTCCTCCCACACCTGCACCACGCATTTACTGCACAGCCACTTAAATGTGACTTTGTTCACTCTCCCTTTTAAGTCGCAGGTTTGAGATCACCAGATGCTTCTAATCCTACCCCCACCACTACCACCACCTTTCCTTTAAATCAAGGCAATTATATCATCTTGAAAGAGGGAAACCACAGGAAGGCACCAGAAGGCAGTGCTTCCTTTTCCTGTTCCTGTTCAGGAGAGTCTAGAAGGAGACACTGGGCAAGCTCTTTTCCCCCACTGGCCAATTTTAGGGTGGAAATCTGTTCACAGCAGGGGGAGCTATTACTTGCTATTAGGGTGCACTCCATGTGATTATGAACAAAATGTCTATATACATTGTCAACATTGTGGAGTGCTAAGGGATATGTGATTGAAAATCAAGTCTAAATAGTTACACGACATGTTATTCACTGTCCATGGCTATGATTTATAGAAATACAATTGCATTTGCAGAGCTGAAACTTCCATCACATTGTTTCTTCTTCTAACACCATAATGGAGCCTGACTCTGCAAGCAGCTCCTTATTTCTTTGCAAATGTCTCCTTTCCTGGTAGTTACTGTTAGCTACATGTAACTGGCAGCCAACCCTCTGCTGGAGTCATGCAGCTCAGACCTCCATGCAGGCAGACATATGCTGCCGGTGGCCATGCTTGCCTTATAGGATATAAATAGCTGACAATGCACTGCTATGTGGAGCAGAAAAAGAAGCATCACTGCTTGCTTCTTCGATGGGGGTTATGTGTCTTTAAATGGGACACCTCTGATGGCACCTTTGTTGGTGAAGCTAAGAGTTTGGCTTGTGGCAAAATGGCATGAAAAATGATGGCAAATGTGACAAAAAGAAAAGAAAAACCAGCCAGAGACGAACACCAGTTACTAGATGTCACTCTGCACATTTACCACACGTTGATATGTGGCATAGTGTTCTGGATTTAGTCATCATTTATTCAAGGACAATTTGACAGACTTTAGTGTTAAATTGGCTTATTGTCAAAGGGCAGTGGGTTCATCTGTATCTCTGGTGTCTCAGCAGTTTTTTTTAACAGAGATGTTATTTTATCGCTGCCATAAAATGTCGTAAATTGTTTATTAATCAGAGTGACTTGTGAAATTTAGACTTCATTGACATTCTAGTGTTTAAGTCATTTCAATCACAGAAGGAATTTTAATGAGAAGTGTCACATAGCTCACAGTCCAATAAAATATCAAATGTGTGAGGCAGAATGAGAGAGTCTGTGCAGCTGATCCATCCAGAAAGTGGGTGAAAATCCTCATGGCTGTTAATCTAGGGCCTAATGCCAATCACTGGGACATGTTGTTAGCTACAAACTTCCTCTAACAACGTAAGAGGATCACTGACGCACAAGATTGTGTCTAATTTCTCACTTGGGTTCTCGTCTCTCACCCTGTGTTGGATATGTTTCATACATCTGCTGTTTTTTTTTTTTTTTTTTGTTAGCTAACGATGGTTTGTGGTCTAACCATGTCTACACTTTGTGTTTTAGACCCTCAATCCCAAATGGAACGAGGAATTCTACTTCAGAGTGAGTTCAGAATCTAAAACTCTTTGTATACTTTCATAAATGTACTGTCTTCACAGTATCGCAGTATCCTTCACTACGACGGTCACTTGTTTACTCTAGAGTGGTGGTGTTAGTGTTGTTAATCTTTGGTTGTAGTTTAACCGAGAGTCCCACCTCCTCTACCACTGTAATCAGACAGACCATAATAGACTTTACAAGCTTAGCCACACATGTAGGATTTCTCCCCACTAGTAATTCATAAAAGAATTATAGTTCTTTTCTATGTTATCAGGATAAAGTGTTTGTACACCTTCTGGCAACAGTAGTTATGAATTATTGTGATGCAAAAGCAAGCAGGCAATTACATATCTAAATGTTTGCATGCATACATATCTGCATTGGCTTTGTATGTTACATAACCACTGGATGACTGCTGTAACATCTCCCCTGTTATTTTGTTGCCAACACAGGTGTGTCCCCAGAATCACAGGCTGCTGTTTGAGGTGTTTGATGAAAACAGATTGGTAAGACTCACACTTCATAACCTCTTACCCTTCACTCCCTCTGTTGCTTATATCACACAGTATTTTTAATTTCGGTCTCTCATGTTTTGACAGCTCTCCCCAGAAGTCGATTTATTAAGTTCCACCCCCTGCAATCCTCATGCCTCTTTTAATTTACTTGGTGCAAATTGTTTCTACTGTAAACTATTTAGAAACCTTTTTGTCTCAATATCATCTCATTCTTTCTTTTCTTTAGTGATAATAAGCTTTCCACTAGTACTGTCTCTGTATGGTTTAGTCCCATTTATGGCAATAAAACATGATGTGCCATCAAATAAAATGTGATCATTTCAAAACTGATATTGCTACACACCTATATTCATTCTCAGGCAGTTTCCCAGAATAGTTCTGCTTTCGTTCACCACAGGGATCAACATCAACCTGAATGAATTGTATTGATTTTATCTGCACCCCCATGTCTTCACAGTTTTCTTCTTGTGAACTCTCTGACACATTGCCAGAGTTGATATAACAGGATTTCAGCTGCAGGCTCAGGCAAAAGTGCAAGCAAGCAAGAGGAGTACATTGCTATACACTTTGAGGAAAAGTGGGCACAGGCCGTGTACGGCTTGTTTGTCTTTAAGACTGTAGTCCACTAACAACTTGCACATTCCTCTTATGTCCGATTTCTCAGATTTCCCTCACAGACGAGAACACTAGTTTCCTGTTGTAGGCCCTCGGTTGCCATGACAACCAGATTAAATTTCTGCACAATTGTCAAGTGTTGCAGCAATTAAAAACACCACAAGTAGGTCGTGATAATCAATTCATGCTTATGTATAACCTTCACCTTGGGGAACCATTCTCAGAGATGACAGAGCAGTGTGAAGTGGCTGTTGATATAATGAAGACATTGTTCTGTGGAAGAGGCAAAATGCTTCCCTGAAAGGGATTTAGGGCTGCGATGATGTTTGTTTTTTATAGCTTCTCTATGGTAACTCTGGGGGTCTGGTTTGGTGTTCATTTAAAAAAAACAAACGCCGGATGTGGCCCAATGTAGAGTTGGTCCTCTTTCCTGGATAAGGCACATTCTGTCTGTCCCTCACAGATTTGGGGCTTTCAACCTCCCATCATGGGAGGTTGAAAGACTTTTGTATCTTTTTATAACATCCCATTCTGTAATTTTCCTGGTAATTTACTCAGGTGAAAATGGGTAGATTTTATTATTGAATCTCATTCAGCCACTTTCATGTGCATGTTTTATGCACTGCTAAAAGCAGTGTGTGTAGTGTGTGCATTTTCCACACGCCTCTGCAGAGGGAATCGCGAGTTCTCAGCCTGCTATGAAAAGGTTAGCTCTAATTTTTACCTCAGTACTGTGGGAGCTCTCTGTTGCAGTATAGAAGAGGATGACACACGAAAGCACAGCACAGGCAGCCTCAAGCCTCGTCTTCTCCTTATATGTCTGAGGAGGTGCTTTTCTGTCTATCTCTAAGCGCATGCCAAGGCAGCTCCTCCACCACTGGCCAGTATTTCTGTGAAGTGGCTGCCTGTTCTCTTGCAGCTATTAATTTGTGGTTTATTTGTCAGATGAGATGACAGATAGTCTAACCTTGTGCTATAGCATGTATGATAGATGGCAGTTTATGTATTTGAACTTAAATACTGATGCTCCAGATACGCAAAATGTCACGTGATATATGTAGCTACAAAATAAAAAACGAACTGATACTGAGAGTTAGGTACAATGTAAAGAAAAGAGGCAGAATAGGCCTACAGCACAGTGAAATGCTTTGTTTGAAGCAGGCATGTTATGTCATTTGGCAAGCTGGGCTTGCTGCCATTGGACCACACATTGGCATTTTGTTTCTTTTATACAGAACATTCTCCATAACATTTCACACACACATTTATTGACTGTGCCTAACACTGTAGGCAATGTGTCATCACTAAGTGTCACTGGCTGCCAAGCTATGATTTCTTCCTTCACTACAGTGTCTTCCTTTTCGACTGTTTTTCTGTCTCCAGTCAATATCGCCTGCCTCATCCACAATGCAGAGTTCTGATTTTTTTTTTTTTTTGTTGTTGTTTGTTTATGTCCTCCCCTTTTTTTTTATGGTACACCATCAGTTGCTGAGCTGTCAGCTTGTTGCTGCCTGCTTTTTGAGAGATGAGGTGACACTGAGGGTAAAAAGATCAGTCATAGAAGTTGGAACAAGGCAGCCACTTTGGATGACATATCTATGAAATGCCAGATTACCATAGGGGCTTTTCAGTTCTGTGCATGGAGGTGGACAACTCCCCCGCTAACTCTGGCCTCGGGGCAAATTAGCCTAAAACCCCCTTTTTCACATGCTGATGAATCTCCCTGGTGAATCACTTAACTGTCTCGCAGTATAAAGCATCCTCTCATGAATATACAGTTTGTAATTGAAATGTCTCTCTCCCTTTTACGTGTACTGTAGCCAAATGACATGTTACAAGTGCTTAAGCATCAGCATTTCAGCATTGCGGACTAGGATGACAGAGAGTTGTATCTTGGGCGATTTTTGGATGCAAACAGAGTGGCCTATAAAACCACCAGACAGTTAAGTGTTTTGGCTGTATATGGGAAACAGCGTATGTCTTTTCTGTTTGAAGTAGACTTAGATATCTTTCCTGAGAGAAGGCTCTGCTGTTTGCCTTATCAAAGCAGCAATCTGTCAGATATTCTACTCCCCTCTCTGCTGCTGCCTTTTTCTGGTCCATTTTTAGAAACAACATGCTTATAATTTTTTTTGTTTGTTTCCAAGCTGTGAGAAGTAACAGGGCTCACTTTATCCTGGATTGTTGTTCCATTTTTTGTGGGACTGTTGGCTCTAATTGGTATTTAGTTGGTCAGTGACCAGTGAACCAGTTGAAAGAAGATATGGATATCATATTGTTTCAGTTTGTATAAAACAGATTTATGGCTATGTTTTACTCTTTACGCTCACCTTCTTTTCCTGTGTACCTTCCATCTCCTGTGGGCCATGGCAGGATGTTCAGGCAGATCAGTAAAAGACTGATGTTATGACTTTAAATCAATGCATTAATAATGAGACAGTATAGAGGTTTGGGGGTAAAATGGGGTGGTAGGTAGCGCCTACATTAGGAAAGGTAAGTTATTGAGGTAAAAAATGACCAGACGGCGTGCGGCTACGAGTGAGGACAGTTATGGGAGGTGTGGAGGTAGATAAGTGGGCAGAGGTTTGCATGTGAATGGAGGGATGGATGTACAGGGATAAATAGGATGTGTTTGGGGAGCCATTTGGCACTTGAGGGCAGCATGAGGTTGTAACAGGAGGTAGTGGGGCCATTTGTAGTCACATGACTGACAGGCAACCCACCGTCACCTCGGAAACGAGGCGCGCCGGCCTCTCTTATCCAATCATGTCAGGAATGCTGGCCCGTCACTCGGCTCAGGCTATTTCTGCTGTCTGTCGCTAGTGCTTGGTAGTGCTAAGAGTCCAGCATACAGGGATCCTTCTTTATTTTTGTTTTTCCCCCTCACCCTTCCGCTCTTCAGCCTTCATTCTGCCACTCCTCTCAGTGCTTAGTGTAAAGTTGTCAGCTCTTTTTCAGTGCCTGTGTAGTTTTTGTGGTGTGACTTCTTTCCTCCGTACAGTTTACTGTGGGAAGGAAAGTTGTGGAAGAGGCTTGGACAGGGTGGGAGGGGGTGGGGGGGGCGAGAGAGTGGAAGAAAAAGGGGATCAGTCATCTAGCCAGCCAAAGGAGAGAAGTGGGCGACACTAAGAGACAGAGACAGGAGCCAGAGGAGAGAACCAAAGAGCCAGTCAGAGAGAGAGTGTGAGGGAACGGGAGCTGTGGGACGTGAGGTGAAAATGGCACAACGTCTGCGTTTGTACTTTGGCTCAGGCCGCAGTAACACAGCCCCGGAGATACTGGAAGCAGACTCTGAGGAGCAGCAGGGAGACAATGACGTGGTCACAGCGCTGCGCATGCAGCCACCTCCGGTATCAAGGCCTTCTCAGGAGCAAGCTGCGCAGAACGTCCCACCAAGAGCTTTTGGTTTGCACTCGGAGCCTTCACTTAAACGCAGCTCCTCCATGTTCATACCCCAGCTTGCCGCCTACACCGACCCACGGCCCACTAAGAGCTCCTCCATGCGCATCTCCCTGCAGCGTTCCAATGGATCAAGTAATGGAGATTCCAGTGGCCATGCTGATGATGTCCCGCCACCGTGTTATACTCCTCCAGGACCTGCTCCTGCCTATTGCGAACCACAGATCCAAACAGATGTTCCGCAACAGCCACCTCCTCCATACTACAGCCCAGAATCTTTAAACTCACAAACTTTTCTGATGGAGCCGAACCTGCCCAAACGCAGGGTTTTCAGTATTGGTTCAAATGGGCATACTATGTACAGCAGAGGACAATCTGGTTTCAGTGTTGGTGGAATTTGTATCCAGAGGAACTCTCCTGATGGTGCTGATGTCCAGCATTTCAGAATCCTCCCTTATGGTGGCACTGGCTGGTCTGTCCACCAGCAGGGCTTGGACCATTGCGCAGGTATTAATGGTGGAACACAGAGACTAGTGTTTCAGCTCCAGCAAAATCAGAACCAGGATCAGAGCCAGGGCAGGCAACAGGCTGCTGCATCACAGGAAGACTGTGGAGATGTTGGCTTTGCAAGCTCAAGAGGTAGCCATGTGGTGCGTTACCCCAGAATTCGACTGGAGAGAGGCTCATCTCATCAAAGGCTGTTGCTGGAGAATCAGCATCAGAAAACTGGCGCAGACAGCCAAGCTATAGAGGAGACCCAAACAGACACTGAGACACAGAGAATGGAAGCGAGAAACAGATCTAATGGTTGTACTTTCAAAATCAGTGGGGATACACCTAGAAGGCAGCCCCATTTCAAGATATATTTCACCCCGGGTGGAGGTGGAGATCAGGATGTGAGCCCTGGCAATGATTCGACAAGGAATAATCCCAAGGTAAAGATTATTGGAAAAGTTTAGTAGTACTGCTGACTGTTGTAGTCCGTCTCTAAAATGTTGGGTAAAAAAATGTCAAATGGAAAAAAGATTCAGCTGTATTTCTCCATGGTTTGTGTCAGAATTATAAAAACGCTACACAAGATTTACAGGCTTGTTTTAATGGTAAAGAAATCCACTTGAGAATGAAAAGTAAACAAATACAACAAATAGTGGAAGGGCCATCTCACTCATATGACATGTAGTGGAATGTATGATGGCTCATTCGTACTGTGGCTAAAGGAACAGGAGGCAGTAGGGGCATGGACATAACAAATGTAACAGAGGCAGAGTGAAATTTATGCTATGTAACCTGTCCAAACTACGTCTGAAGTTTTCACATCTAATTTGCGGGGTTGCTGGTATTTCCCTTATTTCACTCACTGAGTCGAGCTCAGTTGAGGAGAGATCCGTATGGTGCAGGAAGAGGGTGGTGACATTCTGGGAAGTGAAAAGCTTAGACATGGTTTCTGAACTAAAGAACACACACTGGCTTTCTTTCATTTGTCAACCACAGGCATTTGAAGTTTTACACACATCAGCCAATTCAATCATGAAAGGAAAACAGGGACAGGCTTATGGATGAATGGATAATTTCCCCCAATGCACTTGTTGCCTTCTGTTTCACAGAAATGTGACACATAAGTTTGGTAATACCATTAACTGCAGCCAGTGCTCTTTGAGAGTTGGCTGTTTCTATCTTTAGTCTGTTTCGAGCGTGGTTGTTGATTTTGAGAGTGGGCAGGCGGCATGTCGTCTTTGGCTCTAGACTGGTATGGATCCATATCCTCGCAGCTGCTCTGTGAGTGATTAAGAACTAAGATGTCATTACAGCCCAAACAGCGATCAAGAAGTTTCACAGGCTGCATCGGTGTTTTCTGAAAGTCCGAAGTCTTTTGATGCTATTCTCTGCTCATCTTTGTTCAACCTTTGGAAGCAAAACAGTTCTAAAGGTTACCCTTTCATAATCATGGTGTCATTACCCAACTTACTGTTCACAAACTGCTGAACTTGGATAATGAACTGAAATCTCAAGCTGCAGCTGTAAATAACAAAAATGTATAATGTATATTTAAGCTATGGGTTGGTCTTTGAATGTATTATGATTATTCCCAATAGTTTCTCATAGGATTTGGTACCAGGAGTCTGCAGGAAATATCTATAAAGTAAACTTGCTTGAAAGTTAGAGCCAAGTCTTGCATTGCTGCGCTGTGCTCAAACAGCAAATTAAAACAATGCAAGTTTTAAAATATTAAAATATCAGCTTTAGAAACAGGTTATTACACGTTGTCGTGAGGAACAGTGAATGTAAACATAACTTTTGTTTGTTTACAAGAAAACTCCACAGGGCACCTTCACTACTGAACAGAATTGTATACCACAATTATCTGCCACAGTAAGGAGACTAGATTAATTTTGTTGCATCATGCCCCAGTGCCCAAGGATTCATCTCTAAACCTGGCGAGGTGCCAACTTTTATCATTTCTGATGAACCAATTACAATTGCCTTTCTGACCATTAAAGCTTGCCACAAGCATATCCACACTATGCTATGCATGGCTAATCTTGAAACCAAATGTTATAAATGTAAGAGTTGTTAAAATAATTCTTTGTTTTTGTCAGTCACAGAGTTGGAAAGCTGAGGAGTGATCAGGCCTATGACGTGACTGACTTGCTAATATTGGCTGTTCTCCACTAATGCATCCACAATCTTGACATATTTTTGTCATATTTTTGAGAGCACTGAGGCTTAACTTGAATGTGTTATACACAACTCCTTTGCCTTATTTTAAAACACATGGTGTTGTGTTACCCCAGGGCATCCCGTTTCTCATGCAACAAAGGAAATCCTCATTTAGACCACAATGACAGGTCTTCCCCAACTGGTGGTCTGCAGTTGGAGTGCCCCCTGTTTTTTTTTTTTGTTTTTTTTTAAGCCCTGCATGGGATACTATGTGTGTGTGTGTGTGTTTGTGTGTGTGTGTCAGCTAGAATAGCTGCAGACAGCTATGCCATTGCGCCCTGCCCTCATGACAGCCCTGCCTCAACGCCCCCCAGTTGCCATTCTCTTGCAGGCCACTGGGCCATCCACAATCCCTTAGACAGGACTGTGGATGGATGGGGGTTCTCTGTTTTTATTTTGGTCCAGTAGCATGTGAGAGGGATTCAAGTTGCTATTGTTGTGAAGGGCTTTTCTCTGTCAGCTCTGATCGCTCTGAGTTGCATGGCATTGTAATTCAGTTGTGTCAGCATGGAGACTGTTGAGTAGGTGAGACAACCTTTTCACACCTCATTGTCAGCCTGGACTTGTTCCAGGTTCCTCTATATCATAAACTCTCAGTCTGTTACCACTTCTTCATGTAGCTTCACAGCAGCGCATTATAGCTGCAGTTAGCATTGCCACTTGTTTTCACTTTATCTACTTTCGTAAAGCCGGAAAACATCAAGGGAAAAAAAGTTTTCTCATGTTCAACTTTTAGTGTTCAGGCATGCTTTAGGTTTTATTTGTTTTGGTCTGTTACACGATGAAGGGAATTAAACAGCAATTTAGCAGCAACATCTCTTTTCATAAACAATGTTCATGAATTTCCATGAAATTTCTGAGGTTGGTATATAAACCAAAACTATGTGCATACAACTAGAAGCATGTGAGAAGGAAGAGTGATTTAGATGAAGTAACGTTTTTGGGTTTTATTCCCTAATTTTTTACGGGTTAGCTGCAGTCCTTCATCTGCCTCACGCTCCTTTGACTCTTTGTCCCTCCTCCTTGTCTTGGTCGTTCGTGGCACCCTCCCTCTCTGAGTGTAACCTGGCCCTGGGAGAGGCAGCTGCAGGCTCAACTGTGACCCTGTGATGACTCTGCAATTATATCCCCCTGCATACATACACCCACAGCTTAAAATGCTTGTTATGGTTAAGGACAGAAAACAGCCATGTGTCCTAGAATTACATGTGCCCCATCAGAACCTGCCTTTGCTCTGTTTCATAGGTTGCAAGGTACAGGGTTGGTACTGTTCACATATTTAAGTGTGGTAGAAAATAAAATTTCCATGTTAAGATTGAATGCTCATAGTAACTCATCAGTGCCGAACGGCTGGTCAGGTGATTCTTTGCAACATAAATTGTAATTAGAAGGTGCTTGACAAATTCCTGTTGTAGTTACAGATCAGCACATGTGAATGAGTGTAATGTGATACTGTCGTATGAATGTTTTGGTCTTGTGTGCTGGTTGCTTTTGTTGCTCTCCTTATTCAGATAGAGATTATGCTTCACTGTTTTGAATTTCTTTGGAGTTATGCAAGCAGTAAATGAACTGTGTGGTTGTTGGTTTGGGAAATGAAAGCAGATACTGCTGTAATTTACACAGTAGTGGCTCTCGCTTTTCCAAGAAGTAATAGTTTACATGACGTGTGTCTGTGTGAGTGTAGGTGGTTGGATGTGTGTGTCAGATTAATTCACTTTGTCTGTTTACGTGCCTGTGCATTAATAACTCAGTGTTTTATGTGACTCATTTGTAACCTTTCACCATTGAATTGCAGCTCTGTTAACTGTGGACTCACTCCCCAACACTGCTTTGATTTTTTTTTGCCTTCTGACAAATCAGAGAATCAAGCAGAGTAAAGCAGTGTGATGACTTAACCTCTGATTAGTGTGAAATACTGTGCCGCAGAAAATAGTTTTAAGAAAATGCCAACTATGCAGACCTACAATCTGTAAATGCTTTTCTTGTTTGTACAATGTTATTTCATTAGTTTTGACATTGAAAAATGTGATCCTATTTAAAAAGTGCTAAGGACATTATCAAAGCAAGTGCATATACAGGATTCCCTAGACATAGTGTTTAGCAGCAGTGAAACAACTTTTACAGATCCCACAATATTGAAAATGTCTTCTGTTGTACATTAAAGCTTGAAAAATGAATGAACATTGTGTCCAGCACAACAGATATACAACAGATGTGATATTTTTGGCTGACCGCAACAGTGAGGCTTTAGAAATGTGAATGTCTGTGACCGACTGACTGAGTGATGGAGTTACACCGTTGGTCAGCTCAGTGTCACATGACTGAGTAATGATGTCACACCACTGGTCGGCTGGCAGAGTGTTGGTGCTTTCCCAATGGCCATTGCTGTTTCAGAATGTATTGGCATGAACAGTTTCTGTTACATCATAGGGGAGTGTTTATATACAGTATTATCAACTTAGCACCTTTGTTGCTAGATTTGCCAACTTTTCAGACCCATTCAGCTACTTTTTTTTCAGACAAGCACCTTGTGACAACTCTAGTGACTTTTTGGAAAAACCCTTTCCGTAGGAAAGAGTCACCAGTATTGCCCTGCAAGTGCAAGGTCACTTTCTCTCTGCAGGCACACCTCTCTATGCATCTCATTGACTGCATGGCAGCTGACATAGGTGTGAATGAGCTTACAACTTTCTCTCTGAGTGATGATTTTACAAGTAAATATAAATCACAGCACAGCCATTGTCTTTAACTTAGATTTTTGGTGATTTAGTCAGACAATGTTGCAGTTATAAACTCAGGATTTAAGTAGCAGAGCAGCAGCTTGGAAATGGCTCAGAGATTAACATGCAGTCTTAATTTTAAATTGTTGCCTTATATGACCTGTATGTTGTATTTTGCTGCCTTGTGTGAAGCACTTCATAATGTGGGTTTAGAAAAGTGCTCCATAAATAAAGTTTATTATTATTGTTAATGGGCCACGTTTCAGTTGTCCATGTTTTCTGTTCTCTGACAACAGAAACAGAGAAACATGTAAATGAGAACAGCTTCATTGGGAATTTGGCTTCATTAAAATACTCTACATGTGAGCACATTGAGTAGGAGAGAAGCAAACACATAAACGACAGAAACCATGAATGTAGTTGTTTTGCAATAGTTCCACAACAGGTTTCAATTTCACACAATGACCATACATGTTCCAACCATATATTGTATTTTGACTTAGTTTTGTTTTATTGTTGACCCCTTGGCAACCCATTAAGTCTCCCACAACCCACAGATGGATCACCACTCAAAGTGAGAAACACTAGACGAACAGACGCATCATTCATTGTTTCCACACAGCCTTTCCTGTCAAACCAGTGTCTACAAATAGACATTATTGTTAGTTAATGCCTGTTGTCTAAATAAGTTGTGTCCCACACACAGGCTACTTCAAAGAATGGGCTTTTCCATCTCGGACAGGTAATCATTTCTCCTTCATGGGGGCTGCTGCAGTGCAGCTCAATCATCTGTAAATCTCCCCCTTCTCCTCTCAGTCTGCATTATTTATGGCAAAAGGATGGTCAAATATAAAGGTTTTTAAAATTGAAACCCTCCCTAATTCTTCCCTCTTGTCACATTCGTCCTTCTCTCCCTCTGTCTGGCTGACTTGGCTTCTCTTTGGTGGCGGTGGTTGTTATTTTTCCTTGCTGGGATCACGGGTTCTTCTCCTATGAAGTAATTACAAAGGCCTGTCTATAGATAAAACCCTAGACTGAGCCTTGTGCCTGGACACCTGTGGAAATCTGTGCTGATTGGCAGAGAAGATAAAAGCTTTTTGACCTGATTAACTATAGAAACGAGAAAGTATTGTTTGATATTTTCAGTAAAATGAAGTAGAAATTGCTCAGAATTGCTGAACCACAATTGTACTTCCCTGTTTTGAAAGCGTTTGAGATTTTCAGATTTCCACAAGTGTTCATCATAAAGTTAGAGGTTATTCCTGGTTGGGGTGCTCCATGAAATGAAAATCTTTGTCTTTTTCATTCTGTCTGTGACAAATGAACACACACACTGCTGGATCCTTTGATGCATTAGTTAATTCACCTCAACATTGTGTTTTCCCCTCTCTTTCCCTGCTGGAAACTTTGGTACTCCCCAGCCAGATTCAAAAAGCTGTCATTTCTAAAATTAAGCTGCTGAAGGTGACTTTCTTGTTTTCTTTCCTAGACCAGAGATGATTTCCTGGGTCAAGTTGATGTCCCTCTCAGTCATTTGCCGGTGAGTTATTTGCATCTGTGTGTGTGTGTGTGTGGCCAGACTGACTGTTTTGAATACTCAGCTGTTTCTTATCTTGAATTTTGCACTGCCTGTTTAACCTCTGTGAAGGTCAGGCAAAGAGTGTGTTTGTGTGAGAAAGTGTGAGCCACACAAGCAGAGTTTTGTTGTGATCAAACAACACACTCCTTGTAAGAAGTAGACAACAGGCTGTCTAGAATGTAAACAGAGGTGAATGTCCTGAGGGCAGTTCTCCTCAGAGTGAATGGAAAAACTACACTTGTCAAATTCACACACTTACACTGGACTTCTGGGACAGCAGCTTTTGAAAACAGTCACGTGCAGAACCAGTGTCCGCTGCTCGGGAGCTTTTGCAGTTTATGTTTGATGCGAGTGAACAGGATCTGAAACTAAAACACGCAGACCTATAGCTCATTCTGATGCAGCACATCTTCTACTCAGTTGAGAACTGAACTGTGCTGTCAGACTGGTTGTGGCTGTCTGAAGTTCTGTCTAAGGTTGAATCTTAAAAGCATATCAGTAAAAGGTGTTGGGGTTAATTATTAATGTCCTGTTTGGCTCCCACAGGGCCAGGGAATTAGTAGCAGATAAAAGCAACAGCTGAGTCACGTTGAGAGATGAAGTCATTGGACAGGATAGAGAATATTTGGTCCTGATGCAGCTAATGCTTCCTAATGCTGAAAATCTTACTTAAGCCATTACACAAATTGACTGAGCATGAGTGTGTTGCTTCTACGCTTGTGTAGATGCTGTGATCTGCATTTAATGTGCGTTTTGATTCAATTCGTTTTATGCATGACTACATGTTTTTAGGAATTGCAGTCTTATTCATAGTTACTGGACATTACTTTACTTCTCATGAATCAGGCCAGCCTCGCTGACTCATCAGAAGCACTCTGGTAGCTGCCTTTGACTTGTGGAAGCTTGAGCTGCTTCAGCTGTTTCCAAACACAGTTTCATGCACCATACAGCGTGAAACCTTGTGCCAACTCTTGTCCTCACTCAAGCCCTGGTTTGCATTAGTCACACATAAGTTAGAGCGCATGTTGCTTCAGGCTTTTAAGAGCAGTGTTTTCAAACTATCATTAAGATGCATTATGTTCGAAACTTCATAGTTAATCTCAATGTCTAAGACGTTAAGGACAGTTTGGTACAAACTGAGATGAGAGATTATTTTCAAGAAAATTATTTTTGATTTTTAAATTATTTATTTATTTCTTTGTTACAAAACTTACATTGAAGATTACACTTTTGATATGTAAAGTGACAGTCTGATTTAGTACAAATTACAAAGCAGTATGTGGTGAGTAGCCAGTGTGGACTGCCTTGGCACAGTCAGACAGCAGTGGGAGATTACTGTGAATTGCAAAAGACCTTTCTGTGTTCAATATGTAACAGGAGAAGCTCAGCATTGCATAATGACCATGTGATGGCTGTGCAGAGGGTTGCAGCAGCGCTGTAAACTCATGACTCATGACAAACCCATGATATATTTTGGTACTGCCCAACATGTGTATTTGCTTATGTGTTCAATTGATTGCTGTCAACAAATGAGTCCTTTTAATTTGCAGACAGAGGACCCCGCTATGGAGCGTCCCTACACATTTAAAGACTTCCTCTTGCGGCCCAGAAGGTCAGTCTCTACTGGATGTGACAAACAGGATGTGACAAGTAATCAGTAAAAATAGATGCCAGTAATGAAACTTCTTAGTTTGATTGGGGTCTGCTTTGCCCCAATTAGAAAGTGGACCAGACAATGACAGATTATTAAACTCATTAGTGACTCAAATCCTGGTGTGCAGTGTAACACTATGCAGGCTGGTGTCACGTCTCCAGAAAGCGGTAAGTTCATGTGGAGGTTGAATACTACATCTGAAAGGCCATCTGGTGATAGTAGGCAGTCTGGAAACTCCCTGTATTTCTAAGCATTAGCCCGCTATGGGCTCTGAGGGTTTATTGTGGTATTTTCAAGTGGGTCCATTCTTGCTGATGTTTATCTTCCAGTCACAAGTCCAGGGTGAAGGGTTACCTGCGTCTGAAGATGGCCTATCTGCCCAAACAAGGAGGACATGAGGAGGAGGCTGGAGACATGAGAGAGGAGGCTGAGGTAAGGTGTTGGCCACTGTTGTCAGTGAGTTAATTTCAACTGCTGACTTTGCATTACCTAAGGTGACTTTTTGACTGTCTTGTTCATAACAACCTGAAGCCAAACCACATTTCAGTTTTATTGTTTCCTTCCACACAAAGAAAACACAGTTTTAAAGAGCTCAACGGTGAACGTAAACGTCCCACTTTAGACTAAGAGAAATGTGTGTTTTTTGCTTAGAGTGAGAAGAGAAAGGACAGTTCGTCTTTGTATTCCTTTCTCTAAGAATTCAGGCAGCATCTCGCTGCCAGAATCTGGTGAAAGTCTTTTCCAGGTCAGAATCTGGAAAAACCATTTACTATATGGCCTGTTATTTGAAGAAATGGGAGCTTCTCCTCTTTTACTTTGTGTGTTCTTGCACGTGTCTGTGTGTTCAAGTGTGGATTTCACATGGCTTGTGAAAGAGAGTATGAAAGGTGTTATGAATTTTCAGATGTGAAAGACTTCATAGATAAGGTGACATTTAGCAAGTATGAAAACTTAAATGCCACTCTGCTCTCAGAGTGGCATTTGTTCTCACTGTGAAATATTTTTCAGCTTTAGAAATGCACTGTTCTCATGCTTGCCTTCTCTGTCTGCTTAGCCTAAAAGAGTTGAAATTTATCAACTGTTAGTGACGCCGATGCACTAACATTAGCTTAGTCTTAGATCGTGTGGTCGGGGAGATATCCCAGCCAGCCAGCAGCTTGTCACACAAAAATAAACACCAGTTAATGTTAATAAAAACATTTCAAACCACAACATAGCACTCAGAAAAAAACGAACCACCCAAGAGTGAATCCAACATCTTTAACGTATGTTTGCGTCCCCTCTTAAACCATTTGCTGATGCTTGTGTGCCAGTCCAGCTCACTGGAGTATCTGTGAACGAGGTGTATGTCCTGAGCTGCTGGTGAGTTACTCATACTACCTTGTGTCAAAAACTGCAAACTTTCTCTTTCAGGGATGGGATGAGTCTGCAGACTCCGGCTCCCAGCGACCACAGCAGCTGCTGCCCCCATTGCCCCCAGGCTGGGAAGAGAAGGTGGACAACCTGGGACGCACCTACTATGTCAACCATAACAACCGCTCAACACAGTGGAAACGGCCCTCTAACATGTATGCATGATCTCCCTCCTTAAGTTTACATTAGTTTAATGATAATAAATCATAAAAGCAGTGCCAAAGACTTGAACAGCACCTAAAAGTTAAAGTATACATTTTATTACATAAGTCTATGAAGCCATTTGTTTAAGGGGTCATTAAATATTTATGATTGAATCAATTGATCAGAATAATTAAAGCTATATTTTCCCTGTGTTCATATTACGCTTTGGTAAATCACCACAGCACACTATCAAACTCATGTATGGCCATGCTTAAAATATTTGCATAATGATTTTCTATTAGATCTTGAAAACTCTCAACAGGAAAGTGAATAAGCATATTTCTCAAAATGTGAAAAACTATTCCTTTAAGAAAATATGCGAGTGAGACACAACTATAGCTTGATAGACACACAACCCACAGATATTATTATTTTGTTATTTCCTCAAATTGACATTGGTTCCTCTGTCAGAATGAGCAAGTACAAATCAGTGTGATGGGTGACAGACTTTACTGTAATACTACATTTAGCTATCAATTGCATTTTTGGTTTTCATTTGCATAGCAGTAATACTGACTTAGCCTTTTGGCTCAGTCGTATTTTGGAACTTAGTAACTGTATGAAATTCCTTCCTCTCTCTCAGGGATGTGATTTCAGAGACTGAGAGTGACAATCAACAGCGGCAGATCCATCAGGAAGCACACCGTGTTTTCCGTTCAAGACGCCACATTAGTGAAGACCTGGAGAACGAGCACCTGGAACCCAGGGACATGGACAATGTGAGAGAGCAGAATATACACATACATACAGTACACACATACACACACACATGCAGTGAGCCACAGCTGTCTCAAGTGATAAGGTCACTAAAATGTTATTGTTTCATGCTGTGTCTCCGTGTTGCTCATATAGTCGTGGGAGCTCATCACAGAAGAAGATCCTAACGACAGCTTGTCCCAGTCTCTGCCTGGCCCCTCCTCCATCTTGACACCACAGCACCCACCAACACCTGTCACCCAGGAGTTTGCTGAAGATTTGAATCTGAGGCTGTCTCTCACTCCCGATACCAACGGTGAAGTGCCAGGGCCCAGCTCTGCTATGGTGAGACTGAGACACTGTAATTCTGAGGAGTTAAAACCTGAACCATTCCACATTTAAATCACTTGTAGGCAGTCAAATTAATTCCTGGCAGGTGTTTTTTGTGTCAGTCAGGCAGTGCCTGCAATAACGTTTATACTCCCTACTTGATTTTTTTTTTTTTAACAGAGCCAGCTGTCAAACAGACTCCGTTCCTCTAGTATGACGGATGGCGTCAGTGATCAGGCCCAGGCTCCTCCTCTTACGGTACATATTTCTGAACCACCACATGTCACTCCGTCCTGCCTGCTTTCTTCTTTGCCTTCCTCTCTTTCCTTGTTGCAATACTCCAAGTGTAGTGAACATCCTTTTCTTTGTTCTCTGATTACCTTAGCAGGTTTGTATTGACTTATATACCTCATTGCTGTTGGCATGTCTCACTGCTGCCGGTGTACCACGCATCAAAATCACCACCTTTGTTCCTCTTCGCATTTAAAATTTCCACTTGTGCGTGCTAGCCAGAGGTCACTACCTCCTCACCTCCTTCCTGCTCTCTATGCTTCTTCGATTTTTACCGTTCATCCTTGTCTCCTTGCCTCTGTAGGAATGCCACACTTCTTCCTCCCCCTCGTCTCCCGCTACGACTTAATGCTCTTTGTGATTCACTTGCCGCTGTGTTTGATGTATTGTAGAAACATTGGCTCCAAAGCCGTGTGCCAACAGCTTGACCGTTCCAGTCGAACCCCAATGGGAGGGGGAGTGAGATTAAGAACAGAACCACATCAGTTCACATATTCCTCAGAGAGTCCTGAGTCATAGCATCAGTGGGGATTCAGCTCGACCGACTTTGTCACAAGATCTGAATCAGATGTTTGTCACAGAGCTGAGTCACAGCAGTGAGCTTGACTTAATTAAGCCAAGGAAAAGTGCAGGTGCCAATGTCAGCCTTACCCTTGAATGAGGCGTCTCTCAGGAATGGAGAGCACTAGGCTCATAAAGAAACCATCAGAGGGAAAATACAAACTGCATTTGTTTGCTGCCTCTCCTGGGTTTAATATTTTCCTCTTGGAGTAGTGAGCAATTGAGTATATAAGGTAGTATTGGTTATATATAGAAGTTGAAGGACAGTGTTCTTCAGGAAAGCAGTTAGTTAGTACAAACAGTCCCTTTATGATTTTAAATGTGTATGTAGATGGAGAGGTGCTGTTTGCTTGTGGGATTGTATCTTGGATACCAGACCTTTATTTGAAACAGGCTTGTGTTAGAGAAAGACTTTTATTTCTCATCTCCCCCAAGTTAATGGAAACTCAAAACTTCCTCTGTGCTTGTTGTCTTTATACATTCAGTATTATGTGCATTTCCACAGCTTTTCATACCCATCACCACTCTGCTGCTCTCAGATTCTCTTCTCTAACAGAAATATTTTTTCCATTCACCCATTAATCCCTGTCCTTTTACGTTTCCATTTTTCCTGATCGATATTAAGATGCCGTGAATGAGACTCAAAACCATTTCATTGACGGGACCTCAGCATATATCAGAAAAAAATGGAAAGGTGGAAAATTGATGGATGGTGGATGACTCTGTTATTTCTGTTAAAAAAAGAGAAATTCAAAGTGGTGAGAGTGACGTAGCTGTACTGATGGAATCCAGCTGTTATATGAGACTTTGACACTATTTGAATTCATTTTAAGCCTAACACTAAACCCAAAATTTTAAAACAGCTAAATGTGTGGTTTTGACTGAACTACACTGATGTCATCATCCTACTTGTGATGTGTCTTTTGGATCACTTGGAGGAAATTACAAGTTCTGTTTTGTTTTCTGTGCATTTGATTGTTACAGTTATATCTGAAATTCAAACTCCTTTTGTGAACTTTCTGTGAACTTCAGCACTGCTCTAACATTTTCAGGACACAGAACTGTTTTCTCTGATTGTTGTTACTGTAGCTTTTCTTCTTGGGCTGAGAATAAAGATGCTACTTTGCCTGGGGATTAAATTTACAGTTCAGGGAAAAAAAAATCTGTGTCTTCCCTCCAACAGGGAAATGCAAGCCTGAGAACTTCTGCAGCTCAGACTGCCTTGATTTTCCTTCTGTTTTGTCTGTCCTAATATTAAAGTTGATTCATTTTCCACTTTATTATCCAAAAATTATTGGCAGCACAGTGCTAAAACTTTTCTTAACCTAACTCTTGTGTAATACAGTCAGCCAATCACAACAGCAGTTTCTTGCCAAATGAATTGTGCTCCTTCCTGCTGCCTGTCAACCTCACAGCACGTATGCTTCAGTGGGTGTCCTCTGTTTTCTTTTTGAATACTCACAGCCACAGCACTTTCCCACCATGGTCCATAATCACAAGAATCTCCTCTCTTTTTGTCAGTCCTCACCTGTTTTGAGAACAAATTCCCCCTTTTGTCCAATCATTTTTTTTCTCACTCCTGCCCAAACACTCTCCATTGCCCCTTTACTTCCACCCTGGCAATGAAAACATAACATACTGTGAACTAAAGACGATCTTCCCCTGTTGTCTACCACCAGCAGAGTTCCCAGACCAGAAGAACAAGAGCTCAAACAGTCTCAGGTGGTGAGGAGTCTATGGTAATATCTCAGTTTATACACAGTTTAAACCCTATCAGTCGTACACCTCTCAGTTCCCAGACACCACGTAGGATGGGCTGTATCTGTCCCCTGACTGGTTTTGTCACTGATGAAAACCAACACTTGGGTAGAAAGACGCACAAGGGCTTTCAATCATTTATTCTACTGTGTTATTAGTCAGCTTTCTTTAAACAGATCCCTCTTCAAGAAGGCATTTTTTAGACATTTTTCTCCAACATGACCTATCTTCATGACACAAAATGCATAAATAAATGATATAGTAAATGTTCTCTCTGAAAGGGATGGCGCAAGTTGGTGTAAACATTCATAAAACCGTGGCTTATCGTCAATGTTGGCACTGACGATAAATCAGCATTATAAAATGTGTCCAATGTCCTGTGTTGCTGTCTACGCACATTCATATCTTAAATATTACAACAGTTTATGCTGTGATCATTTGGTCGACTATTTCAGTAGTCTTTTTTGCTACAAACAGTTAATGGTTCACTCATAGTAGTAATGTTCCACTACTTTTCCCTAGTTGATGCTTATTTTAGTACCAGTGTTTAGTGTTTCATTGTGTTTTGTGTGTGAAGGTTCACCTGTTTTCCCATTCGAGTTGTAAAGCTGCTTCTAGTTCATATCCTGTTCCTAAACAGTTTGTCATTGTGCAGCTGAAATGGGAAAAGATTTTAAAGCCTTTGTCTTGTTACCAGATTCTGAGATATGTGGTATGTTGGAATAACTTTAGTGTATTGAAAACATCAGTTTCTATCCTCTTGAGCATTTGTGCCATGACTCTCTTGGAGAGGGCACAAACCATTTTAAGATATCAATAAGATTCCCTCCACGTGTCCTTAAGCCTATTAGCCTGTACTGATTAGTTGTCTTTGCTTTGCTCTCTCTCCACACTTGGCCAGTCTCCCTCGGCGACTGCTTACACCTTGACCACCCCTGGCCTGCCCCCTGGATGGGAGGAGAGGAAGGACGCCAAGGGAAGAACTTATTACGTCAACCATAACAACCGCACCACAACCTGGACTAGGCCAATTGTGCAGGTACAGCAGGTCTGAGGGCTGGCTGTCGGGCTGCCTGGAGACTATCTATGCATGGGACTGGACCTTAGACTGGCCCCTGTCATGGCCTCGGCCTGTGTGCTGGACCTCTTCCTCCTCTATCCTCCCCTCTGTTTCTCCTCTGTGTCGCAATAAAGAATGACGAAAAGAGACACAGCCTTTCAACCTCACAGTCTCTTACTCTGTCTTTCTCTCTGTCCAGTTTCTTATTCTGTTCAACTTTATTGTACGTCTTCCTTCTCCTGTCTAGCATTTTGTTTGATACTCTGGATGAAGTGCAACTCTGCATCGGTCACATCTTTCTTAAACTCTGGCATGGAACTGCAACCACCACTTTTTCCCTCCCTTTTCCCATTTCTACCCTGTTTTTCCACTTGTCTTTCCGTCTACAAATGAGGCAGCAAATGAGACACTGCTACATGGGACTGGGTGCTATGGTTGATGCTCATGTCTCTCCTCTTTGAAATCCATCCCTTCATCTATGCTTCTATCAGAACACTGCCGTTATATTATAGCTGTTCATCTGTCTGTCACCACACAGTCTTCTCATTCTCTGGTTCTCATCAGGTTTTGTTATTACTCAGTAGGAGAGGACACTGCCAAATGGTTTAGACAACAGTGTCATAGCATTGCTTTGTCTTTGATATGTAGTAATAGCCATTTGTGCCTGCTACTAGGGTTAGGGTTGAAAATAACACTTAACTGAATTTCAAGCCTTTCCCTACCCCTGTTTTCCAGTTGGACGCAATCGTTGATAATTATATTTCAAGTGACATAAATGATTGCTTTCTTGGGCCTAAATGACCCACGCTTTTGACATTTTAGGAGCTCATTTTCCTGAGAGAAAAGCTTGCATCCAGACCTCTCCGGTGCAGGCAAGCAGCCTTGACAGCATGGCTTACAGTGTGATGGGGAAAAGTTTACGCAAAACAGCATCACCCTTATTTCCAACCCCCTTTAACCTCAAAAGTGCTATTCTCACTGACAGCTGACTGAAGACGGAGCCAGCACCTCAGCAGCAGCAGCAGCAGCAGCAACAGCAGCAGCATCAGCATCAGGAGGAGCCTCGGCCATGCCACCCGCATCCACCCCCTCCTCCTCTTCCAATGCCTCCAACAACCACCTCCATGAGCCCCAAGTCCGACGACCTCGTAGCCTCAGCTCCCCTACTGTCACCCTTTCCACTCCCTTGGAGGTGAGAATTAGCCACCTGCACCATCCCGCTCCGCCATACCCATGTCCTTTTCCTCTTTTCACTACCTGAGGATTACTTATTTCTACCTCCTTTTTTCTTCAATCCTCACCCTTCCTCACTTTCCTTTCCTGCCCTTCTTCGTTGTATTAGTACATCCATCCTTAAATGGATGTAAACGTAAATGGCCAAATCACGATCCTCACCAGTATATATCAGCAAATCCTCAATTTCCTTCTTTAATATTACACTTTTCATCTCGTATCTCTCCTCCTTTCAGGTTGACTCTGTAATGATGGTGCTCTTCTCTCCTCCCATCCTTGCCTACCCTATGAAAATGTTAATCTCACCAGTTAACCAGTCGTTTCTCCTCATCCCTTATTTTCATCTCTCCCTTGGTGACAATTTTCTTTCTTCATACTGCTCTTCCTTTCATCCTCAACATATAATGAGCTGAGGACTGAGCACTAAAGCAGCTCTCCAGTAAACAGACACTTGTCACACGAAGTGGTCCGAGCTTTACTCAGGCTTTGTTAATCATGATGATGAGTTTGTTGTGAACAGAATGCACAGTCAGCATTTCATTCTGCAGTGCAGCGTGTTTTGAAGCAATAACACTAACAGGATGAAGCTGGTGTGGTAAATCCAAGATGGCAGATTCATCCAGTTGCTGCTGAATGACTAAATTATTTAAATTGATCTCAGTTCCCAAATGACTGTTGTAATCTGCTAAAGCAAACCAGAATCCAGAGGCCATTTTACCAACACAAAGGCAGCACCAAAAGCGAATAAAAATTCTATTGTTGGATCTTGTGGTTAACATTTCAAGATTAATTTGTACAACGTGACATCCTTTGTAAATGCCTTAAAGAAGAAATTAAGAACTTTGAAACCCTATGGGTTCCCTAATGCTAAGTAATTTAAGAGACAAGAAACATGCATTTCATTTTTTTAAGTCATAGACACTCAGAAAGATTTTCTGTTTCCTTTGTCACGCAGCTGCAGTGTCTTTTATGAAGGAATAAGTGAGCATTCAAGGTTAACTCAAACACCTCGTGTAATGTAAGTCCTGTGCCTGCAGCTGTTCGACGCTAAAAAGCTTCCAGCCACCAAATATCTTAATGGAAGTTGCCCTTGAAGCAAGCAGGCATCAGTGGAGTGCTTTTAGGTTGAAGCCGCTGCTTGTCCATTCAAAATGTTGGCCTGAGCCCAAGTAGTGGACAAATTGAATGATTGCTTTGTTTGAAAAAGAGGAACATTGTTAAATTACTGCAGAATGTTTTGATCACTGACCTTAAATAATCTGATTGTCAGTGATCAATAGTGGCTCAGAGTCATACCCAATCTCTCCGCAGTATGTCGGCATTTTTCACATCCTGGCTATGGATTCACAACATTATCATGAAGCCAATCTCTTACTCATTGGTCAGTGGGTTTAATGATCAAACAGGGCAGGTGATTTATGTGTTAACTAATAACTACATGAAACTACAGGTAATGCATTGAAATTTCCACTTTTTGTTTTGACTTGAGCAGGCAACCGTTTTAAGGCTGTTAGGAAAATAACCTTTAGGGATAATCAACAAATTATTCTACACCTATCAGACTACATACCCTCATCATAATTCTGTGTGGGTTTCAGTGTATGTTAGTGTTGTTACCACAAGGCTTTGTGTGTGCATATGCACATTTGCCTCTTAAACCAGCTGATGGGCTTATACTTTATAAAAGTTTAGAAACTTTTGATTTAGTTGTTCACCTGCTGTGCACAGTTGCCCTCCATACAAAATAACATTTATCTTGACCTTTGAATTATGCATTAAAGCTATAAATACACCACATAAACTTGGCTAATTAGGATCAACACATATCTAAAAAAAGGATGGTCTCTTTTTGACCTAACACTGCATTTAATGGCTTCATTTAGTGGTGAAGGTCCTTTGCTGCCACCAAGGGAAGAGACCTGAAGGAGGTTTAATTAAGGTGTGTGTGTGTGTGTGTGTGTGTGTGTGTGTGTGTGTGTGTGTGTGTGTGTGTGTGTGTGTGTGTGTGTGTGTGTGTGTGTGTGTTTTCACAAGGTATTGTGGAAGTGAAAGGAAATGAAACTCTCACAGCAGGATGTTGTAATTACAACTTCCAGAGGAGGTGGAAGGTCTGTGGATTAATTAATGCAGTTTTTCTCTTGTTAAAAATCAGATCAGTCAGTGATAATTACTGCTAAAAGAACAGTGTGATGTGGGAACACTCGTTATGCTGAGCCACCTTAGTCTGTTTAATGCTGCTTTAGAAGCTTTTAAAATGCCAGAAATGTTAGGTTTCTAGGAGATACAGGGTTTCTGGGCCAGTGGTATCATGTTGCAACTCATTTTTCTTTTACCTTTGACCAATGTCTCTATGACCAGGAACAGATAAATAAAGAATTCTGGTAGTGCTGCAGTGAAGGATCTTCACTTTTTCTTAGACTTTGACATCATTCAGTGAACCATGGTGAAGTGAAAATCTACAAAAAGAGCAGTTATTGAACTGTTACAGCTCAGAGGCTATATCCAGGGAATCAGGAAAAGCTGAAATCTGTAGAACTACTCAAGCATTGATGCACTTTTCTGCTGACATTTTGACTGACAGCCTGACAGGCTGGTGGAGTACGCAGCATGGCTGTTGATTAGCTCCCTCCAGCTTTATATGGAAGTCAAAAGAATTTACCCCGGCTTTCTTTGTCATGATGTTGTAGTGACGATGTTGGTGTTTTTTTCCTTTTCTAATCCTATTCAGTTTTCTGACAGAATACCAAAGAAACTTTTGGACAACACATTTCCATCCTTGTTATTGTCTGCAATGATGATTTGTTTAATGCTGTCAGTCATTCATATTCAGTTATAACTTAAATCCTCTCCTTATCGTCCAATGGGGCTGATAATATTATGCTTAATTTTCTTTATTTTTCCACGTTGTTTCAAGGGAGCAAACAACATACAGGTACGGAGGGCTGTGAAGGACACATTCTCCAACCCCCAGTCTCCCCAGCCGTCTCCCTACAGTTCCCCCAAGTCACAGCACAAGACACAGCAGAGCTTCCTGCCCCCAGGCTGGGAGATGAGGATAGCCCCCAACGGACGGCCTTTCTTCATCGACCACAACAGCAGAACAACCACCTGGGTGAGCCAACACACAGTCATACTAACACGCCTGGTGATGTCACTCTAGGCAGGATGATGCGTGAAGAATAGTGTTTTGTTGAACAGGTCTGTAATCGTCTAATTTACAGGAAAGTTTGCTAACAAGTAAAGGGAGGAACGAGATAGTTTTCAGTTCTAGTGAGTTGCTTACATAACCTCACTACACAACATAAGGTCTGCACACAAGCATACAATCCAACGTATATAAAGTTTCCAGTAATGAACAAGTATTTGGTTCAAATTTCAACGTTCCTCTGGGAATCAGCAGCTGTATAGAAATTCAACACTGTTAAACGAACTCAATTGAAAGACCTATCTTGCACCCTGTTCTCTATTTCCCTTATAATTTGTAAAAATGTTCATGGGTCCTTTCAGGAAATGTCTCAGGTCCCTGAGGAAAGTCTTAGCAAACAAACTGTCAAACAAAACAAAACATACAAACTACTAATCAATTTTATAACTTTGAGTTATCAAATAGGGACTAAAAATCTAGGGCAGTGGTTGGTGTTGATTTCACTGGATCTTATAGTGACACCTGGTGGTGTGAGAGTCAGTTTCACATTTACTTCAGCCCTTAATAGGATTTACCTCTGGAAATGTGTGATATTTCAGAGTTGCTGTTTTTATCCTGAAACTACAGCAACAATAAAAATGCTGTGTTTACCATTTAAAAAGAAAACTCTTTCTTCATGGTGTTTCCTTCCTCCCCTTTCTGACAACCAGGAGGATCCCAGGTTGAAGTATCCAGTCCATATGAGGAATAAGACGTCAATGGAGCCTGGTGACCTTGGTCCTCTTCCTGTAAGTACTGTCACAATAAGACCAGCTACATATTTAACTTTTGGTCCACAAAGTCACTAATAACTGTCTCTCAGATCCCAGTAGTTGCTCAGCTTTGTTATGCAATTACCACTGTGATGTGTTTAACAGGTCGACCTGTTTAGATTACTATGACTGTGTAGTCTGTTTTCTTACCTAAATATGATAGAGAAAAAGTATTTATCCAGCTTGTTGCACAATTACTGACAATTTATGTTGCACATTGAGTTTTTGTTTACAGTTCAGCTTAGTTAGCTTGACTCAATGATCAGTGTATGTTTGATGTAAAGTATGTGAATGTGGCTTTTGCAGTTAAAGATGAGACATGATCATGTGATCAGACTGCATTAGACATTTCCTTTTTAGTCTTGTCAGAAAAGGGGGGGGCAGAGGGAGACTGTAACTGGTAAGGATGAGAAAGCAGAGTCTGGGCGCTGTGGTAATCCCTAATTAGGTGGTGAAGACTGTCTGTCACCTGCACAATTATCTATGTGACAAAGACAAACTCCCAACATATTGGCAAACGTTACCATAGCTAGATGTTGAATACTCAAAGCTTCGTTGGTTTTGTACATCTCACGGGCTTGTGTGGTGTGTGTGCATGTGTGTGTGTTCTCTCTCTCCCTCTTTCTCTTTCTCTTTTTTCACTCCGTTCTGGTGGATCTAATGTATGCTACTTCTACACCCGGCCATGTCTGTTTGGCAGAACCTACCAGAGGAGGTTGGTTGGTGCCTCCCTCCCTCTGCCTGCCTTACTTACCTGTCTGGTCTGGTCCGGTCTGGTCAAATGCCTGCAGACAGCCTTGCACTATTTTTTTTTTTTTTTTACCTCTCTCTTTCTCTCTCTCTTCTTTCTCTCTCATTACCGGCATGGATGGACTGTACCTCTCCCTCCCTTTTCATCAATACGTTACGCCACCTCCTCTCTTTGTGCTCCCTCCCTGCACCACCATCATCCCCCCTCCTCTGTTAACATGTAACATTTGGAGCTCGCCATCATTCTCCAGGGATCCCATAGACTGCTCCATGTTTGGGTAGTTTTATCAGTGTCTGAGAAGGAAGACAAGTTGGGAAAGTGGAACAAAGCATGGGCATTTGTTAAAGTGAGAAAGAGGATGAACAAGGAAGGAGTGAAGGAGGAAAACATGGCTGAATAATGGGCAGAGGGAGGGTTGGAGGTTTCAAGAGAAACTAAAGTAGCTGTATGTAAGAGGAGGGATCTCTGTTTCTCTGACCTGTATGCTGCATGTATTATCATCTATTCAATCTGGTTTCCACTCACGTAGTTGCAGCTTATTTAGAAACACACATATACATAGTGTAGGTACACTCTGTTTGACAGACTGTCAGATTCAGCTCCTTTCCCTACCCCCTAACTCTCAATCTACTATAATTCTTTTAATTGCCTGATTGCTGGAGCTGTATGAATGTGTGTGGCCTGTGACACTGTACTGAGTGGTCACCGTGTCAGTGGTGGTGTTTTGGTTTGAACTAGTACTGATGGTCAAACTCTATGTTGTGGTCGTATCCCTGCCTTGCCGCTGTTTCAGACCTGACTCAAATAGAAGAGAAAATCCTTTCAGTTCCTTTGGGGTGATTGATTGAGCTTGCTTCACCTGCAGCGCTGGGCAGTCAGTGTTTGGACCTTTTAATGGTCAGCCAAGTTCAATCAAACATGAATTACAAAAAAGGAAAGAAAAAAAACGTGGATGGATTTAAATTACTATTTGAGCATGGCCTGTTTAATAGAGTTCTGTCATGGCGACTGTGTGCTCTCTCCTCACTCTTCCTCTCTTATGCTCCTCTTTTTCAGCCTGGATGGGAAGAAAGAGTTCACACAGACGGACGCACCTTCTACATTGACCACAGTAAGATGACATTCAGTCTCTTCCAAGCTTGTATTTGGTCATGTGTATACCCCATATCTACTTTTCTATTTGTATCAACATAAATTGATTCACTATCTTTCTGTATGGCTTAATGGAGGTATGTTTATTACCATCTTAATGGATTGATTTCATGGATGGATTCCATGGATGCTCACAATTGATTTAAGCTTTTGATTATTTCTTTGACTAATTATTTAGTCCATAAAATGCCATAAAATAGTGAAACTATGCCCCTTACTGTACATTTCCCAGAGCCTAAGCTCTTGAAAATACTTGTTTTGTCCAACTAACAGTGACAATACATTCCATTAGTAATGATGTAAAACAGACAATTGGCAAATCTTCACATTTGAGAAGCTAAACAAGAAAAGATATTTTGCAGATATTTGCTGGTGAATTTGAATTGAAATCACAAATTGACTAAATTTCTGCACTACATTTCACTAAAGTCTCAGTGAAACCTGTTCATGCATAAAAAGTTTGTGGTATTTGTGTTTTGTTCATCCAGATACAAAGAACACGCAGTGGGAGGACCCCCGTCTGCAGAGTCCAGCCATCACAGGACCTGTGAGTAGCTTCCTCTTGTTCAGAGAGTCTCTGCCACAGCCGTGTCGCTACATGGAAACAACAGCTTCTTCTTTTAACACTGTAGTTCTATCTATCACACACTATCATCAGCCTCAGTATGTCTTTGGACAACAGAGATAAATCACTTTGTCGCTGCAGTTGTCACTTCACGTGCCAGCACCTCCTTGTCACTCTATGTACAACTACAGATATTGTTGTCACTCATTGCCGGCTCCCCTCCTCAAGTTACACTCTCTGTCGTTCAGTGCTCCTGTTAAAGCATCTACATGACAAGCTGGTCCCTGTTCAAGGTATTGATCATTTGTTGACCTTACCATCCCTTGACTCCTGTGTGTCTTTGTTCTCTGTGCAGGCTGTTCCCTATTCCAGAGAGTTCAAGCAGAAATATGACTACTTCAGGAAGAAATTGAAGAAGCCTGTAAGAAGTGATTTTTAAAACACACATCTGTCTTGTGTTTGTGGTTCTTGCTGGGGAATTTTTGCATAACAATACCAACGCAGAGCTAAATTTGGTCAGAACCTCACAGCTTCTTCTTGCACAAAAGGGTGATCTAATCAGCTTCTATTTTGATTATCCTTGATTGCATACTCATTTAACATTCTTCACACTGTCTTGACACTGCATGACTGAGTTTGATATGTTTGTTGCATGGTAAATATTCATAGCAATCACTTCATATTCTTTGTTATTAACACTTGGTAGGTGCAAAGTGCAGAATTTCCAGGTTTTTTTCCAATGCTGGAATTTATTGACGACTGAAAAGTAATAATAACTGAGTTGAGAGAAACTTGCCAAATGTTGACCACCCATCACTGTTATTCTAGAGCATGTTTGAGGTGAGCAGTTTGATTTGTGTACTGAGGGTAATATCTCCACCAAGTTGTTTTCAAAGATGAAACTGATGTATTTTACTTTTTCGATATAATAATGTGATTAATGACTACAATAGGCTTTCAGAATGTTTTTAACCCCCTGGACTTTTTCTGCATTTTGCACTGTCACAACAATAATTCAAATAAGATAAGAAGCTGAAGGCTTGTGAAGATGCCTCTCACAAGCCTGTTGTAAATGGCATATAACAATATTAATTTGCAGAACTTTTAGTAGCAGTAACACTTCCTGATAAGTCTGAATATATTAGTTGTCTGTGAACAAAGGTCATATATCTCCACTTCCCTAAACACATTCAGATTTCATTTCTTTAAAATTTGCATTAAAGTGTGTTATTTGTGAATTGTTCTAGGCTGACATCCCCAACCGATTCGAGATGAAGCTGCACAGGAACAACATCTTTGAAGAGTCGTACCGTCGCATCATGTCCCTGAAGAGGCCCGATGTTCTGAAGGCACGGCTGTGGATCGAGTTTGAGTCAGAGAAAGGATTGGACTACGGCGGTGTGGCCAGAGAGTGGTTCTTCCTTTTATCTAAGGAGATGTTCAATCCTTACTACGGCCTGTTTGAATACTCAGCCACGTAAGTCTCTGCTTGTTTGTCTTTGCTTGAAGAAACCCCTTGAGGTATTTAACAGGATGTGACACACAAAGCCGACGTTGTACAGGAACTGTGCTATATGTTAACAGTCATGGACAAAGGTGGATTAAAGGGTAGAGACCGTATTGTTTCCCTATGAGACTTAAAGTTTCCTTTCACTTTGATTAACTTTTCCTCTCATTCAAAAAGCCATCCTGCAACAAATGTTTCCCACATGCAGTACACGTCAAGATAATCAAAGTGTCATATGTTCTGTTCCTGTTGTTGGCACCAATAGATGATGACCCAGTTGACTTTCTCTCCATTTTGCCATGCAGGGCAAATGTAATAGAAAATTAATATTGTAAATGGAGCGGTTGAAAAATGAAGCCTTTCTTTCATTAAAGTTAGCTTGATTCAATAAAAAAAGAGCAATTAAAACTCTAAACCCTTAAAATCAAACCACATTGTACTTATTCATCACAGCAACTTTTATTATCTAGTTTTAACATTGTCATGAAGCTGCACTTATATAAAACCACCTTACAGTTTTTTGTCTCCACTTGTGTGTTTCCTCTTGGCTGCATAAAAACACAGATGTTGCCCTTGACTTTGCGTTTGAAATCACAAAATGGTTTTATTTGAAACAATGTTTGTGAGGAACAAAATTGAGTTCATTTATCACTTCTCCTGCACTTTCATCAAATCCATTTTCTTTATTTCTTTTATTTATTTCCTCTTTTGACTAACTATAGATGCAAATAAAAATAATACTTCAGTCAAGATGTTAGGTTTTTAAGGTTTTCATAACCAAACGGACAAAGAGAAATAAACCTATAAGTACTACTGACTGTTCTTAGCATTACTGAATTACCTGGTAATGGAACCTGGACATCACTTTTTTCCTCTGTGTCTATCCAGAGACAACTACACTCTCCAAATCAATCCCAACTCTGGCTTGTGCAACGAGGATCACCTTTCCTATTTCAAGTTCATCGGGCGTGTGGCAGGAATGGCTGTGTTTCATGGAAAACTACTAGATGGTAAGCTGCTTGCTATTTGATCCTGTCTTTTTTGTTATCATCTTAGAATATGTTGAAATTTTTCATGCGTGTATGCAGTTTTTTTCAATTAGTTTTTTTTTTTGCCCCAACACACATACTGTTACAGCACTGAGTTGCTTTCTGCTTTCTCAGGTTTTTTCATCCGACCCTTCTACAAGATGATGCTGGGCAAACAGATCTCTCTTAAAGACATGGAGTCTGTGGTAAGATCTCACTGCCTCTAGATTATTAACCGTTTCACTCTTCAGTTGTAAACCTGACATTGTGAAATAAACTGAAGAATGTATTCAGTTAACGTTCGTTTAATTTGCTGATTCTTTGTAATTAACAGGTGAGCAATGAACACCAACCATGAGGTTGATTTTTGACTCGTTTTTGACTTGTTCTATATTCTTGGCAAGTTAAGAATGAAACCCTATAATCTCACAAAAGCCATTTAATGACTTTTTCTTTGTGTCGAATTGCAGGACAGTGAATACTACAACTCTCTTAAGTGGATCCTGGAGAATGATCCCACTGAGCTGGATCTGAGGTTTTGTATTGATGAGGACAACTTTGGACAGGTGCACAAGCCTAAAACCGGCCTCGTTGCATTAATTAAAATCACAATATTGATTTTAATTGCAGTAAAGTCATATAGTTGGTATTTTATTCATTTATTTTTTTATTTTATTTATTTCTTCCTCAGACTTACCAGGTCGACCTGAAGCCCAGCGGCTCAGACATGGTGGTCACCAACGAGAACAAAAAGGAATACATAGAGTAAGAATCATAAATCATTTCATCTTTTGTCTTTTTATGAATAGATAGACCTTTAAATGATAATCACAAAACTACAGCATCACACATAAAGATAAAACTATTTAAAAAAGATCGTTATTCATTTACGTCTCAATAATCTTCTGTCGACAGCCTGGTCATCCAGTGGAGGTTTGTCAATCGGGTCCAGAAGCAGATGAATGCCTTCTTGGAGGTATTTATGTGCAATAATACTACCACCATGTGGAGGCAGTGCAACCACACACTTTGCATTAGCCTGCCTGAATTTTGTCTCTGCATCTACACCTAAACGTACTTTACTGATATCTTAAAAATATTTCATGGATTGTTTTGTATTTATTTTTACTTTTACTGTACTTGCATTAAAATTGTGTGTCATAATTTCTTTCTTTCTTTCTTTTTTTTTATTTTAAATTTCCAGGGATTCACTGAGCTCATTCTTATAGATCTGATCAAGATCTTTGATGAAAACGAACTGGAGGTATGGATACCCTGTTGGTGGAGAAAATTTATCTGCAGCAGTTTTGTTAATTGAATAATTGGGGTTTTTTTAAAGCAAAAAAGCCAAAAATTCTGCGGCTTCAGATTCTCAAATGTGATTTGGTGGGTGGCTTAAATGCATGTGGTTATAAACTCAATATCTTTGGGTGTTGATTGAACAAAACAAAACATCTGAAGAAATAGACACTGTGAAACTAAAATGAACATTTTTCTTTGCTCTTTCTTTGCTCAAGTTTTAAACACCAGTCTTTTAATTACCGTATTTTCCAGACTATAAGGCGCACTTAAAAGCCTTTAATTTTCTCAAAAAACGACAGTGTGTGGTACACGGCACTCACGGCGCTCTGTCAAAATGTTTTAGTACGACTTTGGTAAACTACAAAGCCGCACCGCTTGCAGCATTACGGCTATCGTAGTCAGGAGCGTCGCGGAGTAATACATACTGTGCTTCACCATAATATTACAGTGTGTGTGTATAAGGACCTATAAGGAGTTATTGTGAATATTGTGAAACGTTTGATTTAGCGGTATCAGACTGTGTTTTTTTTACATGTTACAACTGAACAAGGTTGGGAGTTATTGTGAACGCGTTTAATAAAGTTTGACTGACTTATCTGACTGTTTTGTTTCGCTTAATGCGCCTTATAGTCCGGTGCGCTTTATATATGAAAAAAGTTCGAAAATAGACCATTCATTGACAGTGCGCCTTATAATCCAGTGCGCCCTATAGTGCGGAAAATACGGTAATCAAATCATTTGCAGATTCATTTAAAATGAAAAGAATGAGTTGGAGCTCTACTTGATAGTGAGCGTTGTACTTGAGTATTTATTGTATGAGATGCTGTCTGACATGAAAAGTAGCAATGGCTGTAAATTCTTTTTTCGTTTTCTCCCTCCTCCTCTGTCTCTGTGTAGCTGCTCATGTGTGGTCTGGGTGATGTCGACGTCAACGACTGGAGACAACACACTGTTTACAAGAACGGCTACTGTCCCAACCATCCTGTTATACAGTGGTTCTGGAAGGTACATGTGTTAGATATTCATACTCGCACTCGTAAAAATACATGCAATCAAAACATGCCCTCAAACACAACAGATTTTTGCCCACATCAACTGTCTACATCGTCAGCCACATGTTGCTACATGTCAGTCATGGAAGCTGCTTCTCTAATAATTAAAGTTGGCTCCAGTCTTTTTTCCCTCCATCTGGCCCGGGGCAGATTTGCCGGCCTCGCTTTTGAAGATCAAAGTCTGTTTGGACAGAGCGGGCTTGTTTGCTCTGATGAAAGAGCCAAAAGTAGTTTTACCTGCCCTGGTTATCATCTAATGTATAACGTCTTAACCTGAGCTTTAACACACATACACATACACACACACACACACACACACACACACACTCACGCCAAGATAGCAAAAACCACACACAGGCTGTAATTTGTGCATAAATACACACAGAGACAACGGCGTCATGTCATCTGATTCAGTAAAACAGCTCAAACAACACACACACACACACACACACACACTGTCTGCCAAAACGTTCTTGCTTTGAATAATTTCAACATCTTTTCTGTGACGTAGTTGTGATAATAAAGTATAAATTTTAAGTGACGTTTTTCAGAGTGACAATTGATATTTGATAAATAAATTGTTTGAATGAACTAATTTTAAACTGGATAAAATAATTTTGTGAAGAGCAAACAGTTACTGAGATATTTGGTCTTTCCTCTTTTATCAGGTTGTCCTCTTGATGGATGCTGAAAAGAGAATCCGACTCCTCCAGTTTGTTACAGGAACGTCACGAGTGCCGATGAATGGCTTTGCTGAGCTTTATGGTGAGTGAATTCACCAGATAAGTTTGGGTTTCTTTTATTCCCTACTTGTATAACAGTACAGTGTTTTTTTTTTAATCATACATTATGTGTTATAATTGCAGGGTCTGAATTTTATTTAACACTGGCACAAAAATAGTTTTTCCAGAAAAGATGAGTCAACTCGTTGCAGTCCCAAGAGCTGAATTGTAAATAACTGTAAACGTACGGGTACGGAACAGATGAAGAATGGCTAGAAATTATGTGACTGCTAAAATGTTATATCCACCTATATACATACACTATATGTACACTGTGCAAAATTTTAAGCACTAAAAGTAAAGTGAACATGCTTTCAAAATTAATGTTTTAGTACTAGTTTTATTTATCAGTTCAGGTCATACTAAGTGCAGTAAACAGCAAAAACCTAAATCAAATCAACATTTGGTTAGAATAACACAGGAGCCAGGCCATCTGCTGCAGGACTTCTTGTCACTGGAGATGGTTCTTTATCAACCTGACTGGATATTTGGGCTCACTGTCATGGTGTTGGGTGAACATGGAAATGATCAGATCATACCATCCCTGATGGTACTGTGTGATGGATGAG
Organism: Trachinotus anak; assembly: GCF_046630095.1. Classification (NCBI taxonomy): domain Eukaryota; kingdom Metazoa; phylum Chordata; class Actinopteri; order Carangiformes; family Carangidae; genus Trachinotus; species Trachinotus anak. The sequence goes on along the minus strand of NW_027273879.1, from coordinate 7,146,732 downwards.
AATCTAAACATCTTATTAAATCATTTAAATGATTTAATGACTAAAAATGAAAAGTAAAAGACAATAATTATCCAAATGTTTTCCTTCCTCCTCCTTCTATTGTGATGATTTAATCAGCTGAATTGACCTAGAGGTCAAATTTGTGGCCTAATAAAAGCATTTCTGCATCATCTCAATGTTGCCATCATAATTATAATTTCTTCTTTTGTGCCAGGTTCTAATGGTCCTCAGCTGTTCACAATTGAGCAGTGGGGGACACCAGATAAGTTGCCAAGAGCTCACACATGGTATGTCACTACAGAACACACACACACACACACACAAACACACAGACACAGACACAGAAAAAAACTGCAAGTTTACAGCCATGCTAGCGGCCTCTCAGCAGTGCTTTGAGCTAAATACTAACATCAGCATGCTAACATGATCACAGTGACAATGCTAACATGTACATGCTAAGTGGATGTAATGTTTACCATGATCACCTTCTTAATTTAGCATCTTAGCATGATAACATTTTTGAATCTGCACTAAAAATCGAGTACAGCTGTGGCTGATGGTAATAATACTTTTGGAAGTATTTGGTTATAAACCAAATAACTTGAGAAATTAAAAATGTCACCCACTTGTGCTTTAGAAAAAGTCAGAGGATCCTCCAAGCTATTCAAATTCAACCTGGGGAGGGACATGAATGTCTGTACAAAATTTTATGGAAAACCATCCAATAGTACCCAAAATGTGCCATGATCATTTTTTGGATTAATTTACTTTTTGAAGGAATGGTATAATACAGGTTATGAAATGTATTACATTAAAAAAAGTGAAAACATTGACCTTGAAAAGTCAGGAAATCACCAGAGTCATTAGGATGAATCATCTGGGAACCATGAATGTTGGTACAAAATTTCATGGCAATTCCTTTAGTAGTTGTTCAAATATGACATTTCCATGCATAGAGCCATATCGCTACCATGGCTAAAAGTACTCAGTACTGTTATTTTTGCATTTTGAAACAGAATCAATTAAATGTTTTCCCTTTCAGTTTCAACCGCTTGGATCTGCCAACCTATGAATCATTTGAGGACCTGAGAGAGAGACTCCTCATGGCTGTGGAGAACGCACAGGGCTTTGAGGGCGTCGACTAAAACTGACTGCACCAAACCAACCAACAATTTAAAAAAAACAAAACAAAAAGCCACAGGGATGTCAAACCAGCTGCTGTAGCAGTTTTGTGCAAGCATGTTGTACTGTAATGCCTGACTGTGAGCCACCAACACAGCACAGTGGTTTGAGACTGTACAGCGACTTGTCGAGCCAATATGCCTACGTCTTTATATCTATTCAGTGTGGGTTAGTCACTCCTTAAAGGTGCTGGGGAAAGAAAGGGAGCGTTGCACTGTTGAATGCTGAAATCTATTATCCACAGGCATGAGCAATGAATGATGAGACCTGGCCCCTGATCCGCTGTTTCTTTCCCCCTCTACCCTTGTCCTGTGAAAATCTACAGTGCTGGAAAACACTAATGCATTTCAATAGCTCCTTTATGTAAACTATAGCACAGTATTCGAGCACCCTTCAGTGGAAGGGTCTTGGCATGGCCTTAATCTGGCTCATACATGCACTATTTCTCAAAGAAACTGCGATGGCACTATGATCACAGCTCTCTCAAATCCTTAGACCAACACCAGATTACCTTAGGAATGCTAGCCAATCACATTTCAGGAAATCGGCCACACCCCTCCATAGAGCCTTGTTTATGTTGTGTGATCAGAAATCGCCGCTGCAGCCTTTTGTAGAATACCATTTTTTTTGTTTTCCTTTTTTTAACCACTGGTAAGGATTTAAGAATGGGGGATGCCATTATCCAGAAAGATGATTTTTATAGTTTTTGTCATCATGAAACTTGTTTTTTTTTTTTTTTTAAATCATTGGTATAATTCTTGCAGGAAAATACTCTCAACGTATTTGTACTGATGAACAATGTTGTTTACTATTTTGACGATTCTATATGACATGGTGTGTGAAGTGTAAATCTGGCTAGTCTGGGAAATGATTAATCCATATCATTTGTTATGGTGATAGCAAAAGTGTTGAATAAAATGGTTTTTATTGTAGTGCTATGAAAGCAGCATGAAATTGTATCTTGTGTTTGCTTTGACTACATAGTAATTTGGACGTGTAATCAGTCTTGAGGTTGGGAAGGGAAATCTAAAACTGGGTGTAGTTTCTCTGAGACGTCATGATTATATTAATATTCTCATGCCTGTTGCTGTTCATAATGCTGTAAATTGTTCTTGAGGGGAAAAAAAACCCATTTTAAGTTCTTTCATGATATATAAATATATGTATGTATTACATTTAACAGAAGTATTACTGATCAACAACACTAAAATGAAGCTGTGTGTGTGTGTGCGGGTGTTTGAGAGAAAAGCTGTGATTGCCACTGAATATAAAGCAGCACGTTTCTTACAAAGAAATGTTTTTTTTTTTCTTTTGTCTTTCTTATGTTTTTGTTTCTCTCTCCTTTTTCTAACACCATTGAACCTAAAGGGCACTTTATAGATCACTCTGAGGTCATGTCGCCTATTGTATGTCTTGTCATTAACTTGAATGTGATTGTCTTTTTTTCCATTCAGAGCACTTGGTGCAATATAAATAGTCTGTAAATCTGGGCTGCTGCTAAGGTAGAAAAAGTTGACAGAAGTGAAGCAGAGACTTCACATCCTTTAGTATTCTCTATTTTATCTCTTACTTTGTCCCTTTTCTCTAACCTTTCCTCCCTCCTGTGATCCCACCACTCAGACTGACTCCATAAAGATTAGTCTTTTTTTTTTTTTTTTAAGAGGGTTTTCTTTTTTTAATAAATGAATGGAAATATCACTTTTGTTAAAGATGCCACCACTCTCTGCAACTCTTTGTGGTTCATTTATCTTCAGTCCAATAAAAATGAAACTTCTCAGACTGTGTTGTTTGAGTTAATTGAAACTGGACCTTTACTCATTGGAAGAAGAAACATAATTAGAAGACCCATAAAAACATGATGAACAATAAATAACAGTAGATCGGTAAGCAGTTAATCAAACTGTGACAGTCCTATATAAACACTAAGTTTATACTTAATTTCCACACCACTTCATTTCAAGAGGAAATATTGTACATTCTGCACCATATCTATGACAACTACAGTTATTTGCAAAAACTGAAATTAAAATATAAAATGTGAACATCTTGTGAATTTGGATACACTGTTATAGACTAATCTAACACCATGAAGAATAAATCAAATATTGTGTAGCAGTTGTATCGTTAAGAATCTGAACATATTTTTACTTGTACCAGCATTTTCCTTTCAGAGGAGGTCACACGGTTTTAGGAAAAAGGCTGTAGGCCTACCCCCACATGGACACATCATTTTTTGTCAGAATGTAGTCAAGTTTCTCTTCTTTAACTCAATGTGCCTACCAAAGCACGTTGATTTGCAGAATTTGAACCATGAGCCTCTGAGCGACAGGAGTACCATCCACCATCCACCATGACACCAGAAAATACAGAGGAAGACAGAAAAAAAAAAAAAAGACTGCTTCAACTCCCACATTTTTGACATCACAAACAAATACAAATCACATCACTGTGTTCAGCAGAGTCTCCTCTCTCAGAAAATATGAAGTTTAAGGTGATAGGAGTTCATGTTCTCTGACTGACAAGCCAGACATTTAGAGGTGTGGCAATATTTAGTTCACTGTGAGGGAAACAAGGCTGAACAGCTCTAATGTAGACCTGCGGACGCTCATCTGCATTTTACCAGACCCATGTTTAATTTGCAGAGAATTCTGGCAAGTTCAGTTGCTTCCTGTTGGAACGTGATTATTTTAGAAAGCAACTCTCATACAGCGGGCTTAAAGTATTACAACACTGCCCATTTTCTGATCAAAGTTTCAAACCTTTCATTTTTCTCATTTCCCCGCCCCATTAGAGCATCAGCAGGAAGGAGCTGAACACAAGACATATTCCCCGTTGTTTCACACAGTTCCACATTAAAATGTTGTACATATTGATTCATATTTTTTAAACTCACAATAGTGGGAAATCAAAAAGTTTCCAATAACACTAAATACTCCATATCACAGTGAATCTTTGTCAGTCCTAACCCCACTGGTCTGCACTGATACCCACAGCTGGTTGCATCCCTGCTGTGACCTGGGATCAGAATAACTACCAGACTCCTACCAGACTCCTGTTTACCTCTGTACTACAATGATCTAGTATTGATATAAAACACAGTTTTGTACAACAACCAGTAAAACAAGCCACTTCCACTGTCTCACACAGAGTGACAAGTGACAAGGAAGCGACGTCCTCACTGATCACCTGCTTTAATGAGAGGACTGACTGTGCATTTTCATTTAGACCCCACGTAAGAGCATAGTGACATGTAAATGTTAAAGAACGGACTGAGGGCGCTGTTTGCTTATTGTACTTGAATATTGTAATGAAGAGCAGGTGAAGTATTTGAAGAGCATCCTGTTGGACGTGGAGTCACATGACTGCTGGACTGACGAGCAGCACAGGTGCCCTGTGTTTTCTTTGTTCTGTGTCCTGCTTTGATGCTGCCAGGCCATAAAATATTTGTGTAATTTCTTTACACCAAAATGAGTTTTTTTATATCCAATTTAAAATCTGGATGAGGCCTGTTAGGGGTACACAACACAGCTACTGTAGATTATGGGGTTAGCGAGGGTTAACTCATTTCCCCCAGTGGCTCAGCTATATTCAGCTATATAACTTCAGCAGCCTGTCTGATGAGAGCAAGCATTTTGAGCGACCCTTTTTTAAATTTTCCTTGCTGAATTGAAGAATGAAGAAAGGTGCTCAAGTGGCACGGTAAGCGAAGGTAAATATTTCAAAATAAAAGCAAAGAGTATAGAATGGCCATTCTATAAAGTGTGATATTATGCAAACACAGAGAGAAAAAGTTATTTTGCTTAAGTCTTACGTGAAAAATATTTCATCAAAAAAGTATTGAGGGATGGGGTCATATGACTATCTATTTTGAGTAGAATAGCAATCCACGATCAGAATCACAACCTGCTTCCTATTTCTGCTCTGGTTTTATTATGGAAGCCCTGACTAGAAGTTGTGATTCGTGACCTTTTTTTCGGATGTTTGTCAGCTAGCAGTTAGTTTTCACCCACAGTGCTGTCTTCCTTTTTTACAAATTGTTTGACAACCAATCACACTCTTTGCTTAGTTCATATGGAGTATCCGTTTGGACCATGGATGTATGGTTTCGACCGACATCGCTGTCAGGGGAGTAAGTCCCCTGTCTTGATGGCTGGGCGCAGGGCCCTCTGGGGTCAAGCCAGCCGCCTCCTCCCGCTAACTATGCTATGCTAGCTAACCACTTTTGCGTTGTTTTATTTATTTATTTATTTAATTTGGGGTGGGGGGTTCTGTATTATATATGGTTAGAAAAGATAATAAAAATTAATAAATAAATAAACAAAATGTAAGATTTGTCACGGCAGCAACACTTCCCCACAGAATTACTTCCTCTTTAGAGATTTCGCCTACAAAATAAAGCGCAAGAAAGTTTGTTTATTTTTCAAGCAATGCTTTATTTCAAGTTATTATTTTTTGAAACGTTCTGACAGGAAGTTGTTAAGGCTATGTTGACAAACTCCTGAAGTTGTGGACATACCAAGCATACGTAAGTAAAAGCTACTGATGTTCATGTAATAAATAAATCACAGGGTGGATGATCTCAACATGTTTTCATGAGTACTGAGTGTTGGAAATTTCCTTCCACAGAAATGTCCTCAAAGCCATGATTGTATAAAAAGGGTGATGCTTGCAAGCTGAAGAACACCATCCTAACCGCGAAGAACAGGGCTGCCAGCAACATGTAGTGGGTGTGCTTTGCTACGGGAGCGACTGGTGCACAACAAAACAGATGGCGTCGTGACAAAGGAAACTCATGTGGACATACTGAAGCAACAAAACTTGGTCGCAAATGGGTCCTCCAAATGGACAGTGACCCCAAGTATCCAAAGTTGTGGCAAAATGGCCACAACAGGGAGCTAGCTTAAATGGCTCAGGCTAGCTCCCTGGGGTCCCTCAAGGCGTCCAGCTTGATGGCTTGGCACGTGGCCGCCTGGGGTCAAGCTAGCCGCTTCTCCCAGTGCTAATTATGCTAGCTAACCCCTTTTGTGTTTTTTGTTTTGTGGTCTCTGGGGTGACTCTTATGTGCTTTACATGCGCATCATTCACGCTAATGAGTTTCTCGCACATCCGCTGCCATTAATGAATGTAGTACATTTAATAAAATAAAATTAAAAAAAAAACAAAACAAAACCACATTACCTCTAAAGCAGCCACTGATTAGGTTTGCACTTCAGCTGGATATAAACATAATGCATACGAGACAACATTGCATCATTATGTTAATATAAAATGTTTGCTGTCATAGTTATGTTTCCTTCAAAACATATTTGTTGTTGCAAATTAGTTGTATATAAACATAATCTAGGGGAGACAGGGTTGTATAAACAACCTGATGGCATTTGGACAGAGAAACGGTTGATATCAAGGATGGCACATTCTGCTTGTATTGCTTGACTCATTTTAGACATGACTCAATGGCTTTCAGTGGCTACCCCAAACACTTTCTCATAGCTCACATCCACGATTTATCGAAACATTAATTTGCATATTCCGGAACACTTCTTTGTGTTGTCACTGAGATGAGCACATTCCGTGTTCCAGACGTGACACCCAGAGCACACAGTGGGAGACACTTTACAGCATACAACTGTCGGATCTACGTTCACTCGACGTGTTAGTGAAAGTAATTATAGTGTTCGTGAAGTTATCGCGTTCGAAACTTCTTCAGATCATCATGGACGAAGAACCTGCAAGGAAAATTAAGAATCGCCGTTGTGGATCTCTCAGGAGAGGTCAAGGTAAGCGAGAAATACCTGTGGTTGAGCCCTTTTTCTCATGTCAGTAGGTTATGAAAAGACAATTTCAAACAGTTGGTCACTACAGTTCACAGCAAATTGACATTTCATTGTGTTTTCCTCATTTACAGAGAGCAGCAGCACCACTCAACAAAGTACATCATCTGCAGCAGATGGCAGGACTAAAAGGAAGGCAAGTCCTGAAAAGAAGACCCAAGGAAAGAGGAGAAGGGTCTCTGAGATAGTTGAACCCAGCACTAAAGAAGATGGCATCATGAGAAGGGGGAAGAGGAAAGTAATGGACGATGGAGAGGGACCATCAAAACAGATGAAGAAGATGCATGCACTGGACCTTAAACAACACGACAAGGAGTCAGCCACCTCCTCATTGGACACTGGTAAACCTAGGCTAATCATGTCAAATTACAGTTGGGGAGTGTGTTGTCAGTTTACAGTTGAGGTTTATGTTTAGTGGATACATTAATACAAAAAAACATACAAATGTCCATCACCAGGGGTATGTTGATCTGAATACAATTCAGTTCACCCAAAATAAAAAGGAAAAACAACTTTTTATTTTTCTCTAAAATAAGATATGTCAATAATGTCTGTCACAAGGGAGCAGACATTTTTTTTTCACCAAGGCTCAATGGCTGCACATGCACATTTTAAAACACATAGAATAGGAGTAGTGGTATTTATTTGTGAAGAACCATTTGGGGGTTTTTTTTTTCTGTCAATATTTCAAGATATTTGTCTCTGAGATTTTTGCCCCCCAGTGCAGTGTGGATGAATGGGCTTTTATTTTCGGTACTCACGATGTTGACAAATGATATTTAAAAAATTCAAAAACAATTTCTGTTTCCAAAACTATTCTCTTTGTTTGTTGGAGTAATCCACCAAACACACCACAGGACTATTTCTTTGGTAGAAAGTAGCTTCGATATAGAAACTGAACTGAACTGAAATAATGAGCCCTTCTTTTAGATTTATTCATAGAGGTGGCACATTTATTGTCCACATTGGTACTTTTTACTGTCAACAAGCTGAGGTCCTGTTTTTTTTTTTTCTTTTCTCGTCTGCAGAGAGCAGCAACCCTTTAGAAGGCTGCAGTACATTTGTGGAAGATGTGAGCAAGAGACATGTTAAGAGAAAGGCCATCGCTGAAATAGAAGGACCAAGAAGGAAGAAGAAGAGGAGACTGGACTCCAAGGAGACCAAAAAGACAATTAAAGAAGAGATTAAGGAGAAGGAGGAATTGTCAGCAGATGCCCAAAGAGGTAAGTAGGTAGTAATTAATATAGAGTTGGTCAAGGTGAGGTGTAACATTGGAGGGGTTGATATTAGCGCTTGAGTAATTGATGCTCTTCAGAACTGTAGTTAAACAAAATAGGTGTGTTTCTGTTCAGCTCAATTTGAAGCCAAATACAAACAGCAGAAACAACTTGGCGAAGGAGGGTGTGGATCTGTGTTTGCTGGCTACCGCAAAGCAGATAATTTACCAGTAAGTGTCAGACACACACACACACACACACACACACACACACACACACTATGATCAGAAAGTGCTAATCAAAGTCCTGTTTGTGTCTTGTAGGTAGCCATCAAACACATACCAAAAGACAAAGTGTTTTGCACAGAAATGGTGAGTAAACGACTCCAACTGCTGTTGAAATCTGCTGGTCTGATGGCTGTCTATGGAGCATCTCTCCCTCATCATCTTCTCTGTTGTTATATTTCAGGACCAGAAAGGGAAAGAGCTCTCTGTGGAGGTAGCCATCATGTTGAAACTCTCTGCTGAAAAACGTGGATCAGCAGGGACATCAGCGCCTGTCTCCCTACTGGACTGGTATGACCTGGACCAGGAGCTGATCCTGGTGCTGGAGAGACCAGTCCCCTGCGAGGACCTCTTGAACTACTTAGAGATCAACGGAGGCACTCTGAAGGAGAAGGAGGCCAAAGTAAGCTACTGGAGGATCCTGTGTAACTTGATCTTCAGTATAAGACAGCGGTTGTTGTCAGCTTTGAATCATAACAGCTAAGACAGTTGTGAAAAAAAAATCCCATCCCTCATGTCTCTTTGTGTGTCTGTCACTCAGATCGTACTGAAACAACTGGTTCACGCAGCAACTGAACTTCAGAACAAGCGCATCTTTCACCGGGACATCAAATTGGAAAACATCCTTATTGAGACCGGCTCAGATGTCCCACGTGTTCGCCTCATTGACTTTGGGCTCAGCTGTTTCTTCAAGAAAAGATCCGTGTATCGTGTTTTCTATGGTGAGATGTCTGATTTCTACTGCTGCTCTTAAATAAATTAATGGTCTGTATCATTTAGTCAAAGCTTCTCCTCCCACTCATCCTCACTGTCTTATTACTGTGTGTGTATATTCTAGGTACTTCTGCTCACATCCCCCCGGAGTACTATAAACGCTTCACCTACAGTGCCGGCCCCACCACGGTGTGGCAGCTGGGAGTGGTCCTGTTCGAAATGCTCCACAGTAAAACACGATTTGAGACCAACAGGTTCCTCAGTAACAAGCTGAAAATCAACAATGACCTGTCCAACAGTAAGAAAAACACACTTCATACGTGAACCTGTCAGCAGAGACACACGTTCATTTTAGTTCACATTCTACTGGATCACTGGAGCCGTCACCTTCATCTGACTTCTTCTTTATCTCCAGATTGCCAGGATTTCTTGAAAATGTGCTTGGCCAAAGTCCCTTCACGTCGCCCTTCTCTGGAGCAGCTTCAGCATCACCCATGGCTCAGATAAACAGCACCCACACACACTTCAAACTTCAAACCAAACATACCATAGCAATTACTGATACTAATGACTGCTCTTCTCTCTTTGACAGGAAGGACGATGCGAAAGCACTCTTCAATTGGATTCCAGATTTTATTTAACCGGACTATATCAGCTCTCTTACATCAAAATTGTAACATTTTTCCCACCTGCAGCTCCTGTCGCACCCCCAGCCGTCCGAGGAGAGGGGATCTCTCTTTGAATTGCCTCTCCCGAGGTTTCTTCCCATTGTCCTTCTGGCCTCAGGATTTTGGGAAGTTTTTCCTCGTCTTCTTAGAGAGCTTGGCCTGGGTCAGGTGCTGCTGCTGATATAGGCCTGTGGAACCCAATTAATCATTATCTAAGGACATTATCCCACTTATACCACAGCCAATTGCCTACAAAACACCATATACTGTATAAATACTGTTACTTGATACTGTATACTATATCGAGCTAAAAGTATTAGTTACATACAACTAATTTTGAGCTTGCCCTCCAAATTTAAAATTCAAAAATCAAATCATATAACTCCTACATTAGTTGTCCACCCTATTTTTCCATTATTGTTGGTGGTTATTGAGTGTAATGATCTTGTAAAATAAACTGTTTGACATTGAGATTATAAGGGAATGATTTCTGAGTAAGAGTCGTGGAGTTTTGATTATTTTTCTTTCAACATTTTAGGTTTGATTAAAATTAATTTCCTTTCATTAGGAAAATGAATTAGTATTTCAATGTTGAAGCATCTAGAAGGAGATACGAATCTAAAAACAGTGGAGTAACGAAGACATTTTTGAACCTGAGAAGAACATATCGTGGGATTACATTTGCAGTAATCCCATCCAATAAGATTTTAAAAAGTGAGTAATGAATAAGTGACTCACAAATTAAATACATAAGAAATTATCGAACGGTTGTTGCTAGAAGTGTTATTTTGAGAAAATTGCCATGTACCTCCCTCCCTTGTTTAAAGAAGTGTCTTGGCTGGGCAAAGGGCCCATTGCCTCTCCGGCAGCTAGTGACTCACATCTAAACTTTCTTCTCTGCTTCCATTACAGTTTGTATTCTTCATGCCTTTTTCCTTTTTTCCACCTGTTAATACCACTTCATCTTCTTCTCCACCTCAGCCAACAATGCAGTTTAGCTTCAACCTATGCAGAAGGCAGCAATCTTCAGAAATTGCACTTTCTAGTTTATTCAAATTACAGATGGATTCTTGAAATCCAACCAACCACAGCGCAGTTTCCCCACAACCAAATGATGTTGATTAAAATCAACGTTAAAATTAATGGACCTGTCTTGAGAAATGAATGAGATTTAGTGACTTTCTGTCACTCTGTTCTGTGTGCGTGTGCGTGTATTCACACGTGGTGTGGTGAAGGGACCTCAGTTCATTCACACAGGCAACCTAGGAGTTATCAGCTCCAAGGACAAGCAAATAAAAGCCACCCTGCCAGTCCGGGGACATTTTATCAAGACCTCCTATCCTCCATCTGGTCACAAACAAACCAACAGCCAACTCATCGGTAACTCATCCACCTTCTAAAACATTCTGGCTACTCGAAAAAAAAAAAAAGTCACAAAGTGCAAATGAGAATAAGTATGTTGTTTGATCAAACACACCTCTTTAGTTTCCTGTAACAGACAAGACCATTCTTGTAAAGGTGAGGCCTCGCAGTTCGACTTTTTGCAGTCTGTAAGTCTCTGACAGGCCTCTGTTCCTGTTACGTCAGCGCACTGACCTTAATGAAACCCTGAAGCTTAAGCAATAAGCTGGACTGGAAAGGGCTGATATGACAATAATTAAAAAAAGAATTACTATTTTCAACGCTAATGTTGTTCATCTACTCAGTGTGGTCTAGGCAAACCGTTATAATATTTTAAAGCTTATCAGTTTAAAAAAAAAAAAAAAAAAAAAAGTCACCAGTATTCCTACAGTATTTAGAAATACCTTTGACTAACATACAAGGTGTAAGAGAAGGACAACAAGTTTCACTGCTTGCTACAAAGTGTACAGATTACTTGCAGCATATGTTTGTGAGCAGTTCAGCTAATTTGAAGAACATTATCCTGGTAAACTGCAAATTTATGGCAGTTAAAAAAAAAGCCGTCAAAATGGTGTAATGTAGTGAGTGTTTGTTTTATACTTTCTAGCACAGTGTTACTGTGTTGTAGCTTCATTTTTTGTAGATGATTAAACATACAGAGCATGCCAATGTCCAAGGTTTGGTGTCTTGAATAAAAACAAACTTTAATGTAGAGAAAGATTGAATGTACAGAAACAGTAAATTGCAGTAATGCATTACAGTACAGTCACGGTCACCATGTTGTCTTATAGGATCTAGACTCAAGACTCTAGACCACATTCAGTTTATCATGTGCAGTAGCTTTTTTATGTAAAGGTTGTGGATCATCTAGAGTTTCAGAGGGAGGAAACTGAGCAGAGACGCTATCAGACCTCCAGATGAAGGGATGCCGTTTCATAATCTGCCCTGTAGGTGACAGGTTTTATTATGAAACTGATCTTTGGGGACATGGCATATCACCACTATGAGCTATTTTCTGTCCATTAACTTCACAGCGTGAGTTATTTTAAATGAAGAGTTGTAGTGATTAGATTTTGTCAATTTCTTTGACATTCTTTGCTTTCAGATGAATACAGTGAGGATTGTGAATATGTGGAATAAACACACAGCAAAAATGCAAGAGTGCTGACTTTGACATTGTTTTTATTTTAAGAGTGTGTAATTTGACTCCACTCTGTGACTGCTGGTTGTGTACCCTGCTGACTTTTTGGTCCCTCGACTCCACCAAACTTCATATCGGTTTCACATACGTTTTTCACTCCGTTCTTATGTATCCCTCGTCTTCAGCTTACAGTGACTTTCAGTGAAACCTTGGTATTAAGGCCCCTGTTGCCTCACCAGTTTTTTCGGTCTCCCCCTCCTCCACCCCTCACCCTCTACCTCTGGTCAGGGTCGATCAATACTTCCCCTGTAGCTTATCACTAATGTGGAACTGGCTGTTTGTCCAAACTCTGCTCTGTCTACATAAAGACTTGGATGGGACAGCGCCAAACCAAAACGCACCACGGATCACCTCATGAACCTGCAGCTGCGGACGCACTTCTGGACTTTTAACTGTTTGGCACAGAAAGACTCGGAGACAAAGACATGACATGTTGGTGCAGGAGGGAATGAACAGAGAGAAGAGAGAGTAGCTGGGAGAAGCAGGAGCAGGAGACGTACTGCACGGTATGAATGAATGAATATGGATTCACTCCAGAAACTTCAGGTGAGTTGTTGACCTGCAACAGGTCTGAATCCTTCAACAATCTTTGAAACTCACACATTTATTTAAAAAGTTGATAATTTGTGTACATTGACAAATTTAACAGCCAGAAAACCAACTCATGAATGTTATGTAATATGGATAAAAGTAGAAACAATGACGATTGTATTGAATCTAGCATGAAATACAGTGTAGACAACCGGTATTCAACAGCCTCATTTGTACAAATAATACAAGATTGTCTCAAAAGGGGGAAACACACAGGTGTTCTTTCACGTTGTTGCTTTCCCACACGTGTGCACGCAGCTGCAGTCATCCCCACAATCAGCAGAAAAACCCATGACTGGACTTTGGACACTTTGGATAAGCTTTGAATATTTACTTCACCATATCGTTTTCTGTGTTTTTTTTTTCATTTTGTTCATTTTGGTATATGCATGGGCATACATTTAAAGAGCTACATGGCTAATCATAAATCATAGCTTAGTTTAATTTTAGCCTAACTTGAGTTTTGTCACACCGCCATACACCAACACCATGTAAACCATGACATTTATTCCTCGCTCCGCTGTCCCACATCAACAAACTACTTTTTTCCTTATTTCAGCAGGTCGTCCAGGCACCAGTCTGTTTTAACAACATCTCCATCCGCATATCTACTGCAAACGTTGTCCTCCAGAGCTGTGGAGTGTGACAATGGTGTTTGTGTCCTGTGTATCAAACGCCATTATCACACTAAATAGCTACAGTGTGAAAAGGACCTCAGTGTGTTCCTCTGTTTCCTGTTTTTCCTTTTGTCATTTGTTTGCCTTGTGGCTTCTGTGTAATCTGTATTTAAATTATACGTACTGCAAAGGCTGAAATGTGACCATGTGTCAATAGCTGCTATAGTGTGGGACACATTGCGCCATGCAGGAGGGACAGAGATTGAAATAGACATAGTGTGTTGACACATCGTACATGATCTCCAGCCTCTGACTGTGACCTACTTTCCTTTGCATTTGAGGCGCTAATTTGCTGCTGCAGTACTTTCTCCTGTAAGTATAGATATGAATAGACGGCTCATTTGTTTTCATGCGCCTGTCATTTCTTTCAGTCATTGTTCAACATGTAAATAGGTCATCTAATTCAATGCTACAAGATATGACTGTGGGAGTTTCATCTGTGCAAATTGTGTAAATAATAAACAGTGTTTGTTTTTTATGAACTTTTGCAAATCAGCCATTCCGTAGAAATAAACAAAACATGATATTCACACTTTATAAATTCGACCCCGGCCCTCATCCTCACAAACAAGCTGACATTAGCATATTCACGCAGACACCCCCCTGGTCCCTGAAACCTCTAGGTCAAAGGTCCCATTACAGAAAATGTGAAATGACAAAGAAATCAGAGAACATTTTCAACCAGCAGCATCTCTTTAATAACAAAGATCTACAGTTTGCTTGGAAACTGGCCATAGCCCCAACCTGAGAGCCATGTCAGTAATTTGGGTCAGGGATTAAAAAGGCAACAGTGAGAGTAGGACACAGAGGCTTATTATATAGAGACAGTCGCAGACTTCAGTTGAATAGCTGGCACGCTACCGAGTCATATGAACTGTGTGGCCGTGGTTGTCAGGTTGGTGTGGTGTGATTATTGGTGTCAGCTTTACATGACTAACATATATTTAGACCAATGCAGCATAGACCCATGAAATGATGCCAGGAATTTGAACTCACAGAAATGCCTCAGATAATAAAATGACGAATTCATAAATCAGTTTCAGTGAATACGTTCAAAGGTATACTTTACATGAGCTTTTTGTGTACAAAATGTCTTTTTGTTGTTTCCAGGATATAAACATGAGCTCATCATGAATCAGTAGCATTATTAAAGAAACAAATATTATAATAATGTAACATTTAAACTGAATATACGTTCATCAAATACCTTTGTCACCTCGCAAACCAAACACAATATGTACCCACTCATACTCTGTAACTCAGCACCCAAATAACATCTCTCCTTTATTGTGTGTATTTTATCATACAACCTACTTCAAAGACATTTCCTCTTCGAAATTAATAAACAAGTTCATTAATTTAATGAACTAATAGTCTGAAAACATCACTGAAATAGAAAAACAAGAAAAACTGAGCATTGATCAATAAAGAAAAATCATCACGCATCATCAATAAAGCAATCTAAGACATCTCAGTTCATCACTGTAGAGAAAACTACATCCTTCATCTTTTCCAAGTGTTCAAGTCTTAAATTTGTCACAGTTTTCCCAAAACTGAAATGAGGTTTCTTCCTCTTGATTATAAATACATTGCACAAACTCTCATGAATCTTTTAAAATAAAAATATATCTCTCAAATGTTCAACATGAGATAAAAAGCGAGCTGTCTTATGAAACAACAGCCACTGGTTGCGTAACAGTCGCTCCCTTCAGAGTCACATACATCCGTCTCCAACCTCTGGCCTGCAGCAGCTCACCGTCTTTGATGGGTCAGACTCTGCATGGCGAGGCCCAAGTCAGAGAAGTAACGCAAACAAGCTTAAACTCACAATTTCTATTGAAAATCACACCCTTAGTCCAACAAGCTCCCCTCTTGTTATGACTTGCCCTTCACCGTTGGCCCAAAGATTTTCTTCTTGGGTGCAGCAGAAGGTTGGGGTTTGGGTTTTGGAGCAGATGTAGGCTTTTTAGCTTTAGGCTGCAGGGATTTGAGGCCAAGGATCTCACAGTATGTGTTGCACTGGTGCAGGGCCTTGAACTGGTCTATGAAGGAGGTGGCACAGTTTCCTTTGAAGCCCTTATATCTGAAAAGAAAGACATCAATACATCAATTTACGTGCTTCAACAATTTGCATCCAATCAGCTCTTGTTCTCAAAAAACAAAAAAAAGTAAATCAATAAATAAAATAAAATAAAATAAAAATACTCACCCTTTCTTACAGGTGGCTATTCCAACATCAGTAAGCCTCATTCCCACTCCTGAAAATACAACAATCAGATTAATATTTAGGATTCTAAATTATAATTTGAAGCACAATAATAAAGCAGATAAAACCATTTTTCTTGCATTTTAATCTAATTTTCCTATGTTTTCCCGACCTTGCATGTCTGTAACCAGCAGGTTGCCCTCCGTGTTATGGTAGACCCAGTGCTGGAAAGCACAACATTTCTGTCCGGCCTCCGAGTCGCGTCTCAGCAGGTTGATCTCTTTCCCATCCTTGACTGAATACTTGACAAAGTTACCAATCAGCTCCTCCTCCAGTGTAGCATAGGGGATGTCATTGGACGGACGGTGAACCAGGTAGATGGGAATGATCCTGGTGGGAGCGTGAAACAAAGCAGTGTCAGCTAAATAAGCATGGACGTGCTGCGCAGAGTTAGAGTATGTTGTGCATTAAGTGTACAGTTTATCAAACACGTCACTCACTCCGGGACATCTCCGAAGGCTTCGACAGACTGAGCTGCAGCAGTGTACGCCTTGATGTACTCTCTTGCTGTATTCTGGACCTGACACTCCTACAGAGGAAAAAATATATGACATTACACTTATTTTATGAAGATCAATGCACATGATCATAATTAATCTATAGAAAGCAAATTACAGTCACAGGTTGTGCAGTACATTTAAGTCGTCGACACTCGTGCAGAAGAATTTTATTTTGTATTTGTAGACAATTACATTTTGTCATAAAATTTCATGCACATGTTTCTCAGAAAAATGTGGTGAAGATATTGTAATTTAGTTTATATTTATTTATTAGTTTATTGTATTTTATTTGAATTATTTCATTCCAGAAGACCATCATTTTGTGGCAGAAAAAAAATGTGCTGTTCCATGTAAAAGTGACACTTTATTCACAAATTAAATTCAGTCACGACTTGTCGTCCTTACCTCTACAGCCAAGGCAAAGTTCTTCTGAACGAGCTCCTCGTTGTTGTTGGTCCCGTAGCTGATAGCGTTGTGAACTTTGAGCACACAGGAGTGTCCTGGCAGTAAAACAGACATCTGACCCGCTTGCAGCTTGGTCCGGAAAGCCCGCCGGTGCATCCCTTCGCCAAAGTGGACCTTTTCAGTGATGATGCTGACAGGCTTGTTGTCTCCAAAGTATTGGTCAGATAGGAAGTCCTCTTTGAACATCAGCCTGGAACAGTGGACATCCTCTTCTTCACATCCCACCTCAACAGGAGCAGCTGAAAAAAAGACAGAGACGTATGTCAGCTGTTATCTGTCAAAACCTGAAACAAAACAAAAACACTTTTAAATCTCAACTAACTGTTGAGATTGAGATTGAGAAGATTTTATATCTCAACTGTGTAAAATAATAGACTTTGTTCTTGGATTGCAACTCACATGAGATGGTCTTTGGAGATGGAGGAATGACAATCTCGCTGAGCACTGTGAAGAAATGCAGGTTTTGTTTTGGTAAACTACTTTTAAATCAAGTTGGACATACATTCTGAATGATTATTTTTATAATTGGCAATCTTATTTTTTACCTTCATATGTTAGCAGGTAGTCCAGGGCGACTGATCCATGCAAGCTGCTGAGCCGACACTGGTACTTGCCCAAATCTTTGTGAGAGGCGTTGGAGATGGTGAGTGACACTCTGCTTTCATCCCCTGCACTTCAGAGAGAGGTTCAGCGTCACAAAATGCGCAACATAATTCCATAGACCTGCCTTTAGATCTGCATACCTTCTCTTGATCTCAGAGAGGACAGCGCCCTCCCTGCTCCAAGTGACAGTGTAGTCACAGAACACAGCCGCAAACTGACACCACAGGCACAGACTCTGAGGGTCCCCGCTCACCGGCACTGCCTGAATGGGCTGCACCACCTTAGGGTCTAGAGACAACATATGGTTTTATTATGAGGTGAAAAATGTGTGTTTACATACCATCATGAAGGAGGACGTCAGACTATTGCTCTTGTGTTGGCTATGTGACTAATTCATATCCCTTACCTCCCTTAGGCGGGATTTTCTGCTTCACCACTTCACTGTACGCCTTTTTACGAGTTGCTTCAGCATCGGCCTTGGGCTCCTCTGCCTTTGCCTTGATTGAAACATCTGACTTTGGTAGTTTAGATTCCAAAACACCAATGATCTTCCCAAACTTATCCTCTGAAAGGCGTCGTCTTTTGACAACATCATCTTTCAGAGGACTGGTGAAGCTTTTTGGCAGGTGATCTTTATGCTCGACAGGTCGCTCTCCCCGGGAGGCTTTAGCCTCTAATTGCTTGGACTTTTTCTCAGCTCCACCTGACTGCTCACTCTCCTTTTGAGCTTTCTCAGCTTTAGCACACAGCTTGGCCTCGAACATATCAATCCTTCCTTTTGCAGTCTTTGGTTTTGCTCCATTCTCTACTTCAGCCAGTGGCTCCACTACACTCTTTGGGGCTGTTGCATTCTGACCGTGTTTCTTTTTCTTTTTGCCATGTGGTTTGCTTGGGGTCTTCTCAGGTGCCACACCAGTCTCAATGCCCAATTTAGCCTGATTGTCCTCAAGTCCAATTGGAGTATTCTCACTGGTATGCTTTTCTACAGTCAGAGGATGAATCTCTTGCTGTTTGCAGGTCTGCTGGGCAGAAACATGATGAGATAAATTCTCCTGCTTCTTGGAAGCTTGTCCACCATGATGATGACCAGCTGATTTGTCCTTTTTGGAGCGCGTTTTGCCCTCTGAGGTGCTCTTGTGAGTTTTGTGAGGCATCTTTTCGACTGTTTTCTGATTCAGCTCAGCCTTCTCAGATGACACAGGCGTGGCAATAGGTTTTGCAGCCCTGGAGACAAATGGGTCATTTAAGTCCAAAGTGATGAATGCGACACGGTTGGTCTCAGAGATGATAAAATGATCTGATGGGACAACAGCCAAGTTTGATAGTTCTCTACCGAGTTCATGAATCTCCTCAATTATTGTTTTTCTCTCTGTGAGCAAAGACTCAGGCGTTTTGCCAGTGTGCCAGTCTTGTTGTCCCTCTGGTGAAGAGTCTACGGCATTTTCTTTTGTATGAATCGGCTTCTCATCGCCCTTCAGGGATGGTTGGTCAGTAATCCCATCCAAAGTTGGCCAGAGAACGCAGGGTTGTACGTGATCACAGCATAGGTCTCTGTTTTCATTGAGAGACCTTTTGGCACAAATTTGATCTCCTTCCAAACTGCTGCTTGTCTGACAGATGAGGGGACTGAGGGGAGCTAGGGGAGCTATGGGCATAATAAACTTAGGACTCCCCCACTGTGGCTCCACCTGACGTGCTCCGTCAACTTCTAGTAAAGTGTCAGGCGACACGTGTGTGTGAACATTAACATGAAGGCCAGGTTGTGTGTTCACACTTGGCACGTGTGAGTTTGTCAGAGTGTGTGTGGCAAGGAAATGAGGATCTGCTGAAGATTTGGTTCCTTCACCATCAACCTTGGCTGTCCCACAGGTCCTTTTAGTTTCTTGCTCAGCCGCTGAGCCTGGCTGAGAGATACTGTGCTCATGTGTCACTTCACACAGTCCATCTCCAGAGGGCTGATAATGAAAATGGGCAAATATTAATAAAACATTTTTTTTAAATGTTAGTAATTTTAAGAAATTTTATATTTCTGACACATTTTATTGAGAAGAAAGAGACTTCACTGAGACTGTAATATGATATTATATGTAATAATACTCTACTGAAAGTACTAACATACATTTGACTTAACATCCTGAACTAAATTATCATAACACTGTCCAAGACAGATTTCTGTTCAACACATACCTTTCTATAGAGCCACAAAACAGACGTTTTTGAAACAGCATGCTTCTGTATCCAATCCCACGGTCCATATGTCCTGCATGCAAATGAACCTTACAGTGCCACTGTCATGGACAGGAGTTATACAGCTATACCTTGTGTACAAAGCAAATCAAAAGGCCTGTGGACCTGTCTGCGCCCTGATCCCAGGTTTTTAAAGGAGATGCGGAGGGAATGGGTGTGTTAAAGGGTGTGTGCAAAAAGAGAGAGAGTTAGAGCAAGGGTGGGTCATGTTTCAGTCCTCAGCTGTGCTCTCCTCTCACCCCTCTACCCTGACACGCCATGGATGCATGCTATTATCATTGAACTCTCAGCTATTATTAGATGCCATTTCTGTCCATCTGAAGTTTTCCTCTCAGGCACTCCCGTTTCCTTCAGCTCACACAGCTGCTTGTCTTTGAGATGGGAGCCAAATGACTTATCCAATAATACAGAATCAAGCCTGGGTGAAAGTCCTTGCATGCAAACCGAATGGCTCCAATCTAAACCAAGGTGACAATGCTTGTGAGTCTTCTGTGTGGTGACATACATGGAGTACTCCACGTACCTCCTGACTGGCTGTCAATACTATAGGTATGACAACACTGA
The DNA here is from genome assembly GCF_046630095.1 of Trachinotus anak. Classification (NCBI taxonomy): domain Eukaryota; kingdom Metazoa; phylum Chordata; class Actinopteri; order Carangiformes; family Carangidae; genus Trachinotus; species Trachinotus anak. Next base: position 7,126,321 of record NW_027273879.1, on the reverse strand, counting down.
CAAGGACAGGAGCGGGAATGTCTCTTAACGTTCTTGAAGTGTTTCCAAAGCGCGTGACTGATTTATCTATTGGGCAGCACCACTGATGTGAAGGTGATCGCTGTTGTGAAGGGTGAATCTTTCCACTCTCTCATTCTCTCTCTCTCTGCCACATACTTCAGAGAAAATGGTGTGTGTCTGAGAGTGTGTGGGCAGGTATACACACACACACACACACACACACACACAAACATGCAGTCCCCAAGTTTAGATGTGACATATCAACTCATATTTCATGCTTTTCACATAAAGCAGAGCACAACGTTTCACCTGTCAAACAAAATACATATTAACAAGACATATTAACTAATATAAATTTGCATAATCAGTCATCTTACCTCCCCAGTTATGAGCTCTGCAGGTGCATGTTGTCCATCCAAATCTGTATCCTCTATTATATTCAGTATGATTGGATTTTCATCGCTGATGAAAATGTCTGTCTCCAAGGACTCGTCATATTCAGCAAACTGAGAAATGTCCAAATCAGCAGAGGAAGTAGATCCAGGGATCAGAGTGATTGCATTCACATCTTCACCATATCCTCCAGGAGAGGCCACCGGAGCACTGGATGAACCCATGGATGAGTGTGGGTGAATCGGGCATATAAAGGACTCACCCTGTCCGCTCTGGATTTCTTCTGGCTCCTTTTCCCCTTGTGTGTTGGGTGTTGAATCACACAAAGTTCCAGCGCTCCGGCCTTGGAGCTCAGGTCCTGCGGATTCGAGGCACAAAGACAGACAGCTCTGCCCAGAGAGGACGGAGCCCTCTGGGATGTTTTGTGCCACTAGAGGCTGATCCTGGACACCCATGGGTGGCTGTGATTGTGCCTGCACTGCTGACTCCTGACTGGGTCCTTCTTTAGACGTCTCTGTGTCTCTATCAGTGTTTACCTCTGCTAGTGCCTGTGTCAAGGCATCTATCTCAGCCCCTATCTCTGTGAAGGCAGCTGTGATGTCCTCTGGTGGAGCCGTGATGATCGCAGTCCAGTCTGAGAGTGCACTTGCCCAGCTGTCCACTGATGACCACCTTTCAACCGGTGGCCCCCAGCTTCCTGTGTCCTCACCAGACCAGCCACTCCCCCCACTACCTTCGCGGTTGTAACCTGACACTTGTGTCTCTCCTGGGTGAAAAGATAAGTCACTGGTGGCTGACAATCCTCCTTGCATCACAGAATGACTCATCTTATCCAAAATATTCCTACCTTCTGTGTCCTCACCTGTTAGATACTGGTATGCGTCCAGCCACAGCTCGACCGGGCTGACGCTTTGTCGTTCTTGTGGTGTCAAACCAGTGACCTCTGCTTTCCCTTGTCTCGCATCATTTACTGACATCAGGCTCACATCACAGGCATCCGCAGCAGGTGGTCTCAGCCCTGTATACTGTCCCAAGCCTGACTCATAGTCCACCATAGCTCGCTCCTCAGTAGAACTGCGATGACGTTTTGTCGGCACGTCTTCTGAATCACACATCTTTTTTTCTTCAGTTTGTGACGGCTGGCGTTCAGGACATTTAATCTCATGGGGATCTACATTACGGCTCAGGATGAAGTCCTGTGTCTCGCTCTCAAAGATATAAAGGTCTGACACAGATGCTATGGCTGTATCACCCTCTGAACTATCTGAGTGAGGTGATAACGACCTTAACAGATAAGAAGCTTGACTTTGTTCAGAGCCCCCAGAAATAGATGACATGGCCCCAAAAGGTTCGGGTGCAGTATTGTCTTGAATGAGAGAAAAGGTGAGGGATGGCTCTTGCTTCATGTAAAACTCTGAGAAAGTTTCAGCAGGTGGTGAAATAAGTTCATGAGAGAGGTGAGGTAAAAGAGGTAATACAGGTTCAGATGAGCCAAAATAGGCATGAACCCTGAGGTTATTTTCCTTTGGCACAGGTTCTGAGCAAAGTGCCAAACGCTCTGACATATTATAGCTGGATGATGGAATCTTTAAACAGTCAGTGTCAGTGTGTTTCTCCTGAGGGAGGCATTTGGAAATGTTTGATAAAGCCTCAGTGGATTTGTCCGTGGGGTGTGAGTGATCTGCCGAAGTCTCTGTTCCTGTCTCGTATGCAGACAGCATGTTGTCTGTGGGAGTATGTAGAAGAGATAGAGAATCTAAACCCCTTGTCTGACCGTCTGTGAAAGATGCTGGTGACCGTGTTTGGTCATCTGTACAAAGGAGTGACAGCTCCATCAGGGCTTCTAGTTGTGCTACTCGAGGAGACTGTCAGCAGCAGGACTCCAGTTGTCCAGCAGTTACTTTGGGCCGAAGTTTGGGAGGAAGTTCTGTGCACAGTGACGGGTTGTTTCTGTCTGGCTGTTCTGGTGTCATATCCTCCCCTGGGTGCAACTGTATCCTTGGGTTTTTACTCTCAGTACCTGCAAAGTGAAGCATGACATTACCAGAGGATTAAAATATCTCAATTAAAATTACAAACTGGTAAGACATCAGACAGTCAAATAACGTCTGATGTGAGGCTCATGTGTATATTCACCTCCTCAATCTGAAGTATTTGAAGTAAGGCTCACTATCTCCCTCTAGCTGTCACTTTGTGTGACATGGTTATCTTAGCTGCAGGGGACGCCCCTGTTAAACTGCATGTTGCATGTATTTTAGAAGCTTTTAAAGGCCACTTCACATACCGTATCAACAGGAGGCCTTCCTGTTGTTGTTACTTTGTAGCTGATAAAAAGGTCTGGTGTGTGTCCAGTTTCTATTGCCTTGCACAGCTGCCACATTAGACAGTATGTAATATTATGTAGAAGTGTTTTTGATCTTTTATAAGATCCTTTCCAGTCACTGTTTACCAGATGAAAATATACAAGCTGTTAGAGCTGTAGGTAGAAATGTTAAAGGTGTCAGGTGTTTCTCGTGAGTTCGAGCGACTCCACTGCAGTACATGATATGGTAATAATCAAGCAACTGTCCACTTTCTGCATTTTTTGCTGCAAAACTATGGGTGTTGCTTCTTTCAGCTTTTGTTGGGCCTTTTGTTGCAAATGAAATATCAAGTTATGAAAACTACATAAACAAACCTGTGACTGAACTGCAACAAACAAAACTTTCTTTTGTATTTTAGGTCCCTCTAAGTCATGTAAAGTGTTCTAAGCAATTACACTGACATAACCTTGAAAATCTTCATAGTTTGGTAAACATACATAGAAGTTTGCTTAGTTCTCAAGGACTTATATAACTGGGGCACCATCTCAAACTATTTGATGATACACCTGATTAGTGCTACCAGAGACGTTAATTCTTTCAGCTGAGTTTCATTTCATTTTTCTTTTAAATTTCAGCTGCAATTATTTAGGCACTTCAGGTGCATGTGAATGCACAGCTGTGTCTTTAAAGCACCTATCTTAAAATGACATTACCTGTGTTTGTTGCCCACTACAGGCAACCTACTCTCCGTGCAGAGGCCTGATATGAAGTGTTGAAGGGGGACGCTTCAAAACATGCCCCCTGATATACAAGATTGCAGGAGCGGAGCTAGTGGCACAGACACTGGAAAAATACCAGTACCTCTTCACCCATGACCTGCATTTGTCACATTCCTGCTGCACTGAAGGACACCTAGCTGAGCTGTCCAGCCTGAGATGTTTACTATGGAGCACAGATCCTAACTTTAGTGAGTCTATTGACAAACACATTATATTATTATAGTTGACACAGTTTCCAGGCTGAAAATAATGTTATTGTTCCAAGTGTCTCAGTAAAATTATTTTTTCGTGTACATATTTAGATTTGATTATTTGAATGTAGATTGTCGATATCTTTGTTGTAGCCTACTTTTACAGGTAATTAAACGCTTTTAAACTGAATTGAACTCAATCTTGTTGGTACATTTGATTGGTGCATGAGACGAGGATAGACAGATTCATCTGTACTGACATTAAAAAAGAATAAAGCTGTCAGCACCTGTGTGACTAAGAGCAAGAAAGTGTAATTCAATTTCAGCTCCACGGACTGTGCCAAAATAGATCCCTCCTCGGTCCCCCAACCCCCCAAGAGCCTTGTGCATCTTTAAAGCCTCTGTATGTGAATGACTTGCTTGAAAGACATGATCTAAAGGACCCTCTACGTATATATGAACACAGTTTGGAAAGTAATAACACAAGCTACCTCAAAATGTAAGACTTTCTTGACAAAGACAAATTACAAAAAGCAGGGAGACTAAACAAAACAACTATTCATCAAAATTCATGATATTTGTAAATCACTTTAAGGAATTAATTCTGATGCATAGCAAAGTGTATACAGCGTCATACAGTACTGTGTGTGTGTGTGTGTATGTGTGTGTGTATGGAAACATATAACATTCCCAAAGTAAACCACAAACAAAAAGTTACCTCACATTGGAATCAAACATGATAAAAGTATTATTATTACTTGAGGCATTAAAAACAGTTGTCTAGCTTGTGAAGGGGATTTCCAGCCATGCAAGTAGTACGTACCCTTTTCATAGCCGTGTTGTTGAGGATATAGACCTATGATGTAGGACTTCAGTATGAGCTCAGGCAGAGCCGGCAGTCTTGGGGTGTGAGTCTATTTTTAACTGTTGTCCCCCGCAAGTACAAAGTCAGTTACCTGATATTGCGGGCATGTGCCGATCTTGAATATTTAACACTCGATATCTATATTTACAGGTTGTTTCAGTTATGGCCCACTTTACAGACTAACTCTTTTGGTTGGTGGAGAAATTTTATAAATGGAAGTGGTGCTTTTGACTGTTGAGAATAATGATCAGAAACAGATGGGAGAAAAAGAGCAAGAAAGAAAGAGCAGCTTGTATTGCATTTAGCAATGTTTTTTTTGTTTGCTTGTTTTGTTTTATTTCCAAGAGAATAATCTAATCGAATTCTCCTGCTAGTTTTCATACCATTTCTGAATATTAGTCATTCATTAATTCTAAGTTTTATACATTTGGCTTACAGAACTGACTTTCAGTAATTGCAGTATATTAACAAATACACAGAAAAACAAAATAAAAACATTAAAAAAATAGAAACATAAAACATGCAACAGTCCAATAATATTCCCCCTTAAAAAGATTTAAAAAGATTAAAGTTGGAAAAAAAAATGTATATTCTTTTAAATTAATACCATGTATAAATGTGATAGACTCTCTTCCTCTTGTTAAATATGTTTACAGGTCACCAGTGACACTGGGGGTCACATTTCTGGCAACATTAACACCCCTCTAACTACCCTGGCAAAGCAACAATGCACTGTTGTCAGTGGCCAAAACAAACTAATGAGACCAGACCTTTCTTTGCTTTTATGGAAAATTATTAGTCGTCAATTAGCTCAGTCTGTTGTGACAGTGATTAAATGTGACTTTGCCTCTCATTTTGCCAAATTACTCGTCTAATAAATAGTGAACACAAGCTAATCCCTGCCGGCAGAACAGTTTCCAACAATTTGAATGGTCCAATGATTTTAATTTAGTTGGGAAGTGATAATGATAGTCACGATGGCCTGGATTTCTGTTGTTGTAAGGCATGAAACAATGCTGCATTTACTTGCCTAACTTTATTTATTAGAAAAGGTGTCACATTGGATTTAAAGACGTAGTTTGACATTTTTGGAAACAAGCTTATTATCTTTCCTCCAGAAAGGTAGATGAGAAGATTCATACCACTTGCACATCTGTCTGCTATATAAAACTACATAAGACAGTTACCTTAGCTTAGCATAAAGACTGGGGACAGGGGAAAACAGCTAGCCTAGCTGGAAGGTAATCTGCCTTGCAGCACCATCAAAGCTCACTATTTAACATATTATATCTTGCATATATTTCACCTTTAGACTTTAGATGGATGTATTTTACTTCTAGACTGCTCCCAGTTTTTAAGTCAAGCTAAGCAAACCATTCGAGCTTTATTAATAACAGACAGATACAAGTGTGGTAATTGTCAAAATATCCCTTTAATCATTGTATCACCAATCTCCAGACCTTGAAAAAAACAATAGGCTGATATAGTTGGGTAAATGCTGGCTTTCATCTGAGCTAACCTTACGATCTGTTCCATTTCTCTTCTTTATTAAACACAACTTGTTCCAGTGACACATTTGCATGATGATCATTGTTCTTGTGAAGTCAGTTTAATTCATTGAGGGATTTTTCTCAGGACCAGCACTTGCATGGCCATCTCTTTCTCTCTCTCCTCTAATTACTTTATTTTTGCTCTCCTTGAGGCTATGCTCCAATTATCCTGCTGCTTGACAACTTCCACTGCCTGATTCCTATTTCAATGCTCCTGTGCAATACTGTCACTAATTTCACGCCCTACAAGATATGTCCTCTCGTGGCAGGCCTTGTTTTGTGTTTTCCAAAGGCCAGGCATTCACCATCTGCAGGCCTCTCCAAATCCTCAGCCTTATTGGGTTCTGTGTCACCTTTTTCTCTAATTTTGTAAAAACACTAGAGACAATATTTTCTTTTGGTTGGATATAACACGGTTGCATACGTATTTTCCGTGTACTACCATATTGCAGGTGAATTCCCTTCATATTTTTCAGTAAACCGCTTTTAAGCCATTGCATAACGATGGTGAAGGACGGTTTTATAACCAAGTAATTTACAGCTGTTACATCATTGTTCCTGTGACAGATGAGAGGAACGGATACTTTTACTGCTTTAAAATCAGCACATTGTAAATCGTGGTTTAACAACAGAGACTGTCCAATAAACCAGTACTGCCCCAAGTCTGACCTTTTAAAAATAAATAAATAAAACAGACTGTTGATGACTATTTTTAGGTACTACTTCTCTGAGAGCCCTGACACTCACTACAACTGCTTTGGCATAGCAATATGTGAAGTCACCATTGTTACTGTGTGTGTGTGAGAAATGAATGAAACCCCCCCCACACACGCACACACACTCCAAAAGGTTTAATTTGTCATTACGAGCACAATAAACAGGACGGGGTGAAGACATAAACCATTAAAATGATGTCATGTCTTTTTACTGTTTTCGTGCCGTTATGTAACACTTGCGTCCACACACCTGTTCTTGTGGTGCCTTGTAAATCTACTAAGCAACAGGGGGAATATTATTGGACTGTTGCATGTGTGTCGGAGTTGTTGTATTATCATTTGCACGGTGATGGGAGATCCTTATATGTCTTCTTTCATTTTCCCACAGAGAAATATATTTCGGGGCAGGTTTATTCACTTGAAACTATTTTGTAAGTTTTAAAAAATAAATAAAGGGGAGCAATGTAACTGCAATACAGCTTTACTCATAATATGTCACGTCAACAGATTGACCAAACAGCAGTTGGATGGGACTTTCATAAGGCGGAACTTGTTATGATGTAGCTGTCCAAAGATATATGTGTGTGCATGTGAGTAGTTCTGTGGCTTCTCAGAAGCAACACATTTAATGTCTGCAAGGAACAGCTGATGGGTTGTTAAGGCAGGTGGCGTGTTAGGCAACAAGTAATGTGTTCAGAGATTCATTGCATCAAATTGAAAATTAACCACTTTCTTTCATTCAGTGGTGGGGGTACAATTGTAGATCTTTGAAATACAGATATAAATACATGAAATTAAATAAGAAAAAGCACATCTGGCAGCAGCACTAACAGTATGAGTATCTTAACCAAGCTCAGTATTTCTTTAACTGTAAGCATGCTACATTTTTATAGTATAACATTTAAAAATGCTCTGCCAGTCTCAGACGTGTTACACCATCTTGAGCATGTTGTTGTGGGGTTTTGGATTGGATGTGGCCCCCGTGGACTCTTGTAGTCATGGAGAGAGAAGTATCATCTTACCAAAGCAAGATATATTTTTACACCATGTTGTTGCACAGTCTGCCTCGGCCTGGCGTCTGCCCTCCTTCCCTAAACCCCACCCAGAACCAGGTGGAGAATATTGCTGCGTATGGAAGAAGCGTGCATCACAACCATGTTTTGTTTTCTGTGGGCGTGCGAAAACGTCATCTAAAGGATGCTTTTCCAGAACCGATTAAGGCAGGAATGCCATAGCAGGCAAATGAGAGCTAAGAGACACGTCTTCACTATGCCAAAGTCTTATGAAGGACACAGCGTACCATATTTGGCATTCATCTAATAGATAACAATTTCTCCTAAACTATAAAATAAACCATGATTCAAGAAAGAACATTGAATGCTGACACTAGAAATTGCAGGTAACAAATTATTCTAGGATAAAATAAAATGAAAATCACCACCTCAGTATGGTGTGTTTCTGTGTAAGTGGCAAAGATGAAGAAGAGGGATGAAATTATTTCCTCAGGGCTGTTTAATGAGCTTTACTCAACTTAGCAAAATGCACAACAGAGCACGTGCCCTGCATGACTCAAGTGCTAGGATGGAAATGTAGCTGGGTGTTTTTGCGTCATTAGGAACTGAAAACCTTTGTTATGACCTCATCAGCATGATTCAGTGCCGCTTGTAACTTCTGAGTCACTGCCATGGAAAGTGGAATGAAAATTATAGTGTTGTCTTATACCAGAGCTGTTAAAAGGAGTGGAAGAATGGCAGGGGAATAAGATGAACTTTGTGTCTAAAGGAAACCAGTCACGCTCATCCTGTACCCTTCAAGAGCAGTGGTTTAAGCATTTTGCTAAATGAAATGATGTTAAGAAACAATAAGTTACATCTTGCTTATAGAGAATCACAGTTTATCCTGAAAAGATAAATAAAATGTGAATTTTCTCTAATAGTCAGTGTATCTTTATGTATGTGTGAATGTGTATTAAGACTATATATTTACTTAGGTCTATTTTTTTGCTTTACTACTAATTAGTTTTATAAATCTAATACTTATAATACTTTTACACACTTTATACATGTATATGACAATATGTAATATTGTAATACATAATTTCATGCATAATACAAATTAATGATCATCAAAGCAGCAATAATCTAAATTTTTATGCTGATAATGGCTCACACATCTATTTGTGTGTTAAAGGAGTCATTGATATTGATCAACTCACAGAGCCTACTTCAAGTATACTCAGTTACCTTCCTGTCACCCAAGTGTTGAGGATTCTCTCTCACTCACACAGACAAGGATGGATGCCACAGGGCAATTTCATTGTTGAAATATATTTAATAGCCAAAGCTTTCATCCAGATATGTTTCCTCCAAATATATATATTTGAATATGTATGCAATCATTCCTGTGGGATAAGCCATGGACAAGCCATCGGGAAGAATTCAGTTGCGAGGGCACAGTATATCTAAGACAGCACACAATATCTCTATATGCAGATGACATGGTGTTATATCTGTGAAACCATCAATCTGAAAACAAATTCAGTTTTACCAAATATGGACTTATTTCTCTCCAGCTCTTTCCTAATGCCTAATTTGTTGGTGATATTGGTTCTGGAAATGTTCGACTGAAAATTCAAATATATTTTCGATATATTTTAACTATTATCACGATGAAGGTTGCTGATATAAATGATTTCAGTGGCAGAGCACATTGTTAGTACACTGGCAGAGCTTATGAGGCACAAACGAACAGAATGTAGAGATGGAGGTGTAAATAACTGGATAGGTTTTCTCTTGTGTTGTGACATACATCTATGTACGGCTGCATTTTAGAAGTAGGTAGGGCTTCTCAACCAGCACAGTCAACATGTAGCTCGTTACCAGCGACAGCACCAGGTGGCCAAGGAACAGGTACATCTAAAGATGAGAGAAGACATACAGTAAAGTACAAAATCTGAAATGTAGTAGGCTTGATGAAACGGAATGAATGAATGAATGAAATATTTACTGCTTAAAGCACTTACGAAGTTTAAGTCTGTGTAGTGGATCGGGGTCTCTTGCAAGCCCAAGTAGACGAGCATGATGACAGGATGTATTAGATAGCAAGCAAAACTAATGTTGGAAATTGGAACCCAGAGACCCCATGACAAGAAGTGCTTGATAAAACCTAGACAACAGAGGTAAATAAAAAGAAAATGTGGCTAGATTTTTAAATATATAATTCTGCTTTCATGTATAAAATTATCCACACATTACTTTACAATAAATGTGCATATGTGCTACTACTTTATTTTTACCCATTTGCTGCCAATTTGTTTTTGTATGCTGCTCAAAAGTAGGAGGGGCTTAAACAAAAAATGTATTATATTGAATGTAGTTTGGGCTTTAAACTTTATTGTCCTTATTGGCATTGCTATTATTGAAGTATAAAAGCATTAAACAGCAAGTTACTGTACATATAAGTTGGGAAATTGCAGATATTATAGCTGATATTATAGTGTGTAGTTAATTACTGATTAATCACTGAACATGGTCAAGAGTTTTGAATGCCACAGAAACAATTACCTGAATATTTGTAATTTTTTTCTTTTAACGTTTTTATTGTATTTTGTTTGTTCTGAATATGGCAGTTGGACCCTGGATCATCTCTATCTGGTCTACACTTACCTCCATAACCCTCCTCACAGGCGACTATGATCCAGGTCACAGCCACAGCCCAGAGTGTTCTGTGCAGTCCTTGATAGAGAGCATGTGGCACAGATGGATGAGCTGGAAGCTCCCTGAGGACGTAGGCCAATCCAACCAACACAGCCATAAGTAAAAGACAGCAGAACCAACCAAGTGCTGCCTGCCACTGGAGCAACAGTGAGAATAACATCAATAAGCACATAAGCGTGAGGGCAGCTTAGTGGCTCTTATGTGTGCCTATCTGTTGGCTTGATAATATCACAACAGAGCATATGATGTCTTCACATCTCACGGAAAGAATGAGATGTGTGTAATGATGTTGTGACAGAGATTCCAGATTCCAGATGTTCTTACCTTTTGCTTTAAGAGCTGATCTTTCTTTGTCATCAAGTATATTCCAGTCAAGATTCCGATTAGAAATGGCCCATATCTTGTGTAGGGTTTCATATAATAATGTACCCAATAATTTGAAGGTGTGCTGTAAAATAAATAAATAAAGCCTTTTATGAATTTTACAGAAACAATTGGAATGACTGGTTAGCCTTTACACTCTTTTACATTGGATTTTACAAAGTAAAGAAAATAACTAAGAAGGCTATTCATTTCCTAAGATGTTTGCATTAGCACTGGACCTCCATCACTGAGTCTTACTTTGTAGTCGGCTGAAAGACTGGCAGCTGCATGAGTGCAGTTAAAACAGCGCCAGAGACAGTGGTCATCAGCAGTAGGCCTCCTGCCACCACTGCAAACACACTTGTGTTCCTGATAAACACAAGACAGAGTGGGTAAGATTGCCTGTGTATAATGGCGACAGTGATGGCTATTTTACAATACAGCAATTTAGAAGTGTTGTGGAATAATGAATATGAATATGAAAGGACAGTGGACATACAATCTGTAGAAATACAGCAACAGAGGAGTGGTGGCGTAACACTGCATGTCAAGAGACAAGTACCACGTCCAAGGAGTACACTGGAGAGAGATTGGGAAAGAAAATGTGAAGAAATACAGCAGGTCAATATACATGTCAAAAATAGAATCAGAGCTACTACTACTGGTTAAACTTACTATTTGTGGGACTGAGAGGAGATTGCTAATCAGTAGTACGTTAGCCCACCAGTATGTCTTACAATCCATCCCTCTAGGTGGGGACCAGTAGGGTCCCCACTGGACCACAGATATGAGGCCAGTGATTAGACACATAATGAACAGATGTAGTGGCTGAATCCTGAAGTGAAGGTAAGAGAAAAAGAAGGAGAATTCACATCTTCATCATCACTAGTTTTGAGATCACATTTAAAATGAAGGGCTTTTAAATTTTGCTTTATTCCCAAGAAAAAAAAGGCAAGTTGACACAGGCAGATATTTGGTGAATATAATATATACAATACCTTTTAATTCTCTTGAAGAAATAGTTGGCCACCAAACAGGCACTCAGTTTGTCCTCATTCTTGCTGATGGAGCTCAGCAGAGTCCTGGCACTAAGCAGACCCCTAAAACACAGAAGCTGCTATTAAAACTGCAAAAACTGGCAACTTACACCTCACCATGAAATATTTTTTTGACAATTACACTATGTTAAACCACTGCTTTAAATTTCATAGTCTTAGTCTCACCCCAGCACTAAAAAGGTGTCTACAGCCAGAAAAACAGGTCCGCTGATAGCGACCACATACAGGGGGTTCTTTTCTACTGTTTTCCTCCAGTTGATTGAGTTATCTACAGAAGAGATAATGTAATTTAAATAAAATAATATATGAGTAATTGGAGTGATTTACAGACTGAATGAGCAACTACCAGCAAGTCTTGTCATACCCAAGTTGTTCCATACAGAGAAGTGTGTAGAGTGTCCACATATGATCCATAACAGGCTGAGAGAGCGGATGCCATTTAGAGAGGAGTACCCTCCTCTTGGAATGGATGAGCAAGTGGTCAATACCCCTTGGCAGGTATTCTGCAGAGAAAATGCCTGCAGGCACTGTTTCACACAGCTTTGAGGAAAACACGGTGGTGTGTCGCTGGTGCTATCTACAAAAGACAATATTGAAGAAAGCAATGCCTCAATATAAACACTACCTATAAAAAAGGTTTGGCCACTGATCTCTCAGTCACAGAAGAAAAAACTCATTATGTACATTGCACTTACCATTTTCCTCTGTGGTGCTACTTTTAATTTCACTGCTAGAGGAGCCATTGGTCTTTAGGGTCCCATAAAGGTTGATGCCACTATTTAAGGAGGAAGACTCTACAGATGGACTGACCTCCCTGTTCCTTTGCCACTGTGTTATGGCGGTGAACAAGGTAGCCGCAAGAGGAACTGCTACCATTACACAACACGCAAACCTACAGGAGAAAAGGTATCACTATTAGAGGAAGAGTGACTTGTTAACTTTTTGAAAGAGGAATACAGAGTATCCTGAGATGAAGTTCAATAAATGTAAAGAGACACTTCTCCAGCTCAGTTTACAGTTGAAATCATACTGACAGGCAGGTGATATCTGACGCATCTGGGGAAACTGTGCTGGACAAACAGCGGTTCGTGATCATCTCCTGAGTGGATTGATTGACCAGGATGGAAGGTAAAGGAGGAATGAGGGATGTCTGGCCAAACTGAAGTCTCCCTGTTGAAAAAGCAGAACAAGTCACAATTAAAACAAAACAAACATTGGCCTGAAAGAATTAAGGGTAATAAGATTTCAAAATCACTGACCGTACAGCACCAGCATTTCCACATCCTCTTCCCTACAGGAGTCAGGAACACAAATACCCACAAAGTACTGGACTGTTTCCTATGATTGATACATGATTGAAACACTTCAAGATCAAAATCAAGACTTTCTCACTTTGTAGCCAGCTGTCAGGAAAACATTTGATCTGTTCATAATTACAGTGTTTTGCTGTTACCTGCTGGAGAAACACCTGGCAGTACTGTCCAGAGAAGGTGGGGCCGTGGGCAGAGCGACACTGCTGCAGCGAGCCAGGCTGGTTGACATTTCCTCCTTCAACATCGCTACCCATCTTTCCAAATGCATCATACACTGGTAGTACATACAAATACACACATGTAAAGGCAATTTTTTTGCAAGGAACAAACAGTATTTGAATCAAACACCCTCTACGTTGCCTTTGGATTAAAAAAAAAAAAAGAGTCGGAATGTGTTTTTTCATCTTAAAACGAATTTTCAACATTTTGGTAGAGCAGTTTTAACATTTCTTTACTCAGCTGGCCTGCATTTATAAATATAGGATGAACAGCAAAGCCTTGTCTGTGGAGGGCAGCACTGCGTTACAGTATACAGCCAAGTTCATTACAAGAAGCTAAAACTCCTTCACCAAAATAGCTACCACTTTAATTCTAACAGAAAGATATGAAGGATTTTCTTTGCCATAAAACGGACTAGTTGTCGCGGCCATTTCCCATGTTTTAATGGAGTTGCTAACGTCAGCAAGCCCCCGTGGTCAAAAACGGCGTTGCATCCTTCCGGAAACCGCAGGTGAGATCAGCACACTTTGGTTACAAAGTGCTCAACAAACAGACGCGGTTACTATCATAGCTGCATAGTTCTGTGAGTGGCCAAGGAGCTGGAAAAGAAGCTCTGAATGAAAATGTGCAGCTAGCCCCACTCTGGCCTCGCAACAAACAGCGTGGCGTTAATATTTCAACAAAACAAATGTTTGTAATGTTTCTTCCGGTTTTTTTTTTTTTATTATTTTTTTTATTTGTTTCTTTTTTTTCTGCAACTAGCAAGCTAGCAGTGAGCACAGGTGCTGGCGCTGCAAGCAAGCAAGTAAACAAACAAACAAACAAACAAACAGACAAACAGACAAACAAACCCAAATGACCATCAGCATAAAGTGCAGCGGGGACTGAGGACTGCGCCTCTATGAAGAAAAGAAGACGTCATTTACTGTAAGTCGGATGAACTTCTCTCTCTGCTCTTTGCTCGGGGCCTCCCCCTCCTCCTCCCCCTTTCATATGTTTGCACGTCTGTTTCTGTAATTTCTTCCTATGTGGTTGATGCAATGCGGCTCGTTTTATGTACCTCCCTCATTTACCTGCACACTGAAGCTGCTGTGTTCCTGCGCTGTCACGGTGCCTGGGACAAAGCCTGCAGGGGCTCTGAGTAATTTGCAATTTCTCTTGTTTTGCATTTTTATCTCGGTCAGTCACTTCTGACTGTCTGTGTTTGATGTCTGATGGTTTCTCAGGAGAATTTGTTTGTTCCTGTTAAAACTATGCTGTTTACTAAAACTAATGCTAATCCTATAACTAATAAGAACATTTATTTTCAAACTTCTTTCATACGTACGTTTCTTCTCAGTGTTTTAGAAATAAAAAAGAGAAAAGCAAATATTTAAACAGCAGTTGAAATATTTTACATTTTAAAAGTGGGATAATGTAAAATAATACAGTTAAAAAAGTAAATATTAAAAAATAAAATTGTATTTAAAAACATTACTAATAGAAAATATATGTTAACAGAAACAGCAGCAATTAAGATATCCGTAACCACTTTTTCTGTCACCATCATAATCATTGTAATACTTTAAATATCCTGGGTACAGTTAGCATTGACAAGTAACTGCAATACTAGAGGTTATTTTTATAGGCATACACCAAACATCAGTTTTGCTATTGATATCATGATGGAGAGACTGATTGGCCTAGATGGCTAGGAGTCCAGTATTTGATACAATCATTGATTCTTTTGATGTGTGCATAAATCTGTTGTCTAAAAATGTACAAACTTAATATTATGTTTGTTGTATTCGACCACACTACTGCAAACCTCGCATTGTCCTATTTAATGATACATTTTTTAAAAATGGCCTCTTTGACTTGGCTTCTTTGAGTGTCTCCCAATGCTTTAGACTACTAAATGTACCAGTTCAATGCCCCAGACGAACGTCCAGAAGAAAAAGCCTCTCAAAAGGCAGCAACACTTACTGCGAACAGCATATTCCTTTGGTCTCTCCTGACTTATTTCCCGGAGGAAAGTGTTGAAATCCTCTTCACATCTTTGAGATACAGCCAAGGCTGTTTTATTTTCCAGTGCTAAACTACACCCTGCAAACAGACAGAACATCACACAACTCAGGGCCATTTCAGGACTGACCGCATGTTTTAGTAGAGAAGTGTTTAAATAACATGGGAGGGGACAAGTCATCATCAATAAGCCAACGTGAAATCATCTTCCACAGCCTAAATTGAAAAACTGTTTTTGCGACTGTGCGTTGTCCTCACCTGGCCTTCTTCATCAGGTGAGAACAGGATTGGGTTACACGAAGATGCAAAGACATGGATCCAGGCTTTGTAATTGTGTCACCATGCAAAATCAACTTAATTAGAGTGTAAGCATGGCAACACTTAAAATAAAAGCCAGTGTAGGTTTGTAGTAGTACAGTGCCTTGAAAAAGTATTCATACGCCTTGAACTTTTTCACATTTTGCCACCTTACAACCACAAACTTAAATATTTTTTAATTGAGATTTTATTTATTTGATAAACCAACACAAAGTAGCACATAATTGTAAATTGGAACAGAAATGCTACATGACTGTAAGGTCACAAAATGTGAAAAAATTCAAGGGGTATGAATACTTTTTCAAGGCACTGTAACTCCAGATGTTTTACCATACGTACATTTATTGTTAATGATGTTATCATATATAGATGCAAACTTTTATTTTGAATAGCCTTAAATAACCACAGAGACTGCTCCATCCTGGTTTGGTCTGTTGCTGGTAATTTTTTCTGGACAGGAATAGACAACTCATCTAAAAAAATTAAAAAAAAAACTACAAATTTACCACCATTACATTACCCTACTGAATTTTATTGTTACTAGAGCCATTTATCTCAAGTTACAATGAAGAAAGAAACACAGAAGACAGTCCAATAACTGAAATAAATCAACTCTGGCCACTAGAGGGAGAGCTTGTCCTAAAAACTTACACAGCAGCATGACTTTACCAGGTTACACTGTGGGAAATAATCTGCACAAATGTAGTGTGATGCAGTTATGGTCAAATCAATTATAATATTTAAGCTCATGCTAGAAAGAGGAGATAACCATTTCAACATTAGATCGACTGTGCGTGAGTCATTTTACTTCACAGTGTGAACATAACAGTTTGTGAGGTTTTCCCCGTATAGCATCATAATAACAGAGCAAAAAGGTAGAAGTTTTATTATTGTTGGAACTTTTTCTTTTGCCTTTTTGTTGGAGTGAAAATATGCAAAAAAAAAAACAAACAAAAAGAAAAATATGTTGTAGAGGAAATGTATTGCCTGGATTATGTTCACTGTTTTTGCCCAGAACAGGAAGTGTTCACACTGAATTTGTATCACGGCAGTCGGGTGTTAGAGGGTTGGTGTTCAGGACCAGTAGAGACCGTGACCTAAACTACTAGTTACTAGGACTAAACTAAAACTTTAGATACACATTCATTGGTTGATTTTTGGCAACTTGTGGGCGTAGTACAAACTGTAAACACAACCCTGACATAATATCACCTTATAAGGTTGATATGGTTCACATGGCAAAGCAGTTGCCTGTTTACACATCCTGGGTACAGGTTTATTGATTTATAGACTGAAGTTATTCACAATGGACATCAGAGATAATGATATCCATGGATAGTGTGAGTCCCACTGAATAAAATATGTGTCTCACGTCTGTGTGCACAGATCTGTCTGCTGTTTGGTGCTGGGCAGGTAGCGTAGAGTGATTTTTATCAGAGCTTTTTTGGGTCAGTGAGAGCAGTGGAAGTGAATCAAAACAATAAAGCTGTGAGCAGTAAAACCGAAATAATGAGCTGAAAGGGGTGATAACTTTCTTTGGGTTCATCGCTATGAGCATTCCCTTTCACATGACATGTAGTCATGTGATGCACCGTTACTATAAAATTACTGCAGCTTTAAGATTAGGGAAGAATTTTGGTTTTGGTTAAATATTTAAATCGCAAATCCCTCCCATGTTTCAGTTCAAATATTGACTAATACAGTATTTAATTAGCCATGATGATCGTTTAAGCTCAACTAGATGCAAAGCAAGACCATGTCGATCCTGCTTTAGTTGCCTGGGGAAAACACATTTTCTGATGCTTTTATGAAAGATATTTACTTATTGATAAGAAATGGAATTTGGGGGGAGTAATGTTCGTTTAAATATTTTTCTTGCAAATTAGTAATATGAAAAAAGGCTTGGTATTTAGTGTTTGGTTAAATGTAGGTGAAATTTAATATTACTCATAAAATTACTGCTGTCATTCAAAAGAGAGGGCTTTGTGAAAGCCTATTTGTTCATATGAAACTAATACTATTTAGTACGTTGCAGGGCAATTTCATCTCAATACACCCATTATCAAAATCCAACATTTAGACCTCACAGTAATAATGCATAAATATGAATGATCACAAGACAATTTCTGATATATTTCCATAGAGAAGAGCTGATGTCGTATGTGCAGTTGACATCAGATCTTGTCCCTGGCAGGTTCCATCATTTATTGACATTAAGAACAGCTTTGTACACAAGCAATCAGAAATGTCTAAAAACAGCAGCAGCAGCAGCAGCAGCGGCAAGACACATTCTAATCAACAAACAATTCACAGACTGATTCTCACATGCAGTTTAACAGCGCGAGACAGTCTTATTGTCAGAGTAGAAAAATTACTGTTCAAAAATGAATGACGATGGGTTTTGGAGATGCTTGGAATAAAGAAAGTGATGGAAAACAATCTGTATTCTCACTTAAAGTGAGAATACAGATTGAAAGTTATGTTCATTTACATGAACTGGTTGTCGGAAATAAAAAAATTTGTCTCACAGCCAAGTTTACATTCGAAGAGGTTTTTCTTCAGTTTAGATGTTTTTATCAACGTAATACTGTCTGTGAACATTCATTATGATTTCAATATAGATCAAAGAACCACAGACTGAAGAAATGTAGAAAGGAAACAAAAAGACAAAAACTGATAATGTTGACATTAGTTATGAAATACAGGATCATTAGAATTTTATTTTTATTGTGTTCTAATGACAGATGAACTATACTATAAAGAAGACTGCAGTTAAAAGAGAGACAAGTGCTTTGTATCTTATATTTTAAATATTTAGGTAAATAAGTTGTAATCTAAAAGAGCTGCCATTTATAGTACATTAAGACAGGAATGAAACATCAACATACAAAGTTTCACAGCCTTTTACAAAATACATTTTTAAAAGCAAATTAAAATTTGGCCCATATGGTTGTCTTTAAAAGACCCTAACCCTGTTTCTGATATATAATGCTTGACATATTCATCCACAAAACCGAGCTTTAAACTCTTTAAATTGTTGTATGTGCATTTGATATGTAAATGATAATAACTTGACATGGTAATATGGAAATGCAGCTGAAGATAGGCTTTATCTTTAAGTGATTGTCCTGAAATCTTCTGATATTCCATGTAATTGTAGCTCAAAACTGTAGAGATTTAGTTGTAGGATCAATTGTTTTAGGGTGTAAAATTAGAAGGAGACCAGGGTTTTATTGTTGAAGCCAAAAAGTGCTCAAAGAGAAATATTACTTATCCATGAAATAAAAAAAAAATAAAACTGAAAGAATAAAGAATGCTCAATGCCACTTCCACTCAACTTTTAAGATGAAATTGAACACCTCAGCTAGATCTGACATTTACTGGGGAAACCTCAGTCTCCCAAAGTTTTCTACCAGACATTCATTGGACATTAGCAGCATTAAGAATTCAGAACACTGCTGACTGAATGAGGAATAACATTACATATATCCATACATCATCTAATCCTAGTGAGAAGACAACAGTGGAAACAGTTGAAAATAAAAAGCTCTTCCATAAAAAAAGATCTATTCAAGGAACTATAGAAACATCTATGTGTGTACAAAAAAGCATCTTGTTCCATTTAAGACAGTGAATTTGACATATATTACATATTTTTGTGTGTATGTTTTATACATGTTGTCGTGTGCTACATGTACATTACGTATATACAGCATAACCACAGCCAATTGAGATACTGTACGATGTCTGCAACAATTTAACAAACTGTTTAAGTGTAAAACAACAGTGTTGCTTTAGATGGAAATGTTAAAAAGAGAGTTCTTCTCACTTCTCAGCCGCGCTCAGTCTCTTTGACTTTATGAACGCCATCCCATGTGTCCTCATGTGAGTATTCAGGTTTCCCTCTGTTTCAAACATCTTCCCACACACTTTGCATTTGGTATTTGGTGTTCCATCATTGTTCTCGTCTGTAACGTCCATCTGGTTCTCCCTTTGACTCTCATCGTCATCCTTGCCCCGTCCGTTGTATCGGGCGAGACCCTGCGGCTCCTTCAGCCGGTGGACAATAAAGAGATGTCGGGCCAGCGAGCGGTGGGAGGTGTAGCACAGGCCGCACTCCTGACACTGGTAGGACGAGCCATCGGACTTGTGCTGGGGAATGTGTTTGTGGAAAGCAGCGATGTCCTCAGTGGTGAAACCGCAGACGGCACACTTGTGAACTTTGAGGATGTTCACCTTGAGCCTCTTCAAAGGCTGTGAGTCTGAGCCCCTGGAGTTCAAACCCGGAGACCCCTCATCCTCTTCTGGCTTCCTTTTCGGGCTGGGGGTCTGTAGAGGTGGATGAGAGGAGACGTGAAATACACTTCTTGTAAAATTATTCAAAGCCTTATACTTCTGATAAATGACTGTTAGTTATAGTTAAGCAAATTTGTGCCATCATACCGTTTCCTTGTCAGGTAAAGCCTCCATAAGATCAGAGTTGACAGTCTTCCCTTGTGGGTCTTTGACTCCATGCATCAGCTGAATGTGCTGATCCAGCAGCACTCTTTTAGTGAATGGCTGACTGAGAGCTGGACAGTGCCTATCAAAGTACAATAAAATAACAATAATCCCTTACAAGCAGAGTTAGCTTTCTATTATTTTACAATAAAAAAAATGTAGATACATTTTTCATTTTTATTAAAGGTTGTTATATTTCCACTTTGGATTGTAAGCTATGGAAGTATACTAGTTAGGTAAAGTGTAAGAGTTTATCTGCACATCAGGGGATTTAGCTGCATTGTTTAGTTGTATGTCTCTTGTTCGTCTGACAGAACAGGTACTCTCACATGACAATCAATCGCGCTGCTGCTGCTCTGCTATACCTACAGTGTAATTGCAGCTGCTGCACAATCTTGGTGAACACTGGCAACCAGACAGCCAATGTATTTTTAAAGATGAGGTGAATGGGGAGGGGGCTTTCAGCAGCAGGGGCCTTTCTAGCGTGTTTGCTGCAGATTTGTCCAAATCGGCCACTATAGTGTCAAAGAGCAATAGCAACTCCTGTACAGACAAGAGCACGACTCGTACAGTTACAGGCTACACATTAGTTGTTTGCGCAGTGTTCAGATTTGCACTGGGAACATGCTTAGCTCTCAAGGATCAGTGGGTCTACTCACGGGCAGGTGTAGACCTTCCTCAACCCCTTGTGTTTGAGACGGTTGTGTCTACAGAGACTGTGGGAGGAGCTGAAGGACTTGTCGCATTGTCGACATGGGTGCTTCTTCAAGATCTGCAATATGAGTGGGAGAATGCATAAGATACCAAAAAAGAAAATGCTTCAACAACATCAACTTTCTAAAGCTAGAATTGTGCTTCTCCAGGCTCCACATAGGTGAATGAACACCAGCGTGGCTTAAATACATTTGTGTGACAGTTTCTTTTATTTGTGTATATGTTAAGTTTGTTTTTGTCTCCAGTTCATGTGAGAAATTGAAAACTTCCTTATGAGAATGGAGTCAAATATTCACTTTGCCATGTTCGCGCCTCATATGGGCCACAAAGACCTCCCTGGAACTGAAGAGGGTATTGCAGTCTCCACACGTATATCCTGAGCTGGGTGGGTTCTTGAGATCGGCTGAGCAGTTACTGTTGGTTTTCTTCAGTGGTGAGGGTGGAGGTTTCTTTTCTCCCTTGTCCTGACTATTGACGTTTCCTCCATCCTTGTTGTTATTATTGCTCTGGCTGTTGCTGTTGGTATTGTTGGAATTAGTGGGCTTGGTGCTGAGAGGAAGGTTGATGCCCAGGTTTGGTGGACCCTCGATGGTCTTCAGGGTTCCGTGGATGGCCTGGAAAGGGTATGCAGATTGAGTTATAATTATGAATTTGTAATGTGAAATATTAAAAATATCTAGACTGAACTAAGTAGTCTAACTCAAAGGACTGGCTTTGAAAATTGTATTAAAAATAGTATTGTTATGTACACACAGCATGATGTTTTATTTCAGACTCATTAAACTAGGCTGGGATGCATAAAAAGTGGATTATTATGAATCATGCCTAAAATAACTGCTTTTTATGCATACTTTGATATGGTCCAACATGAGCTGTTTCTGTGCGTAGTGCATGGAGCAGTCGGGGCATTTGAACACTGAAACTTTATGATTGACAACGTGCTGGTCGAAGTGGGTGTAGAGCAGGGACTGCAGAGTGAACACAGTATCACACATGGAGCACTTATAGATCATCCTGAAAGACAGAAGAAGACAGTGTCCTTAAAAATTGTGCAATGTTGGATGTTAAACATTCGACTGCAGTTGTATTCTTGCACCTAAAGATATGAACAAATAATTAAACATATTGAAATAGATGTTTCAGTTCAGTTTGACATTAGATGAATTCAACTTTAGGCTTGAGGCACAACCATGGCCAAACCCAGTGGTGCAAGAACACCTGCTGCTAAACACTTGAGTCGTCAGTAGGGCTGATGATGGACAGTATGTAAGTCAGTGAAAGGTTGCCATGTGGAAAAAACAAACCAATGTTAAGCCACTGTGTCTAACACCCACAAATCCTGCTACTGATGAAGCAGCGAGGATGAGAAATGAATTGGACATGGGTATTGGCTTACAATGGTGTGCTCCTGTGTGAAAGGAAGTGCAAGTGTGGGGTTGGACTCTTCTTGAGGAAAGAGCTTGTGTATTCTGCATATTATGTATATTTTGTATATCGTGTACTGTAAATTTTATTTTTATTTAAACATTTATAGATTTTAATATAGCATTGAACTCAGTTTTGAGTACTTAAAATACATACTTATAACAATAATTGTGATATACTTTTACTGAATGCTGTCTTTAATCTTACATAAAACTAAAACATTTTATATAAATTATAAGTATGTAAAGACCTACTTGGCCTCTCCTGCCTTCACTCCTGGATGCTGTGTATATGCATGGGAGTGTGTGCCTGGCGCAGACTTGAAGGCCATAGGGCAGAGAGGACATTTATAGAAGATCTCACTGTGAGTGCTCTGGACGTGGGACTTTAGAGTTGCAACATCAGCGAAGATCACACTACAGTGTGTACAGCTGGAGGGAGAAGGAATGGAGACAGAGGACAGAAGGAGAAAAGGTTAGACTATAATGAGATTTTAGATTAGCACAAATCAGTTTAACTCATTCCTCTTTTTTAAAAAAATATATTTCAAAGTTAAAATTCACCATGTTTTGCAAGCATGTGGGATGCAATGTCACATTTTTGAATTTATTATTGATATGCAGAGACAGCCTTCATTTCATAGAATTTTGATAGACAAGACTTATAATTGAACTATAATTGGTCAGATACTGAGTATTCCGTTTTTAATGGGTTTTACATTGAGTGACTCCACATAGAAATTGTGACCATTTTCCCCATAAATTTCATTGTGAATGATGTCACTTGAGGTGAAATGGCATTGTCAAGCTGAAGCAAAGATAATGTACTAATAAGTGTAATTAAAAATGACATTGTAAATGGCACTTTGAGAGACATTTAAGTCAGTGTATAACCACTTACCAGAGAAGAACACTTCTCAATGGTAAATACTGTGAACTTGTTTTTCAGATATTTATATCCAAAAAAAGAGTCTTAAAGTCTTAACAGAAAAAACAGTACAGAAATTAAAGTTGAATGTATTTTCTCTAAAACTTTGGGAACTATATATTACAGAACATGAGAAAGCTAAAATGCATATTAATAATGTTATGAACTTAATTAAGGTGGACTGACCGGTAACCGACTCTCCGGGTGTAATGCAGGCAGTTCTTGGTGACATGTGATTGAAAGTGGACAGATCGGCAGCTGGCACCACACTCGGGGCAGATATAAGGAGACTTGTGCTGGTGGATTCGCTGATGTGACAGAAAACTGCACTGATTTGGGAGAAGCATTTGGCAGATAGTGCACGTTTTCTATGGGCACAGGAAAGAGAAGATAAAAAATATCAGCTGTGCTTTAACATGGCACTGAAATGATTGCATCCTGAGGGGTTACCCTATTTTACATGAAGGATCGTATTATCCATTCCTCAAAACAGTAAAGGGTCAGGTCAACCAATTCACAAACACTTTTTCTCACATTCATCTTGTCATGTTACCTGTGTGACAGCATTTTATTTATTTTCCAAAGATGTGAAAAATTATATTAAACAAACTCAAAAAACATCAATATGTCTTTACATAAAGAAAATACTCATAATCGACAGACCTCATTATGAATGGTTTTCCTTTGAACTATTTTTGTTATTGAAGAAATAGTCCAAATAAAAACTATGTACTTCCGCAGTAACACTAGAAGTAAGTGATAAAGCATGTGATTCTATTATCAATATTTTTATAACAACATGCATCTCCAGCCCACGATTTTACTGTTTTGGTTCTCAGTGCTTATCTTCTGCAGCAGGCAACTATTTTCAGTGAAAAAGCTAAAAAAAAACAACTGTACACTACCTGCTCAGCACCAAACAGGAGACAGACATATTAAGTTACTAGCTGGTGAATGTAGTAGAGCATTTATCTACTAAAAAACCAAATGTTTCCCTCAGGAGTTTGTGGAGACCAAAAATAGAGCTAACAGATCATGAATAATGGACTTAAATTTGCTAGAAACAATGATTCCAAATGAATTCTTATGTTGCTTTGTAACTGCTGCATGTGTAAATAGACAACTGCCAACACTTTTTCAGTAACATCATAAAAAGATTATGCTTACATCTTGTTTCCACTGCCCCTGAGTGGCCAAAAATAAAATCAGTATTTAAGTAGTAGTTAAGTTAAATCACACTGTGTAGCAGATCTACAACACTTCATACCTCACTGTACTGTGGTAATCAATACATCTAGCAGTAGTCATATTAGAATTCTGAAAACTAAATGAAACCAAATGATGTTACAGTTCACACCATACATACATATACACACCTGCCCACTGGACTCTGGTGCCTGTTGATAGTGCATGGCTAGCGAGCTGTCGTCCTGGAACATTTCATTACACTCCAGGCATTTTAGGCTGTGCCTGCAGAGCTTTGATGCATCGTCCTCCAAGGGCATAGCTGCCACAAGAGGAGCACTGCATGGAGCTGAAATCACTGCAGTTTGGGAACCACTGACAGCACCTTTGCCTGGGATTTGACTTGTAGGTGCCTGGGTTTGGGAAACAGAGGTGGTACTGGTCATGTGTGGTGGGCCTGATGATGATGATGATGATGATGACGATGATGTGGTTATCATCTGGTCTGCAGGGATGGGCTTTAGGATTAGATGTGAACACTGCATGACAACTCCTTTGTCCTTGTGGCCCCTGGCATGAGACAAAAGGCTGCATTTATTGTAGAACACTAGACTTTTGGTACAGTGGTTGCAGGTGACCTCGATTCGCACACTGCGACGTTCATAGTGCTGTGCCAGGCTCTTCTCAAGAGCAAATGAATCTCCACACTCCAGGCACTTGTATCCACGTGAGGGTAGAGAGATACAGGCTGAGGTTGGTGGAGAGAGGTTCGGGACGTATACAGGGACAGGATTTATGCTGCTCAATACTTTATTGAAAGCGTCCACCACAGAGCTTTGAGAGCTAGTGAACACTTGAACCCTAGAGACTTTCTTTGAGACCTGGCCAGTGAGAATTGTCTGCTGTTTGACTTGTGATTGTTGCTGGCTATGTTTGGAGGAGGACAGGGCCTGTTGGAGATCACAGGCAGCGGAGGATACAGTCTGAGGCAGAAGGTTGAGGTTACTAAGATGAACTGTCTTTGGCACAAGTTTTGCATTGGCCAGACTGGAGGCAGGCACCATGACAGTCTGTTGTTGGATGGCATTAGCAGCTTTCAAGATAGCACTGCTGGCACTTTGCACTGATGCAGCAGGGATGACTGTTGCTTTGACTGTGGTGTTGTTAGCCAGCTTGAGGTTGATGACTTGCGAACCAGCTGTCTTGACTGCAGAGACCGGCAGGAAAGCTGTCGCTACAGGTTTAATAGTCATTTGCTTGGTTATTTCAATTGAAGGGCCTCCAGTGGTGGCTACAACTGTTGTTGTCAAAGAGGGCTTTGTGGGAGATGACAAAATTGCACTGGTGGTTGCCGTGATAGATGGGCTATTCTCTCCTTTTTTCAGACCCTCAGGATCAAACTCTGGGAGAACTCGGGTGACAGTTCGCTTGATCTGTCCAGATGAGGTCTTGATTGTTTTAATCCTGACTTTTGGAATGACTGGGGTGGTGTCTGTGCTTGATGCAGGGGAACCTTTGCTGCTACCCTCACTGGTGACACTAGAGGGGCTGTCTTGTGGTCTTGTTAGCAGCCTTTTTGCAAACTCTAGGGCTGACTCGTTCTCCTGTGGCTTCTCTGGAGCTCTGGGATTTTCATGGGCTTTGATGGATTCTTTCTGTGTTGTAGGAGAATCCAAAACACTCACGTCTGTAGCACTAGCCTTTTTTGCACTGAGGGCTGCTATGGCTGCTATACAGGATGAAAGTTTTGCAGAGGACTTGACTTTGACCTGGGGGATACTGGACACATTAACAGGCCCCGATGTATTTTCAGCCTCCCTGCACTCCTGACCTTGAGACTTGAAGACAGTTTCCTTGAGTTCCTCTTTGGGTAAACTTGACTGAGGGGAATCCTTAGTCTTGGAACCTCCCAGTGTGCCATTATTATTGTTGTTGTTTTGATCATGTTCTTGGTCTCTGTTTGCTCTAGGCTTAGACAAATTGTTCACTGATATCAGAGATTTTGGATTCTGGTCCTCTCTCTTAGTAGTGGACCTAAAGAATGACTGACCAACCTGCTTGTCCATGGGGTCATCAACCTCAATTTTATCATCTTCATCAAACTCTTCAGCACTGGAGATGGGGCTGAACTGATTGAAGGTAGATGATTGGTTGTTAACTGGCTGCCCTTGATCCCTGGGACCTTTCCATCCGTTCTTGGTGTAAGAACCAGGTGGTATGCCAGGCAAGAAACCATTTTGAAGTCCATTGCAAGTACCAACAGAATTGGGTTGAGGATGAGAGTGAAATTGTCCATCCTTGTCTGATATGGCTCCACCATGTTCACTATTGTCTGTGTTTCGGATATTCTTGACAATGACACTAACACCAACGTCGTGTCCTGTTGCTGAGGGATGGTGGGCCTCGTCTTCATTTGTAGTCACCCCACCACTGGGTTGCTTGAGCTGTCCATCATGTTCATCATGGGGGCCAGATTCAATAGCGGCTTTTGGATCCACCATGTCGGGGATGTCGAAGGCCGCCAGAAGGTCATCAAAGTCTGGCGTCTTCATATCTCCCATGGTCCTGCTCCTGTTTTGATGAAGAGATCACCTGGGGAGCACAGTTTTCCGAATAATTAGTAAAATAACATAACTAAATTCATATCTACTTCAATCAACTTTATATAATGCTATGATGAGCTCTTTAACATGCTGGACAAGGTTTCACATTTTGGAATGAAACTCTTCATACTGTCTTGTCAATAGTTACATTTGTATCAGATAATTGTAAATTAATTTCAATATTGCATAATTATGTAGAGAGGAAAAACATAACTGAATGTGATCATATTTATTATTGTAGCTGCAACAGATATTGTCTTTTATGGCATAATAACAGAAGAGACAAAAATTGGTGTGATGTATTTCTGTTCGGCACAACAGGTCACAGATTGACACGGTATACTAATACAGCTGATCGCTTGTGTTTTGGTGTTTTGGTGCTAAATATGCTTAGTCGTTTTCATGGTAATCTGTTTATTATTATTTGACACAAAAACTAATAATAGTTTTGGATTATATGACCCATAGTTTCCATGATGGAAAGCGCCATGTTGTGTAATAAACAGATAACCATGCTGACAAATATCATCCTGAAACCAGTAATGGTCCCAAATCAGGTCTTTTCTTTTAGTGATGGATGGCAGAGCAGAAATTGGTGCTATTTTGCAGGGCAATTCTTTGTAATGCTCTCCAAATTTAGAAGCACATTTATCAACACTGAATTCATCAAGATATGCACAATAAAGACTAAGGCCATTGCAGTATAATCCTGTTCATGAGTATTTCAACAGATTGTGGCATGGGGCCATGAGGGCAGTAATGCAGAAATCTGTAATCCATAGGGAAATCACAAATTGTGGATGTTAAAAGAATAAAAAAACCAAGTCTGAGCCGATAAAGGAAATAAAATAGAATAATATTCAAATTTTAGAATTGAATTTCTGGGATGCTTTGATGGGGGCGATGGATACTGCTGATTCCAGTCAGTAAAAGTAATTGATAGCATTCATCTTTACTAATCTAAAGACTGTTGACTGTAATAGAAACAGCTGTTCAACACATTTCTTAAAGCACTGATTACATGAGGCAGTTTATAAAAGAATAATTACAGTGTTCAGCCCTGTACTATTGGATTCTGTTTGCAGCATGATGCAATACATGTACCTACTACTCAAATATTGTTGTCAGTGTTGCCAAGCTTGGCCAAAGAGCAATACATCTATTGTCTGTGTAATTGATGTGGCATTAAAGACAATATTTACTAGATTATAGTCAGGATATAACATTTTCCTCCTGTCAGGAATGACCAGTAATAGATTTTGACACATCCAATTGACGATTAGTGCAATACACTCATTTATGGCTCTATATGCAATGCCATATGTGCAATGGAAGGGTAAAGGTATGTGATGAGTCATATTTTTCTATCCTTATTAATCTATTTTATTGTTTGAAAATGTCACAAAAATACAAAATAGTATGGATGTTGTTTCACAGACAACAGACTCTTCTTTGTCATCAATGGAAAAGATTTTAGCTGTACATTCATTTTCAGTCTGTGTTATTTCCCTTATGATAATACAATAGAGCACAATAAAAGATCAACTTAACTGACTTTAACAAAGGGTACAGGAAAGGGATAGTGGCACCCTTTCTTTCATTTATTGTTGTTTGCGAAGAAGCCACGGAATTCACTATATATCTATCTATCTATCTATCTATCTATCTATCTATCTATCTATCTATCTATATATATATATATATATATTCCCCCCTATATTCTGTGAAAAACAGTATCACCTGTTGTGAATTAGGGAACATTATTCAGTCAAGCTTTAGTTTTGTAGTTTCATTTGTCACTACAGTACAGCCTGTGAAAAACCTCGTCTGCCATGACTTAGTCACTGCTTTCTGGTGCTTGATGTTTCGTTAGCAGACTGAGCTGAGTGCTCGCTCCTCCTCCCTCTTCAGAGCGAACTGTGCATCACGCAGATGCAAAGCTCCTGAAAGAATGAGTCCAGCTGATGTATATTATGTACATACAAGCACGTAGAATTAGACCTGTTTCTCCCACATTTGTCCTTACATCAGGTGACTTCATTGAGTGTCTTCAGAGAGAAACACCAAAGAGCCACATGCTGGTCCTCATGGGGGGTAGATGTGACATTTTGATGACATTAAATGTGGGTAATCAGCAAAGCATTTTCCCTCTTCAGTCACTACATGCTCAGCATTGCCATAATTATGACAAATCAAATGGGGAGAAACAAAACAGTATGCCAGTGTGCTAATGAAATACATTTGACTGAAGAGTTCCTCCTCTTGAATATATATTTTCTAATATATAATCAGATGAATGACGGGATCAATAGAGTATAGAAGATAAGTGTGCTTGCAATTTGAGTAATTTTACTATTAGTGGACTGGCACTTGTCTGCTGGTTTGGGAGTGAATATAGCATGTAAACAATGCTTTCGCTGAAGGCAATATAAAGTATAAATATCAACATGATGACAGAAGAAAAGGCTTTTGATAAGGCGATATTGAAAAGATCTAAAGATGATCATGCTTTCAAGAAGCACAAGTTTATGTTTATTCATCAGGAACAACCAATGGTCACAGAACATGTTCTGGTTAGTCACTGCTATAAGGAAAATGTCATAGTTTTATAAGAAACACTTTGCTTTCAGTGGGTTATTTTATATATATTACATAGTGAGCACTGCAAAAACCATATGATGGGACTGAAATATCTGTATGTATTAATGGTGTTGGGGACAAAAGACACACATGGAGCTGTGCTGCTTATACGTGCAGTTAAATCATTGCTGCTCTTTGATCCAAATGCATGGCAACCACATCTGCTCATAAACAGAACCAAATCCTCTAGCCTCAGCCTAGGTTTCAAAATGCAACCATTCTCGATCCAGATGATAGGAGTGGTAAAATGAGGGAGTAAGCATTAAAATATGATAGAGAGAGGGAGAAATGTTAGAGAGAGAGAGCAGACGAGAAATGCAGTGAGGGGGAAAAAATGGCTGCTGAGCTGTGTGTAGCTGCAGCAGAGAGAGAAAGGCCTGGTGGAAAGAGGAGCTAGTCACAGCCATGACAGCCAGAATAGCCTGACGTAGGAAGTAAATGAAGGTTAAAGACAGACAAATATGAAAAATACACAACACAGAACCCCCTCTCAGCAACAGCAGTTTAATACACATGCGTTGTTATCACCTGAAATCCACACTCTGTGTAAAAGACTACTACAATCTCAGTAAAGAGAATGGAAAATAACAATTGTGGAAACATGCAAGTGAATCAGCCACTCCTCACCCTCTTTCCTCCGTCCCTCTCCAGCCACTAGCCAAACCTTCTTTACTTCCTTCCTTCCATCCTGCAACAAACACAGTCACAACACTACTAACCCACAAAAAGCCATCCACCCCACCCTGCCTGGAAAAAAAGTCCAGTTTCTTTTCCAACCAGGCAAAGGCCCAGAATACAGGGTCAGGTTACATCCATGGGTCTGGTGAGTGCTGGTGGTCCTGGTAAGGATCCTCCTTAGTCATTCTCTGCACCACTAGCAGCACACAGACATGCAAACAGACAGATAGATCATGCTCCTGCATATGTGTGTGTGTGTGTGTGTGTGTGTGTGTGTGTGTGTGTGTGTGTGTGTGTGTGTGTGTGTGAGGCAGGCTCTAGGCTTCAGATTCATAGACTCCTAGCCAGCCACGTCCCCCTGCCCTCGTCCCTTCCCAAATCTTCCCAAGCTGCGTAGCACACCAACATCCAGCCAGCAGCGAGCAGCAGCAGTAGCAGCAGCAGGGTCTGTCCCTGTGCCATGGTAGCCAGTGGCTGAGCTGTGAAGGGCTGCCATGGAGTAGCCTGGGCTATCTCTATCCCTCAGTGGAGCACAGAGACAGCATTGTTCCTGTCAGCCCTCCGTCTGCCTCAAACCGGTTTCAGCTGGTTCCGGTCACCCAACATAAAGCCCTGTGCTGCAATACGGCCTCAGAAACACACAGGCAGAAGCACTGTAACCACCTCCCAAGAAATACTGCGACATTTTTGACCAAACCACATGTATATTGTCATATAGATGAAGTGAAACAATAACACATATTTTATAGACAGAAGGAGATGTGGTGTAAGGAGATTCCTGTGTCTAATCGCCTGCACTGCCATAAAATTAGTCCACAAAAATACATCAATGCACAACAACAATGCACAAACAGATGATGTTTGGGTGAGCACAGTTACATTCACACAAATAAAATAACAGGGGACAGTAAATAAAATGACAAAAACAACACCATGTAAACAAGAAATATATATTACATGGTGTAAAATTTGAAAAGAAATAAGGTTAAAATCATGTGCAAAATGATCACTGATGATAACAGCAACTTAATACATTTAAAAGAAGAAGAAAGTGTAGGTAACCATGATGGTAGGAGAAGCTCAATCTGGTGCCATGGCCTGTTTCTCAACCAGAGCCCCCAGTGCTTTCACCTCAGACACGCTGGTAGTCTTTCTGAAAACTAAAAACTTTCATGCAGCCCCCAGCAGCATTACACCCAGCACTGTGACATAGAGACAAGGAATGTAAAAACTCAACACAGACAATCTGAAATAGGCAAACACAGGCCATTCATGCACCTCCCTCCCCAGATTTCCATCAAACACATGCCACCCCTACCCCACATATGCCGCCACAGAGACACACATAAACATAAACATGCGCGTTCATGCATATATAGAGGTAAATGTGGCATACCCTTGTCAGATTTTTTTCCACTCTCAGAGATATTCAGGAAAAAAAAAAGTCTTCCTGTGGAGGCCTCAGCACCTGCCTTTACTCAACCCCAACCATTCCAGCCCCCATCCTCCTCCTCCCCTCCCCCCTCTTCCCACTCTCCTTCACTGGGTCAGTCCTAGATTTTAGTCCCAGTCCAGGCCTCGTTTTTTTCCTGAAGCCCCCGCCACCACCATGGCCGTGCATGAAGGGACGGCTGGAGAAAGGGGGCAGTGTTCAGCAGGCGAATCAGGCCTTTTGTCTCTGTCTGTGCAGGGGGGGTGAGGGGACTCTCCACTCTGGCTCTGGAGCAGCAGCAGCAGCTGGTGCAGAGACAGAAGAGAGAGAGAGGGAGATGGAGACAGAGGGAGGTGGGGGAGATGTAGAGGAAGAAAAAGGAAATGAGTGGGAGAAGAATATTATCAAGGCTTGCATATGTACACTGTGCTCATATCTTATGCCTGTGCTATTGCAAAACCATATCATTGAGTGGAAAATGTTAGCCTGGGATTGTGCTGATAAACTAGTCTCGATCCTACACCTTTTTCTTCAGGGATACATTTTTTTAAAATTTTAATAACATCATATATAAATAGCTGAGGCCTCTGTTTAGGCCCTGTGCATCTGCATGCTGCGTATGCCAAGGTCACAGAGTCTTGTGTCTTGTGTCTTATAATCTTGTAAACACCCATACATATTTAGTATGGGGAAGCGATGCAAAAGCAACTGTACACATACTGTAATGCCATCAATTTCTCATAAACATTAAACATATTTAAACCATTTCATGCAAATTTCACACCTGCAAACATGATTCCTAATCTGATTTTTCATGTAGCCCACACAGCAGAGACGCAGAAAACTGACACATCAGTAACAACATAATAAAATAGTAAAAAGGTTTCTTCACATTACAGTACATGTTATAGATGCTAAACAAAACACGATCAAATCAAGTATTTCATAACCTACCTGGGAGACTGCAGAGAGAGGCTTTCAGCAGAATAAGGCTGTCTCTCTTTGGCCTGCTACCAGTCCTTGATACATCTGGCAGACCTATCAAAGGCAGCCATGAATGCTGCAGCATAAACTAATTAGCCTGCATTATGTTAAGAACCATGCCAGATTTATTCATCAGACAACACAAATGCATTTTATACACTGCAAGGCAGTGGGAGATGTGCATATATATCATTAAAGGCCCTTATGGTGCCTCCTGCCTCTCTACAGTGTGATAGATTCAGAGAGTAGGCTGAGGTTGCCGTGCTCCCCACCCCTAACAGACACACAGTCACATGACGTCACTCTGCCTCCATTCATGTCGCCTATAAGCTACAAAAGGGGACCTGCTATAAGCTTGCCATCCCATTTTCCTGAAATTCCAGAATTTCCTGCATAAGATTAGCATGTTTGTTTTATCACTGGAGAGCTTCGCTTTCTTCTAAAGCTTCTAAAGGAACGTGATGAATGTGGTTCAGATAGTCCTGTCTTGTTATATACAGTACATTTATTCCAGTCACTTAGATCAAGCAATGATGGAATGTCATGGTATAGTATTAGTAGTATTATAAGTCCAGACCTAAAATGTTTAGTATTTTGTGGCCCTATAAAAACTAATATTATCTTCATAATGTCCTGTAACCCTAAAATTTAGTGTAAGAATTAATTGCTTAACTTATACCTTTTAATTATCTTACCAGCTTTTGGGAGGGCCCAGACCACTTTTTATTAATTCAGTATCAGTGGAACCTAATGCTGTGCAGCCAAACATTTTAAATTGTGACAGAGATCCCCAAGTCCACATTAGGGAAATGTGTGTTTAAATAATGTCCAACACAGCTACAGCATTTACAGCAACAAAAACTTGAGTTTTGGGTTTGAAAATTTCATTCATGTAGCTTCAGTGAGGAGCTGGAACAAGCTACTGCAGAGTATAAATGTGAAGCCTACTCCCAGATGATGATGAATAAGATGATTTCCCCTACTTTGAAAGGGAATGGGGAAACTGAATTTTAAGAGGTTAAATAATTTGGATTGAGTTGACGTTTAAAAACCTGTTTGTAACACATAGATTAATCATTTATTACTGCTTCTCTGTCTCCTGTGTAACAATTTAAAAGTAAAGCGATATGTTTCTTTAAATCCCAGTTCTACTTTCGAGGTCTCTGACTAGACTGGATTTAGTCAAAACTGTGACGAACAGCAATGATCTCATAATGTCAAACTGTCCATTATAATTGACACTCCCTTGCTGAAAGGCCTCCCACAAATGGCTCATTTTTGCTTTTCAGAAAGACAATATTATTACAGTCATGACACCACAGTCAGAGCACTTAATGTATCATATGACATTTGAAAAGAATGAATAGTGTGAATGGAAAACGGAATGGGTGACATTTTGACAGCTCAAAAACAGAAAGATTTTCAGCATAACATCACTTACTGTGTTGTACATGAAATAAGTCAAATTAGTGTGACAAAACTTGTAACAATACAATAATTATATTATGTGCTAATATAAGTAATACGTGTTCAATAGAGATAATAATAGTGCAGTGTATTCATAATATCTATTAATAAATTCTAAACATAATCTATAAATGTCACTAAAATTGATAGTTTCATGCTTCTAAGTATGTTTCACAAATGTAATACAATTCTTAAAACTGAGGTGACGGATGCAGCTTTCATCACAGCACAGGACTCATCATAAAAAAAAACAACAACAAAAAAAAAACAAAAACACATTGACTAAGTTCTACCTAAAGTCACCCCACAGTGCCACCTGGTGTCTCTAGTCCCAATAAATGAAGTTAAGAGTTAAAAAAAGGATTTTACAGTTGGAATTATTTTATCAAAGTGTTGTCCATTCTTGTATTTGAAATGACTTTTAATTGCTTTTTGAAGTTATACACATACCAATATGTGAAGAACAGTTTTCTTACTCGAATAAAGTTATAAAACCTTCACAGCTCACTTTGTGCACTCAAAAGTTATAATTACCAGGCTCTATATGCAAAATGCTGAATTACGCAGCTGACCATGCTTATTCAAACTTTCAAACCAATTAGATTTGGTTTAATTATGTGGCCTGAAGTGATTGCAATGGTCTCTAGTGCAGGTGATGAAAGTCGGGCAATCAGTCAAGAGTGGCTGTTAACAGTAAAAACTCCTTAGCCTCTCAGTATGTGGTAGCTCAAAGTTCATACCTTCACTGTGTAGTATGCTTGAGATTTTTGAAGCCTTGATCTTTTTTAAGTTAATGTTAGAAGAGAGTGGTCCATTTCAACAATATCTACCAAAATAACCCTGTTAGGATAATACACTTTCAAAACAACCTCTTTATTAGTAGTTTCATCTTGATTTTAACAAATGAACTCAATACAGAATCTTGTATTTCAGTGATAACGTTTACATATTCCTTGTATTTAGTGGTTTCTTAAGACATTTTCTTGGTACACGATCATGTGCAGGACCTTGTTGTCTCATATTAACATAAAGCAACAAATATTTCAGATGGCACTGTTCTTTGCTTCCTACCTGTTGCTGCCCTTTGACCATAGGTGACTCATCCTATTTTGTTAAGGTCAGCCTTGGATGAGGATCTGATATGTTATGAGCCAGAGATACTCTCTAATATCCTGCAGGGATGTGTTTGGGGTTGTGACCTGACAATACCCAGAGGAAACCTCCAACCTTTTCAACACAAAATGTTACGTACCTGCAAATGCACACAGTCGAGGGCATGGACTCCTTATCTGTCCCCATCTATTCTTTTCCTGTAGCAATCTGTACGTCAACACTGTCATGAAAAGGATCAGTCAAGTATGAGAATTTCACACAGGCACATGCGTGGGCACCTCACTGTGTTTGTGGACTGCTTAATTCAAACTGTTGACCTTTCCAGAGGGTTCAGTACACTGTAATAAGCTGTACCGATAAATGATGTAGGCCATACACAACAAGTTGACATATGCTGCTTTGTCAAATTCTTGTAAGTGAGCACACAGCAGGTGTTGTCTGCAGCAAAGCTATTCATCATCGTGATTCATGGCATCTTGTTTGACTTGTGTTCCTTTTACATTTTTAAAAAAATCTGCGTCACTTCTTCTGTTCTGAAAACAAGGTGATATTTAGAAAGTTGCAAGTGAATACATTTTATCTGCAACAACAGACAACGTCACAGATTGCTTAAAGAAAATAAAAATAAAAACAGAAGCAACAGAAGTAGGTTAAAAAGAAGGTTAGGATGTCCTTCAGGTGTTGTGGTTTCAAGTCTGTTTACCATTTGAATTAAACACTCATTGGATAAATTTAGGCTATAGCCACTGGTGGAAAATAACTCGGTCCATTAATTTTTGTACTGTACACAACTCTAGTTCCTACTCCTTACTTTGCAGCTAAAGATTATACATCGTTAACAACCTGGCAACATGTTAATTCATCAGTAATATAATCTCATAATATAATGTATAGTAATATTCTTAAAGAGGCCATTTTACATGATTTTACATTTACTTTAATACATTTAATTTGAAATGAATGAGACTTTTACATGTACAAATATGTTCATACATGGTGGTACCAGTGGTGGGAAGTAGCTTAGTACATTTATTGAAACACTGTACTTAAGTACAGATCTGAAGTACTTAGTTGAGAATTTACCATTCAGTTCTACATACACCTCTATGCCACTACATTTCAGAGGCAAATATGGCATTTATTACATCATTACCTGACGGCTTTGATTAAGATATTACATGCAAAGGACATTAAAATGTAAATTCATCAGAAAAATATAACTTCCATTTATATAAACTTCCATTATATATAAAATATATATAAAATATATATAATTCTAACATTTTATACGTAGGCTACTTGTATTTGTGTAAGATTTGGAATGAACTGAAAGGACTTACAAGAGACATATTTTTTAAAGGTAAAGATTGAAGCTTATAGATGTAGTACCTCTCACTTACACCGAGGTCTCCTTCTGGACTGCAGCCTTTGTCCCTCACTTAGAAGTTGCTTTGGAGAAAAGCGTCTGCCAAATAAGTAAAGGTAAATATGAATGGAAATGAAAAGTAAAATGGAAAGCAGCAGGATCCTACATGTCCCATAATGCAACCAATAGCATCTGGTCATGAGACATTCCTTGCCTGCTAAATGTGTAGTTTGTAACAATTTTTTTTTGTTGTTGTTAAAGTTATTAAGGCAATGCGAGCTAAGCTCCACAGGGCACGGGGCAAAGTGTTTTCACATTCTCTGTAGTACTAACCAGGACTAGTGAATTCATGTATAAACTGCATATGTGAAGAAAACTTGTACGAAGAGGCTTCACGGGGAGCGCTGCGAAATCTGATGAATTGCTCAAGTGATGTCACTTGAGTCAGTGTCGGGTTGGTTTGAAGATTACAAGCATCAAACTGAAAAATATCTGGTGGTGTGTCAGCTCATCAGATCAATGTAGCCCTCTGCTTATCTCTCCTTGAGGTTAGAGGCTTGAGGCTATACATTAGCTGCTACTAGCATAATACACCTGAATCTCAGACACAGCTGTTTTTGGCTTTGTGGGTAATGTAGGCAGCAGGTTTTGGTTTTGACAAAGAGGGTTTATAAAATATTGAAAGTTAGCTCCACTTCAACCAGCTTCAACATTAAAATGCGTCTAAAATGTCTCAGAAATAATAATTCCATTATAGTAGGCTACTGTGAAAGGGGCCGTTTTGCATGATCAATACCTTTCATTTTATGTGGGCTGCATTTCACAGGAAACACATCACTTAATAAAGCACGATTTCAAATGAAGGGCTTTACTTGTAACAGAGTATTTTTACATTGCAGTGGGACTACTTGAGTAAATAATCTGAACACTTCTTCCACCACTGTTTTTCCCCATTATGCATTATGTTGAGGCGGAAGCAATTACTCACACGTCCCGTCCATCGTGGTGAAATGACGTTGACACCTGCTGAGGTCGCCCTGCAATCTCTGGACAAACAATAGCGCGCAATAATAATTACTGGCTACAGATGATAACTTGTCACCATCACTTTCTCATCCTGATACCGGCACTTTTAAAAACACCCGCTGACGTGCAGCTGTATCAGCGGGGGGGCGCTTAACTTTCCCTACTAGTCGCCTCTGTCAAAGGCATCGGGAGTGCAACTTCAGCGAGTCTGCAGCTGGACGCGCTCTTCTCTCTCGCACTCTGCGGTGTCGGTTCACAGAAATTAAAAAAAAAAAAAAAAAAAAAAAAAATCGACTATGGTTGAGATCTTCTAAAGTTAGGCGAAGCTGATTAACTGCATCCAAGGATTAATATAGCGTTGTTTAGAGCTGACATTTATCTCTGATAACATGGGCGGAGTGTGCTTGTGCGACTCACGGACTTGCAGACCAGTGTGGCCGGTTCTGATGATTCTGGCCGCGGCGCCCTGTGTGGTGCACTGCTCGGAGAGTCCGGCGGCAGCTGCTGGGAAAATGTACCCCCGCGGCAACCACTGGGCAGTGGGTAAGAAAAACTTTGCACAAGATAACGAGACTCTTTGACTTAATTGATCATTTCATTGGTCTGATGTAATTAGAAATATGCATCACGACAAGTGCTAATATCTGAGGCAAATCAAGTTCAGTATTTTAGCCTAAAACTTGTCTATATTTTAGAAACCCAAATTCTGTAGGCTTTACAGGACTGTTACTAGTAAATATTTGCTCACTAATAATAATTATAGTTGTACATTGATACATTTATTTGAAATTGGTGATGATGACAATAATAACAACAATAATATTGATATTAATGTGAATATTAATGTTAATAATAAGAAGAAGGACAATATGCATTGATCTTCATGTCCTGTGTGTCAGCTCTTTTTTTTTTTTTTTTTTAATATAATAGATATCCATTTATTTTTTCTCAGCTTTACCAGTCTGGTCAATGAAAGAAAGATAAATTAAATTACAGTAAATTGAATTAAATTGAATTAAGCTAATGTGACCCTCTTCTAGACAGGAAAGCTGTTTCATGGGAAAAAATATACTGACTACACTGCATTAGACAGTTTTCCAACCAACTAGCCTTGATATGTAGTGAAAATGTGAACTTATGTGGTGAAATGTGATATTACAGATAAGTGCCGGGAATAATGTTCATTAACCAAAACGTAGCTGATCAGACTGACCAAACATAGATCGGTCTTCATGCGTCTCTGTCCAACTTCCCAGGTCATTTGATGGGAAAGAAGAGCATTGAGAGCCTGGAAGAAGTACAGGAGACAAACCCTGACAGTGACTACCTCACACCCCCAGAAGCAGCTGGGGTCACAGAGCTGGACCGATATGAGCGTCTGATGGAGGCTCTGGTGCAACAAAAGAACCTAAAACAGACGAAGCCACAAACTGCAGACAGGCTGCTTCGACTGCGCAGCGGCTGGAGAGAAGAGGACAGAGACAAATATCTCAGAGAGGTCAGTCTGTGGATTTCACCTCCTTATTTATGTGTCTGTTAGTCCTGTTATGTTATGGTTACATGTCTTTCTCCATTTCATCCCTGCATTATAGATGTCAGACCTGCTTCTCCTGGCTTTGAAACTGCAAGGCAATGACTCCACCTGACGGCAAGAAGGGTTCTGTTTCAGAAACAGTCATCATTATCTACTAAACATGTGCCCTGTAATCACATAGCAACACTGAAGTTTTTCTGCTGTAAGAAAATGCTGGAAACCCAATAGAAGTTTATTTTATCAGATTTCTAATATGTATATCATGCAGCAGTTTGGCTACAGACTGACCTGAAAACTTTATGTTACATAAGCCTGAATAAATTTTACGTTGTGATAACTGCATTGTGGATGTCTAATCATGCTTTGCACACTACTCTGTTAAGGGGTCTGTTAACATTTGTCACATCACGCACACTGTTATTGTATTGTGTGAATACATGTAATGCTCATGTTCATACCACCAGATGGCGCAAAATATACATGTTAAGAGCATCTGGTTTCCATGTTATATTTTGAGCATATTCCCAGAAAGATGAAGCAGGAAGGGTTAACACGATCCTAATTACACATCACCAAAATAAGTTCATGGTCAATTCAATTTGCTTTGATGCTGCTTTTTCCTCATCAGAAGGAAGGAACACAGACAGTCAGATACACACACCCCAGTGTCTACTAAGGACAGTAGACTAGATGATGATGGGGGCTATTATTAGCCCTCAGGGGCTGTAGACAATAGGAAATGCTAATTGAAACAGTTTGGTTACACACATCTTTCTCTTAAAGCCAAAGGACAGTTTTCTCTTCTGTTCTCTTCCCTCATTTGTCACGGATGATTGGCAAACAATAGAGGTACAAGCCACTTTCACCCCATCATTATGAGTCTAATCCCAGGAGCGAATGGGATAAAGTTTACAGGAGTTAATGAGGATGAAATAAGTGGGTTGACAAACTCATTCTCTGAAAGAGAGAGAGTTTGGGACACATCCTCCATCACTGTTAATGCTGCTTTAAATTAAATGGTAAATGCTAAGTTGGGTCGCCACTTTATACTATAAAAATACACATAATTTTTTTTTTTTATCCAAAATTGCATTTACAGTTGGATTGTTGAACCTGTTTGTGCCCATAATGCCTCAGTCATTGATGAAAATGTGACGCATTAAAATCTGCACCCAGCAGTGGAGGGATTGAGACAACAATTTGCAAAAAATCTCTTTAGTATGAAACTACTAAATATGATTTGAAATATCACAGCTGAAAACTGCAACAATCTTTCTTGCATCACTAGCTTTTCATTTAATGTATAATTTATTTCATTTCTTTTTGTCACCCACACACACACACACACACAACCTGACAGTCATCCACCACTAAGGGGCGCTATATTCAGAATTTTTCATATTGATGTCTGCTGAGTTTCCGTCCACCTCTGTCTGCAGTGTGATATTTATGCTTTACATATTAGTAGGTAAATGTGATTGGTAGGATCAACTCCAGCTCATAAATGCTACTCTGCTGTGTATTTCCTTGTGTATCATAGTCATTCCAGACTTCACTGACAAATCTTCATGTCTCACATGTGATGGGAAGACTTGATGAGTCATTACTTTGTTGATTTTACATAAAAAGTTTATTGTATAGAGAAAATATTCACATTTGATAAATCTTTCTTGGTGAAAACCAAGAATTTCCGTCCAAAAGCCAGAAGGGGCGAATGAATCAAAATGAGGAGTGCTCCATTTACAACAGTGGAATAAATACATACTGATGGGCAGGAATTGGGTCTGTATTTGTTGTATTGGCAACATAACACTGGTCAGGAATGAGGCTGGTCTGACTGAACGTAAAACTTTACAGTAAAAACAGTTTGCAGAGAAGATAAAGAAGAAGAAAAACACCAGAAAACGATGACATATCAGTAGTTCCTTATTTTACAGTAATTTCACAGTTAGTGTCCAAGCTTTTCAGAAGGTCTTGTTCAAGTGTTGAGATTGTCTCTAATCCTGGATGTCAACTTCACTTCTCACCTTTTTGAAACTTCCAAATATAATGCAGTCCAGTTACCAGGAGGACGAAGTCAGTTTTTCAAAAAATGCAACAGATGCATTATGGTTCTTGTTGTCCATGTTTGACCTCCACTCAGCCTCACCACGTCTTCCCAATGGACTGAATGTGTTCCTTAGCCTTCATCCTCAGTGAGGCAATACTGGAGTTCCTTGGGTCAGCGGAGCACTGGTATGCTGGGGGTGGGGGGCACATAGAGCTGATGTGGGGTAGGTGAGGGCTGTGTCCCAAGCCTGGGGAATTGAGGAAGGAGGTCGGCAAGGAGGAGGGCATGGAAGGAGGAGGAGAAGGGGTGTAAGTGCCTGGGAGGCCCTGAGAGCCGCTGATGAAGCCAGGGAGGGACTGCAGGGAGGTGGAGGTGGTGATCGGAGTGGAGAGCCAGGGGTCCAGCTGCAGACTGGATCCCAGGGAGCTGCTGGGAGAGCGGCTGAAGGAGAGCAGAGAGGAGGAGGTGTCCTGGAGCTTGATGGAACTCACCTCCAGCTTCTCCTGCCGTCGCCACTTGGCCCGTCGGTTTTGGAACCACACCTAAAAGGAAAGGGGAGGGTCTTTATTTTCAATGCACTTCAACTCAGTACAACTTTATTTATCCCCGTGAAGGCAACTGCATGC
This sequence comes from Trachinotus anak, assembly GCF_046630095.1. Taxonomy (NCBI): domain Eukaryota; kingdom Metazoa; phylum Chordata; class Actinopteri; order Carangiformes; family Carangidae; genus Trachinotus; species Trachinotus anak. The sequence continues at coordinate 7,084,263 of NW_027273879.1, read as the reverse complement.
AGCTGCTCATCACCCACATCCACAGATTCACACACAATAGACAGAGTTAGAAAACAAACATATTTAAAGGAAACAACCTGCAGACTTTTTAATATATTATGTAAAATATACTGTTATGTTGCAGTATTTAAACATTTAGAAATGTCAAGGATGAGTGTATGAAATGAAGATTTACAATAATAAACTAAGCTCTCAGCATCACACTGTAGAGCAATCAATAATGAGAGATTGTTACAAATATACTATTTTAAGAAATTGACTGAATTTCCAATTTTTCAATTTCCTTCAATGATGAACCTGCTATAAACCAAATGTTTTGCAAATACATTTAAAATCGTTGTCTGTATTTAAATTCAAACAAAATTAAAAGGCTTTTTTTTTTTTTTTTCCTCCTGCACCAACAGTAAAAGTTGTCTTTACTGATGTGAACAATATGAGTGACTGGAGGATTGCAGAATGTTAAATAATGGGCTTTAAGAAAGAAAATTATTTCATCTTTTTATTTTCAAAAAAAATCGCAGAGTAAATAGCCCTGCAAATCAAATGAATGTGAAATGATTAAATTAATATATTATCAATACATTTTAATGTAAACATGACATCCTATAAAGATGTCATTTTAGAAAGATTTTTTTATAACATCTTTCTTTGTATTAATTGAAAATAATAGAGGACTTTTTTGTGTTTTGCCTACAAATATTATTGCTAAGCACCCACTGCCTGTAAAGGCCCATAGACCGAATAAAGGCGCCTCCACAGTGAAGGAAAAAAGGCGATGGAACTGAAAACGTGGTCGTGTTTGTGGGACACACCTGCACTCGGACCTCCGGCAGGTTGACCTTCAGCGCCAGCTCCTCCCTGCTGTACACGTCCGGGTAGTGGGACTTCTCGAAAGCTCTCTCCAGCTCATGGAGCTGGAAGGTGGTGAATGTGGTCCGGTTCCGACGGTGTTTCTTCTTGGGGTTTTCGTCGTCGGACAGTTTGCCGTCTCTGTCCGGGGAGTCCGGGCACACCGAGGCTTCGGCGGCGCCGCCGGCACAGCACACACCTGCGGAGCAAGGACAGCGTGAGGACCGAGGGAGGAAAAATCACGTTTTTGGCCAAATTTAAATATATTGACTTAAAATCTAATTCTGCTAGTTTCTAGTAAAGCAGCTCTACTTTTTTTTTCAGTGTTGCTTATTTATTTCTTAACTTGAAGATAGTTTTATAGCCGTGACACATGACTCCAGAAGACGTTTTCATGAGAAAGAGGAAGCCTACAAGTGTTATTTAAAGTTTAAAAAAAAAAAAAAAACTTTAAAAACTTCAAATTGGCTGACTTGATACTGACATTTGGAGAAAACTGAATCCACTTACTGTCAAAACTTTCTGAGTAATGGCTTTTCCTCACTGGAGTAACAATTACATTCCCGTTGCGCTCAGCATCTTTGAGCAGAACTTTTTCCGTCACGCTGTATGAGGCTGACTTGTGGAAGATGGTGTCCTCTTTGAAGCCCAGGATCGCCTCTATGCTGTGGACTGTGGACGGGTTGTTCCCGGGGCTCTGCACGGAGCGTGCGGAGGGAGACAGGCGCTCATCCATCATCATGACCTGGGAGGGTGATCCAAGAAGCCACATTGGTCGGTGGAGTCCGGAAGATGGTCAGAATTACACGCACTCCAAATTCTTTCCAAAAGTATCGCGTCTCCCTTGTTGGGGAAAAGTTGTCACTGTCTAACTACGGCCTTGTGTTGGAAGACGTGCGCAGACGACGCACGCCAGCAGTAAGACCACCTTGCTCAGTGGTTTGGGAGCATCTTCAGAGGGGGCTTTTAAAGAAGCGCCTTCTGTACGCCCCCCCCCCCCCCCCACACACACACACACCACCTCCACCCCCTGCTCATGCGGCACCCCTGCTTACACGTCAGAGAGAGGACGTCCTGTTGGATTTGGCCCTCCTTGGATTTAGGGGTAACTGTGCGCCCGGGCAAGGCACCACCACCAGTCTCCACGCCCTCCCTAACTCCTCCCCATCCCCAAGTGCATCAGTCAGTGCTGGCCCTAAACCGTCTTACATAAATCTTAAAACCATCTTTCCACTCCTCCAGATGTCATGTTCATGTCAGTCTGTGAAAAAAAAAAGAAAAAAAAAAAAAAAAAAAGATGAAGATTAGGCAAACAGATTAAGGTACAACAAAATCATAATTACAAGATTTCTGGTCAGGACATGGATTGCAAGATGAAAGCTTAGTATTTCATCAAAGCGTCAAGATATTGTCGCCAAATGAATAGACATTTCATTTAGTTGAAGAATTATTTGTTTTATTGACCTAAAGGAAAAAAAAAATGCACCTCTTGACACATGTTGAGTAAAAGTAACTTAATACTCTAATAGGCTCATTAAAGTAAATCATTCATTCAAGCGTGTGCGAATGATTTGTAAACCAGACTTAAACTCTGAGGAGTTTCTTACAGGTGTTGAGTCAAATAGGGTAACAAAGCCCGAACAATAACTATAACCACTTAACAGCAAACAAAGATTGACAGCAGTGTGGTAATCCTGCTTAAGGGGATTACATTATTTTACTCAAAAGAGTTAAAACCCTTAAAACTATTTAGCTTTTCCTAATCACAGAAGGTGACCTTATCCTTTGTTTGCCAGGGAGAGGAAGGGGGGGTGCACAGAGAGATGCTAACTGAGCGCTGTTTTAATTAACAGCAAAAAGTTGCGAGGCAAGTATATGCGAAACTTTATTTATACAGCAATACCTTTTAAAGATGTTCTCTTTTTTTCCCCTTGTGTTTATGTGTGCTGTGATAATAGGTTTTTGAGCTTTGAATAGCATTTGAAAATTTTCAGTGAACTGATTCAGTGTCATTGTTTAGAGGTTATTTATACAGCTGAACTCAGTTTCTTGCTAGCTCAATGCTCAGCTCCCAGTTAGCCTTGAAGGTTGCATGTGCACAGGCTGAACAAAGCCTCTGTGTCAGTATAATAACCTCCAGTGTTCACAACACCAATATGAAGAGAGACAAAGAGTATGTGTGATAAAACAATCAAACTCAATTTGAAAATAAGTCTCTCTCAGTTCGAACAACTTTTCCAGATGTAATTCCAAATCCAAATGAAAGCTTGTCTTTTTCTCTCAGTGGGAATCATCTGAGCCTGGAACCGGTCGGCAAAATGTCTTTAATCCAATTAATACCAATAAAAGTTGAACCAAAGAGAGAGTGAAACTGAACTGAATGGTTCAGCATTATGGGAACTATACTTTTTTGCTTCCTTGCCAAGAGTCAGATGAGAAGGTCGATACCACTCCCATTTCTGTAGCCTACAGGTTGTTAGGTCTCGGCTAGTGGCTAAGGGTGGCTGGGCCTTCGCTTTGAGATCCACCAAAGTGCAGAACAGTCTACATGTTGAGATCAGACAGGCAGCATCGTTACTGTCTTTTAAAACTCCTCTCAAAGCATTCTTTTATCGGAAATCTTTTATGAATGTTTGGCAGACTGTTTTTATTTTCATTTAACCTACCTCTGTTCTAATGATGTTTGTTTTTCTTGCTTTTAGTAGCCGTGTTTTCTTTTTTTTCTATTCTCTTTTTTCCCCCCTTTTCTTTCTGTAAAGCACTTTGTAACTTTGTTAAGAAAATTGCTATATAAATAAAGTTTATTACAGTAAATTAGTAAATCCAGCTCTCCGAATTGGCTGCCGGTCTATCACAGGGCTGACATATTGAGACAAACAACCATTCATGCTCACACTCACACCTACGGGCAATTTTAGAATCACAGCTTAACCTAATGTGTATGTCTTTGGACTGTGGGAGGAAGCCAGGGTACCCGCAGGGAACCCACACAGACACAGAGAGAACATGCAGACTCCACACAGAAAGACCCCAGGCCCCAGATTCGAACCCAGAACCTTCTTCCTGAGGACTCGTGCCAGATAATGTCTTGTTAGGACATCCATCCATCCATCCATTAATTTTCTGTACCGCTTATTTGAAACCAGGTCACGGGGGCGGCTGGAGCCGATCCCAGCTGACATTGGGCGAGGGCAGGGTACACCCTGGACGCCAGTCTATCGCAGGGCTGACACATAGAGACAAACAACCACACACACACACTCACTCACACAACTATGGGCAATTTAGAGTCACCAATCAACCTAATGTTCATGTCTTGTGGGAGGAAGCCGGATTACCCGGAGTGAACCCACACAGACACGGGGAGAACATGCAAACTCCACACAGAAAGACCCCAGGCCCCGGACTCGAACCCAGAACCTTCTTGCCGAGGACTCGTGCCAGATAATGTCTTGTTAGGACATGTTGATGTATAAATAAAACAAACAAGATGATAACAAACATGTTAATTAGTGAGCTTTGAGGGGTACTGGTAATTGAATTTTCTTACCTACAAACAGCTGTTTCCCCTTTCATATTTGAGAGTGGTATTAATCATTTCATCTCATAGTTGGTAAGAAAGCGAATGATTTTCCAAAAGCTAATCTTTTAAAGGGACTTGAACATTACATTATGTGGCCAAAATCTTAATCGTATACTCAAAGACATGACACCCATATGCAATTATTGACAACCACAACAGTCTTCACTATTCACGGAAGGGATTTTGGAACCTGGCTGCTGAGATTTGCTCCCACACAAGAGCATTAGTGATGTTGAGCAATAAGGCCTGGCTCGCAGTCGTCATTCCAGTTCATCCCAAAGGTATGGGATGCTGAGGTTGGGGCTCTGTCCAGACCACTTTGTCATACTGAAACAGGAAGAGGTCTTCCAGAAAACTGTTGACATAAAGTTAGAAGCATGACCATATTATCTAAAATATCATTATAAGTCAGTGTTGGAGAGGAACTGACTACATCCAGTCAAGCACTTAAGTTTTGAGATATTTGTACTAGTTTAGCATTTAAGAGGTAAATGATACTTTATAGTACACTACATTTATTTGACAACTATAGTCACTACTTTGCACAACCACGCTTCCTTGGCTTGTTTACACTGTGCCCACAGGTGTGTCTTTATTTCTCATCATCTCAGCAGAGATGATCAGAAGGTCTTATCTGAAAGCAGGATAAGCTGTTTACATGCACAAAACATAAACAGGGTCAACTAAAAACCCAATCATTACAGGACACTAGTGTGAATGTCAACACATTCACAAATACCACTTCAACCTACTTTTAGCTAGCTAAGGCTAATGTAATTATCTATTTCCGTTTACTATTACTTTTATGTTGCTTCGACTGTTTAATATCTTTAGCTAACAATTTCAACCACCCTCATTTTTAGCTTATCATTTAGCTATTTATCCATTACATTTTCCTATTTCACCTGTTTATTTGGCTAACTTGGCTAACTATGTTAGCTGTTTTTTTCAGCTACATATATTAACTATCAATTACATCAACTGTTAATTCAGTACTTTTAGCTAACATACTATTTTTTTTTTAACCATTCATTACATTGAGTAATTTGTGATTAGTAATTACTTTTAGCTAAATATTTCAACTTCTCTCCTAATTGCTAAATTAAAATGATTTCTTTTTTTTTTTTTTTTTTTTAGCTACCCCTGGCTAAGAATCACAAGTCAGTGCCTTAGGCTACCTCCATACAGTTTAGCAAGTTTAGCAACAGTTTATGTGCAGACATCTTGAAATTCCAGTAGATGGGAAACTTTTGTTGAGTGAATAAGTGTTTGTATTCTTTTGTCCCTTACTAGAAGATATGTTTGGCATTTGTAGCTTGCTTGGCTGGTAGCTTAACTTCCTTTTCCAATAAAAAGAAGAATGAGATATCTGTCGCTACAAGACGTCAGTTTGTCCACCAGTATCCTCATCTGGAGAGAGAGAGAGAGAGAGAGAGAGAGGGCACAGCCTGACAACCTTGGCTATGCTGATCCTATTAGATGGTAATCTCCAGACTTTACAAATCCACAGCCGTTTAAACTTGGGTTCATATGAAACTCTAAATGTTGAGGGGTCGTCCTCTGCACACACACACACACACATTAACACACACACACACACATCCTTACTCTGCCTAATCGTCCCTAACAAGTGTTTGGATAATGCCCAATTAAATTAAGACCTGTTTCTTTAGTCACTGCATTAGCCTTGATTCAGGTAGATGGGATTAATCATACTAATCATACATTGCTTAAGCCTTATATATTTAATGGTAACATTTAACTAATAGTAACTGACGTGTACATAAAGACAGTAAAGACATGAAGTTTGAACATGTGTTCTTGCAGGCAGACAGATTATTAAATTATGTGTGTAGGAAGAAGCTTTCCAGCTTCACAACATGAGCGGACATATTTCATGTATTCAATATACATCTTTATTTGACCAACACATTTGTTTTCTCAGTTGGAAGTACCTCCATATATTTCATCACTGTTTATGTACATTGTTTTCATTTGTACGGAATAAATCAGTCAGTATTTTGAAGCTTTGATTTGTGCAAATTTGCAAAGGTCTGAACTGCTTAACTGTGTATGTGGAGAAAATAACAGTAAATCAACATGTCAAGACTTGTAATAACACTGAAAGAAAAAAAAATCTAAATATCATAATTAATTCAAACACCACATACAAAAAAAATCTAGAATAACCAACAAACCAAAAGGAACGTTGAAATACTCAGGATTGGATATGAACTTAAATAAGGTTTGTTTTTTTATGAGCAAGTCTGGGTATATTGTTATTTATTTCACAGTTTTAGAGATTGAACTGTCTCATCTTACAGCAAACAGAGAAAGTGAACATTATATCACAAATAGTCAGCATTTTGAAATGTACTGTGGCCTGTGACGATGCGAAAGAGATGTGACAAGACATGTTTTGCAGGGAATGTTCAGGGAAAATCAATTTTCTACATTTTTTCTAAAAAAATAGTAGTGGACTAGAGATGGGGCAGCTTGGACATGATTTAAAATATTTGTTGTTTTAGTGAAAAGATATGCAGTATATTATTACCAGTTCAGTATTAAGCTAACAGGGAAACTTTTACAGGAAAGCCTTATCCCTGATGCAGACTGGTAGCAGTAACAGTGCACCACCATGGAGTGGCCAGGCTTATTTTTTGTTTATTTCAGGAAGATGATTTGCCTTTTTAGTGCTTATAATAAATGTGAATGCTTTGTAGGTGTTTGACAGTGTGACTGAATCCCAGACTTTTTAACACAGCTGTGTCTGTAGATTCCCAGAAAGTGTTGAAATTCATTTTCTTGTCTTCTTGTTTTTCTTCTCTTCTTCCCACTCATCACATCCCTTCTTCACATGACGGAGCACTTCTCCTCTGCTTTGCTCTTCAGCTCGGTAACGGTGGCCGAGGCCTTCTCCTTCAGCTGGTCCATGTCCATGTTCTGCAAGTTTTGAATCTGGCCCATGAGGGAGTCCTTGCCCTCTTCCTCCGTGGCGTCCTCGTCCACCATCTTGAGCAGCTCCTCGGGCACGTCCACGTCGTCCCCAGCCATCTCAAGCATGTTCTCATCCTGCTCGCTCTGCAGACGACAACATCAGGCAGAAAACAAGGTCAGGAAGTGTCAATTTTTATAACTTTGCAGTACCACAACAACTCGTCTTCTCCATAGCTCCAAGCACAGAAACATAAACCAGTTTATAACAATGGTCTCTCTGTATTATGCAACTATGTTTTGCAATAAAATTTGCAATATGATTTTTTTTCTTAATCAGTTTTACCTATAAAATAAAAAGATAAAATCTCTCTTTTTCAGCAAACCAAATAGGACATTTAATGTTTTCTGCTTCCTCTGGTAGTGTGCTGGTACTGGTAAAGAAGCAGAGATGACTGTTTATCCTAGTAAATACAAAGACTATAGATTTATCATATTGAATTATTATTATTTGCAGAAGTAAACAACCTTCTGCAGGCGGACTTAAAGGATTTTTACAGGATTAACTTTCTGCCTGGCTGCTTGGTTTCCAAAACATTCCCGGTTCCACTGCCAAAGTCAGATCTGACAAACACTGCGACACATCACAGTTGAACTGTATATAGACCTGAAATAAAAAGACACATTTTTTGACCACTCTTTGATTAATTATATTTAATATTATATATTTATTTTTAATATAGTAGATTTAATGTAATATATAACACATTCAAAACTTAAAAATTGTCTGGGTTCTAATTCAAATTTAAACAAGCAATGAGGCAAACAAGCCAAAAAACAGATAGATGAACTCTAGAATCTGTCCTAATCCACATTCAAGTGACTGCTGTCGAGGATATTCTGCCGTCTGTGTTTTCTACATTTTTGTGAAGCAGACATGACTCTCCTTTGACTTTATTAACTCTGCACTTATGTGCTGTTGCATCACAGAAATGCTAAATTTAAAGCCTTTCCAACAAACTAAATCTAATCACTCAATATCTGGACTAGTCGTGCAATAGGCACTGCACTGTGACTACTTTAAACTTCAATCTGTGGGATTATCTCGGACCTGCCTTAGCCCTTCCTCTCTGAATCCCAACGATTGTCTAAAGATATCTACTATAGTGTCGCACGAGACGCTAATTCCATTAGACAAACAGCACCAACTTCCTGTTTCCCCTTATACTGTACATTTGTGCCATGAAATACATATATATTTTCGAACTTGATAGCATTTATGTGTGTTCCCGACCCCCACCCATTAAAAGAAAAGAATCAACAGAAGAGGGTGCCTTTAGGTGTCTTATTGTTGTGATGATGAAAATCCATTTAAAATGCATATTTCAGCTCTAAAGAAGACACTTTGGCTTTTGTCATACTGTCTTTTTCACACTAACATGCAATGTAAACATCATTTAAGAACAATAATTAAATTTATATGCATAGCCTCCTGCTATTGTCTTCAACATATGTGTGGTTTCAAATTAAAAGACAAACATTGAAAAGAAGTGCAGCCATTGTTTAAAACGGAACAAAAGAGTATCTGTTGTGAGAGACTATTAGCCATGCCTCCAGCAGCGAAGGTCAGCCCTGCATTCAGATGAATAAAAATCATAAAATCATGGTGTGGTTGCACAAGTGACGGTACTAGATAACCTGTATTAGAAACTGATTTTGCTCTTTTGCCATAAAAATACATGGTTCATTCCAAGCAAGGCTTCAACACTAGATTAATTTATAGGATTAGAAGGCTCCATACTGTCGTATACTTATCTTTAAAGGTCTTAAATAAAATCCCAACATACCTTTTGTGCTCCTTCCATTACAGCTTATTTGTCTTTAGGAGTCCCTTTGCTCTGAGTTTACATCCACTAAAGTAGATGTTGCTCTTTCTTAAAGCCAGTTCGTACTGCCTGTTGCTCCCTAATGAGCCTGGGACACCTGCTCAGTGGCATTTGGCTTTGTAAGACTCAAGGTGCAATATGGGACTATAGGCTAACGTCTCTGGGACGTTGGTTGAACGTCTTTGTCACTAATCTACTGGCATGGCTTCCACCTCCTGTTGTCCAGGCAGCAGCTGCCAAGTGCTGCTGTTAGATAAAGACAACCTCAACTAACCATGAAGCAGCTATTTGTTGCTCACTCACAGGAGGATAAAGCCATTTAATAAGAATGGTCTGTTATTTTTGCCAGTCCGTATTAAAACAGGAAGAAAAGGAGAGTGTAATGCTTGGCTTTAACACCCCTATTTAGCATTTATAGAGGAATAATGGTTAAAACACACTAAATGTAGCTGTAAGCAGATATAAGTGTTAATTCGTGTATTTGTCACCAGTTATAACTCCACCTAGAAGTGGAGGCTGGTGTATAAACATCCAGTGAATGACAATATAGTAAACCACTGTTATATGTTAAATTGTACATTAATAAACACTTAAAATGTTATTATATCTGTTTACAACTACATTGCAATGTGCTTTGAAGCACTGATATAATTTTTACAGAGTGCTAATAAATGCTAAATACAGCAGAGGGTTAAAGTTAAGTGTTGAATATAATACATTTGACGTCAACTATTGCGCATTTGTGTTGCAGCTGTGGGGATAGAAACCCTCAGGTGTTTACCTTTGGCAGTCTGTATTTTTCTCTGAGGCAGACCCTGAGTGTTGCCCTCTCCGCCTTCTTGTGCAAGAAATCTGCATCTCTCTCCATCCTGAAATAGACATACAAACATTATTAGTAAAAAAAACTTTATTGTTGGTCACAATAACATCCCACGTCGGTTAAAGTAAAAAAATAATCTAATCTCTGGAGAACACAAAGGGAAAGCTGCAACAAAATACCAGAAAGGTGGAGTTTTACAACCTTGAGCTTTTGGTTGTGCGTCACTGGCTCAAGAGCAGCATAATGATGTTTTCAGCATCAGGAAGCTGTCCCAGTGTTTCATTCCGTTTTGTTTTTACTTTATCTTCATCCAACCTGATGTAAATTGACATCAGCCTGAACATAAATTAAAGCAGGTCATCACATCTGTAGTAATATTTTAGATTAAACCAGCATGGTTTTGTTACCATTAGTGTACATTAGTGCAGTGGACTTGGGGTGTATCCATTAACTATTATTAACATCCAAAACTGTATTTTAAGTGGCCGTGCTAATGTTGTAGTCTAATATATGTCTTGTTGTAGTTTAATTCACAACATTATTACATAAATGGCTTCAAATATTTGATACCATCTTACTGTAGTAAAATATTTACTAATACTTAGTGAAATATTGACTTTCAGTTTGAGCTATGTTACAGTTTTGCAAAAGATAAAGTTCCCCTCAGACATGTAATCTATAGTGTACTGTATATCATTGAATCTATTGGCCTCAGTGATGTTTAATTTCATGTACACCACTATTGGTTAACCTCTCTTATAGCCAGAGAATGTAAAATACACACTGAATTCTGTGTTAAACTACATAGTAAATGTAATAGAAATATAAATAAATACAACATGTAGACATTTGCAAAATCTAAAGCCATCAGAAACCATTACTTTAACACATTACTTGATAATTTCATTATTAAATAAGTGTTTGTATCTTTGAATTATGCCTGAATTTTCAAAGGCCATTTGTTATTGTAAATGTGATAACCTGCACATTGTAAGACTCCACGTATTCCTGTATTTTCAAGGGGAGATTCATGTACTTTCCCTCAGCCAATTAAAGATGGGGATTATTAGGCCAGACCGAGTCAAGCAGATTTGAAATTAAGCCAAGATGCTGCAACTTGAACTGTAAACACAGTGGACTGAGGTCTCTATCAAACTATCAACAAATTATGCTCTTTACCACCACACAGGACCAACCAGGGAATATAGTAATTCATGCTCTTTCCATCAGGAGTTTGTCTGCATTGGCACTTATGTGAATACCTCATGAGGAATCTGTGGAGAATGTTGTCATTTTGAAACAAACAAAATGTATTCCCCAAACACGAGAGTAGAGAGGCTGGATTAATCTTATTATGTAATACAAACTGACTGGATCTGATGCTGCAAAATCTCCCCTGTTTCACTAAAGATTTGTTAAATATACACATTTTATATTATTTCTTCAGATGCATTTCAGAATGCATTAATCAGATTTTTGCACATTTTATTACTGAAATGTCTTTAGTGAAAAGAACTGGAACTTTGTATAAGAAAAACTGACCATAGCGTTGGTGGATGACGACATGTTGGTGAATTAATCTGAGCTACCTGCTGCTCATATTACTGTACAGCTATAAAGTGCATCAGAATAAATACAATATATATTCTGAGGTGTTGATATGAACCGAGAAATAGTGACCTTAATGAAATAAATGAATTAATAAATATAATTGTGCAGGTTTTTGATTGTTTGCCTTTGCTGCACCATCACAGACCCTCCTTAACCAAACGCTGCGACATTTACTGCCCTAAAGTCCATTTTTTCAGGTTGTGATAAAACTACACATTGGATTGTGTTTAAAACTCGGAGGTCCCTCAAAATGTTACCCATAACTGTTCTTGATGCAGAAACAGATGACAGATTATGAGAGATTATTGATCTACGTCCATGCACAACCTTTAGCCCCAGTGGATTATTATGTAGGAAATTCTGGAAAAAAAGATCCACAATAGAGGCACCATGCTTTTGACCTTCAGCAACAATTGCATCTCTCAAAAACTCCTTGTATGCACATGAAAAGTATAAATTCATTGGCATTTACATTCAGTCAGGTTCAGATGTGAATAATATGGATAAATGTGGTTGCAAAACAGGGAAAGTTAAACAGCGATGAAGTAGATAGCAGCTTGTCAAGGTCAGATGTACACTCTGCAGCCATACTGTTTCCCATGGACCAATGGTATGAATTCGTTATGGAGTACTGTTCGTGTTGCTACTTACTTCTCCTCCACCAACTGTTTTTGGTACTCTTCATACTCCTCTCGTGTCATCCCTGCTGCTTTGGCTGGATCTGAGGGGGTGGCCTCCTCTTCTTTGTCACCTCCACCACCAAGACCCATTCCTGACAGCGGGTTCCCGATCATGCTCTTGATCAAGAAAGCCATCTTGACTTATGCAAATGTTTACGCTTTTTTTGAGATGAAAATAATGTTGCTCCCTTTATGGTGCCCTCCGCTTTGGCTTCCTATAGCTGTCAAATCCAGTGGTATCTCTCTAGCTAACCTGCTGCTTGTCTATGGAGCCAAGGACACACTGATGACAAGCAACAGACATACACACACACTTACACACACACACACACACACAGCGTTTTGCCTCGTCCATAATCTGGATTTAATCCTCCCTGCTCCACTATACTAAGAGGCAGATGGCCTGTTTTCTCTCTATTTTTAAATCATGCAGAACTTTGTGGATGTTTTTATCTTTATTAAATTTGACACTTAGTGCATTCTTTGGCAGAGCTAGGTGCAGCATTCATCATAGAAAATAGTTCTGGAGATGGGGGTCCTCAGTTTGTGACTAGACGCATATGCTTGCTTCCACCCACTGTTGCTTAATCATATTAGTAAAGTACGGGCTGGGCCGTGTGCAGCTTATACTGCTGAGACCAGGCAGAGTAGAGAGAGAGGAGCGGGATTACAGTCTTGTTTATCTCCACTGGAGCCGTCCTTCATGCCATGCTATTGTTCTGTGGGAGGTTGATTGACAGGAGGGTGAGAGATGGGGAGGAGACACAATATCACTCCATCAGATCTGCACGCTTGAAGGAGGACTTCTAGATTATCTCAATATTTTTGAGCTGCCAAATGCTCATCTGCAAACAAATAGGTCTTACGATATCTAAAGTTAGCTCTTGAAATCAACAGGTTTGGGGTTTAGACAGAGTAGGAAAATAGAACACATGGAAGAGCAAGGAGGTATATGTTTTGCCTTTTCCACCTTCTGTTCCTTCTGCAGGGCTGCAGCATTGGTAAATATGTTTAAAGCCTGGAAGAAATGAAAGGAAGCTCAGCTCTCCATTTCCATTTGCTCGATTAACTTTACCCCCATCTAAACATTCATATGAAAGAACCTGTAATACATGCTATAAAATGTAATCTATGTAATTCATGGTCTGTGGTACTCACGGAAAGAAAGATGAAACTGCTTCAGTGTCTGTATAATCCCTGATAAGCTTTCAGGTCTCCTTTGGCTGGAGATGTAATCCAGTATTTTTGATACTGCCATGACAGCAGCGCCACTTCACAGTCACAAATAAGTTATTTCCTACTGAGCTGACTACTAATACAAATAGCCCCATGACTTTGGTGCAGACTGAAAAATCTCAACAAATATTTGACAAATTGCCGTGAAATTTTGTAAATTGTTCCTAGAAGATGAATTCAGATGACTTTGGTGATGCCCTAACTTTTCATCTAGTGCTACCATGAGCTTGGTGTTTGTGGTTTTTAGTGAAACATCTCAAGCACTATTGAATGGCTTGTCATAAAATGTGGTCCACTGGACATCATAATAATGTTATAAATTTGGTGACCCCTTAACATTTCATCTAACACCATCATGAGATCAACATACTTTGGTTCATGAACAAATACTCACCATATACCATATACCATAGCATGTTAGCATGCTGTTGTGAGCATTTAGCTAAAAGCACTGCTGTGCTAAGTCAGTCTCACGGAGCTGCTAGCATGGCAGCATCGTAACCTTGTTACACACACAGATATTTTGTATTAACATAACTTGCTTCTCTTCTTCGGTGGCGCTCTAACATTAAGATGCACAACTACACATGCAAGTGTTGCAGCTGTGAACTGGAATAAACTGCTGTAATAATGACAGATGGACAGAAGACACATTATTCAGTGTAGAAGTGTCTCACTTGATGAAGCAATAAGCAGACACCACAGAGTAATTTGTGTTTTCTGTTTATGTAAATTGTTCAGGTAGAGGATATGTCAGATTCTGACATGTTTGACTCAGTCAAAACATATAAACAGAGGCAGACATCTGCTCTCTGAGTTTTCATCACCAATAGTTCAGCATTGTTTTATACAAAATTGCACATTTCAAAACACAGGTTCTTTATGTTGTCAGATTGGTTTCATGGAATGAAAGGCTGTGGCGGATTTCAGTTTTGGGAAACATAATCTTAGGATCTGACCAACCAAAAATACTGTAAGGAACATATAACATCATGTTGGAAATCCAGGACAATTAGGTCTCACCCTAGCATTCATACACAATGATTTACTAATCAAATTAAAAATCTGCATTTCATTAAAACAAACTTCTTCAACAAAACCAAATTTTTCAAGTACAATAACTTACAACCTGAAAATAATCAGAACAAAAAAAAAATTACCAAAATGGACATTCCCTCATTTACACACTTTCATTTCAGAAATACATTTCATCAAAAGAACTTCTTTGCTGCGGCTTCTTGTTGACTTCTACAAGAGAAAAGAAGAAGAGACGCAGAGTATTAGAGAATCATATAGATCTACAATTACACATAGACAAAGCCAAATAAAAATAACAAAGAAGTCTTACTTGTACATGATGTAGCAGAAGAACAGGATTGATTGGACGACAATGAAGATTGTAAAATGAACAGTGGACAGGCAGGAAGGCATAGGAGGCACCTCAGGGCACTTGACAACCTTCTCAGCAGGATTCTGCAGGTGAAAGCACAGAGACAGGGAGAGAGCAGAGTTCAGTCAACTGAATCCTGATCTATTTTATAAACCGCTCTAAGTCAGCTTCCACACTGAGCCATACCTGAGCATTACGCTGCACCAGGTGCTCCACGTCCCTTTTGACTGTGTGCAGATGTTCCTTGATGTCGTTGAAGTGCTGAATGGTCTCGTATGTTCCCATACCGGCTGCATTTCCCTGGTGTTGGGCTGAGCCGATCTGTTTCAGTGACTCATGAAAAGAGTTTCTGCAGAGAAAAAGAGAGGAGGCACTGAGTGACAGTTTACAGGAGAGGCTGATGTGCAGTAATATGTTGTGTGGTATCATTTATTTACTGTAATACAAATACTCCAAAATTAATCTTTTAATCCCTATTCACAAGAGGCTAGATATTCTCAAAGTTTGAAAAACAGAAAATTACCATCTGATAAAAGAGGTCATGATTGCCAAATTAATCCCTTATAAAAACATGTTCTTACAACAGATTATAAGTGCAGTAGGTTAAGAAACAGACCACAGAGGAACACTATCTGGAATATGCAATCCACAGTCTCATTGTGATGCTAAATTGAACTAAACTAAAAAAAGTGATTGAAAAAAAAAAAAAAAGTCAAAACAAATACATTTGGTCACTGTAAATGTATAGTATCGTGTCTTTGAGCACATGGAGTAAAGCTACGTTATGTCTTTCCAAACAGAAAGAGAGAGAAAATGCTTAAATTGTACTTTCAATATTTGGCCCATGTTCTCACCATTTTCTCACCATTACTGGTTGGTTGGTTGGTTGGTTGGTTGGTTGGTTGGTTGGTTAGTTAGTTAAGTACTAATTGTCCACAATGGTGAAAGTTGGCCTTGGTTTTGTCCCCCCATGTCAAGACAAATGACATGGTATTGGGAGGTTGCATAAAAGGAGAAGTTGGTGGACAACCTCTCCTTTTCTTTTATACCTTAACATCTTGGGAATATTATATTGAAATAGAATGAAGGAATTAACTGCATGTGTAAATATTGCCTCTACCCCAGATCTCAAAAGATATTTTTCACTGGCGAACTTAGTGTGGTTTCCAATTTTCACCGACAGACATTGACAGAAGTGTTTTTGAGACCAGTACCATTAGGGGGGGGGGGGGGGGGGGGGGGGGGGGGGGGGGGCTCTTGTTTTTACAGGTTCTGGTTGGTAGACTTTCCCAGAATGTTGAAATCTTCCTTTGAGTATCTTTGAGCTTGAGAAGAGGAGAATTGATGTTTAATGGGGTTAAATTAATTTAATTAAAAATATCTGCTAATGGGATACAGAAATCCTGTTATGTTTCTATAGTATCTTTGTCACAACAAAAGTTGTGTCTACTCTTTTTATACTACAACAGTACACTGTTCGGAGTCAGGAGTCCAGTCCAGTAAGATCATTTTTGGTATTTATTTTGTGTCACTGGATGTGTCTGGGTCTGGTTGTTGTGTTGGACTGCCTCTCTTTGAGTTACTGATGTTGCTACCAGTAGTTACCAGCTACTGAATCTTTAAATCTGCATCTTCACTTTCCATTTCATTAGAAAATGAGGTTAGAATACAGTTTAAAGTATACAGAAGAGAATGAAGATGTCTAAGCCGGGATCATATTTCTCAACAAAATGTAATTTCTTCAAGTTGATTACTTACAGGGAGGAAGCAATAAGTGTCCCTTATCATCTTAAACACATCTAAGACGATTAATAAGAAAAAAGTGACTTGACAAATGAAAGGAATTCCAGCAGCATAAGTAGGAAGGCCCTGAGGGGGGATTGTGACAAGAAATCAATTGGAGGGAAACCATGTTTTGCCTGTGTATGACAGATGTATTTAAAGACTACTAATCTGATAAGGACAAAACGGTGCTAAGATGTGGCCTTTTCTTGCTTGGCCACATGGCCGCAGTCTGAAAGGATGGCCAGGGATGACATATAAACAAAATCTAATTTGTTTCACAGAGAAGGGGAAAAAAAAAATCTCCCTTGAGAAAGTAAGTGAGCATTTATTAAACCCTACATCTAATCTTCATTCACTACAAGTGACCCATTTATGAGCAGAAAGCCCTCCTTGAGATGAAGTCCTATCATAAACTTGGTGTTTAAAAAGACGGGTCAGGATAAACTGAGCGCTTAATCTACAAAGTAATACAGATCAGTCGCTCACATTAGCACATTAGAGGGAGCGGCTGCAGCCTTTTGCCAGGGTCTGAACTTATTTACTGTGTCAATCAGCTTACTCCTGTGCACCACCTAGACTTCAAATTACCACTCTGATAATATGCTTTCTTAAAAGTGAATCACTGCAGAAAGTCTGTCCTTCCCTGCCATCTATAGGTTATAACACACTGACAGAGGCACCTGGGTTGAATGAACCGTATGAGGCAAGTGAGAGTTCATGTGACTTATGGGTCAGACATATAATGAAGAAAATCATGTATGCAAAATCATTTGAGGATGAATGTTCTGTTGGATTTAGGGCATATAAACAGCTTGGTTCTTTTATGATACATGAGACTAAGAGATTAATGTTACATAAAATAAAATCTTTAATATCTTGTGATTCTGATTAATTCTTTATGCAGATGGTGTGTTAAATTAAGACACAATCAAACAGCAGCAACAGGACAAATATGACATTATTGAATAAATAAATACTTCTTTTTTTTTTTGTACATACAGTGGATTTCTGAAAGGGTGCAATGTGCTGAAGTAAATTAAGGAACTGAGGACATTCATTTTCTCAACAATTACTAACTGAGCCAAAGGGTGACAAGCTATGATTAAGCAGACTGGCTGGATATTTTATAACTTAATTATTTAGGAAACTTAGCAAAAGAGTGATTAAAATCCACTCACTAATCTACAAGAAGGGTTTTGAAGACTGCATTTTTTTTTTTTAATCTCTTGCGTGCTCACAATGACTAAGCCCACAAGCATCTTAGGCAAGCTGTACAAAAGCACAGATAGGTTATTGACAAAATAAAAGCTCTAAACATCAAAAAATTACATTCTGTACACCTAATCAGGCTTACTCACTCTAAGTACCAAAATCAAACAGTCATTTGAGACTTTGCCATGGAAGGCACACCATCATAAAATCTCTTAAGCTGTATTATCTTAGCATTAAAAAGATGTGCATGTTGTCATCCGAGAGTGATAAGAGGACCATTTTTACAGTTAAAGAAGATTACAGCTGGGCATCACTATACCTATTACATTGTTACTCCAGTATGTCTCAACAATTACAATAATATAATATATTTTGAAAACCTGACTTTCTTATTCAGTTACTTGTAGGGTTTCCCACATGTCCAAAATCATTAGGCAGCTGATAAAATGTCTAAGAATATTATAATTATATTATATTCAAACCTCTGTTTTTTCATTAGTTCTAAATTATGCAACTGCTAAATTCTTAAAATGTAATCAATCTTTTTTTTATTCTGTCAAAACCACAGGCAGAGACAGCAAATGAGTGAAACGGTAGCTAAGATCAGGGCAGGGCAGGGTGGCGAGGAGTCATTAAGTAGCAGACAGACTGGAGGAAGCTGTCACTGCAGCTGGATTATCAGGCTGGCAGACACCTGTGATGTCGCAGCCACGGCATCCTGAGATTAAATATGATTTAAGGGAATTAATCGGCAGGATTTCCATTGTTTTTCTGGAGTATCACGGATGTCTCTATCTCTTATCTTTTTTTTTTTTTTTGGAAAAACAACAGCTCATTTTTTAAGAATGACCAAAAGTCAACAACAAATTATGCTGTTGTTACTCACCTCAACTCGTTCAGGTTTCTGAGAACCTCCTGCTGGGTGGCTAAGACGGAGCCCAACTGTGGACTGGCAGAATCCACCTTTAAAAGAAATACAGCACAATTGTCTAAAGATTATACACTTCAGTGTTGACATTAGATATAGCTGTCATAAAAAAGGTTTATAAGTTTGGATAACCCGTCATAAAAGCAGTTGACTCCAGCAGCAGAACACAGAAATGACACTGAGGTGAATTTTAAGCATGCATGTACATTCTTGTGTTGTCAGATTGTTTGAGCAGATTTCCAGTGGTGCTTTGTAACACTTATAACACCGTTTGTCACTGTGTGCACCTGGTGTAAAGAAACATTTGCCAGTGATGTGCCCACCTGCCCTGACTCTGCGTTCGTCCCCTTCTTGGCGATCTCATCTGTGATAACAGAGACATATCTGCGCTGCTCGTCCAGGATCATAGCCAGCTGCCGGTGGAGCTGTTTGATTTCCAGATGGATCCGGTTCTGGCCTTCAAACACCTGACGAATCTCTCGGTCATTCACACTCTCATACAAGTCCTCAACTGAAGAGGAACAGAAAAATCAACAAAAAAAGATTAAGACCAATTAAAATACAAGATCTACAAACCTTTCAGAGGTGATTTCAAATGAACTGTTTGGCAGGCTCACATATTCAAGTATATTATGATTCTTAAAAGTTGGATTTTTCACACAATTTAATTTAGTTTATTCCAATAATTATTATTATTATTTTTTTCTAATATATTTTACATAAATAATTGGGCCATTTGGTTTCTGAACACTAACGTGGCTCTCCTTGGACGTCTGGGTGCTCTTTCTGAAACTCCTCTTTCTTTTTGTCGAGCTCTTGCTGGAAGTTCTGAAATTCCTCCTGGTACTTGTCCTTCTCTTCTTTAGGAATCTCAGATTCAGGTGGGGGCTTCAATGGGAAAGACAAAAAAAACCCACTCTGAACTCAATAGAGGCTGTGCTTAGGCTATATTGTGCACATGCGTGCATGCGCGCACTGAGACACACAGCTACAGAAAAATAAATTGCACACACAGGACTGAGAGAGTATTAGCAGCTCTAGGAAGATGTAGTTACCGGTTGCTGGCCTGGTTCTGTGAGTCTGAATAACAAGAAGGACAACACATCATGGTCATCTGATGGAGGAAAGAAATTCTGAATTAGAAAATGACAGAAGAACATATTCAAACTTATGGTAGCACAGCACAGTAATAACATGGTGATAAGGGACTAATAGCTAGGAACAACATGGTCAATACAGAGTAACAGACTGGTAATATTTTGTTTATAATGAGAATATCTTGGTAATGTTAGGGTTTATTTCCTGCAATAGAAACATTGTAAGTTATATCACAATAAGGCAGAAAATGTCAGTAATAACATAGTAATAATGGGGTTACAATGGAGTCATTGTCTCACAATAATTAGGCTTAAGACTATAATAATGTGGAAATATCACTGCAAAAAAATTTTGACAGTAATAATGAGGTAATGTTAAGTGGGGAAATATCCTCGTGAAAAAGATGAGTAATAATAGATGAATAATCTCATTATAATGAGGTAATGTAAGGGTAATGTTTTCACAATCCATGAAAAAGAAAGAGAAATTGTCAGCACTTATAACCAGACATTAATACTGAAATTCCTCAACAAGAAAACAGGAAACTGCATCTTTGTCTTTATTTTCTTCTGCTCATTAGAAATCTTACTTCAAACCAAACAGGGAAAAGACATTCAGTCGTTTCTGTGGAATAACTACAAATCAGCTCGTTTATGCCTCCGACCTCGGACAATTTTAGCTGAGAAACTTTTCATTTCAGTCAGATTTCCGATCGACTCAGAGACTTGACTGCGGGGTTAAATAAAGACGGCTACAGGGAAATGCATTGCTGTTTGAACAAATAAATAGAGACTTCTCTTCAGAAAATAGTGTAGTACCTGCTAAACCACCGGTGGCGGCTGAAATGCCAAAGAAGCCCTCAGAGGGGATGATCATGTTGTCCACCTTTATGCAGAACTCATAGTCCTCTTTGTCTGGAGTGAAGCCATTGTTGATCATCACCTGCGGAGGAGGAAGGAACAGTACTGCAGGATAAAACAAATACTGCTGACTGTGCTGATTGGCAGAAGTGCCAGGCAGAGTTACCTTCTTCTCTCTTCATATACATATACACAGCTTCATACACAGGCAATAACCCTTACATAAGTGATTCTCAACATGTGAATGTGTGTTTGTTATTGTGCGTTTGTGTGGTTCCATACCGTCAGTGTCTTCTTGTAGTACGTTATTTTGGCTCTGATAGGATAAGGTTTGTTGCGGAAGTCTCGTAAACATGTACCGAGGGCCTGTGTGCTGCCGTCACTGGATCAAAACAACATTTTCAGACAAAAACATTAGTGGAACTTACATTCATATACAGCACAGGGCTCCACGTAGACACTGAACACAAGTGGGAAAAGTTCATCATGGATAACATTAATGCTCATGTGAAAAACATCAATGCCCATGTATGTTTTTGTAAACACTCATTTAGTGATATGGAAAACAGGGTGAATTCTACGACAAACTGGAATGGCACTGAAAAAGTGATTTAAAGCTTTCACTGGCCCGGGGGAGCTTAGGAAAGATAGAGGATTATTTACTTTCCAAGCAAATATAATCATATTTCCTAATCTTCTTTAAGTTGTTAACATTTGAGTTGATGGTGACGCCACAGCAAAGCAAAAGAAATGTTTACTTACTTTTGGTGGTCATAAACAAGTTTGCCATTGTTTCCAACAACTAGTATAGCTGGGTTATTTTTCTGCAATGAAGACGAGAAAACAAGGAAACGCATTAATCCTTTTTTCATCACAGGGCTTTGATGTGAGGTAATCTTATGCCAAATATCAATCCCATACCTGAGCACAAACAAACAATATTCAAATGTGATCGTAAATTACCTATGGATCATTTTGCAATTATATTCTTATTATCCAGTTGATAACAACCAAACAGAGGCTGTCTTTGTGTGGGTGTGGGCTATCTCTGTAGCAGAAGATCTGACTGTTTCCACCAAACAACAACACTGAGAAACAAAAGACTGATAATGGCTTTAGCTGTGAGTCTCCGTGAGGCTGAACACGTGCCATTTACAAAGCCCCACGAGAAACTCTCTCAGGAATTGGGAAGGCTAAGCAACTAAGCAAGGCAAAGTTCACACCAACCTTTCCATCATTGTCGAAAGAGTCAAAGAAAATTCCAACTCCATTCCACTGGTCGGCGGCTCCGTACACTGGGCCGTCGAGGCCTTGTGCAGTTGTGAACCACACAGCCTGTCAAACAAAGAAAAAGTGGTACAAAAAATATTTTACTCAGAAATATGTGTTTTAGTGACCTCTATGAAATAAAAGATGTCAAAGAAGCCGCGACCCTTACTAGCAGTGTTTTAAAGTGGGTAAATATGACAAGATTATTACGGACAGGATTTTAGAGGAGTGACAGAATGAGGACTTTATGCTTTTGCAGTCGACACACCTTGATACAAGAAGCATGTTTTAAAAGAGAGCAAAACAATATTATAAAAAGTACTGTCTTGTGAACAGCACATCTATATATGGCCCATGTCTGAACTTGACTCAATCTGGATGGTTACAATACAGTACAGAGATTTTCGCAGCTCTCCACTGTTTGTTTGTTTGTTTTTCAGGTGGGGAAATACTTGTCATTTCACCCTGTGGGCCTACCACACCTCCCAAAACTGGATGTGCAGCTTTCTGTCAGATCCAAGTTCTTCCATATCTGAAAATGCAAAGTCCAATATGATACCTGCATTTACTGATTTAGAGGATGAAATATCTGCACACGTAAGAAGAAAGAGACCAAGCCTTTAAAAACCAATTTCAGATTCTTGACGCTCAATACCACAGACACATTTCAGTTGATACTGAAAGTATTATGGTCTAACACGCAGCTTTAGAGTAGGTGGATACAATAGTAGATATAATAAGGATGCCAGTTCAGTGCGGTATTGTGGTAAATATGCTGCTGGTCAGAGCAGAGCAGAGGTTCTGGGATGCTCCAACTTATATTAAACCTAAACTAAACTGGATATCAGTTTGTGCACTGACTAATTGCATACTGCATGATATCCCCTAAAAAGGAAACTGAACTCCCTCCCCTGCACTGTCACCCTCCTTACCAAACCGTCTGCTCCCATCCTGCCTCTTCCAGATACTCTGAAGGTCACCTCGGCCTCCCAATGATCAAAGTTGACTTTGTTTTTTGTCCACACAGAGCCCCTCTGACTCCTGAGGGACGGTGTAATGCGCACTTGGTCTGCACTAGGAATAGCATCTGGGATGGAGAGGAGAGAGCGAGAAAGAAAGCAGGATTTCAGTGACAAGTGTAGCTCAATGATCTCTATGAAAATGATATAACGTTGAGTGCCATGACTAATTTGTCTACAACTTCAACAGGGTATGTGGTGTTATAAGAAAACATTCATGCAAAAGTAATGTCTGCTGACAGAGCTTTTCTGTTTGGCTCTGTCTACCATGCCGGCTAACATGTAGCACTGTTACAGGCCAGCATTATCAGGGTGTGCCTGCCCTCTAATCTGTATACCGCCTCAGTAAGTGATTGCGTCTCACGATTTGTTTTTACACTGTAGGCTTACTCAGCGTCATAAAGATTTGCTTACTCGTGCTGGAAGGGAACTCGCTCATCAATAATTCTCATGATCGATCGATCGTAATGTCACTACTTATTGCTTGCTGATTTTCTCTGTCTCATATCATTTGAGCTTGGATAATATTTGGTTTTGAAGCGCTGTTCAGACAAGACAAGCAATGTGAAGACATCGTCTTTGGCTCTGTAAATATGTGAAGGGCAGGTTTCACTGTTTTCTCTCTATTCTTTCTCTCTAATTTTTTACACATTTAACAACAGTTGAATAATCATAAAAACCCAGCATCATGCCCATAAAATGATCAAATCCAATCTTGCTGTGGTGTGTAAAGATCCGTGTAAAGTTAATTTGATAAATTACAAAGTCATTAATTGATTATTTGGCATTTTGCAAGCACAAATGGCAGACATTATCTAGTTCCAGCTTTTCATTTGTGAGGATTTCCGGCTTGTCTTTGCCTTGTGTGACAGTAAACTGAATAACTTTGTGTTTTGTTGGTGGGACAAAACAAACAACTTGGGTGTCATGGTGACCTTAAGCTGCTAACCATGTAATTACAGCGTCCCAGGTTTGAGTCCAGCCCCAGACTTTTTATGCATTTCATCATCCATCTCTCTCCCCTTATTTCCTGTCAATATAGTACTATACTATAATACTATATTGACAGTAAACACTATAAACTAATTCTATTAATGGTGGACAATATAGAGGTGTTTCCTGTCACCTCTATATTGTCCACACCCTCCTGTCTGTCTTTCTGTAAATTATTTTAAATTATACATTTGAAAAATAACCTATAGATCAATTGATTTAAAAAAAAAAAATCTTTAGTTACAGCCCTAGATCAATGCTGATTCAGAAGGATCGCAGTGTAATCACATGCAACACTTCATGTCAGCAGCTGCACAACTCACTGTGTGATGCAAGAATTCAAAGGCCCATTTTAGCAAGAGGAAAGTTCAGCACCTCAGTTGTCTGACTCTGCACTGACTCTTGCAGCAGTCAGAACCCGATTTAAAAACTTGCTGTCTTAATATCTTACTGTTTATAAATCAGCCCAGCAACTATTTATATTGACATGACCGTGAATATGAAATAAAGCTAGGATGCTAAAATCTATGGATTTCCTAATGCAGTTCTGAATGAAGAAAGCAAACCGCTGTCACTTTAACTGCGGAGCGGAAACGCTAACGTTGCTAACCACAAACGTGAACCACCTCAGCTGTCTTCAGGTAATCTCGCTACATGAGTGTTACCATTAAAACATTAGCCAGCATCTCTGTGATGCTGACAGCTGGATACAAACTTACTGCCAGTGTGGATCCAGAAGGGGATACTGCCGTCAGTCTGAGCCAGGTGCGGTCCCTTGAAGCTGTATTTATACTCAAACCGGCGGTGAGGAGGTTCTTCAGACGTCGAAGCACCTGCGGAAGTATCGGCGACACTGAGGTGAAATATTAACGTTGTGAGAAAAGTTATTAACAACATAACAGTACTGGCAACCGGGCGCCGTGCAACGGACACCGCCATGTTTCGGTATCACTGCTGACGTAGCGCTGAGTCCACGGGCATGACGGGATGCCTGTAGGGCCAACAGGGCGCTTTCTCATTGGACGATTTTTTTGGTCCTTTCTCTCTCTCTCTCTCTCTCTCTCTCTCTCTCCTCCCTGCAGCTGAGGTTCATGAGCGGGGCCTCCAGGCTGCACTATCAGCGACCCACAGTCTATGTCAGAGACACAGTATGAGCAGGGGCGTAGAAGTGAGGGCAGTAGTCTAACTTGTACCTAGGGCGCCAACATGTGAACCCCCCCACCCCAAAAAAGAGTGGAGGGCAAAAGTTTATTTTGATCTGCACTTTTGAAATGTTATGCTGTTAGGATTATAGTAGGCTACTGTTGGCATCAGAAACAGTACTGGAGCCTATGATGGTGTGTGTTCAACACTTTTACTCACATGCTGAAAATGGTTTTAGTAGCATCAAATTTGCCTGTCTTCTTGAATGGCTGTCAGTGTTTTAAGGTATTTTAGAACCTGGAGTGTGCATCTCACTAAGTGTTTTATTTTTATATTTTTATACGGTTCCTTAAGATGACACATAAGCTAACTAGATAAAATAAATGAATTAAAATGGCAAAGGCTATGTCTGCAATAAACTACAGTACAATAAAGTTCAAAAAGTGAGGGTGTCTGAATATTTTCTGAAGCCACTGTAGGCTATTTGTCCCTAGGATATGACCTGTTGGACTCTAGCACACCTTTGTCATCATGGTAGCAATAATAAACACTGTTAAGGTTACAGAACGGTCACAATTTGGTTAATAGACAGTAATACTAATACGAATTCTAATTAAAACTAATACTAATGCTAATATTTGTTGTAATAGCCCACTTCTTATGACGTTCTCAGATGATACGGCCATCATCGGATGTGTATCAGATGGGAACGACCAGGAATACAGGGGGGTCATCAACGACTTTGTCGGCTGGTGTGAGACCAACGCTCTCCTGATCAACGCCAGCAAGACAAAGGAGATGGTCGTGGATTTCAGGAGAAAGCAACCCCCCACCGCACCGGTGAGCATCCAGGGAAAAGACATTGAGACAGTGGACTCTTATAAGTACCTGGGTGTTCACTTAAACAATAAACTGGACTGGACTACAAACACAGACGTCCTCTACAAGAAGGGCCAGAGTCGACTCCATCTGTTGAGGAGACTGAGGTCCTTTGGAGTTTGCAGGACCCTGTTAAAGTCCTTCTATGACTCTGTCGTAGCATCTGCCCTTTTCTACGCAGTGGTCTGCTGGGGGGGGGTGGATGCACAGACAGGGACAGAAAAAGGATCGACAAACTGGTGCGGAGGTCTAGCTCTGTACTGGGATGTCCTCTGGAGTCTGTGGTGGTGGTGGGTGAGAGGAGGATGTTGGCAAAGCTGACATCCATCATGGACAACCCCCACCACCCTCTGCATGAGGCCGTGGGTGCGCTAAGCAGCTCCTTCAGTCAGAGACTGAAACACCCTCGCTGCAAGAAGGAGCGCTTCCGCAGATCATTCATCCCGACAGCAATTAGACTGTATAACGCATCATGACTCACTAAGTCACTTTACCTCCACTTCGCCACTTTATGCACACACCTTGCACCTTAAGTATGCATGTGTATATGCACGTGTACGGGTGTATGTATATATATGCAGATATGTATATATATGTGCGGATGTGTATGTATGTATGTATGTATATACGCATTGCTCATGGATACTTGTTTTGCTTATTTATCAGCACATTCCACAATACATCCATAATGCATACTGTGTATGCTGTACAGAGAACTCAATGAATGTATATAGTATTCTATGTTGATAGTGTTTTTGTACTTTTTGCTGCTCTTATTTCGGTGCTCTTTACCCCTGTGTTTTTGGCTGCTGTAACGCACAAATTTCCCCGTGGTGGGATCAATAAAGTCCTATCTTATCTTATCTTATCTCTTATCTCGTAATACTATAAGCTACTAATAGCATTGTAGTAACAATAATGGTAACATTACTAATACTTATGTTAATGCCTTCACTAGAGAAAATATTTTTACTCTCTCCTCTTTTTTGAGTTCTAGTCTCCAAACAAACAATAGATGAGCAGGATTTGATTGTTTAGAGAAAATGCAAATACAGTTGCTCAGTAAACTTAGTGCTCATCGTTTAGGGCTGTGCTGTTATACCAGATACATTCATAGTTACTTCTTGTCTGATTCATAACATGTTTTGTGTTATTATTATAGCTGATGTTATCACATATATATAACAGCAGTATGTGTATATGTTGGCCCATAAGTAAAGAGAACTGCAGTACGGATATGTTTGCAGAAACTTCGATGCTGTATCAGTTTTTCCACTAGAGAGAAGTGAAAAGTTTGTATTTCCACTGTTTGTCATTATATATTGTTGTCACAAGGGATCCTCGTTAGAAATGTTTTAAAATAAATGAATAAAAAAGTAAGTTTTATATAAAGAATATTATTGTGTGTGATGTCTGACACACAATTTTATCATTAATACATCCTGCACAGATTACACCAAGACATTTAATGGGAAACCTACCAAAACGACTTTATTATCTAATCTACAAATTAGCTGAATTAGCAACAAAACACTAACAATGTAACAAGCACTGAACATATCAAGTATGCCAGAATCCACATGGTGATTTCAGTCCTTTCAGTTGCTTTTATCATCTGTGTTGTTTTGGAGCGGCTCATAAGCCTGCATCAGGTCAGTGAAAGGTTAGGTGACAAAGTCGTGGCAGCAGCTTACGCTGCCGTCTGAAAGCCTCAGTGGGTGATGGGAAATGACACAATGATCTATTTACTTTCACCAGCTTGCTCCCAGTGCTTCTAGAGGTGCAGCATCACTTTCTGTGAGGGCCTATGATTACTGGTTCAGGAACGAACCTCAGAACAAAACAGGCTATTGTGATGACACTAATCTGGGGTTTTTGACTATTCTGGCAAATGATCAGCAAATGGCAAAGATGGATCTCTATGTGTTTACAGTGATAAGGTTTTACGCTGCCGTTATTTTCACATTTTCTTTATAGTCATTCAACATACAGTATATGAACAGGGCTGGCCTGTTGCCTTCTGGGACCTTTGGCTTTATGTGATTACTACTTAATCATTTCTCCATGTTTACAACCCGCTCAGTCACAATTACACAGTGGATGTGGTTTCTAGTGCAGAATTTCTCTTTATATAAAACATATATGGTGTGAATCGTATTACAACTGAAAACTATGATATATCTTGTTGTGCCTCAGAAAGATGAGTCTGGTTTCTCTTGGTTGTTGCGCCTTTGTCGTTTTTGATCGCATTTTCACACTAAATAGTTGCTAATAAAGGGCGATAAAGGTGTGAAGATGCACATAATTAAAATAGATATTTCCTTTGTTGTTGTGGCCAGATAAACCACACTCACCGGATGGTGGAACAGAAATACAGAGTTTTCTCACAACTCTTTGCTGATAAAAAACTTCCACTAACATCCCTATCATTTTTATATTTGTTACTCTTCATTAGCGGGCGGTTAAAGTCAATCTAGTTAGTTATTAAGATGAAAAACACATACACATTCTTGTACCAGAATAAGGAGACAAAATCAGCACCAAAGGCAGAACTAACAAGGTTAATTATTTTGATATAAATAAATTTGATGTCGAAGTTGACTTTAGGGTAGGACAATGATAAAATCCTTTCTATGACAAGAATGGGAAATCATTCCTTATTGTCTAACTGGTTCCATGTAGTGTTTTGAATGGTACAGTTAGGCTCTCAGTTAGTATAGTGACATATTTCTGTCTGAGGAGGATGTGCAATTCTGAAAGGTAAATATTATCTCTGTGGGGAAATTAGGATGGTTCATTAGCAAACAGCAATACTGTGGATATTGTAAAGAATGACAGAATGTACAGGGAAAGGAAAATCACCAAACCAGCAACAACGTCAGAAAGCATGGTAGAAATTCTAAGTGGAGTACATGAAATTATAAATTAGATGCTAACTCTTGTGTGACATTTGAAACTGTTGAACTCTAACAGGTTTCTAGTGAATTTAGGGAGCAGAGAAAATAGAGGCCTCTGTCCTTTGTCCGAGGAAGTCCTCATTAGAAAGTTAAACCACACTCTTTGTCAGGAATCGTAGGATTTAAATAATAATAGCGATGCTAATGGATCCATTTAGAGGTGGACAATGGGAACCTGTGGGATGTTAATGGGTCACTGAGACTGTGAATAGCCTATCGCATGAGTCAGCACAAATATTTGGCCAGTGAATTACACGATGTTGTAGGTAATGTATCTTGGAATTGACAGCAAGTTGATCAGAGTTTTGTGGTGTACTGTAGTTACAGGAGCCTGTGCTGTTGATCTTTAATTTGAATTATAGCCTACTGTTGCGCTTGGGTCTATTGAGTCTGCATTTGATCAGTCTATATCCATGACTATAGTGTAACTGTTTCCTTTACATTTATTTCCTGGTTTTCACTAATGGACCTCATATCTTAACATTTTCTACCTCACTTCCACTTGATTTGTATATTGTAGACCATCGTTTGGATGAATCAAGATTTAGAAGCTCTAAATTGGCCTAATCAGATAAAACAAACAACATTTGTGCTGTGCTGTGCTGTGCTGTGCATGGGGCTGCTTGTCCCTGGAAGATTTGGGTATTTAAAGATGTTTGTATTACCCATGTCGCGTTAGGGGGAAAGGGAGAGTGGCTTGTCACCTCCTGGTGTGACACTGTGGCTTAGTTAAATGAAGCCTGTTGCCTCATGGTGTTTATTCATACCTGAAAAGCACAAAGCAAACCGTTACCACATGAAGAAGATGTCTGCTGAGATGACAGCATGCTAAGGAAACGAACATGCTGTGCTCTTAAGTTTGCTACCATGATGCAAATATCTAACTGACAGACCAGACAACATGGTTTTTAAGTCTAAATCACCATCTAATGAGGTTGATTTTCCTCCAGCACATCTGTAATGTCACACATGACAGACATTAACCCAACAAGAGACACACAGGCCCTATTTATTATAATTAAGACCAGGTTTTTAATTTGGTTAATGATACTTTGAAACAATCATCTACAAAGGATTTTGAAGCTTTCAATTACGCGTAGACTGGCTTTGCTGCTGTATTATTTGTTGGCTCAATTCTGCGCACATAGGCCACATACTCACCCTCAACAATTCAGAAGGACTAAACCTTTATTTCAGATTGCTTCAACACAGTCCAGTGTGGTCCAGGCAAGAGAGGGCACTTATTGTCCACTAAGGACTTTGCCACATTCATTTGAGGAGCAGCCCTTTCTCATTATTAACAGACACACTAAACTATTGGCCCCAAACAATACAGAACAGATCCCTTTATGCGCACAAGTGCTCAACGTTTCAGCAACCACTGTGTGCCCTTCGCCACTCCCTCTTCTTTTCAGATACCTGCACATAAGTGAAAGATGTGGAGGACACAAAAGATATCCTCAACTTTCCTTTTCTCCCATTCTGTGAAACAGGCCCACACTAAATCTTTTATTTGTGCAAAGCCTCTCATTAACTCCACTCATGCTGCCTCCCTCAGCTTGCCATTGCTTAAGTACTGGGTGTTGTAAAAAAAAGCTACCAATTAGTCCCTCATCAGCTCCAATTAGAGGAGACAAAGCCTGAGTAAAGATAACTCAATGAGAGGGAGAGGTGGAAGGGTGAGGGCCGTCTCCGGGTGTTTCTGTGTGTGTCTGTGCGTAGGTGTGTGTGTGTGTGTGTGTGTGTGTTTGTGTACATGTGCAGAGCCCAGGCCGGCACAACATAGTTTGTAATCATTGAAGAACATGTGGCCATTCAGTCTGACCCGCTGCAGCACAGGTCCATTCACTCCCCAGGCTCCTCAGCGGACCCTTTTCTCAGGGCCAAGTGTTGTTGTGCTGGGAAGACAGGCCCCCCAGGAGTCCCAGAAAGAGAGCCATTCAATCCTCTTTACCTGTTTGCAGCATATAAAGCACTCAGGGCCAGGCCGATCTCTCATTATTGTCTCCTTCACTCTCAGGACTTCCTTAAACTTAGGCCTCAATTCAAGAGCAAGCCCTTTTAGAAGGGAAATAGGGGATGCATGTTAAGGGGGTGCCTTTCGCCTCATTAGAATTGAATTTGCACTGTCTTGTAATTACGTTGGAGGGCAACAATGTATTTTTTTCATCATAATCTTTACTGAATGGGGGATTTTTGGGGCAGTTAATTTGCTGCCCACACTAATGCATTAATTAATGAATTGGGTAACACTAATTTTCTCTATGCTGCCTCTCTCTGTTTGTTTGCTCCATCTGTTTCCAGCAGTCCTGGGCAGCCGCTACTAATAAAATTACCTCATTAAAGCCTTTATTGCAGCACAGTAACTCACTCATTCATTTGCTATGTAGCATTTTCTTTGGAAGGGGGCTGGGTGTGTGACAGTTCCCATTCAGTGTTGCATCTTTTTGTGGGTGGTTCTAAATAATGAGGGGGACAAGCAGGGAGATATAATTAGGAACAAGGGGGCACTTCAGCAAATATTTGAAATCTTTTAAGGCTGGCCCTTGTATGATGGTGATTAATTACTTCCAGAAAGGATTTTGGAGAAATATATTGCCAAGCTTTTTTCTTTTCTTTTTCTGGACGGGGCGACCTTGTTAAAAAGATGTGCACAGGACTTTAATTTCGGTCTCTCTTTAATCAAATGCAAATCCTGACGTGTACTGTTCTCTGAAAATGGACTCATTATGAAACAAATACACAACATGTAAACAATGATGTAGTGTTTAATGAAGGTGGCGTCTGACTGTTTCAAAGGACCCCTCGCCATGCGTTGTTTTTGTTTTGAATAACATAAGTGATGATGATTAAGATGGTGATAATACTTATTTATTAATACTGAATTATTCTGATGCTGTGGTTTGTTTCATTTTAGTTGACAACAAAAATTGTGGATATTATTTCACTGTTATTTAATGTAATTCCAAAAATGTGCAAAAAGTTGATGAACATGAAGAAACAAAATGGTTCAAATAATTACTCTGACAGACACAGGCCAGTCTTTGAGAGGAAAGATGCTTAATATTATATATAATAATATGAAATATCTAATAAGTCTGAAACAAGAAAATAGACATTACCCACACTGAGTGAACATGTCCACAAAGCTGTATTCATGATTGTGTTTTGATTGTTGTCATGTGCTTCTCTGTGAACTACACTGCACAGTTTAATGAGTTCATTGAACACAGTGTGCTGTGCATCATTCAGTGGGGTGCAGTCATACAGCAGCACATGCTGTGCATGGTTGAGATATGATTGCCATCTAGTGGACTTAGAGGGTACTGCATGACTGTCAGGCACCGTTGGAGGTTAATAATCACTGTAACTAAGATCAAACTACAACTAAAAACTGACACGACAAAGAGTAACATGTTTCTTTTTTGTTTTTTTGTTTTTTATCATTCTTTTGCTAAAAAAAAAAAGAATTCATTCCACGACTCTGACATGTCGGCTAATATACTAAAGGATGAAACACTGCTGAATTAGTCTTATTAAAAGAAAATGAGTTGCACATAATGAATGCATTTTATTAGGCGATACTGATGTGAAGCAGTGTAGACACTAGTTTAAAATAATTCTTGCAGCATGTTTTTCTCCTTTTTCCACACATGCTGGCCTGTTGCTGCTATAAAATAATCCTTCACACTGAAATGTTTTGAATTATTAGAAAAACTATGTGTAAAATGAAATCAAAGTAAAATTCCACACTCATTTAACAGACGTGGTGAGTCACTTTACTCTGCTGTGGTTGATGAAGTACTTGGAAAGCAGTCACAACATGAGAGCTGATTAATGAGACTGACATTTTCATGAGCAGGCTGTTTTGAGTTTTTTTTTTTTTTTTGCATGGTCTCGTTATTCATGAAAATAAAGCGACATCACCTTGTTTTGATAAAACTCCTGAGTTCATATCTGCAACTATTTCAACTATTATTATTTATACTATTTTCTTCCACATAAAGACAGAGTGAGATAAATGTAAGTTATGACTAACAGAGGCAAAGTGAACAAAGAGGAGACAAGCTACAGAGTTTATGACTGCAGAAGAAGCTGTACTACGTCCAACACCCAGCTGGAAGGCCAACGCCAAAACCACATTCTCAGTTTAGAGGCCCAGCAGCTGTTCAGCCTCTTCCAGCTATGACTGCATATGACTTCACGGCCCTCAGTATTATAGATAAGTGGGGCGAGCAGAGCAAGTTATTCTGGACAATGGCAGGAAACAGTGTAATGTTACACAACATTGGTGCTGTCAGTTTAATCATTTTTATAAAAGCATTTTCTCAGTGATGCTAATTTAACACTTTATGCGCCCCTCTTCAGAATTTGGAATCACTATACAAACATTTTATAAATACTTTATAACACGCTATGTAACAAGTAGTGGTAAACAGATATATTATGTATTTATCTAATATATTACGTATTTATGTGAATATCAACCTCTTATGTGGGCGTCCACAGGTGAGGGCTGGTGTATATGCAGACAGTGAATAGCAAAACACAATAATTTAAAATACTGTGTGTCTTATAGAAGAAGTTATAATTACTATCTGATGCTGTAGATTAATAAAACATCACTTAAAATGTCCTTATATCTGTTTACAACACGCTTGTACACTGCTTATAAACGCTTAATAGAAGGACTTAAATTTGCAACTTTTCAAACAACATAATCTTTTTTTTTTTTATTTTTGTAAAAATACAAAAAAATGCACATTTTCCTGTATATAGGAAAAGCATTACACAAGCAAGCACAAAGATTTAAGATCAGGCTTTTCCTTTCAGTGATTGTGTAAAATTTTGCTCATACAAAGTGAATCTGCTGTCTGACCTTAAGATGAACTCTTTAGCCTTGAAAAAATTGCACCACATACAGTATGTGCACATATTAATTTCAATTTTCTAACATTATTCTTTAAATAAGTCTTAAAATTTTATGTTCTACTTTTGTCATTTGCAGAAGTTATGTTGCTGTTTTCTGCTGAGAAGTCAGAGTCTGGAAATCTACCCTTTATAGCAGACTGGTTAAGCATATTGTAACATGCTGAAATCCTGTTGAAGTTACCTAGACTTGTGTAATTGTCAGAGCTCCGGACCTTGGGCTTTGAGAAGGTCTCCCTCTGGTGGAGAATAGAATGAAATCACGTTAGAAATTCAGTCAACTACTGATCAACCACAAAGCCACCAGACAGTTACGTGAATGTAGTAGAGGAGAGTTTTTGTTGCCTGAATTTGAAATGAGTTGAAATATGTCTGTCTCAGTTTAGATATGTATTAGATTTCACAACAAGCGGGAAACAACAGCAAACATCACAACACCTCCAACTACGAGAGCCAAAATGATTGCTTGATTAACATAATTAATTAACATAATTCATAGTTGATTAATAGAATCAATTGTTTCAGTCATTTCTCAAGCAAAAATTTAAAAATGCTGCACATTCTCAGACTCTAGCTTCTCATATGACAGGATCTGCTGCTTCTCTTTGTCATGTACCTTTGGCTTTGGTCAGACTACACAAAACAGTTGTGTATTTTTTCACTGTTTTTTGACATTTCATAGACCAAACAATGAATTGACTAATTGGAAAAATAATCTGCATACTAATCAATAATAAATACAACCATCAGCGGCTCCAGTCCAACATTTATGCTGCTTTAACCCCTCTTGTGAATTTATGATTACGTCAGATGATTCATCATCTATCTATTGGGTGGCTTGCTAATCAGTTTGTGTGAAACAATAATACAGCATCATAAAGAAATGAGGAACAAACTTCTTTCATGAGAGACTTATTTAATGTGCTTTGAAGGAACTGTATGTTTCTGAAAATATAAAATAATAATAAAAAAAACATGCATTTTCACAGTCTACTCATTTTGTTAAAAAATAGTCACATAATCTTGTATATCATACAAAAATAAACATCTGTGATCCAAAGACATACAGTACACTCTGTTTAAAACAGTTAAATAAAAAAAAAGCAAACCACTTCAATATTTACACCCGACATTAAGTATTTAAATCCACCTTCTTTAAATATTCCAATCAAAGTCTGTCCTGTCTCGTGCTGGTTTCCTTTTCTTGCTCCTCTTGGTCCCTCCACCTGTTCGAGGTGGAGTTTCCCTGTATTCCTCACCCGAGCCTGTATCCAGACTTTCCTGGTTTTCCCTCCAGCTGTCGGGGACTGCAGCAAAGTCCTCCCCCGGGGAGGGCATCGGTCGCCCGTACACCTTGCTCTGCAGGTCAGCGATGTCGTTGCGGATGTCAGCCATCAGAAGGAGCAGGAAATCAAAAGAGCCTGGAGGGCCCTGAGAGTCAAGTACAAAAACACATAAGAAAGCAAACTTTTTTTGATCTTTATAATTATTTGAATTTAATTAAGGTTATGGAAAGAGTGTCCAGTGACTACTGAACTTTCTCCTTATGATTTGTTGACATTAGCACCATCAGTGTTTATCTAAGGCAATGATGCTTACTCTGTACTGGATACTATTTACTTTGAGTTTGACAGTATCATTAACTGTGGTGTTTAATGTCCAGAGTCCACAGTGACCTTTTTTCCAGTCATATTTTATGTTAGCTTTTGTTCTGGATGGTGGCAACAAGTTAAAATAGTGTGGCACAGTCTTACTGGTGGTCCAACAGGCCCAGGAGCTCCTCTGTCCCCCTGAGGAAACAAAACAAATATTTAGTTTAGATGAATTACAGTGGGGAAAAAAGCATGAGAGGAATTCATAATGTTCTGGTTAAGGAACTTTTTGCAGGAGCGAAAGCCTTTTGGCTGCCTTAGCCAGTTAAAGGAATAGTTTGACATTGAGATTATTGATACTACTTTCATGTCTGGGCTTTAAGTATGGCGTAGTATGCTGGTAGGTGTATTTTTTAACCTTGGAGAGAGCCAGACTAGCCGTTTCCAGTCTTTATGCTAAACTGAGCTAAGCTGAACTGAATCCCTGCTCTTGCTTGACACAGTAGTTAACACACAGACAAGAAAGTGGTATCAATCTTCTTTTCAGCAAACTACTCCTTGCTACATTGTGTGTATGTGAAAGGGGAAAAAAAGTGCTGTTCGTGTAATACTAAACATAATGTAAATGTAGCTTGACTGTGAAGTATCGTGGCAGCCTGTTGACCTATGGTAGCATACACACATTGACCTGACTACTGTGGTTGTTAGCCGGGCTCAGGGTCACACCGGGGCTGTGAGTGTTTTGGCAGATGGTTTGGATTTGTAACTCAGAGAGACAGATTACCATCAACCCCCCAATCTATCCACACAAACATCCCAGCTGTAGTGAAAGAATAGCAAGGTGCTGTGTCAATAAGGCAGATGCACCTAAGTTGTTCCATACGTGATCCACAAGCTAAGCAAACAGACAAGAACCTCTTCAGCTTTTAGACCTCATACTTCTCTCAGTCAGTGTGACATGGATGACTGGTCATTCTTGGTGACAAGTAACAAAATCTCTGCTGATCAAAATTACAAGGATTCAGGACTTAATGCTGTAATACGCCAGTCATGACTAGCCGCAGATTGCAAATCATATCCTCCAAGCAAGTTCATTTTTACAGAATCTAAACCAGATTTCTGTTTAATAATGGTCAATTTTAGTTCTGACAATGTCCCAGAATCTGCCACATATTGTTTGCCCAAGCTACCTCAGCTGTCTGCTTCAGTCTGAACTGATTCTGACATCCTGCACGATCACACAGCTTCAAATTCTATTTTCAATAGCCCTTTGTTTTTTTGTTACTAATATTTGTACCACCACTGTTGCTACAGTCTCAAATGAGCCTCATATTAGTCAAACAACAGCTAAACATCTCCATGTGGGACAGGGGTACTTCCCATCTGAATGAGAGTGGGCTATTGTCAAACTCATCTGCAGCAACTGCAAAGCACGCTGCAGAAAGTCTGAAGGTCAAAACAGACAGACATCATCTGCAGAGATGATGCCACCATATTCTCCCAACTTCAGCTGCTCCTTGATTTCCTGTCTTAATATCACAAAAGTGAGACCGAAAAATCATGTTTTGTGCCAAAAATGTGAAAAATGCAAACACAAATCTTGCTGTAACTAGGATGGGATCTGCATTGTGCCTCCTTAATCTGAGGCCTTACCATCTGATGGAGCCTCTTTTTGTTAACACTTGGCCTGAGGCCTCCCAGGAGAGAGAAGCAGAGAAAAACATTCCATTTACCCTTAAGAAAAGTGGTTACTACCCCCCAGTAGCCAATCCAAAGTAATCCATAGCATATTCCAATCAATTGCAATAACTCTGAGGTATCCAAAGTCAGGTACAGTTATTTGTACACGGTTAACTAACAATGTTGTGTGTTGTGATCATATTCCCGGCCACATACAGTAGAACTGTGCAAACTACTGTCTGGCACACTAGTCTTCCTCTCTGAACCTGTAGCAACTTGCAGTTAAGTGTTTCTATAGTCTGCAGGGACTAACTCTGCCTGAGCAGCATTCAGCTGAGGATTTGTGAGTATCCTGGCATCTGCCTTGTTCTTTTCACTCTGCACAAATCTGGAGGAGTTCAGAGGCAATTTAGCTATTGAGAAACACGTTTTGACAGACATGGTGTTGGCAGTTGAGTCAAATCTATCTTGTTGGTACATTCTCATATGTTCTGCACCAACTTTTATTTGGTTTCTTTCCTTTGAGATAGGAGTCAGTGAGCCAAGAGTCAAATTTTCCGAGGTGTGGTGCACTGGATCCCCCAATTTAAACAGAAACCTTTGCCTAGAATTGCTGCCACTTATCGAAAAGAAAAAAAAAAACAAAAAACACACAGCTATGACAAGATTAACTGACAAAATAGCATCTGACCTCACCTTCAGGCCATCTTTTCCTGGTGCTCCTGGAGGCCCCTGTTAAACAAAAAAAGCCTTTTATTTCTGTTTCAATCGCGTTTTCCTATTTATGTGAGTTTCCCTTCACACTCCAAAGTCAGGTGGACTGGATGCAGTAACAGCCCACAGATGTTAAGCATGTGATTGTCTATTTGTCTGTTAGCCTGGCAACACACACACACACACACATACACACATGCGACTAGATGATGTATATTGCAGCCAAGCAGAAACGTGTTAATACTCAATTCACTCTTCTCTCAGAAGACACATTTACTTTAAATCTTTTTTGAACACAAAACTGACAAGTTCACCAGCACAGATCATCCAAGATTAAGTGTGTGCCTGCCCCCAGGCTGTTTCTGAGCGACTTCAGCTCAATGGTAGAGACTGCTTTGATCTCCTTCCTGGGATAATCATCATTAAAGGAGTGTGACGGCATGGTATACGGAGTAGGGCCAATATTCAGATCAGTATCAAGCCTCTGAGTCACACACATTTATCGTCTCTGAAACCTCACATGCAGTCAAACACATGTGACCTGACTGCGATACCTCGTAACTGCGCTCAGAATCTAATCAGGGTTTTGTGTGAAGCGAGGACAACTCCCTCTGAGTCAGACCTCACCAGCATATGCACTGATTAAATGTATTAACACGTCCTCAATATAAAGCTGTGAATTAAAACACGAAATAGAAGCAATAGATCACTTTCCACTGTAAAAACACAGTTCCAGACGTCTTGGTTTGGCATCATGCAGCTTGTGACATGACTGATTGCAGGTGTTGATAGTCTGATTTATCAATAACGAGATTGCATAAGCAGAAGAGTTTTAAAAACTAAAAGTATGTCTCACTGGCCACATCCTGCACATTCTTGATTCAGATCCCACACTGCAACACAGAGGGTTCACACTTAAGGGTGAGACTCTGTGCTGCGCAAAAACACAGCAAGCCAAGGAAAACAAGTCAAGCTGTAGAAGGATTCAGTCCTCTCTGTTGTTATTGCCATTACCATGTGTCATCCTTTTTCACCTTGCAGAGATGAGGGCAACTTTAAGAGTGTGCGTTTTGTGCGTTTTTGAGATGTGTCAAACGAAACTTGAGACACTTGGATGCTCCATGCAGATAAGTCATTCACAGTTCTCCTGGGCCCCGTGTCACGACACAGGATTACTAAATTATCTGAATTACTTTGGTGAGTTAAACCCGGAACCCCGTGAAATATTTTTTGAATTCTGGCTTGTGACACAAAGCAGAAGTGTGGAACTGAACCAACAGAGAATGAAGGCAAAGATGGGTGTAAGAGCGTGGTTTACTGTGTCCTAAAATTACTCAGAGGAGTCAGGAGACACACACACATCATACTGATTCAGAGGCCTGCACTGTTACATATGAGGAATATGACAAATGTTAT
Organism: Trachinotus anak; assembly: GCF_046630095.1. Classification (NCBI taxonomy): domain Eukaryota; kingdom Metazoa; phylum Chordata; class Actinopteri; order Carangiformes; family Carangidae; genus Trachinotus; species Trachinotus anak. Next base: position 7,044,800 of record NW_027273879.1, on the reverse strand, counting down.
GTAAAATGCTGAGTCTCTTTAAACATAATAACTGTCAAGAAAAGTAGTACATATCAACTGACCACCGGTCCTCGAGGGCCACGTTTGATGTGGTACAGGTCTGGTGTGGGTCCAATGGGCCCCATCAAGCCCCTGGGACCAGGAGGGCCAGGGGGGCCCACTAGTCCTTGAAATCCTGGAGGGCCCTCTGGTCCTGGATCTCCTAAAATAATCCAGACTTTTAATTTGTCCAGTACTTTGGATTATGATTAAATACCTGAAAACTAGAGACAGCCCCATCAGCCTCAGCTTTACTTTATGTTTAGCGCTAATTAGCAAATGTTAGCATGCTAACACACCTAACTACGTTGGTGAACATTATATTTGGTAAACACCAGGATATTAGCATCGTCATTGTCAGCTGACTTTAGCGTTTAGCTTAAGCACGGCTGCGCCTAAACAGAGTCTAAGGGCTGCTAGCATGGCTGCAGACTCTCATACTATCCCTGCTGGATGCAGGCCAGTTTCCCTATTCAGAGTATGACGCTGTTTTTTTATTTTTAGCTGTTCGTGTCTTACCTGGAGGGCCAGGGAGACCTGGAGGCCCTGGTAGAACTATGGAGGATGTCAGGATTTTCTCGCTGGTCATCTGCTCGGGGATGTCAGCACTGTTTGACAGCATGGCCATCTTAAAGAAGGATCCAGAACAAAATGACTGAATGAACAGGTTAACTAGAAGGAAACTACAGATAATAGAATTAAGAATATATGAGATTGCCAACATGAATGCCTATTGTCCCGTGGGTTCAAGGTCTTTTTTTTCCCCTTCATTTCGAAAAGATATCAAACATCCAAATGCATCACTGTAAAATCTTGTCCTTTGGTTGTCATTCCTATAATGGTTTTACATACAGTGCCTCTTAAGGTCTGCACTGTCAAACAGGATAGCACAATTACACACTGACGGACCAACTCCAAGTAAAATTATGTTAAAATTATGTACCCTGGCAAAGATGAAAGCTGATCTTCCATCTGCACCATGCTACAAGCTGTAACCCAGACAGATGGAGGGCCAGGCAAACCCTCCTACATTATTCAGCATGACCAGGAGAGCTCCTGCCCTGTATGCTAAGTGGCATCCTGAAAAAAAAGGTTATCTTTGATCTCTGTGTAACATCATGTGGATCGGCAATCCCAGTGGGAAGCACACGGAAGACCTTGCTATGCTGCAAGGGGCAACAAATCAGGATTCATGTGCACAGACGTTCAAGCATATGCTAACACACACACACATGGGTTCACCTGCTGATCAGTTAAGTATTATGCAAGACTGTAGCCTGTGACCTTGGGCACAGGTGTCTGAACCACAGGGTGATCCTAAATTCAAACTCTAACCTTCCTGAGATGTGAATAATGTAAAAATACAGGAGTGGGTATATTAATCATATATATACAGTATTCTCACTCTGTTTTCTTAATATATTGACATTAAGAAAAAAGAGGCATGTACAGTACAGCTGTGGGAGCACCAAACCACACAGCTGGAAGCAATACATCATATGTTACAGTCAAGGGTGTTGAGTGCCACTGCTGACAGACTCGTGCTCAGATAGGTTCTGACGGCTGCGATTACACAGACATAAATGTTATACTGCTGCTTTCACACAAACCGCCCACCAACTCACACTTACAACCAACTACCTACAGTAAAGCAAACTTCCTCAGCATGTTTCTTTATGAGTTAATAAAGTGTTGTAATGAATCTCAAGAGGGTTGTAAAAAAATCTGGCTGCTGTTGTTTCTGAAATACTGTCAGGTAAGGAGTCCTTGGAGATAAAGCGAGATTTTTAGGTGGTACTAAAGAACCAGAACAGGTCTGCAGGTATTTACATTCATCTGAATCAAGAATGCATGTGTAATCCTCACCGGAGCCTTTCTGCAGTCAACCGTAGAGCAGCTAGGAAAAGCTGCACAATTGCAGGTTGCAAGAGCATAATATAAGATAAAAAATAGTGTAGTGTTACAGGTAAATTACATAGATTCCATCTTAGATTTTAAGACAGAAATGTGTATGCTTTTTGTTATCATTATCTTTACCTTTTGTTTAAGCTGCAGGACAGACATCTTGATCTGCTGGAAATCGTTACAGGTGGCTGAGCAAGTTCCAGCATTCATCACATGGTCAGATTTGTCAAAGAGATGCACTGCTGGGAATTGGGGGAAAAAAATGTTTCTGTCACAGACGTCACCAGAAAACGTTTTCTTTCAGAAAATCATCAGAAAAGGTCAGAAAAAGTCAAAACATAACATCACCTTACTTTAAAAATAAGGGGACATACTTGATTTGGGCAAGTAACACATGTATGTAACACTGTCAATTGTGAGACTTCACATCCCTGCAGCCCTGACTGCACCCACGTTCACTCTACCATCCTGTATTCACTCAGCATATTAAAACTTCAAGGTTTAAGCAATATACTTGTACAATCCTGTAAAAAGCAAAAACAAGATGATAGGCACAAAGCTGACTCGCTCTCTGGATTTGTCTCTGGCCAGTGGCAGAACGGACCCTACGCTGAGCATGCATATATTTAATGGATGAGTGAGAGTGTCTGGACACTATTTTTTTCCCCCACTGTGTTACAAGGCAGCACATAAAGCAGGAGTGTGACCATATGAACCATCATTTTTCACTCTCCAGCCTCTCCTGAAATGTTTTAGTAGGTAATGGAAGATAAACTCATGGGAGGAAGTAGCAAATCTACAGCCCCTGACCGCTTCACTGGAAACTGAAGCTGGGGCAAAAAAAAAAAAAAAAAAAAAGAGAGAGACTTTATTATTGTCTGGACCATTTGTGATGTTTTCCTCAAATGCATCCAGCAAATCAGAACAGACCAGGAGTCATGGGGGCAGCAGTGTGTTTGGGAGACAGAACTGTTCTGACATGCACAAGGAGCTGGGATGTGTAATGACTACCAGGTGTCTATATTTGCAGTACCCCCTTCTCTCTCTCTCTCTCTCTCTCTCCCCTTTGTCCACACAAACACACTCACACACACACACACACACACACACACACACACACACACACACACACATCAAATAACAATGTGTGGTCAGCTCCACATCACAGTCAGATGTGCCCTTGAATAAAGAGAAATTGTCCTCTCACCTCTCTCCCCCTTGGTGCACGTTTTCCCATCTTCTTCCAGGAAATAGCCTTTCTCACACTCACACCTGTAGCTCCCCACAGAGTTGACACAGATCTGGGAGCACGCGGTCGTGTTTTTGTCCGCACATTCGTCGATGTCTACACGTTGCAGTGACAGTCGGAGACAAAGGGGAGACAGCGAGCAAATGAAAGACAGCCTGTCAGTTAAGATAACACAGAGCCCATTAAAATGCACAGTAGCACATACAAATACAGAGAAAAATATTTCAATCTGAAATCTGCAAACCTAACTCAAGGTATTTTATCTCTGCTGTCAAAAGGAAACCATGTGTCTCCAGATTTGGTGGGATAAACCTAAGGATTAAGGTCTAATCTTTAAGAGCTGACAAAAGACTTAATTCGCAGAGGTAAATAAACAATTTCAAAACCTATTGGATTGTCGGAAAAATATACACCAAGTCACCAAGCTCAAAACAGTTTTTTTCTTAGCTTGTGAAAAGTTATTGCTTTGAAAATACATTGTGCTGCAGTTTATTGCAGCTGAGTGAAGCTTTTTTGCCAAGTTTGGTTTTGAAATGGGAATCACCGGACCAAGCCAATTTGGAGACTGTGAAGAAGTTTGACTTCCTCTGCTGATGACAGAATGTTTTCCTAAAAGGGTTTTATTAATATGCAGCAACAAGCGCAGGTCCCTCCAAACTGGCTTTCGAACAACTGAGAACACGAGACATCTTGTTTTTAAAAGAGTAATGATGTTGATGAGTTGTTGTACAAGGTCTCACCCAGACAGTAGGGCTTCTCTCGCTTTCTGTGGCGCTCCCGGTCGTAGCGGTAGCCAGGGTAACAGGTGCACACGACTCGACCGAAATGGTCAGTGCACTGTTGCTCACAGGGGGCGCCAGCACACACATCATAATCTACAGCAAGAAATGAGGGATTTCATCAGCGTGAACCCAAGCGAACACAAGGGGGGGAATCTTGCAGGCAACGTGCCTGCCACAGGTCATTAAACATTCAGTGAGGTTAAAACAAGAGAAAGTCAAGTCAAGCACATTAAAAGACAAAAGATCTCATGGGACATGATAGGAGAGATTTCCAAAAATAATCAGAAACACACAAGACAGACATCCAAACAGTTTTTCCTACCTTCAGGGATACACTGGCCCAAAACAAACTTAAAGCCCTTGCAACATTTCTTTCTGTAAAACATCAAAGAGACGTACATATGAGAAGAAAAATCCAAAATACTTTAACATTCACACACCAAGTCCCAGATTTTCACATCATGTTTGACATGTAAGATTCATAAAGATGTACAGAATTAGTTGTGATCCAGCGATTTGGTCTGTTTTTACAATTGTGTTGATGTGGAAAACATCTCCATGAAGATTAATGTGGCCGGACAACACACACAAACACAAAACAGTTGTTCGTTCATGTCCAACGACCCTCCTGTGAATTACACTCAAAACCCCCATCAGCTTGACTATTCTGAATGCCCAGAATTTCCTACTTATTTTTCTGAATCCCTCACTGGCAACGAAATACCTGCATCAACTTCACTCTTTTATTTTCAGTTTTTCTGTCACGCCGTTTTCTTTCTATCCAATACTCACATTTTCCAATATAATCCACATATCTGTGCTCAGATTTTATGTCATTTCAAAGAACATAATTAGTCTTTATCCAAATGGTTTGTGTATACGATTGTACGAGTGTGTGAGGTTTAGAGGGTGAGAGAGAAAATCAACTTGATGAGACAACGTGAAGCAACAAACAAAAGATCTTTTCCTTTTATTTCTGTTCCATCATTTCCTTCAACGTCTGTGTGAAGTCTTACCAATACCATCAACGTGATAACATATTGATGCAATATTTCATCAGCACAAGTAACATCATCATTAACCATTATTCATCCCTCGCTCACACTCAGCTATAAAGGAAAAGTGCTACCAGGTGTCGCTTTCAAAGAGGAGGGGGGAAAAAAAATCCAATACAATCCAATTCAGTCTCACTCACTTTGATATCGATAGATTACTCTCTAATGCTTTACAGCTTTTATTCAGGAGCAGTTCTGACGATTCCCATGGCCCCTATCTGGTAATTTCATCTAATGAAAGCTCACCTCCTCTGCTCACCAGCCTTCAAACACAATTGATGTAATTTATCTATTCATTAATGGTACGCAACATGACTCATTTTGCGCTCAACCGGGTTATCCACAGGAGCACAAGATTAAGATTGTGTAACAGTGCTAGCAGCCCTGTCAGGCTCAATGCTAACATCTGCATGCTAACACGGCGCAATGTTTATCATGTTTCACCATTTCGGTTCAGTGTGTTAGTGCGCTAACCTCTGCAAGTTAGGCTTGAGGGAATGTTATTAGTTTTGCAGATATTTTCTCAAACGATGACCTGATGATGCTGAGAGGTTAAAAAGTTAATGGATCACTGACGTTACTGATTCATGCTGAGGGGGGAAAAATCCCTGCTCTGAAACACCATACATTACGAGGAAAAAAACAAAGAGATGCACATGAGAAGATGCATGAGGAAATAATGTGAATGAATGTTGTGGGAAAGTGAGAAAAACAGACAGAAGACAGAAGGCTGATTGATTTATGAGATCTCTCACTTCAATGCTCCATTAGAAACCTGGAACAGAGTGAGAGTCTACTAGTCTTACATTCTGAAACCAAGGATCTCTCAGCTTTCAGTTTCTCTATTTGCTCCTACCTCCAGTTGTATTTGTGAATCCAGTGACCCAGCTCTAATAACAGTTGTGCTTTTTCCAATAACATCATCGCAGACATATAATCTTGATAGAACAACAGAAATCATCTACTCTGCACCACTGCGATGCAATGTGTCTACCTTCTACAGTCGACTGCTTTTACAGTCATTTTGATGGGTACAGGATAAGCACTCACTGAATATTTACAACCTAAAGAGGGGCAAATGAGGACCTCCTTCACTGTACTCGAGGCTCCCACTGAAGAATATTAACCTGCAGCAGTCTCATTTCACATCTTTAATGACACTCAACGCTGCAGCTCCTGCCGGTGTGGTTACAGAAGAGGAGGTAGTCACCACTCAGGAGGCCCTCCATGAGATGAGAGCGAGCAATGTTTGTTAAATAGACTGTGAGTGAGAGAGAGAGAGAGAGAGAGAGAGAGAGAGAGAGAGAGAGAGGTCTGCATTTGTGTTATTGTGTGATTAGTGACAGGTATTTATGCACATACCACTGTGTATAACACCAGCTTGTGTTTGTGTACATGTGTCTACAGGCACCTTGTGTAAGGGTGGGATGATAATCAGTACATCTTTAAAATGTCAACCAGAACAAGAAGGAAGAAGAAATATATTTTATATATATTATTATAATATTTCCATTTTTTTTTTAGCATGACTAGAGTTGCTCTATCTTTCTTCACCTTCTTTAACAATATCTCCACTATCAACAGTCACAAGTGTCTGATTTTAGTTTGTAGTCCTTGCTGTCTCCATGTGTTATATCCAGCTGTAGCAGATGATGTACTCATATTTTCGAGGAGGCACACATTCGCTACAGCGTAACCTGTTAACACACTTCAGTCCTCAGCTGTACTGTGTATTGTGGCTGTGGACCGGCTAAGCATGGACGCACTATATGTTTTTAATTTAGGCAAAAACAACAGTACGGTGAAATGCACCAAACTGTAGATAGTTATTTCCACACTATGAATCTACTTCATTGCATTTCAGCGCACTGTGTGTTGTGGTGGAGTTTGTGGGAGGGAGAGGCTACAGCTTGGACACCCTGAGAGAGCTGGTCTGAGGATGGTTTCCTGTGTGACCCAATATTTCATGTCACAATAACATCCCCATGAGGACAGAAGGCACTTATAGCAAATAAGCAGCTAAGCAAAATAACCAGGGCTGGTTGAACAATCGTGAGAAAACAAACATCTACGTCCGTCTCGAGAAGATCATGAAAGAGGCAACAACGTCCCATGGAAACTGGATCCATAACTGAGTTCTGAGTTCAGTTTTTACTAAACTGCATCCTTATTAAATTAGCCTTCAGGGAAATGCTTATTAGCCCCATAATATTCTACCTTATTGTACTTTCTGTCATTATATTATTAAATAAACACATCTAAAAAGTCATATTTGGTTACTTTGCAGATTAAAGCACTGTTAAAACACAATTACAGTATTATCTTGCATTTTCCATTTTTACAAATTGATTTAATTTAAAACGGTTGATTTCTTATCTTGTCCCTCTGTTAACCTTTTATATTTTGACACATGTGGACATGAAAACAGGCAGACCCAGAGAGAACTGAGATGGTAATGATATGACCTGTTAAAACAACATGTCGAAAAAAGACACACGGCTGAGGGTCAGGGCACTAAAGCAATGAAATGACCTCAAACTAATGACGTGATTTATATTCAGGGAGTACAAAATCTGTCCAGCATTTGATACAGAAGGTCTCAGAGATAAAATTCAGATATGTGAACATTAGGAGTCTGATCACATACCAGATGTAGATTTATGTGTAGCTACGCGATCTAGGTGGAGTTTACAATAAACCCAAATGCTAAGAGTTGAAATCTAATATTATTACAATTTTTACTGCCTGGTCTCAATTGTTATGGTCCAGTTGGAACAATGTATCCTACTTTGTGTAGATTTCTGTCTAATGGCATGATATTAGATATATTAGATATTAGCGATATATCTTCTCTGCCACTGAACATGGTTTCTTGCCGGGAGCGGGTGGTGGTGATTGTCGCTTAACAAGCGCTGTGGCCGTTGTTGCATTTAAAAGACAAGAGGTTATAATACGCCCTCTGAGCAGTGCTATGTCTTCAGGGCACATTGGAGGCTACAGTGAGTCGCTATCTGACAGTGACAAGACGGAGAGTTAAAGTGGAGTTGCTTCCCACCTCTGGAGACAGCTCTTGGCGAGTAAAGGAAGTGAAGTTCGATGCTGAACTCGCAACGCTTCTTCTAGACTGATAAGTAAACGGCTAATACTAATAATACTAATACTAATACTTGCTCTGTAGCAATAGCAAAACTCACAAATAGCTCCTGTAAAGCTGTAATTAGTGCTTGTGCTCCAAACGCACCTTTCCAGGAAGGTAACTGTCGAAGTTGCTTGGGGTAAAAGTAACTCCTAATAGATGCAGTGTCGATGAAGCGTGGTAATAAACTGTATCCTCTGCTAATGCTTAAATCGAAAATTATATCATTCTTTGTCTTGATTTTAACAACCGTCTCAGTCAATATCTGGCATTGATTCCCCAAAAGCTATTTAACATTCCACCTCAGCCCCTCTCACAGTGTTTGAACAGCAGAAACAGCTCAGATCTAGATCAGTCTCAACACTGTCACACGAGGGGACAGTCTATGAACGTGATATGAATTTTTCTTTGATGTTTTAGCATTTAACTACTATCCAAAGGATTAAGCAAGGGTAATTAGAGATGAAGCTCCTCATAATATTCAGAAAGCAAGACAAGAGCATGTCGAGTGGCGGTGCGCAGAGCCATAGCACCTTTCATAACAACAGCTAAGAATAAATTCCTGTGCGAGCTTGTTAGCTGCTCATGAACTTCATGCAAATCAGAAAACAAATTCAAAACACATGTGGATTTCATTCATATTCATGAGCAAGAGAACAAGGAGCAACGACATCCCAGAAGCCTTCATGACACTCTTCTACAAGAATATCAATGAGCATCGTTTGCTCAGTCACATGTCCACACACGCACGGACACACACACACACACGCACACACACACACACACACACAATACCAGCTTGTTGAATGGCATTTGACTGCAGTCTGCACTTGTTCAGAAAGAGCAGGACATCACAGCCGATTAGTGTTTTGCCACCTGTGCCTTTCTTCACCCTAAAGGTTATTTCATTTTGCCGGTGATCCATATCGCTTTACAGCCCCCACCTGAAATCTAGACATAGATTAGTCTGACCTCAGTTACCCGGGGTGAACCATAAGCACTCTAATTACCTTATAAACAGAGGACCTCTCTTGAACCAACATGGTGGACCAGCCTGACCTGGATTTGTCTTGCAGAGAAACACACTAATTCACACAGACATTCAAGTGCAAGTCTCAGCAACTACAGACTCAAAAAAGTGCACAAGAATGATGAATTAAGAGATGTACACATGAGGGGGCCTCTTCATCACATCACAGCGTGCTCTCCTCTCTAACAGGGAAAACAATTACAAAACTAAAGGGTATCACACACACACACACACACAAACACACAGCTGCGAGACAACACATGCAGTCTGCTCAGAGGAGGCTTATTTGTCTAGTATTGCTGCCAGTGATATACAATAACATGTCTGCATTCCACACGAGAGATGCTTTTCAGAGGGGAGAGAATACAACTTCCACACTCGCTCATGCTGAATGTTTTTTGTACATTGTAAATTCAGTATTGGACAAACCAGGCGATCTGTAGATGCCACCTTGGAAAGTTATAATTGGCCCCTTTCACTATTTTATAAACTAACTGACTTGCAGCCTTAAAGGATACAAATACATTGTCTCCTAATTAATTTTAACTGTTCACATACGTAGGCTGCCAAGAGTCAATAAGCAAGCAGATGCTTCCAAAAGAGTGAGAGTGAAGTAAATATTGGTGGGTAAATAATTGTGGGAGATTGCAATAAAAAACATGTTGACTTTCCATAGACTGTTTGCAGTTTGAAAACATTAGATAATAAATATCTACTCTTTGTCACCAGAAATGAATTGGGATTTGTTGAGAATTTGTTGAGTAGAAGTATATAACTGGAAAAAGTAGCTGACAAAAAAGTTTCTGATTATACTAACTGCAATCAGTTCCCCCAGAGATCTGACTCCATATTCATTAATCAGTGTCAAGGGCCTCTTGATTATTTGCCTGCTTATTGAACCACACTCTTTAGTCCATCCTCTGGAGTCCTCTACAGCGCAGACTTTGCTGGCTCTTCTTTTCTCCTTTAACATCACTGTTTGGCCCTTTTATCAAATTCCACAGCTTCTTTTCAGTGACATTTAGCTCCTCATTCTCTCTCTCTCTTCACTTGCGTCACTGTTGCATCCTGCATCACTGTCATTAATATATACCAGCTGCCTCATACTTAGCATGAAGAGGCTGCAGTTTTTTTCCATTAAGAATTATACCTTCTACAGGATGTCATTGTTGACAAGACCATGGTGGCTCCTGCTTTCACTGCCAAGAATTCAATCTGATCTTAGTCAACTGCATGTTGTCCAAAATCTGCAACTGAGGCATAACCCATTCAGTGTGTTTGCACAAAACCATCTGTTAAATCAGACGTTTCTTCATCAACAATTGCTCTGGTTCAGACTATGGTCTGGACTGTAGCACTTCCCTCCAAGCCAGCCTCCTGTTCCTTCAGTTCATCCACATGTACAGTTCTCCCTCTTTTTTAGCTCCTGATTTAAAAGCCAAAATCCTGGCACTGACACTTTTGACTTAAACCACAACACAACTGATCATCTTGCCCTTTATTCTGCAAATATACAGACCAGTTGGCATTGCGTACTCACCAGCAGACTCACTCTCAACGCTACAGAGCTGGATCACTCATTTTCCTCTGTTGTAGACTCAAAGTCTGATCTTCTAGCACTACCTTTAAACTTAATGGTGATTAAGTGATGCGATGAGGAAATTCTGGGAGTGTCATTACATTGATTTTCTTGCGCAACTGGTGCTGATCCGACATCCTCATATTTAATACTTATTTTGGAGAATGACTGCAGGCAGCATCATGAAAAGAATAATGATACTGGTAAATTAGCAATCAGGGAAATAATGACCTGAAGGATAATCAGCCCCGACTTATGTTTCTTTGCACAAATCATCACTGAGTGGATCAAGTTGTTGGTACTACTTGTAACTTTCTCTCAGCAAATAAAAGACATGGCAATTGGCAGTCATCAAAAAACTCCATTCAAATGAAAGAGAGCTCTGAGCTCTGGGAACTTATGAAGGGCATTTTTAAATTTGTTGATATTTCATAGACTGAATCAATGACTGTATATAAAGATGAACGACATGACAGCTCCCCGAGAGTGGAGCTAAAACATCTTGATTGGCCCCTGGCGGCTGGCTGTAGTATAGGTCATAAACCCTGCCTGCTCCATGTTTGCAGATTGGTCATGGGCCAAACTCAAAAAATCTAAGTACACATCAAATAAATCTACCCCAAAGATTTTCTCTGACATTTTAGGTTGTTCCGATGTGTATTCAGGTGTTCTTTTTTCTGATGTTTGCTTTTAATTAGTTATTGAACGCTATAAAAAGTGACGTCACTAGCGCAAGATGGCAGCGGGCGTACCGGGGACATTTTTGCTTCATTTTTCGTCCAAACGTCATCCATCTCCATCTTGAATAATTGCAACAATAATTGCAGGATTAATCAATAAATAATCATTGGTTGCTGCTCTAAAATCACATGACATAATGCTGGGATATCTCCTTATGCTTAGTTGTGCCTTTGTATGCCTGCAGTCTTGTATTCCAATGTGTATCCAACACCTTGTAACTAAAGTAGACAAGTTTAAAAAAAAAACCTAACAAAATATGTTCCTCTGACTGATGTATGTTGTCAAAGCAAAAAATCAGTCGGGAACAAAAATGTCCACTTTTGATAACAGGAAGTCAAACTTAAACTAGAAACTAGATTAACCAAAGTGCTTTGTCTCCTTATAATCCTCATGGATCCCTGATTCCATTACTGTACTACAACATACACACAATAAGTAACACAGATTCTCAGGGTATTTAAAATTGAGTTACTGTTAACTGTCTATTTAAGGCTATTTAATGCTGTCATTTTCATATAAACCCCCTCCGTCATGCCTAGGAAAACACACACGCACACATACACATACACACACAAACACACACACACACACACACACACACACACACACAGAAACACACACAGACTCCCTCTTGCAGCTCCAGGGTCACCACAGTGTAATATAAACAGCTGAACAAAGGTGCACTGCAGTTTGTAATGCCTCCTGGTTTTGACATTTGTCCCGGAGATTCACATTATGTCATTTAGAAATAAAACGGCAACAGGTCGAAATGTGTCCTGCTTCTGTCAACACACACTGGTCTACGAATGACAAAAATAGGGATAAAGTTAAGCAACACGTTATGGATTCCAGAACTAGACAAAACTACAGTATGGCCTATGAGGAAGGACAGTTACTTCTGCCAGTGCTGCATCCAAAGAAAATAACCCCCTCAGGAGAAAGCGTTTATAGGAACACATAAAAAACAAAATACAGAGAGTTTTTTTTTTGAGAGTGCCTGGATACCTTTGTGTTTTCCAAATCTCCAGACTGAAAAAACAAAACACTCTTGGAAAGGTCATTTATCCTAGTAAAAATACTACACTCAGAAAAGCAGTCATGATGGTTCTTAATGCACTAACATTCCTCTTTTAAATGCGTTGCTGACATAATACGGCTATGCTATATTATGTCCCATAATTGTGACAAATTATAATGTAATGAAAGGTGATTGTTTGGAGATGCCATAAAAGGTAAACGCTTGTTGGAGGAATATGTTTTTCCATAAGCTGATGTCTGTCTGTTGGAGGCAGGCCATTTCAGACAACTACACTTACAGCTTTGTAACCCCAAAGCACTTAGCAGTATAACTCAGCGTGGAGACTAAAGGGACATTACGCAGATCGCACGTTCCAACAACAACTCAGCTGCTCAAGTGCTTCATGCACACACTGAACTTTATAAGAAAGGACGGAACGGGCTCGTTGTTACTGGCACAATCCCTCTACTACACAAATAAAGTGTTAAATGTTTAATGGTGTCTGTGTTGCACTAAGATGGCACCAGATAGAAAATCTGAATAAGGGCTGATAAATGTGCAAAAGTAGTTATTCCAGAGCATAGTGTTCCCAATTTATACCAATATGCCTTACAACTTAGCCTGTAAGCACCTTTGAGTGTCTCCACCTGTTGCTCTTTGAAGATTTACTTGGAAAGAAAACTGATATTTTCCAGCTGCATTAATAAAGAACAGGCCAATAAGCCAATAAGGAAACAGAAGAACTCCTAGACAAGCTGCCAGAAACACAGCCCTGACATATTATCACCTTATCACACAGTTTTGGCTAACACTAATGTTAGAAAACAATAGCATACTTCCACATCCACCAGACACATAGACACACATTACCAACCCGTTGGAATCCATAAAACCAAAACAGTGAGCTTAATGAGCCTAACAGGCTCAGTAGAGCTGCACATGAGATAACCCCCTGTGGGTTCTCATTGCAAGCAAACACTTTTTACATTACATGTAGTCCTCTGACTGAATATTAACACCTTAATGGATCTTAAAGGGCGTATTGAGCACACCATGACCCTGTCACAAATCAAATTGTATTTAATGCGTGGCTGCACTCTGCTGACGTCCTGAACATCCAAGGAGGTCATATTAAACCTAAATGCTGGCTGAATGGACAGAAGTGTGGTACATTAAGCAGCAAACAGAGTAACTGATGTCATTAATTGGGACAAAAGATATCACTTTTTCCAGAAAAAAAAAAAAAAAAAAAAAAATCAAAAGAACTCAGCAGGTCCCTCTTCCATTCAGAATGAACTGTTCAGTGCTGTTTCTATCTGTATCCAGGGTGAGTGCGTATACGTCTGCCCAGAGAAATAATGGCGCCTCATTTGATCACTACCATGGTACATTAACATAACCTATTGGTTAATGACTGTCTGAACTCAGAACTCACCACCCGCAACAGTCGCACAGCTTTGGTACAAACCCCCCTCGGTCAGGCCCCACATTTAAAACAAACAAGCAGTCTGGTTCGAAAACGCTGCAAATGCATCGCTCAATTTAACGTCACTAATTCAAAGCTCAGCTTTTAATTCTTGCCCTTTTGTTTTCACTTTCTCTCTAGTGACACAAGGGTAACAGGGCGGCCTGGTAGATGTGAAAAAGGTAGGAAAATGTGCTGTCAGAGTGTGTAGCAGCACAAGTTACAGACACAAGTTAAAGGGAACTGTTGCTGTTTTGCAAAAGTCTGCCATCATGGTTACTGTAGTCTATGAAAGGGTACTTCAAATTTTGAGAGATACACTTATTCACTTTCTTGCAGAAAGCTTATTGGAAAGATTGATACCACTGTACTGTCTCTGTGTTCAGTTAGTTTAGCTTAGCATCAGTACTGGAAATACTAAATCTGTCTAATAATACATCTAATGCTCATTAATTTAATTAAATAATTAGTTTAATCTGTACAAAAAGAATAATACGAAGACTTCATGCTAAGCTAATATTACCAGCTTCATATTTATCAAACATCCACAGGAATGATCTTCTCATCTAACTCTAAGCAATTAAGCAAATAAATGTATTTCCCAAAATGTAGAACCATTCTTTTGAAACAACTATATGTCTGCGCCTGAATATTCATAACAGAATTTGTGTTTTCCTGCTCAAAAAGACTCTCACAGTGACCTCACTGGGTGTGTGAGGTTCACAACAGTGAGTCTACAGTAACCGACCAAATCAAAAACAGAAAACAAGTATTCCTCTCTGCCTGACCAATACGCAGCCATATAGGAAACGAATAACTGTTATAATACATGGAAAGTGTACAAAAGGTCACTTGAAATAAGGACCTCTCTCCATGTGCAGCACTCCTGTTGTGCTGCCATTTCCAACATAATCCAACAAAACTGTCAGTGAGACCCTCTGCAGCAAGGCACTTCAGCTCTGCTCGGCTTTGGTGGACAGCTGGAGCCGAAACACTACGAGTCGGCTATAGCTGAGGCGAACCGAGCCTCTGCCTCTCTATGTTGCTTTTCCACTCAAACAAATCGGATTTGACTCTGACCACATGCTCTACAATGTGAAGTAATCCATAATGAAATCTATCTGCTTTTGTGTCACATTTTAAGTAAAGAAACTCAAATTTTCATGTATATAAACTTTCATTTAAAGAGCTGAGGGCAGAAGTATATGTGTGATGTTTCTGGTCCTGACACCGCAGGAAATTATACAGAGCACTGTGTCTGTGGCTTGTTACACCGAGCCATCATCAGCCCTTCCATGTGTTTCTAACTCAAACCATTCTACTGGACACAAGCCAGATATTACCAATCCCCTTCAAACACTGAGGTTACTGTGGAAGCGTGCAACTTGAACGAAATGCTAAAAGAATCTCAGAATCTCAAAGGGATTATTTGTAATTTAATTCCTTTGTTTTTATTCACTGATTTAACAGCTCATTGCGTGAACAGTGTGGAAAACTCTGCTAAAAAAGAAAAACTGCAATATGAGTAGCCCTACGATGCAAATGATGCAAAAAGATTCAGATGTAAAAATGGAATTAAAGGAAACTGGTCCCTAAAGAACTGGCCCTCTGACAGGTGAGCTAAAATTTGCAGTAGTTTATAACGGATTATTTGCTTTTAAAAAGGGATTTCTTTTGTCCCAGAGCAGAGATGTAAGACTGACTCCAACAATATCCATTCATTCATGTAAAAAGCAGATGTTCTTTGTTTCTCAGCTAAGACCTTCCAGTAGTCAGAGTTGGTCCGCCGTGTCACTGCTGTCTCCAGATGATTTAAATATAAATATATATGAAAAAGTGCCCTAAATTGAAAAAAAAGAGCTCTAAATCAATCTTCAATCCATTCAAGCTACCTGACAATGGGACCTAAAGCTGGTGTGTGTGTGTGTGTGTGTGTGTGAGAGAGACAGAAATCAACCCCTTCATTTAACCGCAGCACTAGAAATGGCATCTCAGCAGTCACACTTGGGAAAATTAAATGAAGTGTTATGGAGCTATGAGAAGTGAGAGGTGCCACTTTGTGTTCAGAAGACTGCATGAGTAGAACTTTGACATTTACGGCTCAGCTTTTGTTGCGTGTTTGACTGGCGGATATGTGCTGGCCTGCAGTTTCTACATCCCCTGTTTTCAGTCATGTTTGTGATATGGCTCTAGGAATGGAAATGTCGGTCAGATGTCCACCTCTCTGGTCCAGACTGAAACTTCTAAACAGCTACCGAATAGGCTGCCATGACATTTTGTACAGACATTTGTTGTGGAAAAATCACTCAAGTCCTAAGTTTGCAGACAGACGGGTGCCGGAGTCCCCACTACACGAAATGTCTATTTTCTTTCTCACGTTCATGTTCCCATCAGGATGAACCCTGTAACTTTGCCTCTAGCTCTAGCATCAGGTTAAAGGTCAAATTTGTCTAATACTTTGGTTTCTGATCAAATACCTGCAAACTAATAGAACGTTCCCATCAGCCTCAGCTGTACTTTGTGCTCAGTGCTAAAAGGCAAATGTTATCATGCTAACGCACTAAACCATACAGCCTCACAGCAACGTGACCAATCTTTTGTTAGTCGTTCACTCTGTCAGGAGACCAGATATGCACGAAATGCAGGATATCTGATATAAGCCTTGTCCTGACGTTGTGTCACGGCTGGAGACGAACATGCCTGGATGAGATGTAGTTACTGTATTATATTTCCCCTTTTACCTGTTTCACGTGCTCTCCTGACATGCTGTGTGTAAGGTAACTGAGACGTGTGGTATGTGACATATGTTAGCCCATTTGAGGCTTTGTGGTTTTCATGTTATTTCAATACTTGCATGTAGTGAAACCTAATATCCTGTCCAGGGACGGCACATAAAAAATAGTCAGTGTTGGCTAACTCGGATTACAGTTTAAAATAACTATTATTAATGTGCATATTTCCTTACAAATAAAACACATTTGGGTTTCTCGAATCGAGAGAGGAGGGCAAATGAGTAATTTAAGCGGACTGGCATGATGTAGCTCTACAACTGCAATATAATACGGTCCTGACAGGTGGACAAACACACTGATGGTGGTGGTAGTGGTGAATATCGTTAAACTGAATTACAACTGACTCACAAATACTGAAATTCATCAGCATATGAGAAAAATTCTCAATGGAAGGGGCAACATCTGCTCTACCAAACATGAAGCCCCCTTTTCCAAAGTGTGTTGTTCGTGTTCAATGCTGCAGCTGTTTACAATTTAAAATGACTGGTATTCTGGCTGCGTGTTCACTGGTGCAGCTGAGCATTTCCTTTGGCTAGCTGCTGTCCTTCAGGACTGATAAATTAGCAGCTTATTCTTTTCACTAATGGGAGAATAAATTAAGGCTTCAAGTGGCCCAGTGGTGAATAACAATCAGCTATAAAAAATACACACTGAGTTTTCAAAAAAACACCCAGTTGCTCTCAGTTAGCTGATTAATTTGTCATGAAGTTCCTTTTTGACAGTAATGGATGTACAAATACTGTTTATTCCGCAAAGTGCTGCTATATCATTATTATTATTTAAATATATCTTTTTTTTCTGAGTAGAATGTAATAACATGTTCAATACAACTAGTCTTGGATGTACAGAGCAGAGGCATGGAGGCAGAAAAACCACAGACTGTGGTTTACGTATCACCACATCTCTTAACCACTGCAAAGCCACAGCATGACCAAAGCGTGACCACACTACAGTTCTCCACAGAAACAAACAGATGGGTGAACGAGCATCAGCCAAAAGAAACAAGAGAGGGATTTTTAGAAATCAAAATATCACCAAAAAATCAGTGATACACTGTTTAGAGAAGGAAAAATGCCTGTGATCTGAGAATATTACGTTGAATGTTAAACAGACTCCACAAGGTCTCAAAGATCACCAGGCACCAATTCATTTCCTGTAGTATGGTCTACCTTTTAGTGTGTGTTTCAGCATTTCTGCACTTTATCAGTTAACACAGATGCTAATTTCTTATACCTTATATCCTATGGTAACACAGATGCCATATGAAATCACTCTGATTTTAAATTACACTCGTGACCAGGTGGATATCCTCTAGTCATATGTTTGATTGGCAATTTGTTCTCACATTCAGTCCCCATTTCTGTGTTGAAATTCAGCTGGTTGTGTACTTTAAACTTACTGTTTTTGGTAACTACCGTATGGTGTTGAATTATACGTTGGGCAATAGTTCAAAATCATCCAAACAGCAGATGTCAAACCATTCAGATACAGCAACTCCAGGCTTTAGGACACACATAAAGTATTTGAACTCTCAAAGTCACGGTCTTTCCAGTAAAGGCATGTCTTGCATTGCAGTCTTCTTTCAAGTGGAAACAGATGGCAAACTGCATTTAACTAAATCAAGTTAGACTCTGTCCAATAAAACTGAAAATATTTAAATAATAAGTCTGATTAGAAAGTTTCTGATGATTGAAAGAAAGAAAAATTGATGAGTTAAAGAAAAAAGGCAGAGAGAGGAAGACAAGGAAGTCTTTCATTTCTTATTTGTTGGTGAAAAAGGACCATGTTTCTTGATTTGTAAAAAGAAAAGAAAAAGAAAAGAAAAGAAAGAAGAAAGGAAAGAGAGAGGATGTTTGCTGCTGCTTGTTCTCTATATCTGTCACTAAGGAATGCTCCTTAACACTAACATGTCCTCCCCTGCTCTCACCATGATTACTTACACTCTACTATGTCTTCCTCAGTGCTTCTAAGGACCAGGATATGGATTCATCCATTACCTAATAGGGCATATCAGATGAATTGTTGACAAGACTGTGTATAAACAGCTACTTCACATCTCTCAATAAAATAATAAAGATAGCGTATGTATGCTATTAAAAATGTTTTGTAAATTCTCACCCCCCTAAGGGATTAAAGGTGAATGACGAATTTAAGTCAGACCTGAAAAACCTGCCCCCGCCTCCTGCTCACAAAGCACCACAGAGTGTGAGAACATCCCACAGCACACTAATACATTAATGACAGGACCTGCCGAAATTGCTCGGAGCCAATTGGCTCGACTTCTATAACAATATTATTCAAAATATGGTGTAAAGTGCGACACCATTAAAGTGACACACAATAATGGCTGGCTCCGGAGTGAATGTGCTATGAATTATTAGCATCAACACACATAATATTTCTATGAGACAGGAAAACAGACAAAAAGTGACAAAAAACAGGTGATGATCATAAATAAAGTTGATGTATGAAAACAATACTTTCCCCTTACAGCTGAAGTCGGCAGACATTTTTTTGGCATCTATGGATAAAAATTCCATAATCACCTTTCAGCATATTGTAATTCAAGTGGTCTGAGAGCAAACTAGATGTCTGCACCTCCTCTTGGCTCTGTTTTCAGGCTTTACAGTATCGAGCATGGGAGAGCAAGAGAGAGCCTTCCTATTGGCCGTTGTAGAAATGCAGATGCATGTGTACATCCACTCAGATGGACATGTGTCAATATCCATGAAGCAGTTCAGATATGGAGAGAACTTGCTGTACTTCTGGACAGGAAACAGGCTGCACACTTCCTTTTCCTCTAATATCGAAGTGTGCAGTGGTGGTTAGTTGTGTAGGTAGATTTATTTATTTATTTTTTTTCTTTAGCCTTCTGCTTGGATAAGCTGCTCATGAGAAATTTCACTAAAAACAACCCATTCACTTTCAAGTCGAAAAGCTCCAGATACATTTGATGAAACTGAACTTGTGGCCTCTTGATACAAAGAGCTGAAATCAGAGTGTAAACAGATTTGAACTTCATCCATTCATTTAAATTGTTTTCTGACGTACTGTGGAAATATGCTGGAAATAGAAGCAAATCATAGCCATGCTGTCAGATTTTTTTGGAAGCTAAGACACTGAAAAATGCTGTTGTCCTGCCAAATAAGGTGCCAGATCAGAAAACACATACAGTATATGTTGCCCCAGGGTGAAGTTACAAACATATTTTGTTAAATTTGGGCACCCGTCTCTGACAGTTAGCCCTGTGAGAAGGAAGACTTTGCACCAGATCCACTCCAAGGGTAAAGTTGCAGACATGACAACAAGTTATGATAAGTATCTCACTGGACATCTTCACTTGATCCCTGTCAGGCTTCAACTCCGACAAACTAGGATCATTAGCTTAACATGACAGCTGACCTCCTCTCTGTGCCTTTAGATCATTTTAACTTTCAGATGCGTTGGAGCTGTCTTTAAACAGCAACACCAAATGCTCATGTTAACTCCTTGAACCCACAGCACAGTCTCTGTAATAGAGCAGCCCTCTTCAGTTAACAGGCTGCGTATCCTCTCTCTGAATATTGATAGAAAACAGATGTTGATGTCTTTTTCTTGACAGCACATTTGGGTTGTGATGAATTATGAGATATGTCTGACTACAGTCTTACGGTTGTGACAGATATTTAGCACATGTTTGTAAAAGCAAGTTTATTGTATTTTAATGGCAGAGTTGCTTGCAGAATGTAATGATCTACATTAGACCAGGAGCTTTCTTCTCTTATTTCTCTACAGTTCATACGGCATCGCAGCGCTTTGAAACTTTGCCACGTATAGTAAATCATTTCAGGCATTTTTGATTGGCATGATTTTCAGCAGCGTTATCTCATTCGGCATCTCCCGAGGTTAATTCCAGTAAACTCTGTTTCACTCAAAGGGCTGTTGAGAAACAGCTTGGACTTATTCCACGCTCCTTCCTCATCGTATTTACTTTATCATGACGCATTCTTGTCTTTTCAGATGCTGGGCTGCAATACTTTATAATGCTGTTATTCCTTAATAAATACAAATTTGGTTTTCATGAATAAAAAAATACATAAATTTAAATACTTAAACCACAGCACTGCTGTTCACAACAGAACAGCAGCTACAGAGGTGTCATGGGTTTTTTTTATAATGCTTCAATAACATCTTTCAAAATCTTTCAACATGAGCTTTACAGCTGATTTTTTTTTTTTCTACAAATAAGTCGGCAAGATTTGACAAGTGTATGAAGCCTACTAACTGGCTCTCTGACATGTAGCATACATCAGGTGGCTGATCATTGGGTTTGTAAGTAATAAAAAACACACCTATAAAGAATGTCTGAGACTTCACTCATTTCAAATTGCCTAATGTTTTCCATCTCACTCATGTGCAGTCATCAGTTTCCCAGTGCACGGTTTTCATTCTTTTACCCTGGAATAATCAGTTAATTATACTGAATCAGTGGATGTATAATTTCCCCTGGTATGTACAGGTATCTAAAAGTGATGGAAATCTTAAGTTTGGCATCTTTTTAAAGCACTCCATCCTATTAAATGTCTATTTTAAAATACTGGATGCTCGCCCACGGGTCTGTTGATATTGTCATACTATCATGACCTGGGGGTTTTCCTGTATTACACATTTTCTCACATCCTGAAAGATGCTACTCCTATGTTGTCCATAAATCTCGGCTTGTTCTATTTTTCGGTCCAGAGTATTTATAGTTGTATCAGAAACGTAGTAACCCAAAAGGAATCAACATGACTAACTGAGTCCTGCTGAACTCCTTAAGCTGTGCCACAGAATTGAGCGACCACCACTGGAGGGACGACAATATGGGAACAAAGCCCTCAAGTGTAATTCTCGTGTTGAAAGCTATTTGAATTGGGAGAAGGAACATAAGTTCAGCTGAGAGGATTATTCCAAGGTGCAGAATACATTCAAATATGATGTGAAAAACAGATTCCAAAACTGAGGAAACGAGAGAGTCCTCAGGCCTCAGACTTAAGTGATCATATCACTGGAACTGAGCAGCACCCCCTCGGTGTTTGACCCTTACTGGGAATAGCAGTATAAATCAATTATTGGTTTTGCCATCAGTGGAAAATATATCAAATTCAAAGTAAGTTCAAATGAGAGATAAGAAATAATAAAAATGCATTTCATTGGTATGAGGTGATGGGGATGTTTATGGGATATAAACAATGCAGCTTGTATCAGCCAAGTGCATATGAGGTATTGTGGCTATCACATCTCACAAGGGGTGGGGAGGGGGGGCGGGGTAGCAGAAATGTTATCCTCAGTTTTCTTACTGTGTAAACCAGAGTTTGTCCTGAATTCCAGAGCTGCAGAGGAGGAAGGGGCTGAAGAACACAACAAACAGCGTCTTACCACCAGAATTATTTGGAAAAATAACAAAGCAACAATTACACATGCCACACATCAATTATGTGTAACTGTTACAGCTGTAGAGTGGAAAGACTCGCTCGCCCTGTGCTCTGCTTCTTTTCCAGAGTAGCTTTCCCTTTGCGGGGTAGGTAAGGCCGACACCGCACACGCCATAAATCAAAGCAGTGCAATCCCTGCTTCATGTACCCTCTTGTCACCTAAGAAAAGTTATAAACAAAGACTAATAATGTATCTCGATCCTATGATGGGGAACGCGTCGGATCTGGCTCTCATCTGGGACTTTCACAGATGTCATATGATACTTCATCTCAGCAGCACAAAAAAACATCTAAAACTGTGTGAGATTTTATTTATTGAACAGCATAAAAACACTAAAACAACCATCTTTAGCTCATAAACGTCTGCTCTGCCACTCTCTGTTGCCAGCTGATAAAGTGACTTTGCCTAAAGGAAAAGATTTGCTGTTTGCTAACAGCTGCTGTCAGGTATATTTTAATTCCAGGGAGAGGTCTGTCTCACAAAGCAGGATTATGAAGTTATCTGGATAACTGCTGAGTAGAAACCTGGAGGCCTTTCAAATCTGCAACATGGACTCAAATAAAAACCTCTTCTGGGTTATCCTCATCCAGCTTCATTCAGTAATCCTGCTTTATGATACAAGCCTCATTAAAGAAAAAATTCTGGACAAAGAAAGTGATGGATTCATGCTTTCAGCAGCAGGAACTGTGGTTTGAAAAAAAAAAAAACACTATAAGGAAAAAGAGCATAGTTAGCATGGCCAGCAATGACCACCATGGCCAAACTAGCTAAGGAACAATAGCCATCAAGAGAAACTAAAACAAAAACCTTACCAAGAGAAGAAATACTGCTGGTAATACTGATTATAAACTGATCTCTGTGAGGTGCATTGCAGAAACGCAATAGCAGTGACCAGCAAATAAGAACAAACAGCTCACATTTTATCATTTTAATCAAACCCTCCCTTGGATTTTAGTGAAGCATTTCTGCTGTAATCACAGGCCCTTGTGATTTTAACTGCAACGTCTCAAACAACAACTGTGCACAGCCTTATTGTAAGCCGAGCACAATTAACTCTACAGCCTATAGAAACACAAGTCTTGTTGTGAAGCCTGCATCCTAACACTCAAAGCCTTTAACCCAAATACAGCACAGCCCAAATATGACAATCCCCGTATAAAATAACCCAGAGAGACAGTGAGAGAAGAATGTGGCTGCACTGACAGTGAGACAGATGTGGCCAGAGTCAGCTGAGGCCCTGGTACCTCTCTTGTACTGTGACATATGCTCCCTGGGTCTCTGGTGTCTCCACTGGTGCTGTTTCACAATATGATAAATGTTTCAAGGATGAGTGTTAAACTGTGCGCACAGTGGCATGCCATGACCAAAAGGGGGTCTGTTTCAAAATCCCACCATCAGGGCCTCTCTTCTCCCACTGGGCCGACAGAGAAGGTTTGAATTTCAACGCCTCAAAAAGAGAGTTACCATAACGCCTTATTTGAAAGACTAGTTTGACATTTTGGGAAATAAGCTTATCTGTTTTCTTGTCAGGAGTTAGGTCCATACTCTCATATCTGTGTCAAATACAAAGCTACAAGCAGCAGCCTGTTGGCTCTGTCCAAAGGGAAGCAAAATCCACCTGCCAGCACCTCTAAAGCTCACTAATTAGCACAATCGAACATTCATCTCTATAACTATTACAATTGTAATGTATTTGTGATATACAGTACTACATACTACGTACAAAATACAGTACCTGGTGGATCGGCACAGTGGTGCAGTGGTTGGCAGTGTTCTCTAAGAAGGTTCTGGGTTCAAACCCTGGTTCGGAAGGAGCTCATCCCTATGTGGGTCTCCCCTCACCCCACACACACACACACACACACACCGGGAAATCCGGCTTCCTCCCACCATATGAAGACAGGCAGGTTAGGTTAACTGGCTACTCTCAATTGCCCGTAGATGGGAATATGAGCGTGAATGGTTGTTTTTCTCTACTGAGTTTGGTGGCCTGTCCAGGGTTTATACCCTGCCCTAATTCTAACTGTTCAGTCAGAATTAGAAAATATTTACTAAAATCTAACCATGATCACGACCCCTGTATTAGTCTAACATCTGCTGTTCTGATTGTTGTCCAAATTTAAGGGCGATGCAATAAAATAAATAAAGAAAGAAAGGGGCCCATATTTGGGGCCCATGTCAAAGAATCAAAGTAGAACATACCTGTCTGTACAAGAAACACGTTTTACACAAACAGTTTTTCTGACAGTGTTTAAAAAAGAACATTTTATTACAGCAATGAAATGTTCTGGGATGTACAGGCACAGTGATCCTCCACAGAGTACCTAATGAATGCCATAAGCCTATATTTTCCTTTGGCAACTGAATCTTGCCAGCTTAAATCACGCTTGGTTCCCTTTGAACTCCATCTCAGTCATGCCAAAGTGTAATTGCACTGGTACGTGCCTACATTTTGGAAATAAAATTGTTGAATGCAAATGCCATTTTCATCTTATCAAATTCAGATCATTAATCTGAATTTCTGGCACCACAATAAAACTTCTCTACAAACAATTACAGGGCTGATGTGCAGTCATCAGCTCACACTGTGCAGGTGAACTGAAATGCACCCAGGGCACATTATCTTGGCTCTTGGCTGAAACCATTTTTCTTCTTTAAATAAACATTGTGGGAAACAACTGTGGCTGCAGCCAATAACCATAAAACAACATAATTATGTTAAGAGTGTGTTTGAGATTTGAACATCAAACGGGATGTCACTGTGTGCTTGAACCATAACCAGCAGTTTGTCAAGTGATGCAGAGATGAAACCTCACAAAGTCCACATTTGGAAGACTTCTCACAAGAGATATTCAACAGTCTGGCATTTTTGTTTCGTTCTCAATACTTTTTTTTTTTCCCAGAAAAGCAAACACAGAAATAGATTTGCTGTAAATGTAAATCAAGATCATAAACAAAATGTTTGAAAGTAGCTCCCTGAAGTTGCATGATTTTATTTCCAAAAGCTACTGCACATCTCATCAACCTGAATCACAGTGCGCCTGGAAAAAAGAGCATTGCTTTCCCCAGTAGTGTTGTTTGAGCACTTAATAGCTGTCCAAGATAAAAATGAAATGATTGCTAATAGTGTATAGTAAAGGAATTCCTGAGGAGTGGCATGGAGCTGTTGGAGTCTGCAGCTCTTGTTTTAATTAAATGATTCAACTTTCTGTTAGACTTACTTGCATCCAAAGGTGGCAGACAAAGTGTTAAACTTGCTCACTTCTGATGTGTAAATCAATCAAAATAGGTGGATTTTTTGAATGTTTTTTTTTTTTCTAACAAAACTGGTAGTTGAAAGTCTTTTTTATAAATCCTGTGAGGTGGCCCCTTGCAATGAAGACAGATTAGGTTCTAACAACTTAATCCGCAGCCTTTGACAGGAGTTTTGCTGAGAGACAAGGCTATTTCCACTGTGTCTGTGAGCTGTCATGATTAAAGCCAGTGTCAGAGCACAACAGGCCAATCTTGTGGATATTAAGATTGCTGTTATCCCTTTAGTCCCCATATGTCTCCAGAGACCCCTTCATTTCTGAGGAAATCAGACATGCTACTAACTTAAAACAGTAATTATCAGTCATATAGTTCTTAGGAAGCAGGCGTTTTACAACTCTGATCAGAAGCTGATTCATTGAAAAATATTGAGCTCACAGGCGTGGTTAAAAAGAAAGGCTGGGGGATGTTACACAGCCTATTGGTTTTTATTTCAAAGCCATTGGCAGCCTCGGGCATTCAGATTTTATGTGACTTTCACTTACATTTCTCTTTCAGTGCTTCATACGCCAGTACTGTGCCCAGTGTCTAAACTATTTTCCACTTCACTAACATTTCAACAGGCGTCTCTGCTCTGAATGATAAACGACAAGTCCAGTTTTACATAATCCACAGCCACATTTTTTGAAATCACTTCCATGGGACACAGGACATAGCCAACTTGACAGCAGCTCGATCATTTCAGTCTGACAACAGCATCCAACTGTATGAATCACACTCACACTACCTGTAACACGTCGTAACTTCTCCAGTCGACTTCACGCAGGGGTACTTTGTTGTGGAGATGTTATTTTCAGAGCACTCTCCACTGTGGAAGGAAACATTTGGAGGCAGAGTGAGCATTCCCCTTTCTCTAATGCAAGAGCTCCTTATTTGATGCTGTCATGTCCTTAGATTTACCCGTCACTGGCATCCTCCTCCTGGTAGGACCACAGCAGCCCCCCCGAGAAGCACATGCAGGTGACGGTGAGCAGAAGGGGAGCCCTGCCGTGTGTCACGATCATCTCCTCGGTCCAGTCACCTGGGTGCTGTCACAGTAATCCACGCTGGTGGTGATGACCTCCCCGCTGCTGCAACTGGAGAGCGTGGAGTGGTGCCGGCTCACAGGCAGACCCTCCCCCCCCCCCACCCACCCCCCCCAGTGCTCCGGGGGGCAGGTTCTGAATGGACCGCTGTTAACACTCCTGGTGTCTCTGCCGCGATGAGCTGAACTTTCTCCCCTTGCAGTTCTGACAGGTTGAAGAGAACAGAACAGTCGGAATATATTTTTATTTATTTATTTTTTTTTATTTTTCATTTTTTGTAGCTTTTCCCTAGACCCCCGGAACGTCTTTTAGGAGCGGTTTGCCAACAAATAAACCTTTCTCTGTTATTTTTGGTTGAAGGTTTCTCTTGGGTGAACTGAGGCAGCACTAACTGGGCAGCCTACGTCACGATGAGTGGGCTGCACCTTTACCACCACCGCCTGGCTGCTAATAAAACAACAACTGCTCAAAAATAAGTGATTTTACAGAGGATTTAGAAGCACGTAATACACAGCTTTAATAACTGTTGATATAGATTTTTTCTGATCCTTCATGCCCCACTTGATTGTAAGCCATAAATAAGAACTAAAAACTTTTGGGTTGCCAGGTTGTGAAAAAAACCTACTCCAGCATGAAACATTTCTGTTTAGCTCTTTAATTTCTAACATCTGTAGCTAAGTGGTCAAAAAGCTCATTTTCGGGGTCTCCCTAATATAGAGAAAAAAAAAAAAAAAAAAAAAAGACATGACATGCTGGAGGAGGATTTTTCACAACCTGGCAACCCAGAAGTTGTTCTTATTAATGGCTTAAAGCTCAACTATAAAGCATTGAAAAATGATTTATTTATCATTCATAAAATAATTAAGTACAGCTTATAAAATCTTTATGAATGGGGCCTCGTCAGAAAGTGCCGCCATAATTACAATAGCCACATAAAGAAATGCGCTACAGTCTCTCTCCTGTTGTATGCCTACTGCAAAGACTGTGATGTGTTCATAAAATCAACACATTGGAAAGCATCATCAATATGAGCACAAATACATTTCAGGTAGTTCATTTATTCTACCTCCATTTGAAGTTGGAAGCATTCATTATTCATACTTTGATTTAATGAGATTTCCTAAAATATTAAAGGGGTCCTCCACAGATTTTACAGATGAAGTTCAGTTTGTGCTGCTCAGCCTGTGGAAAAAAAAAGCTATTTCATTTCTTCTGATTCAAAGGATGAAAAACGAATATGCTTTTGAAAAAATATAAGCCTCACAAACTATTTCAATAAAATCTCAAATGCTTCTCCTAATAAAGATGATATTTCTAACTTGCGATGTCCAATCATGTGGTGTAAAGAAACAAGAATATGCAGATTTTCATCTCAACAAGACAAACATGAGAAAATGTTTAGTCATTAGCATAATCTCAACAAAGAGAATAGGTTAGTGCAGCATTTACTTACATTTACACAGCTCAGGCCACTGCCTTAAGTCCTCTGTCACATTTGATGCTCATGATTACGCTGTAATTGCTCAACCCGGAGGACAACTTTTTAAGGGAGGACTGTCTGCATAAGCAAAGCAGATTACAGTTTCTATTAACTGTGTCAAAACACTAGAGATGTATGCTGAACAATATCAGCTAAATCATCACAAAGCTTGGCAGCATGCTGAGAGGGAAAATCTGAGTTTGTGGATTAAGTGAGCATCTAGAAAAAAAAAAAAAATCAATCACAGGATTATAGGACAAACATATATTTATAGCCTGGAGCCCAGTGGCACTGCATTATATCATGTTCAACCATAACTGCTTACGTAGCCACAACACACTGTCGAACTGCTGCCTGGTAGAATGACTGCATTCATTCCAACAGATCATTATAGTGAATAAAAAACAATTTTCAATTTGACTTCCTCTCAGTGTTTTACTATTAAGCATGTATATTAAGCAATACAATGCTAGTTGTAACTTTCATGTTAACCCAAACCCGCTCATTCTTTGGGTCAAGTGATCAAACGGAGACAATGAGAAACCCTACCTTAATGTGATGCTGTCTTTCCTTCTGAATGACCCTGACCTCTGTGTGACCTCTACCAGCAGGCCTGACCTGAGCACAAACGCCGTTCACTGGCACTTGCACAACCCGAGAGCTCTTCAGTTTCTCAGGAATACAGCAGTGTGGCATTACAGGGAGCTGGATAGCAGAGCCACAGATGAGCCTGTAAAGGATATCCCAGCGAAACAAGAGGACTGTGGTGTCGCTTACAGCCGCTATGCAAGGTTTTGAAATCTGTGAGGTATGATTTAACTTTATTTGGAATATGACATTCGACAGCATGTCTATCATGGAGAAATTTAATACAATACTTTCTCTTCCAGTCATGCTTTCTTTTATTTAAGACTGGGAATCGTGCCTCTCCCGGCATCATTTAGCAGAAAATGACACCTTGAGCTCCCCACAAAGGACCTGCTCAGGCACGACCATTTCAGTTCGAGGGAAAGCAGTGTTTCACCGCTCTGCATGCCTCATTTCAACACAGCCTCTGTGGCCCAGCAACTGACTCAAGATGCAGTTCAGCTTCCGACCACTTGATGGCCCTTTCAGCCAGGCGATCTCGCCCCTACCACCCCCCCCCCCCCCCCCACCACCACCACCACCACCACCACCACCACCTTTTTTTTTTTTTTGCCACTATCGTCATCATTGCCCACAAAATGGATGACAGCTTTTAGAAATACCAGGGTGCGTCACGACTCCGAGGTGCACATGCTGTGCCATTTATGTTCCACCTGTTTTGATGCCTCAGCAGCCCGAGAGGCAGAGAGTGATCAAGCCTGCGACAGCACAAGTAGCCAATTAATGTTGCAGGCTGACGCTGTATCAAAGCTACAGGGCTAATGACCACATTCACAACCCCTTCTGCCTTAGAGATATGAAATAATTATCTGTGACTCTTTTGCCATGTCATCATTTTCCAGAAAACAACACAGAGCAACAAAGGAAGCTTTTTTTTCACCCCTTTCCTCTGTTGATATACTTTGCTGTCCCTTTCAAACTGATGTTTCTTTGTTTGTGGTCTTAGTTTCCTGTTATAGGCCCATACCTAAAGGTAGCTTAACAAACTACTACTAACTAGTGTTATATAGTCTATAACAGTAATGAAATCTTGTTTACTAGGACTGTTGGTGTAGTTGCTTTCTTCAAAACTCTCCCAATCTCCAAACTGATTGACAGGTTGAGCTACGACACTGAATGGTCTCACTGCCTATTTCCTGTTCTCACTGTATCAGTGTTGTTGATCTGAGCTGGGTGTTTCCTGACATAGAAACGTTGGTTAGAGCACAGGTGGACTTTTTTCTCACTAAACAGTGCCACATCAAGTGAAGCTCTTATCCAATCTTTGCATCTGGAACGCAGCAAAATCTGCACCATCAAAAGAACAAACAGAACCAAAATGAAATCAGATGAAAGAAAAGTGATCCAAGGAGAAAGGATGCAGTTAGCAGAGATTTGCAAAGGAACAAACAAAAGCCAATAAAGACTAAACCTGTCAGTGATGGGACTTGGCTGTTTCTCCTGTTGAAGCAACTCTCTTTGACATCCCTATGAGAGCCTGAAACAGATGGAGTTGAAGTGGAGAAAGGTGAAGCACAACTGGACTTCCTCTCTAAGATGTGATGGTTTTAGGGGTTTTATTGCACCGAAAAGACTCAGTTAGGTTGTTTGGAAAGAGAAAATCAGAAAAAGATACAAGTTCTAGTGCACAGACGAGCTGTCCAATGAGAATATGCTCAGTGCAATACCGATTGACTGCCTTGTAGGTTGCTGATATTGACATTAACCTTTTCATGCTTAAGCTGCAGCAGTGGACTGTACACAGATATAGTCTTTTATCCTCTAAATACTCTCTCACACATGGGATAGCAGCAAGAATATTCCACGAAATGAATGAGTGCCCCACTGTCAAAACTCCCCTCTCTCTCTCTCTCTCTCTCTCTCTCTCTCTCTCTCTCTCTCTCTCTCTCTCTCTCTCTCTCTCTCTCTCTCTCTCTCTCTCCTCACAGTGCAGCACTGCAGTGCTTCTCTGCACATGCCCAGACAGACTGGGAGAGAGCCACAACAAGTTTGAGCTCACTAGAAATATTAACAGCCTGCATCACAGACACATTCATGAACTCCTACAGCAAACTGTGACTGCGCCAGGAACAGCACTCCTATCTAAGGTGACTGGATGTAATATAAATTCCTTCATGACGTTTTGAACTGTCACTGATGGAGATACATTTGCTTTATAAGGGACTTTATCGTTTCAGGGCTTTCTTTTGTCTCAAGGTCACGCTGCCTGCCACAAAGCGTTCAGTGCAGATTGAACACAGTCGGCGCAGCTTTAACATACAGTATCACGCCATCTCTCTTTATTCAATAATGTCCTTTTTTTCCATTACGGTAATTAATTTTTCATTGCCATCATTACTACAGTGCTTTAGCTCAGTTCTGTGTTTAACTCTGTCTATAAAGTTCCATACTCTCTATGTTAATGATCTTTTTTAGCCCTTTAGATCTCAGCATGGTTCTTCTTTATGCACCATATATGTATATTTTATCAAACAACCTGTAATATCATAGCAATCTACATTAAACCATTACAAATGTAATCAGAGAATATATGTCGCTTTTGTCTGATTTTCAAACAGTCTGGTGGCTTAGGAGTAACTCCAATGGCCAGGTTTTTCATTTAGGGAAATCCTGGTGGTTTCACATTTTATTGCGTTCAGCCTGTTAGAAATGGCAATTTTGCTCCATTTACAGGAGTTGCAATAACTAAATAAATGGGATAATAATAGGAAAGATGACATCAAAGAAGCTCAGATGGTGAAAAGGTAAAAATAAAGGGACTGGAAAATCTGAAAAAGCGGAAGCCAGTAATACAGGAGAGATGTATTTCTTTTTTGGTATTATTTTATGATGCATCAGACAGAATGGAGTAGGGCCAAGTGGAAGAGAAATGGTCTGCAAATGCTCTCAAAGGATAGGTTTGCACTTTTTCTCCCAGGTCAGTCTTAAAACAACATCCACATGCTCTGAAGTACACTGAAGCAGTTTTTGGTTGCTGTGAGTGTTTCTCCTCTACATGCTGACCACAGAGAGAACCTTTCCTAATACAACGCCAAAATCAGAAATGGGAACACAAAATCCACTGTCCTTGTTTTGTGCAGTTCAGCCAAAGCAAGTAGGAGACAAATGGAGTGTGTGTACACAGATAGATGAATATCATGGGAAGACGATTACACAGCAATCTGATCAGGAAGGCAAAGCAGAGCAAGTGAAGCACAGCCACCATCGCTCTGGCTCTTACTCCTCCACTGATGTGGCAGGAGGTTAGTATGGAGTTCTCTTCCTGTCATCTCAGTGAGAACGATTTCCCCCACCACAGGTCACTGTGACTGTGACTCCCTCTCCCTGTCTCCACTTGCCCCAGCTGTTCAAAGGTTCACTATTGAGTCTCATAAGGTGTAAAGAGAGAGCTCTCAGTGGCTGTAACTGATGGAATGTGATGGTTGTCCTTAGGCAAAAGCGCATGACTTCAATAATAGGTCCAAAGTACTGCTGCATGGTAAAAAAAAAAAAAAAAAAGAAAAAAGGAAAAAAAAAAACATTTTATTTATTTATATTTGTTAAAATCCTACAAGTTCAATCTTACAGATTCTCTGCGGAAACAATCAAAATCTGGACTAAGCCGATTTAAAGCACTTCTCCTCCGTTGATAACTATACAAAAAGCAATAACAGTAACCGTGAGATTGGAATTTACTTCTACCACACTTCATGTCTCTGCACGTGTCCCCTCAACGGTGCCGTGATCAATAAATATAACCTCAGCGCAGTGTCCTTGGGATGGCCACATTTCACCACCCCTCCCTGCCATTATGTCTCTCCCCCTCCTCTAGATCTCCTGGCTCATTTTTATCACCCACATACACACGAACACACACACACACGCACAGTCCATTGCATCCCTGCTTGAATTCATCCTTCCTCTTCACCCTCCTATCAGATCCAGATACTTGTTGATAGAGGAAGGTATCGGTCTGTTTCCACTGCCCTCTCTGTGCGTGTGAAGTGGTCTGGAGTAGTATCATGGGGGGTTAATATTATTAATTAAAGAAAAAACAAGTTATATAATAAGTTATGAGTGAAGTGGACATTGCAGATTTGCCTGACAGGACTGTTGGCAGTTCCTACATCAGATGGATGGTTTAATTTCTTTAGACGTGGAGAGTGTGCCACATATTTCTCGATTTGGATGCACTGAAATACAGAGCCAGTGAGCAGATGGTTGTAATGTGGCAACCCATGCAGGAAAAATGGGAATAAGAAGGGATATTTTTTTTCTCAAGCTGA
Organism: Trachinotus anak; assembly: GCF_046630095.1. Taxonomy (NCBI): domain Eukaryota; kingdom Metazoa; phylum Chordata; class Actinopteri; order Carangiformes; family Carangidae; genus Trachinotus; species Trachinotus anak. The sequence goes on along the minus strand of NW_027273879.1, from coordinate 7,011,825 downwards.
CCCTTTGTACTAACATGACACTTCACAGATCTAAAATAATGTATTAGGATTGAACCAAAATAAGATCTATTAGAAAACAGAGCTATCATTTCAAATTATTTCTATTCTATTTCCTCCCTTCATCCTCTTCATGCCTCTTCCACTCTTCTCTCCTGTCCTGCTTTTCTCACCTCTCCCCATCTTAGAAAGATGAGTCCTGGGGGGGTATGGTGATCAAGGCTGGCACAGGTCTGGTAATATGGCTCATCATCATTTAAATTAGTTCTGAAGCATTAGGCAGAATTGGCCCTGGTTATCAGTGAATTTATGGCCCAGTTGAGGCAACATGCACCAGTACACCGAGCCATATTGTTTAGCAGAGAAGCTATCATCATACCCATTCATTTTCCTTTCAGTGTCACAGGATCTCTGAAGTTGCAGCGAAGATGATCGTCCCTGATTTTCCACCCTGGAAGTCTTTGCTTTAAGGTGAAATTCAGATGGTTTCAGGAGAGCAGAAGTATCACAGTGGGTTGTTGTTGATTTGTCCACAGCAGTGTGAGCTGGGTCTCCAGTTGACCTGGACATGTACACTTCACTATAGACGCACAACACAGAGGTGCTCCTTTCACTGATACAGTGATCATTCCTGGCAAGCTGTAAACACAAAGGTGGAGCTATCGCCTCTGGATGGGTTACTTCCCTGTCTGTCTTCATCTCCCACATACTGCCTCCACTAAACCTGACACCCACTGTAGGATAACATTCCCCCACTTATTGTGGGCTAAACTGCCAGTGGGCTTGTTTGAATTTTTATATTTTCTGTTGGTATGCATGCAATTACTTTTCCTGTCTGCCGTATTGTTTATTGCACAGTATGTGTGTGCCGTACTTTGAGTGTTTTGAGTCTGTGTTTGTGTGGCAGCATGCACATTTATAGAAATTAGTCAGTATCGCTCAATAGAAATAGTTTTTTTGTATCAACTGATGACCTGGGATTTCCGTTCTCACTGCCAAAAAAATGCAACTGCTAAAATATATTGGGATATTGTTGGTTATTAAATAAACACCACGGCGATTTAGCATTGCGTTCCCATAATAATGAAAGTAATATTAAGTAAACAAATAATCAGAATTGATGTAAAGAACCAGAGATGCTGTTCTGTCCATTCTTCTTCCTTGTTGCTTACACTGCCTGCATGCACACAACTCAGCTGCTGGCAGTTCAGTCAGAGATTTGGGCGTCTTACCATAATTGTAGCTGCTGTACCTCAAGCAGAGATAAGGAGTGGGCTACACAGAGGTCTGATCAGGTAAACAGAGTTTTATGCCTCAGGTGCCATTACTTAAGACAGTTTATCACACAGCTCCCCCTGGAGCAATTAAAGGTATCATAAAACTTTTTTTCACACACGCAGTAGCGCACCCCAGACTCTGATGTGTAAAGCTGAGCAATCAGCATTTAGGAATGGAGGGAATCTTTTCTCCATGAGGTTACATAAACAGGATTAGAGGTTGGTATTGGCAAGATTTACTATTACTTCATTGCTGGTTGTCAATCTTGCTTTTCCCTGATGGTAGCAGGACGTAACTTTTGTCTGTCAGCCCACTGTGGTTTGGACACAGGCTAATGGTTGTATGAGTGCTTGCCAACTGCATTAGCTGCCAAATGTCTAACAAATATAAGGACAGTTTCACTTAAGTCTTTGCCTTGAAAATGCTACGGCACTATACAGTATATGTCCATACCAGCCTTGCTTTTAGGCTTTATTACCGGGGTTCTGTGCAAAAAAGAAAAAAAAAACATCCATCCACAATCTATAAACATGAAAATTTTTCTTATTTTGCGATCTAATGTTTGTGGGGGGGATGTTAGTAAAAGCAAAAACAAAAAGCATCATTGGACTGCCTGAACAGAGAACTTGAAAGCTGAGCAGCTGCAACAGTGCAATGACTGGCAGCTTTCATCAATAATACAACAAACACCTAATAATAAGTAACTACTGCCAAAACCTGCGACAGGTTACATTTTGCAACACTGACTGAATCACACCTTTGCTCATCATGTATTCCTCTTGTTGTTCAGTCTGTCTCATTTGGCCCTAATAAAAACACCCCTCAGCCCTGCATGTCATGCTGCTTGCTGCTACGCTCGTCCAGCTGACCTGTCTGAGAGTTCATCAGCTGATCGTATCAGCTAATTGAATTTCATGTGAGCTGGCCAAGGTGTCAATCATACAGCCGCAGCCAGCCAAAGCCCTCACCGTTTTTCTTCTTTTGATTGATTTACCCTTCAGAAATGTCACTGATTGGTTAGTCATACATTTTAAATGTCACTGTGGTGGCAACAGTTGGGAGAGAAGTAAACAGAAAGTCAAGCTGTGGGTCCTCGTCCAGCTGTGTCACATGTCTTGTGGAGCTCACAGTCAGGACGAATGCTGTTCAGATCCACCTTGGAAGCATCCTCAAGTGCACAACCCTCATTTTCTGTCATACACAGACTGTTTTTACTTGTTGCAAATAGTCTAGTATTCAAAAGTTGTGATGAAGATTCTCCATCTGCTCTCCGTATACCTCTGCAGCCACAGCGCTGTCACTCGTGTGGGACAGAAAATGTCCACCCTTGAGGACGCCTAAGCTGTCATCTTTGGCATTTACATACGGTGCCACTGCACTGATATTTTAGTACCAATTCACAGCAATCTGATGTTGATCAGTTATGACACGCAGCCCCAAGCCAGCTGTCACAATAGACGAGAAACAAAATGAAAACAAAAGCACAAATGGCTTCCACTCACACTGATGTATTTCATTAAAATCACTTCTTTCTCCATTTTATTTAGTCATTATTTTCTTAACACTTGGAAAATGGCCCAAATTTGTGGATGCGTTTTTACTACTGGGATCTTGAAATTTCCAGGAATCTAAGACATCAAAGTTTTTCTGTTTTTGTCCCCATTTAAATGTAAATGCATCTTGATGCAAGTTTTCCTTACATTGAAATTCTAACAAACAAGCCTCCTGTTTTCCCATATTGTTGATTCTTTCACCATACAGTCAGGAGAAAGGCAAGATTATCTGAGGAGAAAAGCTTTGCCCCTGAACAGCAATCCACATGATTAAATAATAGCAGGCAAAGTGCAACAGCATCAAAGGATATTTGCTGTATTTCTCGATGCAATGTCAGTGAGGTTCCTTGGCCACGGAGCTTTAAGCTACTGCATTTACAAGTTTGAATCACAGTCCAAAAGTGTTTTAAAGATTATAGAAAACTCTTCAACCAGCTCTTCCAGCTCAAACCAGCTCTTCTCTGCCTTTGGAAAACGTTCAGTTTGTTGGATAGCTTTGAAGGGATGTTGTTATATGTTTAATGGGGAAAAGATGGTCTGTCACCCTATAGCAGTGGCTCACAAGCTTTTTGGATAGTGACCCTATATAGTCTAGTTGTAGCTCTTGTCAACAGTTACATAAAAGTCCAAATCGTGATTTTTTTTTCTCTTTTTGTTTTTTTTTTTTTTAACAGAAAAGCCACAAAACAGAGGCAGACTCTGTGAGGCTACAGGCACAGCAGGGCTTTGAGCTAAATGCTAATTTCAGCATGCTAACATTTCACAATTACACTGCAAACATTGGAGGTACAGTATTTACCATGTTCACCATCTTAGTTGAGCATTTTAACCTGTTAAAATTTGTGTGTTAGTACTAAACATGAAGTAAGGCTGAGGCTGATGGGAATGTCACTAGTTTTGCAAGTATTGATAAAGTTAGAGGATCACTTAGTCATCAGGATACAGCATCTCTAAGCAATGGATATATGGCAATCAAAAAAAAAAAAAACAAACAAGCAAAGGTTATTTAGTGTTGCAATTCTGTATGTCTGTCTGCTTTTTTAACCCTGACGTGTAGCGATGCATTGTGCTCCTGAGGAGACATGAGCACCATCAACAGTGATGCACACATCATAGTTATCTAACTGGCTGCTTAACGGATGCACATAAACGACAATCTCAAACTACTGCATTTTCACACACTTCACACACGGTTCTCCATGGATACTTGTATTGTGCAGCAGTGTGCAGTAGATGCTGTTTCAAGTGTTTTTCACTCCCAACATTCTGCTTCTTGGCTGTTTGAGCATCTTTGAAAGTACCATTGCTAACTTGGCACAGATTTTTTACATATATATGTATATATTCACTGTATGCTGCTGAAGCATCAAACTCTTGTCATACTCTATACATTTTTCAGAACACTTGACGTCCTCAGGTTCTTTTAAAAATGCATTAAACAGTAACTTCCAGGTGGATGTGGGGAGGCGGGGACGGTAAATACAGCATCAATATGTATACATCTCACGTATCTTTGTCACTGGAGCCTCTGCTCCCTCTCTCACCTCAGCTACATGGTCATCTCACTCACTCTCACTTTGCATGATTCACTACGATTGCATAACACTGATGCTCATGGCTGCTGGTTTATCACTTATTAATGCTCCTTTCAGTGGCATAATTTGCTGTGCTCCGTATAGGACAGTAATAATTCAGGTGATATGCTGAAAAATGTGAAATGGACCAGGAAATGGACCTAACTGAATTTTTGAGGGGTTATGTGTTTTCTTTCCTTTACTACACATAAAAGGTGTCATTTAACAACCCAAAGGCCTCAGTATCTAGTGAAGTAAGCTGTAAGAGATATGTTATTTGACATTACAAAAACAAAAACATATCCAGTATGCTGCTGGAGTATAATAGTATAGTATATATTCTATGCTGATGTTATGAAACACACTGTAAATATATGATTATCTGACAATATTGTCAAATCTGCATCGTGCTGTTTCCTTGCACTGATAGTCCAGAAATAGGACTGAAGGCCTTTTTTAAAAATCGATCTCGTGTGTCTAGCTTCACCAGGTAGACATGTGGAGGTGTGCATGGGCATGTTCTGGGCCCTACACAAAATTGATTAGCAAACACTGTCGGTCAACTGGAGGGCTGTTAACTTTGGAAATACATGAATTGGTCAAAGTACCTGCACATTTCATCCTACTGACTTGATTACCAGGGAGTCAGGCTCAAGGACAGAGGATGGTGGTGACATGTTTTTAATTCAGAGCATGATAGAGAGAGACGGAGTGGAGAAAGAGAAGGGAGGGCTTACACTCCAAGAGAGGAGAGGATGAATGAGAAATTTGTTCTTCTCAGTCCTTCACAACATTTGCTAGTGTTGTTAAAGTTAGGATGAATAATACAAGTACAATCCAGAGGTGATTTGCGTCCATACTGTATCCTCAGCCTCCCCTACAAAGTCTTGCTGCAGCATTTTGCACAAACCACAAGCGTGCAAGTTCCTTTTGACTGAGGCAATGGTAGAGAGAGCTGCAGTAAATCAACCATTAGACGACGAATGCATGAATGACTTTCACCAGGTCAGCAAAAAAAAGTCCAACTCTTTTCATCTGTTCATCAAAACTCTATTTGGCATCATGAGCTGACTTATGGCGTGGCTGGACTAAGGGCACATGCTGTCCTCACGGCACTACGGATGATGGATGCATGAACGACAGGGTTTTATGGTTCAGAGCTTTCAGGTCGAATTGAGTTTTTCTTAGTATTATGATAGGATAGGGGATAAATCTGCAGAATATAGAAAAGATTCTCTTAACTTTACAAAACTATTAATAATTCAAACATTTTAAATTAATTGTAAAAGTGTGAAAAAAAAATAATAATAAAAAAAAAGACAAGCTAATTACTGACACTTAAAATTCACGTAAGAGATTGACTGGTGATTCAAAGACTTTTGATCCTGAGAGTAAAGGGCACATTTTCAATACTCTCAGCCCTGTCTGCTTGAAACGGTTTTACATACAACTGAACCGCAACATTTTGTAGGAAACATAATCTCTGGTCAGATTATGTTCGTGTTTTTTTTTCTTTTCAAATGAATGATTAAAACACTACATTTTTTAACAACGCTGGGTCACAAGCAGGTGGTTGAGGTAGACGGCAGACATAGAAATCACACAACTGTCACACCACAGACCAGGGTTTATATCCACACTCCCTCCTGTGGTTAGGTTCAGGCAACAAAAGCACTTTGGTTAGGGTTGTGAAAAGATCCTGGTTTTGTTAAATGTAAATAAACACGTTTTGTCATACATTTTTCTGTATTAAACCAAACCACAATCTTTCCCTAACCTTAACTTCCCTCGGTGCCTAAACATAACCATAAAAAATAATAAAATAATGCTGTAGTTCTACAGGTGTATATTGTACTGCAATTTCGGATATTTTGGTGGAACATTATACTGATACACTGAGTATAGATGCATTTGCGACATGCAAAATATGTAAATTAACAACATATCCTAATTATGTTGGTAGAAAACAGAATCCAGTAACAATCATGTTTTGAATAAAATGTGTTTGCTGTTGCAGTTTAGTCAGATATAAATGTTATTTCTAGGAGACTGGGTTGGATCAAAAGATGGAAGACTTGTCTTGTAGGACTGCATAAGTGAAGAAAAAAAAACCGTTTTATTTAATCCAGGGAGATAAGAGGGAGATAAATTGACTCAAGTGATGTCACTTGATCATTGTCATTGTTCCTTCATGTTGTGAAAAATGAAAAAAAAATCTGGGGGTGTGGAATTAGAAAGAAGTGAGTTTACCAGACTTCTGTAGCCTGCTCCAGATCTCTGCGTAAGGGTACATTAGCCGCTACTGGCATAACGACCAAACCGTCGGCGCAGTTGCATCGTTGGTAATGTAGGCTCCAGGTTTGGACAAAGAACAAGAATGTGTTGACGAGAAAAGACATTTTTTTTCTGCTTCTGCTGCATTGATTATGATCCTGTTTTTCATTCATTCGTAGTTTTCTGATCATTATGAGTCTGACAGTGTTATAGCAGTGTGATGCTAAATCCGCAGTGGTACTTTTAAGGAACTGACCCTTGCTGTGATTCAGTGTTGTTCAGCAAAGACTCATTGGCACAACATACACATGAGCAAGTCAGTGTGAGTTAAATTAAAAATACAAACTGAACAATGGGGAAATCCTGAATTGACAGTGGCAAATGAAAATACAGAGGACAATACTGAATTCAGTGTCTAGTTTTTCTTTTCTACTTATTGCGTTTTTTTATTCAGAGTAACACTGGCCCAGCATGACATCTCTGGGTTGGGTGCTTCAAATGTTATGCCTACGGTGTTCGGCGTGACTGAACAGTGCTCAGAAACATCAAAATAGTGCATTTAAGTGGTGAAATGAAACAAGACTGCAGAGCATCCTCAGCCTGACAGCTTAAGCGGTGCTGTGTTCTGACCTGCTGATGTCTTGGCTGAAATTGTGCAGTGTCATTACCAACTGAAAAGTCTATTAAACCGTCAAATAGAGTTGCTCAATCTCTGCTGCTGCCGCTTCCTGTGCAATCACATCGCACCAGCATGCTGCCGTCCACCTGTGGATGAATCACCAGCCAGTTACTACTGATTTTCTCCATTTTCTGTTGGCAGGGATATAAAGCCTGATGGCAAAAATTATACCTGTATTTACACTTATACGAAACAAGAAAGGGCAAGAACTAAAATGCCACTGAAAGCAAAATAAGACAGAAGGAAAAAAAGAAACATTAAAGCAAGTTTTTTTTTTTATTTTATTTTTTTACTATCAGGCTTTCAACCTCACTTCAGTCATGAAATAGGCTTTTGGTCAATGATCTTGTATGGGAGTGAAGTACAGTGGTGAAGGGGTCATACTACTGTATGAGATCACTAACAAAGCCTGTTCTTACTGTCAATGATTTTCTTTACCTTTTTATTGTCTTCTGTTTTGTGTGTATATCTTATTGTCTTACTGTCTTATTTGCTTATTTGTGCTGCCCTGCTGCAAAAAGAAATTCCTTTCTTGGAAAAAAGAAGATCTTAAGTGAACTGAGAGTTTTATGCGGGATAGAGGGAGCTCCTTTCTAAGAGAATCAACAAAGAGAAAAAGAAAAAGGCCTGATTGTCAGTGATTGGAGTGGTGTTGTTTGAAATGTTCAGCATCCACAGTACGGTCACCCCGAAGAAGACAAACTGCTGCTGGCACGATGTCATGTTGGGAACTGAAAATTAACAATTTCAATCATTGGTGGATTATAAAAATAATGAGGAAAATATATGATGAATAATGGAAAATGCTATTTACCTACTTAAAAATAAGAATTTGGCATCAACAGAAGACTTTCATCTAATATTAATCACAGATTTTTTTTCCTCTGTGTTCAGGTCGTCTGAGGTTTGGTGTGCATCAAGTAGCCCAGCAGTTTCCCTCTTGTCAATAAACCTCTGGGATGCTACATCAGAGTCAAAAGCAAACACTGATCCAGAAATAGCTTTCCTCCTCCAGTGCCAGGATGACAAAGAAAAACTTTCCACAGCAACATCTGAGCACATAGCAGAGAGGGAGAGAGAGAGAGAGAGAGAGAGAGAGAGAGAGAGAGAGAGAGAGAGAGAGAGAGAGAGAGAGAGAGAGCGCTCACCTGGATTCTTTGTTATGTAAATCGATTGAATCAATATGACAAATGTACTGTAAAGTGCTAAAAAAAAATACAATGCTTTTTCATCCCTCCACTAGCATTCATCCTCAACCACTGGTCTTATCACCGCTCCCAGCCATGAGCAAATACCTGATTAATGGCTGCCACATGTCAGCTACGTAAATCATCAGGGCACGCTCGGCTGCATTTGAATGGACAGGGTGTGAATTTGATGGCAACACACAGAGACGAGGGCTCAGGGTTTCCGCTTCAGAATGTACAGAAGCTCTGGAGCACTTTCTTTGAAGATTAATCTGCCTTTTTACCTTACAGAACTTCTACTTCAATTTATATGGAAGGAGGTTGAATCAGATTCAATAAAGAGATTGAATTTTTCTGCTGATTTGAAACTTTAATTTTTAGAATTTTTCTATGCGATACATGTGTTGATCTTTAGACAGTAGAGAGATGTTAGCATGCTTACTTATTAGCAGGTATTATGTGATAAAACAAAGTATTGAATACGTACAAATTTTGACCTGATCATGGCACTAGATGAAACATCACCAAAGTTATTGCACTTCATCCTGTGGTGGACATAAAATGTCTGTACCTAATTTCAAAGCAATCCATCCAATAGTTTTTGAGATATTTCAGTCTTGACCATAACAACAGACTCTGCCATTCTTATAATCAAAAAGGTTAACTTTGTAGTGGTGGAAAGTTAGGGAGGTCATCAAAGTCAGCAGGCTTGAACCTCTGAGGACCACGAATTTCAGTACAAAGTTTTATGGCAATACATCCAACAATTGTTATCATAATGGATGGATGACAGTTTCCATTGTGACTTCCTATTGCAGTCTGTGAAAAGCCTGTCACAGCCCTCTTTAGGTTAGAGATAGTGATCATTCTGCAGTTCATGTATTGGTTAATGCACCTTTGGGGTGAAACATGTGGTTATAAATTGTGCAGCTTTTCTATTGTGGCTTGACTGACTGCGTAACAGGCACATGGCCACTGAGTGTGCCCATTATTACTTCAGGCTGACCATCAGTGTGTGGTTGGCTACTTTTACACCACATCTGTACATGTCCATTCATTCTGTGATGTAATACTTTCTCCTGATGAAACAGGGAGCCATTTGATTATCGCATAGCTTCTGTCAAAGCAGCGAGGCCGATCCTGCAACATGAGGGTGGATGTCAGGTCACGCAGATGGCTTTTTTATGAACATATTAATGTTTTTGCCCTTAAAAGGTTTTCCCGTCCCTATTGAAGCTCCAATCTTATCCTACATTATCTCAAAAATTAGATTAGTAATATTATTTTCTTCCTTATCTTTCCTTCTTTTTTTTTTTTTTGCGTACTGTCAGAAATCTCATGAATACATAAAATGCTGTTCAGTGGCCAGTACACAGGACTATCCATAACATTGTCCTTAAGAATAGTTCAGCTTATATAATAGTTGTATTAGTGTTCAGTTGAGGTCATATGAGGAATTTGGACACAAATCTGCTCTACAACAACACACAAATGTCTGCTACTTAAGGCAACTATGACGGAACTCATTTTTGGGAAAATAAATAAATAAAAATAACAAAAGAGAAAGAAATCCCAAAGTCTCTATTGGTCCAACCTTAATGCCAGATTATATCAGGATTGCATCAGACATCTGTCATGCAAGGAGCTGAGTAAACGGCACAATATGACTTGTGAATGTCACAGATGAGAAACTTAATCTGCTGACCTAAAAAAGTGGAAAGAGAGAGTTTGGCATGCTAGAACGGAAGTAAAAAACAAAAACAAAACAAAAAAACAAAACACTGGATGTTATTGTAAGTGGGAATGTCACTTTTTATGCTTGTTTGAAAGGCAGGCAGGTAGGTAGATCATAACTGATAAACCGATATTTAGGAATTTTTAATTTAAATGATGATTTGTATGACACTGAACTCTGCAGACCATGCATTAAAAGGACACAATGTGTATTAATGGCGCACCTGTCCTCCTGTACAGAACCTCTCTGCAGCATTGTTGGAGTCTGACCTCCCTGAGGACAAGAGGGAAAGGAGAAATTTCCTGTGGGTTTCAAAAACTATCATAGTATTTCATTTCATTACCACCACATTCTTGCCATATCCTGCACAGTCATTTTTTTTATACACATACACCACCACAGTCCAATAAAGTCATGAAATTGTACAAATAGTAGTTGTACTAGGTTTTGTGACATTAGAAATAGCAGAGGCAATAGCAGTAACACTTGCAGAGTAGATAGCAGTGGTATCAGTACCATAATCGAATTACATCAGATCCCTTTCATATTTTATTTTGGAAAAAAAATAAAATAAAAGCTTAGGTCGTCTAACAGACGGTTCAGGATCCCACAGCTTAGACTTAACCGGCTGCAGAGGTCACTCACTTTTCAATCCATTAAATTACAAATACATGTTTTGCACATCTGATTGTGCTGTGCCAGTCGGTCGCACTTCCATCCACTGCAGTTTTCCTATCGTGCCGGACTCTGCTCTGTGTGTACTGGGCACAACAGTTCTGCAATCTGTTCACATTCTTGTCCTGATTATACACAGAAGAGAAAAATGAGAGGAGAATCATAATATTATCATTAATATGGTTATGGAAACTACAACAAAAAGTCAATTCATAAGGGATTTGCTTTAATCTGGCTGGGTTTAATGATGGCAGGATTATTTACTGTTACGCAGGAGGCTTTAGGTGTCACATGTCCATGGAGTCTAGGATAGGGATAGGGCTCTACATCAGAGGGAAACCTCTGACATCTATTTGCCCTCCAACTGACCAGATTACAGTTTACTTTAGTAATGACTAACTCATTCTGAATGGCCAGGATTTGAGATCCATCTAGGCACACCGTATAATAAAATGCAAAAAACACAATGTTCCTGCAAACCCAATAATTCATACTGGGCAGCCATGCCCAGGCTATGCATGTATAAGCAGGTACAAAATGTTCACATTTTCTGAATGTAAAGTGTCCTTGCAAGATAATGACACAACCATCTGAAAGGAAATAGGCAGGCAGTTCAGCATACGTCTGTGGAACAAAATAAGATCTGTAAGAAATTGAGATGCTATTGTTGAATGATTCAAATGCAATTTTTGATACTTTGAGCACCGCAAAACAACTGCCATAAAACACACCAGGACAGGAGAGGTGACAAGACCAGTGGCAAGTAAGAATTACCATTTAACATAGATGCATACATGTATTTTATTCACTACTGTGACCTGTCATCAACGCTGGATGCTTTCACATGTAACAGATTGTCAGACCAGATTCAATTCATTCATCCTTGAAAACAATGCAGACGTCATTTCCTCAGATCGAATATAATCCAGCCATATTGTAATGCAGTTATTGTTCGTCGTGAGAGGTTCTCTGAAAGGAAACATTCTTCCACAAAGACCTCCACAACTGGCTGCTCTTTTTCTTTGTAAAGTGATGATGTAACCCACACAGTGTCATGATCAGTGGCGCAATTACATAATCATGTGTCATTTCCTAACATAAACATCAGTCGCTATGCGGATTAAGATTTAAGTTACAAAATACATGATCATCAAACAAAATATGATGCACAGTTATAGATTATACTGCAGCAAACAGTGTTTTTAAAATAAGCACCACCTTGACCAGCACGTATACTCAAGTATCAAAAATAATAACTTAATAACACAGCACTGTAGAATGGGTCACAATGAGTACTTTTACTTTTGATGCTTTATCAAGTTTGCCTAATACTTATGTACATTTACTTAAGTAAAAGTTTAACTGCAGGACCTTTACTTATAACGGACTTCTTTTCCATGGTTGCACTGCTGTTCCTACTTGAATATTTCTTCCACCACTGTCGGACAAGTCACTTGCTTGCACAGTTGCACATAGCACGACATCAGTCGAGCTTAGAGGGAAATTATTTCACCACATGACCCGGATAATGAAACGTTGGCCTATGGCAAATGGTAGCCCGCAGCCGAAATTGTTAGTTAATTAACAGAAAATATTAATGTGCAACAATTTCACAATGTTTACAAACATTCAAACATTTCGTTTTTTGGCTTCTTTAAAGTTGAGGATTTTCTGCGTCACTGTTTTAAATCTTTTTTTTTTTTTTTAAATTGAATATCTTTGAGTTCTGGATTGTTGTGCTAAGTATTTCACTCAAGTATTGTACTTAAGTACAGATATTTGTACTGTACTTGAGTATTTCCATCTTTACTTAAAAACCAGTGGGTTGGGACCCATTGGTTTAATCTTAAAAGATGTGCTCTATTTTATTAGCTTATCATATGTAACAACAAACTGTACAATATGTCTCTGATAAATGTCGTAGAGTAAGCAGAATATTTCCCCCGTGGAATAGAAGTAAAAGTAGCATAAAATGGAAATACTGCTGAAAATAACCAGCATCATGTGAACAGCAGCAGTTTTGCTTTTTGATACTGATACATTTAACATTTCACATTGTATGTCAGTGAAAAACAAGATGTCAGCTAGTTCAAACTGATGGAGGTACTCTGCAGCAATGCAGGAGATACATCACTGTCTACGTGAACAGTTTCCAGTTTATTAGGTACACCTAGCCCAGAGTAGTGCTTACATAGCCCTGCGATCAATCCTCATTTTTCATGACCAATGTTCAGTTTTGGTAGAAATTCTTTTCAAACGGTGTTAATTCAACTTGGTAATCAGTTTGGAGGTTGTAGTCTGTGGTGCTGTGGAGCTGCCTTGTTACACTGACAGCCTGTCCTCACTGGTATACAGTAAATGCAGTAGACCAAATTCTAAAAACACCTGTCTACATAGTGCAATACAGTTCAACAGCAGTACAAACTACAGCCTTTATCACAAAGTGAATACTGTAACCTCCATGGAGGTAGCTACTTGCTAACTTCGCTAAAGGTGGACACCAAGGAGCACACCTGCTCACAGCGAAGTCATGTGACCGCGGTGTCTCTGGGGAACAACACAGGTGTGCTCCACCGTCTTCGCCCATATCCGTTTTTTCTTGTTTTTTTTTTTTTTTTTTTTTAGCCTCAGCCACAAACTTTAGCTTCAGGTTGTTTTTTTTTGTTGTTTTTTTTTCTGTGCGTCCCGTTGTCTTCATCCTGGGCCTGCAGCGACTTCCCAAAGAGAGGACAAGAGGCTCTCCGGGTAAGTGAACAGTCCGTTTACTGTCCTGGGTTCACCTCTCGGCTGTGTTTAGTTGTGTGTGTGTGTGTGTTTGTTTGCGGACTGCTTCGTGAGGCTGCGGACCTCCTGCCGGCTGTTTGCTTGCTGTCTGCTGCTGATCATCCTCTGACTACCTGAACCGTCTTGAATTGTGGATTGATGTTCATTAGTTGTTGTGGCAGAGGTCAGTTCTCCGTTGGTGGTTGTTTGACTTATGCATAATGATGCTTTCATACTGTTTATATACGCAGTGGTGAAATGTGAATTGGCAAACTCATGAATGTGATGGTTTAACGCAAACTGGTCTCTAGCAGAAGTTGGCACGTGGGGACGGGGCTGTTTTCTTGTACACAACATTGTTTACACCACATTATTTCCCTGCATCTGAAACTCAACATGGCCTCTGCGACACTCATGGCGTTTTTCTGCTTGTACTTCAGATTCAGCATATTTAGGCATCAGTTTATATCCACATCAAACATGTGCTTGTGTTTGTGTGTTACCTAATTTCTTGGGTTCAGATTTATCATCTCAGTTCACTACTGCACCTATTGGTTGGAGGTGCTGCGATGCAGAATGGTCATAGGTGACAATTCTTTTATACAAGCGACCCTTTTCACGTTGTCACTTTTTTCCCCCCACTTTGTCATTTGATACATTGTTATTCTAAAAAATATTGATTATAGCTGCTTTAAAGCTCGTTTCCATGTTAAAGCTCGTGTTTAATGAATTGTGCAAGGTAATTTCTTTCAAAAGCATTTCTAAAATGTATAAAAAAGGAGAACATTTCGAGACCAGAATACCAATTTAAAAAAAGCACCAATCTCTTGCTTATTTTTCCATGTGACAGTCCCACCAGTTTTCTTTTTTGTTTGTTTTTTTTCTGTTTGGATTGACCCTAGGCCTAATAGTAAGTATGGCCTCTTTACTGATAAATGACCTACTACTCATTTAAAAGCATCGCCTTACAGTTATGTAATCAATAGCTAATCACACACTAATTCAAAAATCAATCTGTAACCAACCAAACAGGAGCAGATGAGCTCCCAGTCGTAGCTGTAGTGAGTGCAGAAAGGTGGCGATCTGTCACTTTGGCTGGGGCAGTGGTTGGGGCTTTTAATGCTGCGCACGAATTTATTTGGTCATGTTCCATCGCACTTTCACCTGAGAAGTGAAAAAGAAGTAAAAAGAAAACGATCAGATGGAGCGCAGTGACTTTTGTCCTGTCAGCTCTTGTCCTTGATAGTTCCTTGTGACATCCAGCCTCACATGCATTCAATTAGGGTTGTTTAGTTAGTGTTAATGTGCTTATCATATGGCTTTTGTTTATTGCACAATTACAATAGGATGTACTGTGTATGATCAGTCAGTAATTGATGCAGCATCCTGAAATGATTAGATAAGCGCATTGTAATCAACACTCCATTAAATATGAAAGCAGGAGTAGCAGAATGAATGAGGGGATGTGATGTGATTCATAGATCAGTTCTTGAGGTTTATTGTGATAGTGACACTAGACCTCAATGAAAGCAGTGACACTGTACTGTAATTTCTCTATAGCTGAGACAAGTCTCCATTATCTTGATGAATATATTTATAGATGTGGTCCAAGGGGGAAGCTAATATACAATGTGCAATATGTGAAATATTCTGAATTAAGAATGTAAAGGCTACATACAATACTAAGCTAGAAAGGAGCACAAGAGTGACTGACTTGTCTTGGTAATGGTGGCCTCATCTTTCCTCTATATTTGTGCATCATAACAATGTGAAAAATTACAAGGTAGTTCGCTCATATTTTACCCATATTTATTCTAGCAAATGCTACAGGAACAGGAAAACGTGAGGTCATAGAAAGTATTTGATTAATACTAAATCTACTGGTTGTTTGTGCTTAGCCAAATATTCAAATATCATATTCACATTTGTAAAAATCTCCACAAAAACATATTTATAGCTTTATGGCTCACTCATACTAATTGCCTACTACAGAAACAAATTATTGCACTTAGAAAATGTTCTAAAGGATCTGGGGGGTTACTCTAAGATATTTTCTGACACTGATAAATTGCTGTTACTACAGTTTAAAAATGGAAACCAGCACTGCAGCTTTCCTGCTATGATACTTCAAACTCAGATTACTTAAACTCATTAATTATTATTATTATGTTAAATACCATGCAATGCTGTTTTTACACACATCGCTCATGCCATGAGATGAGGGAATTAATTATTGTGTACGTGTGTGCACATGTGATCTTATTTACTAATTTAGTTTGCGACGCAAGCGTAAGCACTCTCTAATATACATCATCCCAGATAATCCACTCAGCATAAATTACGACTTTTTCAATCTAACCAGAATGACCATTCATCTTTTTAAATTGTCAGTAACCTTCTTTGTGTGTGGTGCTCCATCATTCTAATGGGGAGTCCAGAAATTAATTATTACACATATCCTCTCCACAGTTAAGTGGAACCTCATTACATGACAAAATTACTGACGTTGTAGATGGAGGGAGTGGTGAGCGTTGAGTGTCACATCACAACAGTGTCAGGGACCTTGAAGTCTGTTGCACCACATGTTCTTAGTCTGGTAGGTGCAGTATGACAGTGTCAGAGTGGATCGTGTAGGGACGGGTTGTTAGGTGGTCAGTAATTACTACCCTACTTACCTCTTTGCAAAATTGTGTTTTGTTTGATATGAAATCCTGTGGCTTAGTCCAATGTACAGCTGATTCAGGCTCAGCGCAGTACATTTGTCAACACTATCTGTCATATGCGAGACCTTGACCTGAGGTGGATCAGTGAGAGGATGTCAGGTTTCCCTTTGCCCTATGACTTGTTCATATTGTAGGCTGGTATTTCTGGGAAAGTATTAATCTTGGCTTGTTCAGACAGATTAATGTTGGAGAGCAGAGGAGTGGGTCTGGTAAAGAGATATTGTATGTTGTCCTTGATGCCGTTATAAGATAATCTGCTGATCGGGACCCGTGAAGAGGACCCCTGCTGCATTGTGTGCGGGATCAAAGCCAGTCAGTCACAGAGATGGATTCAGATGAGACACTGAAGATATGGAGCTTCTCGCGGGACGACGCATTCATCCACAGCTGTGTGTGTGTGTCATGCATTTGATCTCATGTTAAATGTAGCACAAGTCAAGATTCTTTGGATAATATTGACATTTGTTGTGTTTACCCACAGTGACAAATTAATCCTTGTCAAAACCAGAGAGGAGATGATTTCTAAATCACATTTGTGCATGCAAATGAAGATAAATGATTATTGGAAAGGTCACAAAATCAACTTTTTCCTTGAATTTAATAACATCCCACACTTGATCTGATATCCTTCTCCCTGCAGTTAGTCAGTAGTTTGTGCAGCTGTTATCCTTAGATTGTGAGGCTCAATTGGATTGAGACAAACCTGTGGTGCTCTGTGCCTGTCTAATCATTTTAGTCCCCCTCCGGGTATGTACTGATAGACTTTATATTGTGATGATGTTGGGGGAATTTTAATCTAGTTGTATATGTTGTAGTGTATAGGAGTGCAAAGTAATAGATTCTACTGATAAAAATATTTTAAAAAATATATTTTCATTCAACTAGTCCCAAATTGAGATTGTCATATTATTTGGTCTCTGATTTTCTGAATACAAAAAAAAAAAGAAGTTGATGTAGTTTGTTATGGACTGGCAGACCAGACATCAATAGACTCGTCTCTGCAGACACAGGCCGTTATTTCCTCCATCTGACTCTGTGTTGACAGCAGATTTTGGGGCTGCAGGGAGGACGAGAGCAGAATAAAGATGCAGGAACGGGCTTCAGAGCAGAAAAGTCCTTTAGGTGTAATTGATGGAAAGATGTGTTCCATGAAGGAGATGACGAACAGCAGCTGCTGACAGTTCATCAATAGGTGTTTGAGTGGTGGAGGCAAGGCAGCATCAGCAACATGAAGGGCTGGTGGATAAAGAGCCGAGGTGGCTGATGTAATAATCTTCACATTTAATTTTGCCTCATGTCCATCTCATGCAGCTTAGTTTATCTTTCATTTCTTTGTGCTTTGTGCCCCCCCCCCCCCCCCCCCCCCGTCATCTCAAAACGTTTTTGCTGATAATCAGTATTCAGCCCTTGCTAATACAGGAGATAGGGAGTGTTTGCGGTGGGAGAAACAGAATATGTGTGTGTGTGTGTGAGAGGAAGAGTGTGTGTGAGTTACAAGATAACGAGAAGCCTCCGACCTCTACCGTGAGGTCAGCGGAGACGTCCAGCAGTCATATTTGAGGTTAAATGCTATGTGAAGGCAAGGTGCTTGGGAAAGGTTAAAATGACTCACAGCACATCTGGGTACCACACGCAAGCAAAAAAAAAAAAAAAAGACAGAGGAAGTGTCTTCAGTTTGATCCCTGTGGGAGGAAAGAGAGGCTGCGACATGCAGTCTGATTGGTACAAGAGTTCATGTTACGGAGATGAAAGGATCAGTTGTTCAATCAATGGTTTACCAATGGTTTACCAATCAATTAATTACCAATCATTAACTGGTTACTGTATATTTTCTTTTATTTTGTTTCATGTCATTGCTGTACATAAGTCAAGTTTTCATCTAAATGTTGCACAAATTTTAACCAAACATCCAGAAAATTAGCAAAAAAAAAAAAAAGCAAATGAATGCAATTTTCCATCTACTGCTGCTATACAAATAGTATGAGTTGGTTCATTGAGATAAACAGTTGGTGGTGCCAATTCTCTAGTCAGGTGACATTAAACTACTGCAGAAGAGAACATCGAGATTACATAATTAAAAGAGCGCCAGTCAAACCTCAAATGATGGAAAGCAGTGTAGTAAACACGATGTAAATCTGGCATTTTGGTTTAATTTGAGGAGTGTTAGAGTCTCCTCGTTGATCCACACAGATCTGCTCTGAAACCTTTTAGTGACAGTGTTTTATTTTCTGCATTTCCAGATTTTTTATGTGCAAATTGAAAATGTACATAAAAACAGGATTTTCTTTTTTTTGGGATTTAGATAAATTGATTTGTCCATTTTAATGGATAAAAATGTCAGAGCCTAAATTTAGGAACTGACAGATCTCTTAGGCTTGTTTTAGTGTGTCAGAACTACATGGCTAGGGAATGTAAAAAAAAAACTTGATGGCGATATTATCACATTAAAATCTATGGTGACATAAAGCCTCATTACAGTAAAGTTTAGCACTACAAAAGCACCAGATACATCTTTGAGATTCAAGCCCTGATTTTGAGAAGAGCCACTCTGATATCAGCCATGTCTGTTATGGGAAGAAGATGTGTCAGTGGAGGGGAGAGGTTGGGCCACTACCACCGTCAGAACGCTCTGTAGCCTTGACCGCTTACATGATCACAGTCTGCAGTCATAAATTCAGAGTATCGAGGCGGAGGCTGTGGAAAACCAACAGAGTTTAATCATGTAGCCTATACAGCAAAACTGCTTGTCATCAGAGGCTATAGACCTGGTGCCTGCACCTGTGCACCATTTGTGCACTGCAAGCGTCTATTTATAAGAACATGTTTTCACATTTGAGTGGGTGCAAAGTGCCAGTGTCTAAGTGCCATGTGAGAGGTCGATTGTTGTTATGAATTGAACATGTTTAATTGCAGGCGAAAACAAGAAGTAGATGAACTTGAAGAAAATGAGATAAACATGGATTTCGGCAAAGCACACTTTTACCTTGTATGTGTATTGTTATATTTTGTCAAATGTTTTTAAACGACATGCAAATAGATCACCTTAAAAATCACAGTCTATGTTAAACAGCCTTTAGGCAGCAGTGTGACGATGACATGTTTCCATATGTTTACATTCATGTGACTTCACTTTTCTATAACCAACACATTGAAAGCAACACTTTCCAAATTTTCATTTCTGTGTGACTGCAACGAATATGATGCAGCTGCAACAATTTCAATGTCCCATACTGAAAACAGCCTCCCGCTAAGGGCAGAGACCTCACAGAGCTAATCTTGATCGACTTTTCTGTTGTTACAGACTTCAATATTGAGCTCAGATCACAGAGGCAGCACTCCAGCTGTGTCCTCTTTGAAGGAGATGCGTGACTCCATTTTCACTGCAATGTTTAGTGACCTCTGACCTTTTGCCACCCATTAGTATATGGATATGACTCAGCCCTACGTAAATCTAGCCCAGTACTCTTTGTAGACAAGACTGTGTAAAGCTTGTCTTGTTGTGAGTTTCTTGTTAAAACAAACCTTATTTACTGAACACTCCACCGGTGGTGTTGTATATCCCATCATAGTGTTGTATATCCTGTTTCAGCATTATATGTATTGATATCACAGTTTATGGACATATTGCTAGTTTAGAAAAATTCACTTGGTCTCAAGGATGAACTCAATAGATTTTGGTGGTCAAAGGTCAAGGTCGTGGTGACCTCACAAAACACGGTTTTGGCCGTGTTAACGTAATATCTCTGTAATGCCTTGAAAGAACTTCTTCAAATTTGGCACAAACATTCACTTGAACTCAAGGACAAACTGATTCGATTTTGGTGGTCAAAGGTCAAGGTCATGGTGACCTTATAAAACACTTTAAAGCCAATACTCAAAACTTGACACAGCAATTATGATGACCTAGTGATTCAAGTTTTATTTATAAAGCTACAGACAAGGAGCACCTCATACACAAAACATGTTATCGAGAGGTTCACTATCACTGTAAAGTGGGAAAGATAATACACATTTTTAGGTGTATTTTTTTTGCATATACACACACTAATTATGCAAGTAATTTCATGTTTTATCTGCATTACCTCTTACTGACATTTGCACCAGGGAGCAAAGGACAAAAGAAACAAAGCACAAAACAGGCCGTGTGTGTGTGTGTGTGTGTGTGTGTGTGTGTGTGTGTGTGTGTGTGTGTGTGTGTGTGTGTGTGTGTGTGTGTGTGTGTGTGTGTGTGTGTGTGTGTGTGATCTGTAGACAAATTGGGTGGGCAGACACAGACAGAGACAAAGCAGCAGTGGAAGAGGCCAAACAGCAGCAGGGCAGCTCATGCATTCTAATCAGAGACCTGTGTTTGGCTCCCAGCAAGCTCTCTCCCTTCAATCCAGGACATTGTGTGTCTCATCAGTGCTTGCACAGATACTTAGTAAACACACACACATTCAGAAAGTATTCAGTTCCTCCTATTTCATAAATTTGCAAATATTCTCCAAAATTCAATTTTTGCTTTGTCATTATGGGGTATTGAGTGAAGACTGATGAGGGAAAGAATGAATTTGAACAATTTTAGTATACGGCAACATAACTGAAATGGGGGAAAAAAGTGAAGGGGTCTGAATACTGTCTGAATTCACTGTGCACACATGGGCTGAGGTGAACGAGTCTGACCCAGGACAGTGGGGAAATATCCGATGTGAAAGAAAGAAGGGCATTATGGGACACACAGAAAATTAGGTGACCCTGCTTAAACAAGTCCCCAATCAGTCTCTGGGCTGTTGTTGAAAAGCAAAGACACATAAATATAACTCATTTCAAATCAGAACCTGTAAAAATTGCCTCGTGGATTACTGTCTATGGTGGGTGTGACCTTACTCGAGCACCTGAGGACGGTGGCTCACTTCCTAATGTCTCAGATGTCTTGAGGTGATTGTTGAAAATGAAATGCGACGGAGGGAAGGATGTTAGGCTGACATTGAGTCGACTGGCGTGATGAAATTCGATCCCAGGGACAAACAGGACACAAACTGAGGGGGCTACCTTTTTGTAAACAGCGCTGATGTACAAGCAGTAATTAATTGCATGTTTCAGACAGGGATAAAAAAAAACAAAACAGAGCATCAGTGTTTGGAGCATTATGTTAATCATCAGCAAAGTCAAAGCAACACATTCACAACAACTGTGTCACTTACAGCAATGATTACAACAGCTGCTACTGCTGTATGTGAGTTATAGTCCTCTACTTCTGGAATTGCAAGGCTTGTTATGGCATGATAAAACTATTTATTTCTGGCAAGCAAGTCATGCGTTCTGAAAGATTTTTTTTCTGAATCTGAGAAAATATGGTGTCCTAGAACCCAGCAGTGAATTTAAACACTGAGATGTCATCAAACCCATTAAGGTACTTGGGGTGATGGGGTAAGCAGTGTAGCTCATTAAGCTCTTGATGAATGGTAAGTCATAATTTATGACCACTTGTGCCTCAGATTCATTAGAATATATCTGAATGGGAAAGAAATTAAATTTCGGATCCATTACTATTCAGGAGAACTCTACAGCGTGTCATTCATTCCAAACTAACAGCATGACTGAAATGCTTTACCACTCACTTGTGTGGTCTTTACCTTACAGCGTAATGCACTGTACTGTCCTTGGTATAATTTAACTGTAACATGATTGTCGACCCGAGCTGCAGGTCAGATAAAACAGTCTAATATGCAACTCTTAAATAAATTGAATCTATAGGATAACATCATTCTAAAGGACAAGCAAATGTAACTGGAGGTCACACATGATTTCATGGTCATACCAAGGTCAAGGTGCATGTTCTGTCAATGTAATACTGAAACTATTATTACAGAACTGCAACACAGATGGGTATTATGCAAGGACCTCAAACTCTTCCTGAGTGAGTATATTTCAACAAACAGTCAATTCAGGTAGCAAGTAAACACAATCAGTAAATATAGTACATATTTTGGTCAATATATCATTATATCACATAGATCTTGTAATAATAACTAAATGACACATTTCTGGATAAAGTAAAACCTGTCATGTCCAAGTGAAGGTCACTTTTAAGAGACATAACATAATGCCTTTGGTTTCTCTCAAACACATTTGATAACCTTGAGTTACTGCGGATCAGTGAGGGTCAAGCCTAAGCCTGTAACCTTATTTTAGTCTTATTTCAAAGGAGATAACACCCACTAATCCTAACCATAGACATGCAGGCCTGGAAGAGTGGACAAAGCCCTAACTAGTATGAATGAAAGGGAGTGACAGACTAAGAAATGTGGGGATGAGGGACTTTTTATTTTAGCAGTGTTGACAGCTGCAACCTGGGAGTTAGACCTCCTTTACTTATGTATTCATGGCAACCTTGTTTGACATCCCAGCTTCCCTGAAAGGACCTGAACGAGCCATAAACTCATGGTAGCCTGATGGTTCCATAAAGAACCAAACTTTAATGTATAAACTATCACCTGAGTGAAAGTAGTCGCTTATATTGCTCTGACTATTGGCAGCTTTTTTTTTTTCATCACCTGAAATAAACACAAAACATTTTCGTACCATATATCACATATTAGAGTCATCTTTTTTTTTTTTTTAAGTCTTGGGTAATGATGTGGACAGAAATTAGCCAAATAATCACTTTGACAGTTGTCTCTTTATTAGAGGTAAGAACCAGCTTGTAATAATGCCAAGTTCTTAGTTTTTTGTTTTTTTTTTTAAATAAAAAGACATTTCCATCATTGATGACCAGAACAATAAGCATACACTTCACTTGAGGCCTCTTCATAAAGCTAGAATATGTGGCAAAGCTGTAGCGTTGGATTGCATTAGATTGTATAGTTGTACCCAATAAAGTTCCCAGGGAGTGTGCAGTGTCTTTTGAAATATCCACACCAGGGTTCTCATTATGCTTTGGCTGATGTAAACAGGAAGTATAATGTTGCCATGGAGATGAGTTAGCTGTAGCATGGCTGTATTATAGCTTATATTTCTTCATGTCATGCTTGCAGCGACGTAGTCTAGTCGCTCCAGTTTGCACTGTAACCATGTCTTTGAAGACTCAAACACTGCATTGCTGTTACAGTAGAAAAAAGTAAAAAAATTATGATTTGAGTCAAGAATGTAAGTTATGAATTTGTCTTTTCCTGCGATTTCCAAAATGACTTTTGATATGTTTTCTGGTTCAAGTCGGTTTCAATGGGTTAATATGCGCTCATGGTTATATACGCCAATCTGCCACTGATTCTCTGGTAGCTTCACAGTATATTTGTTGCATATTCATAGAGACCGCAATAATAACATGAGCTTTTTACACTTGTGCACTGAAGTGCACTGTCATTGGCAGGCAGATGAGTGTGATTAAATATTCAAACTGCACCCAGTGGGATCCAGAAACATCTAAGTTGGGCTTCTAAACCCAGCATACTGTAAATTGAAGGTGTTTGAAAATTCCCACTCTTGTCCCATGTGGACTCAACAGCCAATTGTAGGGTCCAGGCAGGACCGAGCATTGTGATGTTATATACATGTTTTATTTACATACCATTCTCAGGGTTCAAATAAGAAGATAGCTGCAGAAATAACAGGGGGCAAATTGTAAGGAGAATTTATCATATGAAACAGTAGTCTGAGATATACCAAGGCCCACATATGCACTGCTGAGTGTACTGGACAGCAGCCAAAGGGAAACCTAATCCAAAAAAGTTAATTTAGATTACTCAAAGAAAAATCTTCTCTTTGATTGCCTTGTACTCTAAATAAAAGTCTTAAATGTACACAGGAACAAAAGTAAAGTTTTGTTTGAGGATACTGTGTAAAACATGTCCATGACACAAAAGCTAGTTCTGGTAGGACAGCACTAGAAAGACTCTGGGTCAGGCCATTCAGGCTTCATTCACCCATTAAACCTGGCTATCTGTGTAATTACACAAAAATTGAACAATTTTACCAGCTGCATGGGAGATGAATGGATGTGCCTTGTTCTTAATCACTCTGTGACTCAGAGGACAGTAACACAGTTTTAGAAAGACATCCTTTATTCCACAGTAGATACTGTGCTGCTGCATTAAAAAAACACACACAAGTAGTTTCAGTGCATATATGAACCTTGGAAACAGTGGTTTGACAAAATAATCTTAACTACTTTATAGGCTTTTTCCAGAGCTTTCAATCACATCATCACCAGATCATCCACTTTGTTGAGTAGTTTGAGACACTTCAGACAACTGAGTCAAATACATGACAAACTAAGAAAAATCCAGTTGCAGAAGAAGACCATTTGAGGAAGTTGCAAGTTCCAAGAAAAACTAGTCAGTGGAAATTATTGAGTTGAAATTATTTTGTAAAATGATGTAATTTGCCTGTTATTACTTGTATATAAAGTACTGAGATTTTGCATAGAGCACATATTCACTTCTTTCCAATCTCGACACAGTATATTGTCTTATATCATTTTATATATATTTTCATAAGAATTGATATTACGTCACTGTGAATGCAATGGCTCTGTCATCATGTGGCAGGTGAAGATGCTCCTGTGATAATGGCTCTGTAGACGAACTTCGGTTGTCATATCTTCAGTCATATCTCACAAACACTGAGTACAATTACTCACATGTATTGAAACATAGCTGCCTAATCGAGGGCGGTGTTCCTCTGATAATGGAGCTGCAGATCAGCTGAAGCATGCGTCACGCTCGCATAGCCCCTGTGAACCTGGCTTTTACAAGGTGACCGCAAACCACCCCTGCAATTTGAGCTGTGCTTGTGTTCTGTTTGGAACTGGCAGGGAGAAAACAGACAGCCCGGTAGCGTAAAGCACTCAGACTTTATCCTGCCAGATTTCCATCAAAAGCGAGTGAGTTCACTGTCAAATGTGTTTATAAATGTTATAGTGCTGGGATGTTAGGGATGCAAATGATGATTATTTACATTATTGATTAATCCAAAGATTATTTTCTTTTGTTTTTTTTGGTCCTAACAGCAGAAAATAGAAAAGTATTTAGTTTACTAACATATATGACAAAGAAAACAGTCAAATACAAATATTTGAGAAGTAGAAAACATCAAATGTTTGTCATTTTTGGTTAAAAAAAACAACTATTCAATTATCAGAATGTTGATTAATTTGTGTTGCACATGCAACAAAAAAATGAATGTAGCTTTAAGTTTTATTATAAAAAAGCAACACATTAGCAGTTAGTAACTGCAGTATGTGAGTGCATGGCCATAGGGAGACGTGTCTTTTGTGAGATGACTTTATGACTGATAGCTGGATTTGTAGGTAATGAATGGAAATCCCCGCTGGCTGCTGAGACGGATTCCTCACCTCGCCCGTAACTGCTGACAGAACCTATTCTTGAATACTCTCTGACCCTCTCCATCACTGCCTCATCTCTGATATCATTCCTCCATTTTCTCCCTCGGTCAAACCGCAAATGAGTAAGAGCTCCGTCAAAACACACACTGGTCGACAACAGAACGACACACACTTGCTTTTTAAATGACAATATGTCGTTTATTTTCTATATTTTAAAGGTTTATTATTTACAAACAAAATAAACAAAAAAAAAAAAAATTTTTTGACAAACACTGTTTGTCTGCATATTGTTGTAAGAAAGTTTACATTTATCTTTCTTTCATCTGTATCAAGTAACCAACTAATAGTTCGTTTTCTCAAAGCCTTGGATTACATGAATGAGCAGAACAATGACCATGTGTGCAGGGTTTAAGGGGACAGAGCAGCTGGTTGTAGCCTCCGCCTCCTTCTCCACTGCGCACATCATCAGTAAACATATGAAACCTGTGGTCATCAGAACCAAATCAACATTTGGTTTGTTCTCTCTGGGCATTATTCTCAGTTCTTTTTGCATCTCTTAATTCCTCAAACCAACAAAACAAACAAAAAGAAATATACAAATATATGTGCTGGTTTGTTGAGAGTCTCTATACTGCTAATATGTAAGCTCATTAGTTTGTGTTTTACATCACCATTAATGCCCATTCCAGTATGTTAGTTGTGATTGGTATTGTGAAAAAAGCACATAGTTGGGAAGCTCTCCCTCCAAAGGCAAGTATCAAAAACAGCACAAACCAACAGTGCTGCTGTCCATCTCGACTGTGTACTAGTTCCTATACACTATGGCATATTCACGATTTAAGCGCTCTCTGTTGTAAATAGAACATCTCCCCCCTCCCCTCATTAAAACCTCTTTCAGGATCAGGGCAGCACAAACTCTCTGGGATATTGCTCCCTTTCTAACTCACTCAACATCTAAGCTAAATGAAAGAATCTGTACGTTTTTAAAAAAAATTATTATTAGTAAATCAGAAAGTGCAATTGAAAACAAAGACAATGACTTAGAATGTTTTGCTTTGGCCAGTTTCCTTCCACACATCAATATTCAACCCAAACATCAGTGGTTAGCTACAAAGAAAGGTATAAAGGTTCTCCAAATTTTATACAATGTCTCATCGAGTGTGATATTTACTGCAAGTCTAAAGATTGCACTTTTCTTTTAAACTGTACATGACTTCTCCATTAAATACTCTAAACAGCTTTGACTGAGAATGTTAGAAAAAAACCTGCCTCTAGAAGTTCACATTGTAAGTAAAGATACCAATTGGATAAACTGAGACATTTGGCCATCATCATTGCTTAACTCCCTTCCCTTCTAAAAACACTGAGACACAAAACACATAGAGTATAGTAAGAATGAATGCGCAGTTGTGTGCAGAAGTGCCCCCCCCCCCAACAACTAACTCCCCCCGCCCTCCCCCGCCCTCCTCCCCAGCACGCACCGAGCTCACACTCTTTAACAAAGGATGGAACATGGCTATAGTTTAGGCACAAATACTTAAGAATGTCCATGTGAAAAGTCAATGCTTCTGTTCACACACAGATAACGTCTAGGCAGACAGACAATGAACAAAACATAATCTAACATTACATTTAACGTCAACATTTCTGAGATATTTATCTTTTTAAGTATTTGTGACAGTGCATGCTTTCATGACATTGGTGGGTTGACTGTATTGGTACACTATCGACACAATCTGTAGCGAAGACTTGTAATCTTTTTAAAACAGTGTCTCCGGGGGCTTAGTCGCTCTGAACCGATGGGATATTTGGTGCCATGAAAACTGTGACTCCGCGTGACTGAGAGTTGAACACATGAATAAGAAGACCACAGGAAGGTCTTGAGCACAAGGTACAATCAACAGGAAAATGACCTGTAAGCCTTAATGGCTGGCTTATTCTAGTACAGTCATCAAATACTTTAGTTATTATAGGATTAAAATAGCCAAAAATAGCTTTTATCCGTTTTTATAGAGTCACAGTAGTCTGGCTTGACCTTCCTTCCCCGCCTCAACTTCAGTGCAGGCCAGTTTAGAGTGCCTAAGCCCACATAGTGGATTTACATGAGACAGAAACCTTAATGCAAACCAGCATTTTTCCCCTATATGCAGCACCAAAAAAAAAGAAAAACTAGGTGAAATTGTCCCCCTACACTTGAGTAACTGGATACCTGACATCTTTAACCTAAAACACATGTTGAAAATGTTGTGCCAGGCTCTTCAGCGACAGCAATTGTGATATGACAGCAAACAGTACAGTTTTACTAAAGAAGCAGATGAGCAAGCACTAAATCTAAATTGTGGTTTTAAAAAAAAAAAAAAAAAAAGGCGTGATGAATCCAAAACATAAGCCTCATTTCTGTCTTTAAACAACACATTTCGTTAAACAGGCTTAACGAGTTTGACCTTTAATATAAACCAAAGAATCATTCTCAAAATGATCCTAAGCAGATTTGGGAAATGAGGCGATAGAAAAGACACCTTCGTTTTCAATAGGACGAGTTTGAATTGTAGGTAAATATTATATACTGTATGTTCACTTGATGTGAAATCAAAACTTTACTAGGACAGGGAATAGTATACAGGGGGGAGGGGTCTTAAATGTCCTCCAATCAGGCATATCTCAGCATCAAGTAGTGCTTGCTATTGCATTAAGGTTTGTTTATCTCTTATGAAACATATGTATTTTGTCACTTAACCTTTGTCGCATATAGATGATATCCAGGTTCCTGATAGAAGTAAGACATTGTTATGATAGAGAATGCACCACACAGTATCTGTAAATACTAGATCTACAAAACTATTTACAGCACACATATAGGTAATCTTTATGTCACAGTCTATTGCATAATGGTGATAATCTTTAGTTTATAAATATTATAAATATACACAGAATTTTTAAGCAACATTACGTAACATCTCAGCCATCTGAAATCAGAAATAGAAAACAATAGCATCCATCCATATCTTTCTCCAAACTCCATTCTCCTCGAAAATAAACAAAGAAAGCAGCATTTCTATTATCTATTCCCTTTGGACCCATAACACTGTCGTGATTGGTAGGTGAGCCATTGTGGGGTATAGTGGCTCAGCAGACTGTATTGTCGTTGTTGAGAGTAACATAACACTTTGATACAGTATTTGTGTTGGTTTCTGAAATGAGGGTTCAGGAAAGTGGTATGAGATTCACTTTATGAGTGTGTGCTTTTTGAGATTATTTGTCAGAGTTGCTTGCATTTATTCCACAGTGGTGCCTAAAGCTGCTTAGGAGAAGATAAATTTCCTCTTCCTCAGTAGTAAAAAAAAAAAAAATCCACAATGCATTCCAGTTAAAAAAAAGCAGAAAGCAAAAGAAAAAAGAAAAAAGAAAAAAGAAAAAAAAATTCATACATTGTATATAATTTTTTATATTTCTCAGAAAGGAAGACTCATGTTTATACTACAGCTTTTAAATTGCCATTGCCAAATATTGTAGTTGGATTTTACACACATGGTCACATGCACA
This sequence comes from Trachinotus anak, assembly GCF_046630095.1. NCBI lineage: Eukaryota > Metazoa > Chordata > Actinopteri > Carangiformes > Carangidae > Trachinotus > Trachinotus anak. The sequence continues at coordinate 6,982,519 of NW_027273879.1, read as the reverse complement.
CACCCACACGCTGACTCTCTCACACATCCATCCATCCAGATGTTTTTTATATATATATGTAAAATGTATGATTAATATGGCATAAAAGAAAAAAGAGATGTGTCTGTATAATATACATTCTTAAGTTTAGGGAGACAATGTGTCTAAAATATAATACAAGGGCTTGTATGTACAGGATTTCTATGGGGTTATTTTAGAAGAAAACTGGAGAGAAACAAAAATGCTGAAGTTCCTCATTTTTATCTCTTTTGCTGTATCTCCATTTTTAAAATTGAATTGAAAGATATTTAAGTTTAAAAAATGAAAAGGGAAAAATGGGATCATAAATTTGATGCAAAACGCATTTTGTCTTGCTCAGTCTCTGTACTGCTCAGCACAGAATCTCTCCTTGATCCGGGGGATTCCCTGTGCTGGGCTGAGGATGATGATGCTGCTGCCGCTGCCGCCGCTGCCGCCGCTGCTGCCGTGGCCGAGCGAACCGGGGGCAAAGCTCCTGACGACATCTGCCGGAATAAATTGACCCGCTGTGGCACCGTGGTGCGGATGCCACTCTGCAGACTCATTCCCTGGATCGCTGCCGCTGTTGGTGGCACGATGGAGGCCAGAGAGTCTCCTGAGGTTGGGTGCGCTCTGGGCCCCAGAGATGTGTCATGTGGCAGTGACGGTTGGGAGGCCGATAAGTGTCGGACATCTCGACTCAAGCTGCCTGACTGAAGAGCCTGTGTGCTCTTGTGCATTTCTCCCCGCTGAGGCGAGGGGACCTGCTGCTGCTGAGGTGACGGCTGCTGCTGCTGCTGCTGCTGCTGTGTTGCAGAGGTTCCAGCTGCAGTTGACACAGCAGGCTGCTGAGCAAGCTGTTGCTGTGCGGCTAAAGATGGTTGGGCAATGGGCTGCTGGATAAGTGACAGCTGGGAGGCTGTGGGCGAGCCGTACTGGAAGCTCCGGCTAGCCAGAGGGGTCTGCACAGGCGGACTACACATGGCAGCCGTGAAGGAGCAGGGCGACATGATTGCTCCCTGCTGCTGGAGTGGGGTCTGTGGGTTGGTTGAGGAAGAATTCAGGTTGCCATGGGAAACACTGGGAGCCGGGTAAACCCCCTGCGCTGCAGCAGCAGCAGCGGCAGCGGCTGGCAGCATGCGGGCAGCAGAGGCATTGGCAATAGCTGAAGCACTGTAGGTCAGGGGTACAGAGGACTGCTGGAGCTGATTGCTGCCGAAGGCAGTGGAGAAGGGTGGCTGGGCTGGTGAGTTAATGATGGAGTTTCCTGACATTGGTGTTGAGTTCATCCCGGTGACTGACTGTTTGCGGTCCACCATCATCACCATCTCCCTGTCCTGACGGATAATCTGCTTCAATATCTCGTTCTCCTGTGTGTTGAAAACGCCGGCGTTCAGATCCTTCTGGAACTTCTGCAGCAGCAAAGAGTTCTTCTTCCCTGTTGGGATGCAGTCAGGAGAGGTGAGCACATACAGCCATGGCAAACTTTGGTTGCACTAAACCACAGGAAAAGGACAGGATTCAGGACAGTAATAATAAAGATGCAGCTTGTACATTTCAGGCGGAGGACTTCAGCCCATTATAGACACCTAACTTTCAACAGAGTACATTTATCTTCTCGATTCCACTAAATGCATAAATTCACTTCACTAATTTCAACTTTTTTTTTTTTTTTTTTTTTTTTTAATCTTACAAGCTGCATCTTTTCATGTCCACTAAGCTTTGTCATATTTAATATAAAGTGTGAAGGACATTGAATGGTAATGACTATGGGAGGTATACAGAGGAGTGAAGGACACATAAGGAGACAAAGATTACTGAAAGAGTGACGTGATAGCATAGACTGTGAAGGTGCTGATGGTGACAATGAAACACAGAGGAATACAGATGAGTTGTACCCACACATCACGTTACTGGACAGTTTTTAGAATAAAGACAAAGAGTCTAAGCTCTAAGAATAAATTTAAAGTCACATCCTATTGAAATCACAATGACAACTCAGCTAAAACACATCACAAGGACACTTGGAATAACCTTTTATAGTTTTTAAACAAGGTTAGATAAAAACAACAAAACAAAGCCACAAGGATCTATTCCTAACATACTACTTTACTTCACCAAAACTGATGTAAATATATATTAAATAAAACTAAACTTCATACATCTTACCACAGAATGTAATTGAATATTATCTTTATCATTGAAATTTGCATGAAATTCTCTGGAGATTCGAATTTATTTAAGTCAATTGTTGAAGAATTTGTCTGTAAAATTATATAATAATAAAAATAATAATGATAATAATAAATTGTTCCCTTAATACAGTAAAGAAACTGGTTTTGTTTCAGTTGTGCACTATAAGGGCCTTTTGAGCCCACAGGCCTGGGCAGTCTTTGCCTGCCTGTCATAAGTCATGAACTGTGATAGTAAAGGCTTGACAGATGGCTTCTTTTAACACCAATCACTTCTGTGGCTGTAGTAAAATGCTAAATGGTACTAAAGGCAAGAAAGATGTCTTGAAACTTTTTTTTTTTTTTTTTTTTGAAGGAACTGCCACATTTGGCAATAATGACAATAATGAAGTTCCATTTAACATCTCCACTTTGAATGACTGCGTCCAAATGTATTTAGAAGACGTGCTTCCTGTAATTACTGTTGACCTTGTGTATCGACAGGCTGTGAAGCATTATTTGTCGCTAAAGAAGACGGAGTGGACTTTTAGTGTGCTGAGGGCTTTAGCCACAGTCACTCAATCGTTAAGTCCTGTCCTTGAGGACAGGAAATTTCTCCGCCGTTGAGCAGCACTTGCTGGACGGCTCTCTCCTCTCAAGGCTGCCAACAAGCCGTGCGTTCAGCTATAAGACAGGACTGTCTCTGCTGTAGTGGCTGAAAATGGATTGATGAGGTTGTGTTTTTTTACAGTCAGTTTCTCAGAATCGAGTTCTCCATTTTGACGTTCACTTTTACTGCAGCAGTCACTACAGGGTCGGGTAGTAAACAGCTAAAACTAGCACCATGTACTGACTGTAAGACTACTGTTAACTTACAAGGCTGCTTTCATTGCACTTTTAAAGGTGACAGGGTTAAACTCTGTAGATTGAAAGGACAACACATTTGTTTATTTTCTTCTAAACAGAACCTGTGAGGATGTGATTTTTTTCTTTTTTTTTTTTCTGGTTTGACAGCAACTCCTGACAACAGGGTAGTTAGACAGGTGGTTATCGTTAGGATATCAGGGCAACAGGCTTAAGTCAGTGTGTAAATATTGAAAGGAAGATTATTATATTATATTACAGACCTTATTTCAGACATCTAACCAAAACCCATTCCAAAAACCCATAGACATTGAGACAAGGGAACCAAAAGTACTAAAATGCTAACTAATTTTTGGGTTTTAGGACTGAGAAGCAACAGACATTTTAAAAAATTGTGCTGTATATTTTTTGCTCAATATATCCTTGACTGCTTTTCCAGTTATACCAGTGGTCAGACCATGTATACAAAATACCTGATCTATAAACTCTGGCTTTAAAAAAACAAGAAAAAATAAGTAAAATAAATAAGTAAAAAAAAAAAAAAGAAAAATTAAACAACCAAACAAAAACATGAACACAATGTAAACACCACTCATGGGTATAGAAAGTTTTCTTTTTTGTATATACACAAAACTTGTAATATTGAAATAAAAATAGATCAGATATGGGTCGAATCAGCATATGAAAAGAATAAAATTACCGCGCTGTATTACTAATTTGTTTTTCCTGGCACAATAGAACCAGTGAGATTAGTTCAACATACAAAATTTACCCATCAATATGATTTAAAAATAATAATATATAATAATAATATAAAATAATAATAAGTCATTAACCCATATCTGAAAAAAATAAAAATAAAATTGTGAAACAGCCTCAAAGCCAAACAAACACACCAAACAAACAAATCATAAACAATCAAAACACAAACATCGTAATGTTAACAAGCATCATATATAAATAATGAAAGCTGATTTAAAAAAAAAAAAAAAAGACATTTTGAGATGCATTCAAGGCTTCACAAAGAAATTACACATTTTTCATTTGGACTTACAATGCAGTTTGATAAATCATTCACCAATAATCTGTAATAAATTTTACAAATCTACAAACTTCAGGATATGAATCTCTGCAGTTTCTTCTTGTTTAGGGTTATTTACTACATCATTACCAAAGAAACTGTAAGAGGACAACTGGTGTAAATGTGTGTGTGCGTGAAAAATGATTCTTAATTGATTACATAAACTTTTTCCCTCCACATGTGGGCAACATGACATCACTGTAACTGTATCTAAATACAGTAAAAGCCAAAAGATGGGATTGACTTTTTTCTGATCAGTGTCAGTATTGTCCTTTCCCAAATAATTTACAGAAAACACAGAGAAGAGTGATTTATATTTCATGTCAGACAATCAGAAACAAATATTTTTTTTTTCTATTGGTGAAAACATGAATAAAAATGAAATGGAATTTCTGCATGTAACAAAAACTGTGTGCGGCATTGCATTAGTAAAGTTTTTACTAATCTGCAGACATGATTTCATTAGTGAATACACTTTGAACAAAGGATTCAAAGATTTAAATAAAAAAATAAAAAATGTCACACCAATAGAGCTGAGCATGTGTTCACAATCCAGCTGTGAAAAAATCTGTTACAAAAAAAAAAAAACATGGCATGTTAACACTGAATGAGAACTCTTTGTTTCCTTGATTGTCTTAGTTGTCGACATTTTGAATGTGTCCATCAAAACATCTGCAGGACTAATGTGGGTGACTTGAGTTATGTGTCACTGATGCAGGAATTAAACAGTTAATGTAACCTTCAGCAACAGGTCAAACTCTTGGAGGATGACTTTGAGACCGGATCCATTTAGCAAGCCTCTATAGGTCATTTTGTCCCTGTTCGAATACTGGAATTTGAATAAAGTGTTTACCTGATGCCTACTCGTCGGCCAGGACACTCTTGAAAACGAGATGTGCTCGTCTCAAGACGGACTCCTGGTCAAATAATTTTTAGATAGATAAAAGATAATGTCAAATGTGCAACACGTTATTGGTTTCAAAGCATGGTTACTTTTTTTTTCTTTCCTACTTAGAGCAAGACAAGCATGTAACCAAATGCAGTTCATATATAGAAACGATACAACCAGCACGGATCATGACAAAGTATCTTCCCTCGTATGAGACAAAACCCCCTTCATGGTTAGTCTGAAAGGATGGGTCCAATCTATGTCACTCTGAGAGGTATCAGTCAGAGTGGGCAGCTTTCATTTTCTGACATTTTAGCTATGGTGAAAAGCTAACTCAGCTGGTAGCTCTCATAAAAAGGGCAAATGTAGATTAGGACTGTTGAGGTCAAAGGGCATACAGTATGTTGCAAAGGGCACAGTGAAGACAAATTCATACACTTTACTACAGGGCAAATGCAGATCATGTGTCTTTTTAAGAAATATCTAAGTCCAAAAAATACAACCTTGTCTCTTGTGAATTACGTTCATATGCAGATCATTTACAGTGAGTTATTCAATTCTAATGTAAGAGGTAGCGTGGCATTCACAGAGCACAGGGAACAGTGGGTGTTGAGGTCTGGTTGAATGGAAGAACAAGCCAGTGTCCCATATTAAAATAGAGATTACTGTTATGAAATTTAGACATGACCACAATCTTTCCCTAAAGTCCAGGTAGTTTTACTTGTCTAACACTAACCAAGCTATTACCACGACTTAGTTGGCATGGGCAGATATTGACCACTGGCTTGGGTAGTATGATTTGGGTGTGAACAATTTGATGTTTTGTCAGATATGTTCATATAATCCAATAACCCCTCCCAGAAAACATCTTTGCATATGAACGTACTCGTGAGGAGAAAAGGCTGTCTCAACACTGACACACGTCTGTTTTTGGGATTCTGATTGACTTGGACAGGTCTTGTTCCAAATCTTTTGTTCACTGCTTGTTGCTGACTTGCCTGACACTGCAGTTATTTGAGTGTGTTGAGCAATTCAATACTGACGTGCCTGTGTCAGGCAAAATAATACACAAATACAAAGCAATGACAAAGAAAAAAAAAACCCAACAATAACAGATAGAAAAGTAGATACAGACTGAAAGCTTAACCACTGATACGAGACAACATCGGCACACTGTCATTACGCAAATTTAGCTTTAGTTTTCTGTACAGGTGATGTTATAATGAGGTTATAATAGGGAAACGAAACAAATACAAACTTAATGTGCTCTAGTGTTATCACTAAACGTTTGTGGACAAAGAAGGCTATGATAATGAGCTGCTTGGGTTTAGCAGTCATATAACCTAATGATATGAACCATAAATCATTTCTCAAGTGGCTTATTTGATAAATTTGATCAATGAAATTCCGTATAGGTTTTTATGTTTCTTTATTACAAAGAAGGAATAAAAATGTAATGATTTCACCATGTGTGGCCTGGAGAGGCATTTTTTTTTGTTTTACAAATATAATAATTATAACAAAGATGAAAGATAAGCCAATAATATGAACCATAAATCATTAGCAAAGTGGCTTACTTAATGATTCTGATTTCTCTTTGCGTCAGGACTAAAAATTTACAGTGAGCTTCATTATAGATTTTTATGTTTCTGTATTACAAAGAGGAGGAATAAATAAAAGGAATGAAAAGGACTAAATATAATAATTACAAAGATACACGTGATAAGTTAGGCCACATGAGCTAATGATCTGATGTTACATAATAACTGTATGTATGTATGAGGCTGCATCCTCCTGTCTTTCAGTGGTGTCGGTGTTTTGCCAACTCAGTCTGAGTGATCTGTCCAGAATTTTGTCAAATAAAGGGGAAGAGTTTTGTTTGCAAGTTGTCAGAGGTTTTAATGCACAAGTCAGACTTCTCGGTATTCATAGCACCAATATTAGGGTCGCCTCATACTTTACGGCATTCTGCTGCTGTCTTATTGACAGTGTACAATAGCTGAGCTACAAAGGCAGACTACTGTAAGAACAGACTGTGTGCTATTCGCACGTGTTCATTTGTTACAGTGTGCCTTCAATCTCGACCTGCCTTTTTCAAGTTAAGATGAACTGAAAGAAAGAGAATCCAGCACACTGCTCCTGCGCAGCATCACAAATGTTGTTTTTTCAAAATCATCCTAACGTTTCGGTCTCTCTAGACCTTCATCAGAAGAATTTTAAACAGTTCTTACAGCCATGATCTTGAATAGATGATGCTCTACCCGTGTCATGCTCTAGGAAATCCATCCGCTGCACATGTAAGACATCAATAGTTCATATGATTACATGCTTTGAATGACTTGATGTTTTCATTCAATGGATTGTAATTGTTGTAAATAATTGTGTAAATAAAGATGTTTTATATATTGTGATATCAAACTTGTTCTTTGTATGTTTATATACACAAACATAGTGTGGAATATAACATGGCAAGAGTATACAGACATCACTGTCAATGACTGAAACTAACTCCCTCAAGAGATTAATTGTCACTCACCTGGGAACACAAGAGTGGGTGGAGCATCATCTATTTAAGATCATGGTTGTTTAAAATTCTTCTGACGTAGGTCTAGGGAGACCAAAACTTTAGGATGATTTATAAACTGTGATGCTGAACAAGAGTGGTGTGCAGGATTTTTCTTTCTTCCAGGACTGAAGTGACACTCTCCAAAACATCTGCATCTAAGATACCCGGATGTGCGAATATCCTCATCGAGGAAGTTCAGAAGAATTGTCATTTTATTGTCTGATGAAACGGGTTGAGAAGACTGACTGGAAAAGAGACTGAGGCAAAGTGAAAATAATCATCACCACGTTCACTCTTACGTATATTCACTCTTATATTCACTAAAGGCTTTTTTCCTACTTGAATGTGACACTGACGTGTGCGCATGAAATGTAGGAGCAACAGAGTGCCTAAATTTACTCTACATGAAACATGCTGGATTATTACTGTCAAGTTATTTATAAATAAAAAGATTATAAAAACAGAACATTATCATTTAAAAAAGATACATGTTTGTGATGAAGCAAAATATAAGCAAAGACAGAGACATACAGTAAGTGCTACTTCTTTTTATATTATTATGTAATCTTCTACATGTTTAATTTATCTGTGTGTTAGTTCCAATCAAAGTATCAGACTGAACACATCTACAGAGAGGAGTGGACCAATTATGCAACCAATTATTGCCCCGTTGTGTTACATACATGTGCCCCTTTTTAAACTGTAACAAATCTGTGTGCGACTTATCACTTACTCCATTTAATATTTAATCTGTCATGGCCAAGTTCTTCAATATATGTTGATCTGTCAGACAGTAAAAATAAGGAAACATTGTTGACGATGTGGGCATAGCTGGGTCCTGCCTCCTTTTAGCAAACTGGGCTGGACCTGGTGGATGTGGGAAAAGCTCCCTGGTGTCACCTGGCCCTGCTCTTTGTTTCTTTTAATGGGGGTTTGTGTCTGGTTGATTTTGACATCTCTGATATGGGGTGGGGTGCTGCTCATACCCAGGAGTGCAGATGAGTGGAAAGAGGGCCAGACACACATGCATGTGAGGTTAGCTTCCATCCACTCGCTGGCATCCAGTGGGGGGGTCAACACCAAACCAACGAGGGGGCGACCTGACTCCCTCCCGGACAGCGACATGCACTGCCTTCCAGTTAATCCAACCACAAAACGCTACTTTGGTTCTTTAGAAGGATTAATACTGGTTACAACAACTTTTTTTTTTTTTTTTTTTTTTTTTTCATGTTATTTAAGACAAAAAGAGACGGAAGTAAGAAAAAAAACAGCATACAGGTCATGCAGCACAAGATGGCAGACACAATGCTTTTATGAAGATAGAAGGCAAACGAATACTGATAAAGACAAGACAACAAGGCACGATGACAGGCAAGAGATTCGACCAATCAGAGAGGACCATTAGATGTAGGCAGGTCTTACCGATGCGGTCCAGTCGGTCAATGGCAACAGTCTCAAAAGCACGTCGCATCATGGGGTACTCTTCCAGCACCTCATTGAAATGGTCAACAGAGAGAGAGAAGAGTCGGCAGTAGGTGTCCGCGCGCACGCTCGCTGTTCGTCTGCCCTTGGTGAGCAGACAGATCTCTGTGTGGCAGGAGCACAAAGGGAGACAAAGAGTGAGAGCGTAAAACATTTAGACACATGAAGAGACGGTAACCGACCGCAGTGGAGAGTGCAGAGGGTCACAAAGGAAATCATCCCAGTAATTACAGTACAGATTACCATATAGATGAACCTTGAGCGGGAAAAGGTACAGAAGCAGAAGCTAATGTGAATGTAAATAAAATGAGAGGCCCATCAGCGCTTCTGTCACTTGCATTATGCTAAGATAATTCATCATCCTGCAGAGCGCTAATGGTCCCATAATATGATACAGTAGTCAGCTTTACAAAAACAACCCGGTCAGGCATCAACGCATCACCGCATGAGTGCACTGCATCAGTTCTCGAATGTAACGTATAACGAAACAGAGGTATGGTTACATAGCATTCCTGTATCCCTCCTCAGTCACTGTGCTTTCTGACGTGAAGAGATGTGAAGAGAACACGCTGCTTTGTGTAGAGAACAATAGAACAATGCATCCAAATGAACCCCCTCTTGTTTCCTGTTTGTGTATATGTTCAGCTACATTTACCTTTAAAATGAAATGCAAGCACACAACAGTAGGTCAGATTGTCCTACACAAATGTGGAGGAGATAATAATCAATGTGATTAAAATTAAACATATAAAAAGTATTAGTTATAGTTCCTGTTCAGCCACCAACACGGCTCAGCCTCCACCCACGTTTGCACTTCTGTCCAATCTACAGCAGAACTTCCATCTTAATTAAATCTTTAAATGTTAACTTGTGGTGTGATCTTTCTTGGCTATGACACGGGCTGTCATGAAAATAGAGCACAGACTGTGCAAGATGTGAGAGCAACACTCTCAAGCTGTGGGTGTGAATAAGGTGTGAGTACTGTTATAATGGAAAAGCTCCCTCTAAGTGGTACCTCTGTTAACACAAAAAGACACACAGAGAAAAGAGAGAGACAGAGAAAGAAAAACATGTGTCTTGTTAAATGTAATTTCACAAAGGGGCAGAAACAAGATAGAAAGACAGACAGCTAGTGGCTGTTCTGTGTTGGTTAAAAAAAATCAGACTGTACTCCCAACACGCTCGCATGACATCCTGCGCGGCTACATCAAGAGGTAAATGTGTTGCTTGGCAGAGAGCGGCCAGTGGCTCGGGTCTACAGAGGCTACACCGGCTGAGTGGGTGAGCTGACGACAACAAATGACTATGATGGCACTAAATCTGGACCGGTGCCACGCACAGTTTTGAAACTTGTTATAGTTAAAATGAACTTCTTCTCCCTCAAGCACAAGAGGCTTCTAATTACTGTTTTGCCATTTCAGTTCATATTGAAAATTGTTCCCTAACACAGACGCACACAGTACAACTGAATTTGCTGTTCTCTCTGGATATAATTGTAAGTGACAAGTAGAACCAGTGTGAGCTGAAAGCCCTGCAGAGGATGCTCGGATTCTGCACTGTATGGTAAACAAAACAAGAAGAGTTCAACATTTAGGAAAATATAACTATTAGCTTTCTTGTAGCGAGTTAGATGAGAATATTGATGCAGTTCTCATGTCTGTAAGTCAAATATAAAGCTGAAGCCAACGGGCAGTTAGCTAAGCTAAGCTAACTATCTTCTATTTCTAGCTTCATGTTTGGCGTGGGATCGATCTTCTTTCAAGAAAAAGTGAATAAGCAGATTTCCAAAATGTTTAAAAAAGAATCGGGAAAACTTTTAGCAGACAGAAATTCCTTGGGAATGATGGAAATGGAAACACAGGTGTCTGCAACATATGCATGTTTATTATCTTTGCGTTGACGTTGTTGTCAGGTAGCCACACCCATGCATAACTGAATTTTACCACCAGCAGAATAATGGCGTGGGAGACAACACTTTTTTTTCTTCTTTTTGTTTTCCTCTGTCGGAGTAGCAGCTTCAACCGGAGCTAATTCAGTCTGTCAGACTGCACTGAGCTCCAGTTGTGAATGAATGTTGGAGAACATGAAAGCACTCAGCTAACAGAGTGCAGGAAAGTCTGTAATTTTACATCCACTGTATATCCATATCCATATATGGAGGAATCATGAGGACAACTTTTGGCTATTCATCCTCCTCCTCCCTGGTACGTGACAAAATTTCAGTCTGGGAATGGACTGACATTTCAAACGCTTTCGAAGGGAAACATTAGCACCGTCACCTGGCAGACCTTTGTGTGTATTTCAAGGTGTGTTAGTGTGGGTGTAAGGCCAGGCCCTGTTAACACTTCACATGATGCGGTTTGACACGTGTCTGTTGCCTTGTCACGAAGCATTACCGTTGACCCCAGGAGCTTTGTAGATAATTTTCAATCACTTCATGTGTCACATACTCTCAGGGCAACCAGCTCCCCTTCCCCTTCTCCCTTCTATGACTGGGCTGAGGAGTCCCACAAGAGTAAGACATTCAAGCCCCAATAGGGATTTCCATACTGTCTGTCATTGTCCTAGCATTATACTCTATTAGTCCCTTGGCCTCAGAGTGACGTCACTCTGGACCTGTGGTACCAGTATGTAATCCCATTCACGGATCATTCTGATACCTTTTTGGTATGCAGGTGTGCCATTGACCATGGTTGGAGGTGCTTTGTGACCTACTGTCTTCATAGATGTCCTGCTCATTACTATGCTAATAGTTTCCTGTTCCTGTGCTGTGCTCGGTTTTGTTACTCGCTCTCTCTGCCACTGTTTCTGTCTCAGTCCCCTTCACTGATTTCTCATTCTGGCCGTGGTTTGGCCTGGTTGTAAGGGGAGTGTGAATCATCAGAGAAAAAAGGGGGTAGAGTGAGGTGCCCGGCACAGCCAGCTGCTCCCAACTCAGGGCTCATCTGCAAATGCCATACAAACGGGTACAAATTCCAGCTGGGCAAAGGAGAGCAGCAGGTGGCCGGGCACCGACAGAACACAGCAAAATGAGCAGCGCACCCTTTATTATTTGGACAGATACAACATAGCTTTTAATTAAAAGATTAAGCGATTCATTAAATGGGGTTGTCTACTGTATGTTCTCTGTGTTCTCACTATGTTTTTCCCATTTCATTGAGCTGATTTGAGAGACTGACATGATCTTCCACTGCAAACTCTCCTTCAGCTACTGTTATCTATTCAGCTATTATCTGGGAATATCTGCGCTGAATGAGAACACACCACTCAGCAAATACACACATTAAAAAAAAAAGTTAATATTTTTTGGTGTAACCTTCAAAATGTTTTAGACAAAGCTCAAAAAAAAGATAATCCAAAAATCCCTGAAAAGCAGTGACCGTCTGGCCGCCTCAACACATTTCCTGGATTTCTAAATTTGGTCCCCAGAGGTCAGTTTTCAGCTGAACAGTTCATTGAGACTCCTGTTAGTGAACAGTCTAGCACTTTATCTCCAGCAGGAAGCCTAGCAGTATGCCCATTTGCTCTACATGCCTCCATTATACTCCAGTCTGGAGATGAAACGATTGCTCAGTGAGTCACTTAGTCAGTCAGTTGGCAGCTATTTAAAATCAGTTCATTGTTTGAGTTGAAAACTGCAAACATTTGTTGTTTTCAGCTTCTAAAATACAAGGATTTGCGGCTTTTCTTTGTGTTATATGATAGTAATTTAATGTACATTTTTTGCGCTGTTGCTGAGACAATTTGAAATGTCCATTAGGTCTCAGGGAAAGTGAAAAGCATATTTCACTGTATTCAGACATTATATGGCCAAACAATGCATCATTTGATCCAGAAAATAATCAGTATATTAATAGATAATAATAGAAAATAAGAGTAAGTTGAAGCTGTTCTCCAGCTCCAGGAGATGCATAAAGTTTTAGCTTTATAAAGGGCTTGCTCTTCCCTGTATGTACTCTGTAAAAAGCCTTAAATAAAAAAAGCATTAATCAGTGTGGGTGTCATTCGAGATCTTAGAATAGTTGACTCTCTGTTAATCGAGTTTCAAACCATCAAATCTCAGAATTACACACAGTTGCTGGTGGTTTCTTTTCTATTCCATCTCAAACTGTTTGATAAATGCACCCACACTCCCTGCCAGTAAGATCCATTTATCAGAGCCTCATTGGCCAAAGGTTTTATCCAGACAGTGATTCTTAAACACAGTATCTCTGATCTCTCGGATGAATTGTTTGAATGAGATGTACTGCTGCACTGCAACTGCCACATATCTCACCGTGTGACATGTCCACTCTATGCTGAATCTAAGATGCCCGGCGTCCTCCGGCAGTCCCATATTTAAAGCAAGTAGCTCTGCAAACTGGGTGGCGTGATGTGAGGGTGTATGACAGCAATCTTGTGGTTTGAACAGGCAGAAGAAAAAAAAAGACGACTTGTTTCTTTTTTGATTCACTGTCTTCCTTGGCTCGCCTGTTAGACATGAGTTGCATGCAGCAGACACACCAAAGTGAAGGTATTCTTAGACTCCTCAGCCTCCCTCCGTAGTGGGGATGAACACATGAGATAAAATATGCAAGAACCTCTAAAATAGGAAACTTTGCTTTGCTTTCGCACAGACATGACAATGGCTGCCTGCCTACCCTTTGTCGGAGTAAACAACGGGCAATGAAATTACATTTGACATTTTAAAAATGAATGATATCCATAATGTTTTGCAGAGGGAATGGAGCCCATGCTGAGAAGAAAGAGAGAGGAAGATAGAGAATGAACAGCACAGCAGAGAACAGAACGAGGGAATATCTTCTGACTTTACACAATATGAACATCTACGGTAGTGGCTCTTGTTATTGCCAAGTATAAGCAGCGGGAACGTGTGGAGGGCGAGAAGACTTCATGCATGTGTATGAGTGTGTGTGTGTGAGGGTAAGAGTGGGGGAGGAACCTCTGTGTCCTAGGGGATGCCTGATCCATGCTTTGGCCTACTCCAACAACCAGATGAGAGGTTATGTAACTGAGGAAGCTGACTAATGTCCAACACTGGTTAATGAGAATCTACATCTACAATAACTTAACTTCAAACAGCATCAAACGCAAGACCTCAGGCTAGACTCGTGTCTCAATACATATGAACATACTGTAGGAATGCGTGTGTGGCGTGAGGTTGTGGAGCTCTTGCATAGCAGCAGAAACATATAATTAATGTTCACAGAAAAATCAAATAGAAAAATTAATTAAAAATTATTTTGAAATTGTTGCGTTTTTGTTACCTCCAAAATAAGATCCATCAGTCAGCTTCATCTCCTTGTTAAACTTGGTGATGACACTAGCGACACCATGTTGAATGAAATACATCTTCTTCCCAACCGTGCCCTCTCGGATGATGTAGTCGTTGGGTTGAAAGACCTCAAACTTCAACTTGCTCAGCATCCCCGTCACAAAGTTGGGGTCCGCGTTGGCAAACAGAGGCATGGTGGCCACAAGCTTGCGGCAATTGAAGTTGACAATTTCCTAGTAGAGGGAGGGGAGAAAAAGGAAACGGATGAGATGATGCCATAAATAACTCTTTCATTTCCACCTACAACATGAGAAATGAGCATCAGTGAGGTAGTCTGACACAAAAAACGCCACCACAAATCCTTCATCTCTGCTGCTGTTATCTGCAAGCATAAATGAATTGGATGCATATTGCTGCTTTATCCCTAATACTCCTAAAGCACTTCCCATCACCCCTGTGAAGAAACTTTTTGGCACACGAGTCAGATCCTGATGAGTTTGCCCTCTGGTGCCGGCTGCAGGCCATCTCTCTGGTCTCATCCTGTCCCCTCAGACTCAGCAGGAGATTAGGAGCTTGTTGTCTGTTTACCCACACATCTCTGTTGCTGTGCAGATGGAAAGCCGGGGCTCTTGGCATCTGTGGCGATGTGTTGTTGTTGACCCCCTCCCATGAGGGATAGCTCTCCTCCAGTGACAACAGGACATTAACAGAGAGATAACCAATCTCTGGGACGCTTGCTAGCTAGATGAGGGCAACGTAAAGAGATGTTAGCTCAGTCTCAGATGCCGGTGTCAGCTAATGCCACTGGGCTCTGACCTCAATCATGCACCAGAACTAATGAATTAGATAGTAAACAGTTTTCATGCCCAGCCAGGAGTCCTCTTGGGGAAACAATCTTTGGCTATGCCTATTTAAAGATTTGTCTTATGGCGGAGAATAAGAGACAGCGAGACAGAGGAAAGGGAAAGGGGGAGTTGGGGAGTGGATAGGTGGACAGAGAGAACAGCAAATCGGTCTGGCTCTTAGCTGATTAACCACAAGCTGTATATATGTTACATTATTATATTGATATATTTTATACTTTCTCTTTATTCCTTTTCTTCAAAAATCAACTTACAGAAACTTGCACGAGGCAGACCATCCATCACATTGCGTGTCTCGTCTTTTAATGTATTTATTTTATTTTTTAAATTTTTTTTATCAAGGTCAATCTATCATTGTGTTGTCATATAGTTGCAAGCAGGAGCAGTTTGGGAAAATGCATTAAAGTGCATTAGTGGCCACTCTGAAATCTGAGACATGGCCGCTGAACAGCAAAACTTTCAATGCAGCAAACAACCTACTTTAGCTTTTCTTGGTGTTCGTGTTTGCTTGTACGTCAGATTCTCCAAGACCAGAACTTATCAATGAAATGCTTTCTGGCAGCTAACATCAATTGTTGGATGTCGGAGCGTCCTTGAAAGTAACACCACAAAGAGTTTTTTAAAGTGGTTTCTGTCCACAGCTGCATACCAGCAACAAACATCAGCATGATGGATTACTGGCCTGAAATACATTTGAATTCACTGCTAGGGAATAGCAGAATGAATACAAACAAGTAAAGGGTTCTTGGAAAGGATTTGTAGATGTGATGGTTTTTTTAGGTTATTTCTTTGGGCATTTTACACCTCTATTAGATAGGACAGTGTAGAGAGACAGAAAATGAGGGGACAGAGAGGGGGGATGATGGCTACGGGCGCCCATATATGATATTTTTACTAAGAACAGATGTGGAGTCACAACAGATCTTCAGTTTTATAATGACGTTGTCCATACTCATACTCTTATATTTGCTGTAATCATTACATTTGACCCACCTAACCCTTAAAGTGTTGGGTGAAGCCAAAGTTGGTTTGTAAACTGAAACAGGGTTGTCATGCATATCCCACGTAGTCATGACTGCTTGAGCCAACAGCTGCCTAAATCTTGTGATAAATGACATGCCTGAATCAGCCAGCAAGATACTTAGGCTGATTTCATGGTCCTCCTCTGTCCCAAAGCGAGTCTGAGTGCCGCTGAGTGGAGCTGATTCTGATCCCAAAATGACCTATAACTTGGCAACCCCAAAAATTGTGCCGGAACACCACGTGCTGACACTCAGCGGCAATCAGCCCGACTCAGCCATAGTGCGTCCATCTCAGTGGAATGGGTCAGGCCTGAAGCTGCATTAATTGATTTCTCGGGGTAAAGATACAGAGTATGGACAGAGACTGAAAAAGAAATCTCACCACTCCCTGCTTTTAGAAAAACAAAACTTGTGGCCTGTTTACTCCACAAGCCAAGTAAGCCATTAAGTGCCATAAGTGCCACATTGACAAATCAAGTCATATCTGAGTAAGCTGAAATTTATTTTTGTTTGTAAAAGGTTCCTTTTAGTCGAACATTATTCACATTGGAGTTGGCAAAAACAAGCTCTTTTAGCAATGTGGCCTTGAAGCTTAGCGTGAGTCATCAAAAGGATGGTCTAAGCAGAGAAGGAGCGATGAGCGGCGTCAGTGTAAAAACTGATCAATCTTAATTCAAGCAATAACAACAGCTGGATCTTTGGTACAGTCACTATGGTACAGTTGCTTTCTTTCATGTTAACTTTACAGCAACTAAAGAGTGATGATGAAAACGGATGCAGCACTGATGTTTTCTTTATTTATTTCACCACCAGCTATGACAGTGAATATGATGCATCAGTATTAATGACCTAATAATGTCATACATAATAGTTTATCCATCACAGGGGTCACTTTTCTGCAGAATGAATACTTTGAGTAATTTGGGTGATAATACGTCATTATATATTTACTTAAGTAGATTTTGAAAGGATTGTATTAGTATTATTAATAGTTTTAAGGGACTGAATGTTTTTTTTTTTCAACCACTGTCATCAGCTTAGAAAGAAACTAACTCTTCCTGTGCAGAAAGGCTAATCCAACAAAGTGAAAAAAATGGCCTGAAACCTGCAGGAAAAGCAGCAAAACTACAGGATCTAGTTCCTGTGTGATGACTACATCTCGAAACCAGGGTGCTTTAATATTATACCAAAATAAACCACACAGACAAGCTCTTCTATGGTCCTTTGCATGAAAGGTAGTGTATGAATTTACCTGAATAACCTTCTCTGGGAGGAAGAGACTGTTGAATAATCCATAACTGACACATCCTAAGAACTGGTATACAGCAAAATGGCGACGTAAGCTAGTTTGTGTGGCCTGTTTTGCTCTGGTGCAACACAGTTTGTTTTTACCCATCTGTCCCATGGGCATAGCTTTCATTGTGCCACACCGTCTTCACACAGATTTTAACTTTGCTTGCTGTGCACGGTGGACTAAGCCTGTAGGATTTTTCTGTGTTGTAAGTCATACTTTTAAATCCCCGCACCTCCCTGTGAGTGTCTGAGACCGTACAGCAACTCCCCACGCCTCCGTGTTCAACTCTGCGAGGTGACTTAATGGGGTTACATGAGAGATGGTCACGATCTCTGTGCTTGCTTTGCCTTTTATTCCTCTCCTCTCCCATATCCCTGTGTATAAATACCCATGTAATGTGCTGATATGAGAGTTTAAAAAACCGGTCACTTCAATATTCCCTCTCATTACCTCTCTTGGTGAATAATATACAGTCTGCTCTGTTGATCCTGCACTTGTGTGGCTTTTCA
Organism: Trachinotus anak; assembly: GCF_046630095.1. Taxonomy (NCBI): domain Eukaryota; kingdom Metazoa; phylum Chordata; class Actinopteri; order Carangiformes; family Carangidae; genus Trachinotus; species Trachinotus anak. The sequence continues at coordinate 6,964,506 of NW_027273879.1, read as the reverse complement.
TCTGTGCTACATTGCTGACTTCAGTCGTGTAAATATTACAAATAAAACAGAAATTGTTGAGCAGCTCCCGAGCTGAGGTTTGTTTCTGTGCAAAACATTTTCATATCTTGACGGATGCTCAGTCTGGGTTCACCCAGGATGCTGAGGAGAATCTGTTTTGTCGTTGTTCTCCTTGACCTTGTAAGATGAGATGACAGGTGCAGGTATTTCAGATTCACTTACTGCCCATTTAAAGGTGCCAAGTGAAGATTCACTCCTCATCTTCAGGGAATAAACTCATTCATGTTCCAAAACTAAAACCACAGTGTGACAGCTTACCTGTCAGGAACTTTTTTTTTTTTTTTGATTTTCGATATGTGTATTTTTTACCTGTTCCAAAAATAAAACTAAAGCCTTCAAACAGACTGAAGAAGCTTCTGAAAGAGCCAATGCTTAAATTCTGTTCAGGGTCTTAAGAGAGAAGTTGTCTCACCTCTTTGAGCGGGTCGTTGAGTTCACTCAGGATGTTATCCTCATCAAAGATTTTGCCTTGGTAGCGATGTTCGTAGTAGTCGTGAATTTTCTGTCGCATGTCTGCTGGAAGCTTGTGGAAGGACATGTATTGCTCCACTTGCTTGTACTGGGGAGGCAAAGAAAAGCAGATGGGGAGCCGTTCAGTGACGAGTTGCTGCATCAATATGTAAAACACCAAATATTCTAATGACTTATAATTAACAGAAACAAGCAACATCCACCTTGAATAAACAGCAAAGCTGCATAAAAAAACGTGGTCTTCACAGACTGTGTATTGGTGTCTCTGTATTGAGGACAAACCATGTTCTCACATAGTCACAGTGCCATGTCCTGGTTCCGTGTGTGGGGAGGGAGAGGCAGAACGAGGGAGGCAGGTGGTGAAGGAAAGTAGGAACAAGTACAAGCCCGGGGCTATGTCAGACCAAGGTAGCAGTTCTGATTATCTCAGCCATGCAGGAAGCCCAGTTCTAATAGGAAACCGAGCTATGATCTAATGTGAACTAGCAAGGTATACCTGATATCCTGGAGAGATTTCAGAGCTGCAGATGGTAGGGGATTGCATGGCTGTCAAAGATGCAATTATTTAAATGATTTCTCTTGAATATTTTGTTGTGGTTTCTTACATTCAGAGAACACCAATAGTATTAAGGATAGTATTGATTATTAGGGTCTGCCAGGAATTCAAGGTGATGCCAAAGGGATTCTCCTAACACCTGTGTCCTTTGTCAGTGATCGTCTTGTTTTTTTATTTCCTGTGCTCAATGTTAAAACTTTTCTTAGATAGTTGGATATATCTACTGGTACTAATTGCATAAATACACAACTGAAGTCTAAGTTGGGTAGATTTAGTGTAATTGATTAATTAAATAGTTCATTAGTCTTGTTCACTTTTCACAAAGAAAATATATTTCAGGTGTCTGGATTTAGAGTGATATACTGAATATCTCAGAGAGATCCTGGGAATTTGGAACAAATACAAACCATTGATTTTATTATTGCTACTCACAGTATAGGGCACAAGCCAGAGGAAGAGTGGGAGAGAGGGATGGAGGAAAGAATGAGAAAATAGATAGAAGAGAGGATGAAATGTTTTGTGGCATCGCTGCGAGAAAGCCAGATGGCCTGTGACTGTACGCTCATGGTTGGATGCAGGACATTTCCACTTGTGCGATACTGCCAGTAACAAAGATGTGAGAAATGGCCTGTTTGTGGTAATTAGTTGAATCTTTGTTGGAGAAAAAAAAATCTGTCCACATTAATCTGAAGACAGTTATTGACCCAAAGGAGAGGGAAAGAGGGAGAAAATACTTTGGCTCATCTATTCTGATCAGTCTCTGTTTCCACATAGAGTTTGCTGCAGACGGGGCGGTGAACACGATCTTCCGAGCCAGTCCAAGGCCCTGACACCTGAAAATAAACACTGTCTCTCACACTGCCTCTTGTAATCACAGTCGAGCAGTAGGTAAGAGCCAGCAGCAGCTGTGAGGTTGGTGGGCCGGTCCAGTGGCAGCCTCGATGGCCAGTGTGACGCAAGCATGACCCACAAAATGAAATTTGTCAGTGAGAGAGACGACACTTGAGTAACAATGCCTCCCTCATTGATTCCCATCCCGGCTGCAGAAAGGTGATAAGAGGCCAGGGTTTTGTTTGCGGGAAATTGATTTATTCTGAGAAGTCGGATGGCTCAGCCAGGTTATTTTTACTAGGGAGGCAAAGGTGGCACTGAGCATGACATGACATACTTGATACTTCAGGTCTGACAGGGGTTAAAGTGGGCCGGATCGATTTGTAATGGAGCACCTTTGATTAATAAGTAGATAGATCTGATTGGCAGTTTCATCCTTAATAATGTGAAGTGAGTGCATTTTTCCCATGCTGCAGCCTGGCCTTACTTCCAGCTGATGCCATCGAGATAGTCACTCAGCAAATCACAAAGTAATGTCACCCCACGGCCCTGCCACCACACTCAACACACATCCTTTTTCCACTCTCATCTCTTCAGTGGATGATTTTGATTTTCCTGCTCCCCTCCTTGATCTTCTCCTGGAGTTTCAATTCCCTCAATTTTATTTTCCCCCTACATGATGACATTTCAAAATCTCAAAAGTATCACTGCTGTTTGTAAGTGTATATTTTTATTTATTTATTTATTTATTTTTATTACATACTTATTCCACATATTTGTCGGTTGTGTCTAAACAGAGTGAGGTGGTTCTTTCAATGGTTCTTTTAGCTTCGCTGTTGCAGAAGAAGCAATATCCTGCTTATCCAGGAACGCATAAAAAGCTTTATGTCAGAAATTCATAGGTTATTATAAAGATCAGCTCTGCGTGACTGGAAAAGAGCAGAGATGCAGAACCGCTTGTTGACCGTTTTCAGAGAAATGAGCTTCTGCCTCCTCCCTTAACCTGACGTCATGTAGATGTCAGTGAGCTCGCGGCCGCAGTATTTATCGTCTGCGTCTAGCTGGCTGCACAAAGGGAGCGAGCGCGAGCACAGTTACTACCTTCTGAGGTGGTAGGTCATTTCAAATGTAGCGTCCCAAACAGAGCAAAGCAAATATCACCAAACACACAAGTTTTTTTTTTATGTAGAGCTTGGCTATCTGTCTTGCTAGCTACTGCTAAGGTACAGTAAATTCATTTGGGAGTTATTTAGAGATTAGTCATTTTTTTCCCCCACTGCACCCACCTGCCAAATCCCACAGTAACCCCTGAGGTTTGACATGTGGCCTCCAGCTTTAGGTCCTGTGAGGTCTAATGTGCTCTATGATGACAAGGACTACTCAAAGAGGGCAGGCTTGGAATTAGTGAGACAAGATAGGAGGGTTAAGTGCTCTTTGGATGTGCTCTTTCAGAAATGGATTTAACAGCTATCAGTGTCATCTAATGGAGGACACAAACGGGAAGAAATGCCCATTTTGTATTTTGCAAAGATTTTGAAAAAAACTCAAAACTCAAAAACTAAACTGAAAAAGTAAAATGTAAATGTTTTCAGAAATGATAATTGCACTTAACTGTGGTCCAACTTTGTAAACCATTTTGAAAAAGAACACTTATTTTCTTTTTTGATATCACTCTCACATCTGTACACAAAATAGGGTTTTGTACGAATTAAACAAACAAGATAAATGTGTTACATACTGAGCTTTGTTACCTTTGTGCAGAGCCATGCTAGCTGTCTTTATTTTAAGCTAAACTCACCAGCAGCCTCACACTTAGCAGACAGACCTAAGAGTGATATTAATCTTTTCATGTAACTGTTGGAAAGAAAGCGAATAGGAGTATTTCCAAACATGTTGAAATACTGTCTTCTTTAAGCATGGCTTCAAGAGTCAGCATGCTACTTTGCTAATACTTTCACAAGTGGCATTTTTTTTTTTTTGCACTATTTTCTTAAGCAACGTCATTTAACCAGTACAGTGTTCCAGGGTAAAGGAGCAGTTTAGTTAGGTTTACATTAGACTCTAAGCCGTGTATATGAAATGAGGCACAGCTTGGACACGTCTTAAAGAATAACTCTTCGGCTGCTGAATGATACGCAGCTGGCTTACATTGATTCAGCACCAGAGCATCACAGCAGGCAGAGATCATACATGCTTCACACCCTCATTTCCTCCCTCCCACTCGCACTATTTCTCTGATTCCTCTCTTCCTCGATATCTTTCTCTTAGTGTGTTTCCTTCCATCTTTTTATATGCAGGCCTTCCTCTCTTGAACCATGTTTTAGTTTTAGTTTAGTTCTCCTATTCTAAACATAACAAGACATGAAAAATATGTTATAACAAGTCTTTTAAGGATAAGTTTTTTGGAATTTAAGTAGAGTAGACGAGAATCATTCTTTCTCCTCCTTTCTCTCCCTGTCATAATCATCCTCTGTCCTTAGCTAACTTCTAACCTTACACCCACATCCACCCATGTTTCCAGCCCCCCAGCTGTGGCAGTGATAGATGTAATGACTAGAGGCTGAGCACCCTCAACCCATCCCTGCTGCTCCTCAGCCTGCTCTGCTGATATGCACAGCCATGCAGCAAATCAGCCCGAGCTGAATCTGGCTCCACACTGGGGCTCTGTTACCATGAACATGGCATTCACAGCCTCAAAGCTGTCAGTTCAATGCCTGGAGGGATGTTGAAAGGATAAAGTGGGATGTAGATTAAGCAGATTTGCTGTGAAGCAGATGTACATCACATACTGAGCAAGAGACATGTCACTAATTCAAACAGTGACTTCGAACGGCTGACTTGTTTGCTGTGGGCGACCTGCTGTCATTAATTTTTGGTGGAATGTGCTGTGGCATCTGTTTGTGATTGATGATAAAATTATGTTTTCAATTACGATGAAAACCTTCTTATGAAGAAATCACCTCCATACTGTTAATTAAATACCTGTATGTACTTGGCAGTGTTGTTTTTTTAGGGGTCTTTGACTGAGCCTGTGCACCCACATCTGCATCTTTTTGTCCTGATTCTTTAGTGCGTAGAGTTTTTCTGATCTGAAATCAGTTCTGTGTAAATCTGCACCTGAGTTAGTGAGAAAATCTGATAATTGATGTGAGGATGAAATGAAGTCCATCAGGGAGAGATGAAAATGACAATGAATGGTAAGTATTCCAGGCATCTCACTGACGTTCACTTCCATAGTTCTTGTCCTTACATGATTAAGGCTTTTTTCAGTTATGAGTTGTGGATGACTTTGTAGATAATGACGTTCTAGTAGTTGTACTTTTGCAGACAGATTGTGTTTAATGGCGAGTTTTAAGTGCCAGCACTGCGCCAAAACTACAGAGGGTTGTTTTCTCTAGATTGCATTGACCCTGGGAGAGGCTGGCAAGGTCAGGCCATAGTTTCACTGTAGAATGAAAGATTGAAAACAGCTAAATGCCTTTATATGCAAGGTTTAAATTAATGAACTGGTATTTTAGTATGTCACAGCCAAGGTGACTCCTCTGATGCTCCAATAAGAATTATGGCAACAGCCTCCAGCAGGATAACAGATGTGTACTCTATGTATCCGTGCAGCCTGCCTTAGTGTGTTTGTGTGTATGTGATTCTGGTGGCATATAGATAGTTGTCCTGCAACTGCAATTGTCGTCATCAATTTATTTTATATATTTTTTTTAAATATTTTTGTGTTTATGCTCTTGGCCAAGTAATCAGCAGATAAATTCATAATGAAAATAGTTGTGAGTTGGAGCCCTAATTTGCTTCAACTCATCAGATTTCTTTAGTGTACCCAACAGTCTAAAACCCAAAGCTATGTGGTGAAGGGCTGCAGCTAACAATTATTATTTTTGTCTGTAAAATGTCCAAAGAAATAAAAAATGTCTAACCTAACTTTCCAAAAACTTGGGTCACATTATTAAATTACTTGTTTTGTTTGACCAACATTCAAAAGCCAAAGATGTTCGGTTTACAAGGATTTAACACAACAAACAGAGGCAGCAAATTCTCACTTTGGAGAAACTGAAACCAGTTTTTGTGCAAAACTGACTTAAATGATTAATTAAATATCAGAATCAGTTGCACACCAATTTTCTTCCAATTAACTTTAACTTTCAATTAAATTTGGTTTAGTATCACATGCAACTATTAAGTGGCAAATCTTCAAAGTTAAAAGCTGGAATCAGAGAATGTTTGACTTAAGGGACTTAAACCATCAACTATTTATTAGAACTGACTAATTGTGTCAGCTCAAAAACACAATGTAAATGCTAGTTTAATGACTATAAAACCACAAGACACGATCATTACTGATTTCTGTTGATCACTTTTTCACTTAGCTCAATCTCCTTAAATGATTTAAAACACTCTTTCCTTAGACAAACCATTTATATAATAAAAAAAACAAACTGTCTATCCAAGCTCACATCATCTTTGTTACTGTGTAAATTAAAGGTCAGCTCTTCATTTTAAGCACAACCATGTTCTGAAGAGGACCAGGGCATACCACAGAGGACTATAATCCCCTGCTCTGTAATGGTGTATGTACATGGAATTCTGCAGCATAAGCTCAGGAAAAGTTTGGGAGTTAAACTCAGGTTCTTGCGTGCGAGCACTCAGCGCATCAGTCATGGCCGTGTGTTCTGGGAATTGCCCAGGCCCGTTTGCTGGATCACAGATGGTGGCTCGGCTGAAATGCTGGATAATCACCCTCTATGCAAAAAAAAAAAAAAAAAAAAATGCAATAGGGACTGAAATGAAATGGAAGAATAAAATGTTCACTGGCAGCGTACAGACAGTGAGGTGGCTGGTCGATGTCATGGACCTCCTCACCCCATTGGCCTTGTGTGATCTGCTCTGGGGGAGGAAATCCTCTTTCCCAGCCACAGCCGGATATTGTGATCTATGAGAACTCAACCCATTGGTCCACAGAGCCACTGAGAGAAGACCTAATTTGTTTAAGTCCAGCTATGATGAGCAGGATTTTATGCAGGCGGAAAGAGCAAAACCCTCAGATTAATACTTTAAGAACATCCCAGTGGTAATTAGCATTACTTACCTTGCAACAACAAAACATGAATGAGTTGTACGTCATACCGCAGTTCCCTTCTTAAAGGATTGCTATAAGTTACTAACATTCAATATCATATCAATTATATAACCCTTCTCTGACTCAGGTATAAAACATTACAATGTGTAACTGCTTGGTCCTTACCTTCTCTTGGTATTGCCTGCGCGAGGAGTCCAGTGATTGGATTAGAGCCGTAGCATGACCCACAAACATGGCGTAGCACGTGGCACCTACGATCATACTCAGCATGGTGATCCACAGGTCAGACATGCTGACGGGTGCCCGGGCACCGTACCCGATGCACAGCATGTGGCTCATGGCTTTGAAGAGGGCATAAGAGTACTGCTTACCCCAGGAGACATTCTGTAAAGAGAGAGAGAGAGAGAGAGAGAGAGAGAGAGAGAGAGAGAGAGAGAGAGAGAGAGAGAGAGAGAGAGAGAGAGAGAGAGAGAGAGAGAGAGAGAGAGAGGAACGGAGAGACAAAGAACGGGTGGGGGGGAGTTACTGCGAGGCAAGAGAGGGAAGGCTCTGCAGCAGGCAGGATGGAAAGACAGGCTTTCCTTTGATGGATCACTGAACCTCTACCAGACATTCTGCCAACATACTCTTCATGCCTCAAAGCCTAATGCCCTCACTGAGTGACTGAACTTTCTACCTTTTCTCTTTTTCTCTCTCCTCCTTCGGCCTTTTCAACTTTTTGTTATTTTTCCCTCTCTGCTCTCCCTCCGCCTGGATGTACCTGCCTTTATCCATTTTCCGATTTGCCAAAGGGTTGAGAACAGTTCGTGTTTGCAAGGGCTCAAAAAGTGCTGAAAAACACCCAAATTTGCATTATTTACAGAAGTCTGAAGCATCGTTTCCCTCAACGCCCTGGGCATCCTTCACAGCAAGGGGCACATCAAAAGGAGGGGAGGACTGGCTGGATTGTGTTTTCTCCCTCCCTCTCTGGTTTGTGTTGTAATGGGATTCAGTGTGTTAGAGGCAGGGACAGAAATGCAAAGCTGGGAGGAAGGGAAACCATGGCTGCAGTCCCTACACACGCAGTCATGTGACATATCAGCTCGACTGTGCGAGAGTCTTCCTTTATGAAAATTCAGTGAGTCAGCCACCAACGACTCTTTTGAGCGGCTCAGTGTTTCAAACGGAGGGAAGCGATTTGCGCTGGGTTGAGAGTTGTTCCTTTCATCGTTCACAGCATGTGTTCTCCTCACAAAGTGATGCCGTCTCATGCGCCCTTCTCCACATAATAATAATATCTCGATCTGGGATCATGAGCCCCCTGTTATCCAATAATGTGTCCAGCTGGGTTCATGAGAAACCATTTCATTGCTGACTGATTAAGTCACTGACGACTGGGAAACAAGAGGTATTATGAGGTATGAATGGATATTATGACCACGCGGGCCTCTGGGCATAGATGCCTCAAAGGTGTTCCCTGCCACAGTTGTAGAATTTTATCGTAAATTCAGAGGGTCCATATTGTCTTCATCCAGAACTGATCATCCTACATAAGTGATGAGGGAATAAGCCCTCTGCGTGACGTTGTCATGTAGGTTTCTTTCTTGTCACAACCTCAAAGTAAATTTTTTACTACTCCCTGCTATACTGAGTTTTCTTATACAAATGTGTGCAACATCATAAATGACTTTGAGTAGAGATTGTCCAAATGTGTGTGCCATTATCCCCATTTGAATGATTATTACTTCTCACCGCTTGCTCTAATGCCAGGCATGGCCTATTTCTTTTTGAGCCTGGCAGTTCAGAGCAGCTAGAAACACATTTGCCTTAAGATGTGATCACATGTGTCACATTGTATGAACTCGTTTGTTTCGAGCACATCCCAGCCTTTAGGCAATTTTGCCTATTTATATAATAAGAAATCACTTCCTACAAAGAATCACCATAGAAGGCTTGAAAATTTACTGCATTTTCAACTACATTTCAGATTACAGTTCTTCTTTCCACTTTTTGTTGGTCTCAGACTTTGAAAAAATCCTGGCTGGGAGTCAGAGCAGGATTTAGACTCATCATTAATACAGTACATGTCAAATGTGAAAATGGGCCTTTTCCCCCGGGGACGTGTGAAATCTCTAGTGAGCAACAGAACAGATTCTTAGAGGCTACATCTGTGAAGACCCAGTACGTCCCTTTCTGGAGACAAATGCGACAGCTCTCTGGTAAGGGGGCTGATAGCCATAGCCAAGTTGCTGACTCCTCCAACAGCTTCACCTCCAGTGGACAAGAAGTGCTGAGGAAGCGCTCCATACAGAATACGTACCTCACCCAAAAACAGAATAGCTAATGAAAGAAATATGAAAATATAGTTCGTCTCTGTCTTTTCTGACGGCTGACAAACTTCCACACGTTGCAAGATGCACTGGTGTCTCCTTTTTTCAGGCCATTCTCCGTTCTGCTTGACTACACGCCGTTCATCAACCTGGTTTTGGTAAATGAGTGAATTTACAGCTAATCATCTGCCTTGGATGACTCACCAATTCTCATCTCCATGCTGATGAGTTGTTTCTTCCAGAAACTGATTAGAAAATTTGTGATAATCACACTTGCCAGCTTAAATAACAAACAGAGTCCAGTTTGTTTGCCTTGGCAGATTCAATTTTTTTTTCTTCCAAAGAGTTTAGTTGACAAAATACATCATCTTTGAGTGCCATATGGATAACCACAATTCTTCCAATAACATTCACTGTAATGGAAATGTCTGTAGCTGCTGTATGTGAAGGAATATGTAATATTTCTTCTGTGACACACAACACATAGACTGAATATAATCTGTTTACACACACGGGGAACAAACGCACCCAACCATGTCAGTGGAACAAATGCCATTTGTGAGGTCATGAACCTTAGGTGTCCCTCCACATTTGTACATTTAGCATGTGTGGTTGTGATGGTGGGTGACTGTTAACTGAGCAATAGAAAGCAGAGTGTTTGTGTTGACATATTTGTATGCATGGGAAAGCAGAGAAATGGTTTTGCTAGATGATATTAGACAAGCCAGTGTGACTCACCACACCTTTTGCTATTTGCCCTGGTATGTGTTCGGTGCACAGATAAATAGATGCAACAGGGATTGTCTGCACTGGGGCATGGGAATTATTCTGCTGATTATTTTTTTGATTATATATATATATATATATATATATATATAGTTTGGTCTATAATATATCAGAAAATAGTGAAAAATGTTCACTATAACTGCCTGAGCAGCAGTGCAAAACCCAGAGATATTCAGCTTATTACACACATACACCAAAGTAAAACTGCAAATCATCACAATGGAAGATCGGGAAATTGCTGACTTTGTGAATTTGTGATGATTGATAAATCAACTAATAGTTTCAGCTCAAAGTTTGAGACTTTCTTGGTTCAACAAAGGAATGTATCAGTTTTGATATTTATTACAGTTGTGAATACTGATCACTTGTATTTACCACATAAGATTTAATGTTTGCATTTGTTCATGTATTGCATCCATATCATACGGTCTCTAGAGTGGACTCTACTGCTACAGGTGTTGCTCCTATGAATTCTTGAGTTATGGCTAAAATTATGTTTTGTGAGGTCGCAGTGACCTTGACCTTTGACCTTTGACCACCAAACAGTTCATCTCTGAGTCCAAGTGGACCTTTGTGCCTATTCAAAAAAATTCCCTCAAAGCAGTATTGATATCACAGTCAAGAGGCCAAAAACATCTTTTATGAGGTCACAGTGACTTTGACCTTTGACTTTTAACCGGTTTTGGTTCATCCTTGAGTCCAAGTGGACATTTGTGCCAAATTTGATACAAAGTGCTACTGAGATCGTGTCCATGAGAATGAAATGTATGTACGTATGGACGAACAAACTGAAAACATAATGCCTCTGGCTGCAGCTGTTACCAGCATGGAGGCATAAGAAGTCCTCTGTTTAAGCATGGCTCACATGCTTCCAGGTTTTAGGATTACAAACTGTGGCACCTCCTTAAACTGTGATTAAGATTTCCTGCTGGATTTGGATGCTACAGTAACATCTGATGTCAAAATGAGAATAAAGCAGCACCAGTAAAAGTTGCATGCTTGAGGTAATGCAACAGGTAACGTATCCTTTTTTTGAGGATGACTGTAAAATCCCAGAATATGGGAGGAGGGAATAAAAAATTCATACAAATTGTAACTGAAACTGATGTGTTATGGCCATTTGACCACTGTGGTAAAAGCACTTGAGGAGATGCAGGTGTAAAATGGCCAAAGGTACAAAAGGCGGTTTAATCAGATGGAATGAGAAAGAGAAATTCTTGTTAAAAACATTTTAGCTATAAAGCCTGTAAAGTGACTTCACAGGAGCTCTCAATGTAGCACCACTAAAACCACAACACAAGCCAAAACACCAGTGATGCAGTAACTAGTGTTATTTTTCACTTCACTGTTGTTCCTCTGTTTCATTCCTTGTAAGTGTTTTCTTCCATGTGCCATCAGTGACTCACAGTAGGTCTGGTGCAGTGCATTATGATTGTAACAGCCAATCATACACTTGTATATTGGACTTTTGTTGTCTGTTTACGGATGTAATCAAAGGACAGGCGTAAACATGTATTTTTCTCCAGTATGTTCAAAGTGTCAAGAACCACCACCATTGTTTCTTGCTGTATAGCCTTCTGTGAAGAGTGAGTCATTGCAGTATTAACATTTTTTCCCCGGAAAATGCATTTTATTTTTTCCTATACTCTACAATTCCCTTGACTTTAATAAATGTGGCTGACCCAGCAGATATATTCAGTTCCTCCAGAGTTGTTCTAAATATAATTAAGCTCTGGATGAAGCAAAACAAGTGGCGTCAGATACTGCATATTCATCTCTCAGCGGTTCTGCCTTTGTTTTATAAGTCGAACAGTAAAGTGAATTCACAGACGTCATTATTGCATGTATTAAAACGAATCTCATCCCACACACTGTGAAAAGTATTACAATCAACAACACATAACTTTCTGTAATTAGACTGAGCCAGGCGTTCGACTGCGTACGCTTGTGCACTTAACAACTTGCCAGTATTGCAGTTCATTAAGCACAACATCGTGCCTCCGACTGTCTTCTCGCACAAGATGTAACCGGTTATGTGACCAGGAAGGCGATGCCGATCGATGATTCACCAGCGCCCCAGCGCTGAGTGTGACCCAGTGCGTTGGTTGTTGTTGATACCGACACATAACAATGAGACTAACAGGATGTAATGCTCGGCTGGGCATGATTTGACCTCTCAACAACAGCAGCGCTCATAGGGCAAAAAGCACAAATCACAGTGAGTTCACATCTGTACTCCCACAGATGCCCACTGATTCATTAGCTGTCCTAGTTTCACTGCAGGATAATTTAATAGTGAACAAAAATACATTTGCTTTCTTTTTTATGGAAATAACACAATAGAGAGTCTTGCAGAATGTGTGTGCATGTGTAGATTTTAGATTTTGAATATATTTTGTCATATTTTGTTGTAAATGCCTTTTTAAAATTTCTGCTTTAAAGAGAATGCAGCTGAATGAGCAAAACATCCGCATTAACTGACGGTTTTAATTACTCAATCATATAACTCTCTAAAACCCGACAAGCTGTCCCATGCACGGGGGCGAAAAAAAAAAATGTGACGCACAATTTTCATTTTTCAATTACATAATCAAACTACAAGCTGTTCTCCCTGGGAGGGCACAGAAGGCACAACAGTCTTTGAACACACGAGCGAGGAAGTGAAGGGATTTGCAGGCGTGCATGAGAAACACACGGTAAGTTGGCAAGTGAAGCACACAGTCATGTATCTCAGTGGGAAGTTTGTGGGTTTCCCTTGACTCTGTTGTCATGCTTAGCGTCAGCTCAGCTGTTCTCATGCGGGATCCTTCTTGGGATTGGCCTGCCCAAGCTTTGGTCTGTTGATAGGGCTTCAACTAGTAATTATTTTCATCATAGAGTAATCTGCAGATTTTCTTTAAAAAGAAACTGAAAATAGTGAAATGCCCATTATGTTTTGGAAACAGTCCAGACTAACATCTTTAAATTTCTTGTTTTTTTCCACCCAACAGTCCAAAACTAAAAGACATTTAGTTTTGCAACTGCTTCTTTTGCAAATTTGAGCACTTTGACATAATGAATGTTTGTCATTTTTGCTTGAAATATAATTGAAACTATGAATTGATCATAAAAATAGTTGCTGATTAATTTTCTGTATGTCGACTAATCGTTAAATCAATTAATTATTTCAGCTTTTTTTTGTTGGTGTGGTTAAGGTAGCAGGTTATGCAAGGCTGTTAGTCTCCATTATGATGTGTTTACTTCTTGTTCGCGTAATGTATTTCTTAACTTTTCAACTTTTGTAGCTCCTTTCTTTTAACTTTCTCCGAGGGGTTATGAATAAATCAACAATGACTTTCTGAGTGGACAGGTGACTTTTCCAATTCTCAATCATGTGCAGCAGCCACTTTCACTGATTAGCACACCCCCAATCAGAAAGGTTAAACTCAGCACAGAAGCAACCTGTTCCATGTTCAGGAAACGAGAAACTGCCTGAACTCTCCAAATGACAATAGGCTCCACAAAAACCAAAAGTCATCCTTTGCCCATCAGAATTGAAATTCATTTTCAAATGTCCTGCCACAGTCCTTCAAAACTGAATTCCAACTTAGCAGCTGTGGAAGTCAACAATTCTGGAGGAAATACGCCTGCATTTCAGAACAAACCAAGACTCAAAAATTTTACTATTATCATTGAGGACTCTCCAAGGCTGAGGGGTGAAAAACACACCCCACAACAAACACATGAGTGTTTTCAGCCAAACTACTAGGGGTCTCCACGGGTTCAACAATTTGTGCCTGCACCCAAAAAGACCCAAACAATCTATGGACAAGAGCCCAACCAAGAGAGGCAGACCTGATCAGAACAGGTTGCACAACTGACTGCTATTAACAAGTTAACATCAATTTACAAGTAAAGTTAGTGGCCTTCTCTCCTGTACTTGGCCATGACGCACATAAGCCAACCTCCTTATCAAGAAAATTGGTAAAACACATCCATGATTAGTGCTGTCTGATCACTGCTGGGCTTTCTCTCTTCCATCTGGGTATTACAAATAATGTTAATCAGACCCAGGACCTGCAGCAAGAGACCAGGACCTGACCTGGACCAATTTCACTGTAGGAAATGTGGATCTGAACCCATATGGGCCTCAGGTTCTGGGGTTCAGGTGGACCGGTGAAGACCTTTACAACCAACCGAAAGTACTCTGCCCCAAATGATTAACCAAGAGAACCAAAAGAAACATGCTTTTCACAATAGGAGAAAAGCAGTATATTAATATTACTGATATGAAACCAGTGCATCTCCTTGTTCAGCAAGAAAGGGAAAAAAATTAGATTAATTCATAACTCTGGGCTGAAGTGACTCACTTAATGGAAAGAAAGACATGGGATGGTCGTGGGTGATCCAGGGAATAAAGAAGCCGGAAAGGGTGACTGATGCTGAAGGGTGGTTATGCATGGTTAGCCAGGCTTTTCAGTTTTGTGTGTGTCCGTGTGTGTGTGTGTGTGTGTGTGTGTGTGTGTGTGTGTGTGTGTGTGTGTGTGTGTCTACCTACAGTATCTGTCTGCCTCTAACTCTCTCTGAGACATGAATCCTCAGCGGACTGCTGCTCAGCTGTCTGTCTCTTAATATGAGCCCGGACAGAAACAGTACTCACGCGTACACCACATAAAACACACATGCTCTAACACACATATCTTCATACTGTACCTGCAGACACATGCAACAGCCCATCACCCTCTCACCCGAGCCAACACAGTGACAGCAAGCATTATCTTGTCTGGTGATTAAGTAAATGCAGCCTCTAAAGAGTAAGAAGCTACTCTCAGGCCATTAGTCAAGGAGATAACAGCCCTACACCCTGTGCTGCACCACTCAGCAGTATCTGCAGTCCTCGTTGGCCCTGCTCTTCTTCTCACAGCTGGAGACAGAAAGTACTGAAGCCAACAATAGGGGAAAAAAAAAACAAAAACAAAAAAAAAACATGACACAATCTGAACTTGAGCAAACGAAGCTGAGAGACGTGACCTTTGAAGGCAACGTTCACCTGACAGTCGCTCTCCTGACAGGCCAGATAATCACATTATGTATTTATACCTGCAGTAAATAGAAGGGGGGATATATCTTATCAAGATTTTTAGCTTATGAACACTAATGCATTGTGATGGTGTGAGAAGAGGGATTCCGCATGTGGGTTGGGCTTTTCACTTTGAATTTACCAGGCTGCAGTCAGCACACAGGCCTCTACTTCTGCACGGATCCACAGGGAAGTGTTTTCCACAAATTGCTCATTCTACCACATCGCAGTCAGTAACACTATGTTAGCTGCTCATGGGCCGACTTCCTGCAGTACTTATCACATACACACAGGTTTTAACTCCAGTGTGTCTCATGTAGGGTTTCAGCTAAGCTGTTAGCCGTTTTGTCAAATTAATTGTGTATCTTGAGAAAGGAAGTGTGAGCACGTAGGACAAAAATGGGGGAGAAACCAGATTCATCAAGAGATTCATCCTGAGTTTTTTTGTGATATGATCTATCTGTGCAGCTTCCTTTGTATTTAGACATAGGGAAGCACTGTTGTGAACTCTATTTCCCATGTGCACTTACATGAAAGAGCACAGGTTTGCCATCTTTAATGTCACTCCAAGCATTGAGAGCCCCTGTTGACTTGCATTTTGCAGAGGTTTTATTTTTGGCCTTCTAACATGGAGAGAAACTGGTCTCAAATTAGTCTTATGACATATATGATAATCCTACTCCACCAGTCTGAGATTTAAAAGTATTAGTATCCTTTAGACTAGGTATACTATCCTACAGACAAGCAGCTACGGTTAGAACACGATTCCTATAACTTTAAATATCTGTGCAGAGCTAGGAGACATACAGAAGACACGCTGCATACAAATGATTCTACAGTTTCATCTGACCAAGGAGAGCGAGTGTAATTCAATCAGTCATCGCAGCTGTTTTAAATCTCCTATAAGCTTCCAGCACACAGGTGTCTTATGTTAGCTCTTTGTTTCACAGGCATGCTGCAGTCTCTGGCTGTGGCTGTAGCTTTCCATAGCGCAAATGATCCTGCCACACAGGGGGGCAGCAAATTAGCCTTTCGCATGACGTCCATTTCGTATCGATTTGCATACAGGAGGGGAAATACGTCTGAGCTGCTCATCATTAAGCCTGGTGATTACAAGTAAATGTGGATCCAGAGCATCAAAGGAAGGTTAAAAAAAATCAGTTTGCCCAGTTTTGTGTACATGACTATTAACATGGATGAATTGTGACAGCTAAGTGGGAAATTATATCACTGCAAATTCATTTTTGGAGCAAACAGAGATGGATCATGTCTGTTTGGATGAATAACACATGCTAGTTGGTAGTGGGCTCACTTGGGCAACTCATTGCCTCGAAGTAAAGATAAGCGTGGGATACAGAGTTGTGATGTTGAGGGAGGCTGACATTTGCACCTCCAGTCTGATGCCTCTGAGCAGTCAGTGTGCATGTGGAGTACTGAAGTGTTTGTCGGAGAGAGGGAGATGAGAAGGCAGAAAAGTTCCCTGGGCGAGCATTTACAATCAGCATTACCCAGGAGGCCTGTACACCCCATCACATTGCTCTTAGAGGAGCAACTGTAGTCCATTTGACCCCAACTCAGAGAAAGAGAAGGAGGCGGAAAGGCACAGAAAAACACAGCGAAAGGAAAAAAAAAAATCTGTATGCAAACCTCAGTAGTTTAAAAGAGGCAAGACATCAGTATATCAGTAAATAACAAACAAAAGTGTAGAAAAGGAGTTGTATCAAATCTGTAAAAAAAAAAAAATCATATAGGAGTTTATCAATAGGAGAATCAAATAATCATTTCTTGTTAATTTAATGTAAATATGTAAGTTTTGTTAATTTAAAGTTAATTCTACTTAGAATGTCCTGTTTTTTTGAGACTTAGAACCTATAAACCCAAAGTCTTTAGATTTAAAATGAGCTGAATGAATGAACTGCTGAGAGTTCACTCAACTCATTACATTAAGTTTTTAGAGAAACAAAATTAGCATATTAACAGTTCCATGCATAAGAGTCAAAACTCTTTTGTAGTTAGAAGAAAACAGACATGATGTGAACTTGCTGTATGTCTTTGATACATGCAAAAGTATGTGACACTGTTAACCAAGACGAACCTGAACACTTAAGTTCAGTAAATTTAACTCAGTTTTACATTTTCAAAACTAATAAAACCATATTGAATTAACTATTTAACCTAAGTTCAGTTAACTCTCATTTTTAAGACAGCTGGGGAACTTCTGGAACTTAAAATGATTTACAGTGCATGCACTATGGCACTCTTTGGTCCAAAAAACTGGCTCACTGGCCCATTAGGCTGTTTCTTTGTAGGTTGACAGAGCAATAATGTACCAGCAATAACGTCCCTGATGAAATGTGCCTGCATTTCTTATTTATAGACAGGCCCTCGCTCCAAATTAGATACTATATCAAAACAAAACACCAAGAGAATACAGCGCGGGGCCTGTATCCACACCGCAACTGATCATCTCACTCAGTGGTCCCTGTTTTTTATCTGTAGACATCTTTTTGTTTTTGCATTTACGGATACTCATTATGACTTCAGTATTTTTAAATTAATACACTTATCATTATGAGAAATATATTTTTCACAGTCTCTGCACATTTCCCCGATAGACCAATAACCTGTGCAGAGCAGCCAACCCAGACTGAACTCCTACAATAACCTACATGGCAAATCTCACCTTTTACCCACAGTTTAGTGCATCTGCTGGTGTCTAACATGATCACCAACTGTGCTCTAATCATAGCTCACTGAGGAACGTTATAACAGCACCAAAGTGGTGTTCACACTGGTCTGATCTGGTTCAAGAGTGGTTAACCAGCCACGGTAGTTCAACACTGGAACTCCACTATTGTTCCAAAACAGTTACCACATCAAGTTGTGTCCAAGTTTTTGATCAGTTTCTTCAAATATTTCACAGTAATTCACATTCAGAGTGATCTGGGAGTCCGTCGGTGCACTTCCCCTCCACTGCAATTAACTTATCTAGAGCTGATTTCTGAGGCTGCATTTGATCTAATGACAACACACCTATGTGTCAAGTATACACACAGAAATCAACCAATTCACTAAACCCCACCCACACACAGGGACTGTCCAATCGTAGCTTAGGAAAGAAGGTGTGACAGGCCTGTGGAAGCCAGTTCTGGACTGTATCCCAGCCAACATTGCAAGAAAAAGTGTTTTGTTTGCCAAACACATACTGCACTATAATAATAGGACTAAGCTCTATATTGCAGTATAAGAACAAAATGCTGTTTCTTCATTTCCAGCTCTTCTACATTGGTCAGCTACTGGTGAGGATGTTGATGTTTTGTATTTGTCATGTAGATTTAGCCTCAGTTTTTTAACACTATATCGTGTACAAAGCCATCAAGCGCATAAAATGAGAGATATTAAAAAGTCCGCTGGACATGACGTTTTCAACTGACTCATGGGCTTAATTAGCTAGTAAGCTAATTCCAGCCGATTCTGCCTCTGTCTAAACTTGTGGGCTTGCTGTTTCAAAAATGACTAAATCTGCCACTGTTAACCGCAGGCACAGCAAAGGTAACGAAGTGGGTAGTGGGTCTTAGTGAATAGTCAAGACTGCTGTGTTCAGCGGCACTGACACACACAGTTTCTACATATAAAAATGCCAAAATAACAAACGAAAGAGAAGAGTGTGTAATACTTACAACCATACCGTTTAGGGACACCCAGCAGTCAGGAGGGAAGTCTTGGAGGAGAGGCACCAGGTACTGGAGACAGCCATCCCAGTGACACAGAAGTAGCATCATCCCTATCAAATTAAATATTCTTACCACTGCACTAGCCAGGTCATAGGTCATATGGAAGATCTGCCAGAGAGGAAGAAGAGAGAGAGAGACAGAGAGACCTCAGTTAGACCTCTTCAGTACAGTGTTATGAAGTGATACGAGCTCGAGCAGTCGACACAGATGCACACAGGTTCAAATTTAGATCTGTAAGTGTCTCTTAAACATAACATGCACTGGCTTTCAGAGACATTTAAAGATTTTTTGTACAAAAAAAGGCACTTAAAATGTTCATAAAAGCACAAAGTCACCTTTGAAGTGGAGGCATGGTGTGTCTGTTTGGCCACCAGAGAATTTGGTTGTCGCCTGTCTGTGTGTGTGTGTGTGTGTGTGTGTGTGTGTGTGTGTGTGTGTGTGTGTGTGTGTGTGTGTGTGTTTGTGTATGCGCATCTTTGCACTCACAGATGTTGAACTGTTCATAATTCAACATGGCTGCTTTCCAAAACAAACAGAGCAGTGGAGGAAATGCACATACAGCACAGGGCAGGTAATGCAGAGAGAATGAGCTGAATGAAATACTGAAGGAGGAAGGGGAGCGCAGAAACGCCAGGAGCTGGGGCAACTCTTACTGCTGGTGTGGCTATTAAACCAGAGCAGGAAGTTTCAGAATAGAAAGTCATCAGCAGGGTGAGTAACCACATCTGCAATGAGAAGCGGTTTCATTTACACTGGATTGGGGCGAAGAGAATTGACTCATGGCCGGTTGGCTGGGGCACTAATTCAGAGTTTCTCATTAGCATGTGAAACCCATTACTTCTTTCCAGGTTAGTTATTCCACAATCATCCTCACACTGAAGCTCAATTTCTCCTCCTAAAAAAAGCTCAATATGGAAAAAAAAAAAAAGATTGGTGGGTTTTGCATAATAAACCTGTCCCATTCGCCAATTTGTTGAATGAAAGATTTCAGGTAATTATCTATTTTTAAATTGATGGCTTTCCATCCCCTGTAAACTGCCCATTCTACTTATCATAAGTGAAATGACTGGAGTATACTTTATGTTTCAGGCAAGTTTTTCAGCACTAGTGATGAAAGTTTCCAGAGTTTCAAAGTAGAAAATTAAAGAAATTAAAGAAAAGAAATTAATGCAAATAATCAAAATCTAGTTCTGGAAGTAACCAATTGATTAAAATGATGCATGTGTTTGTAAAGTACACTCAAGTTACTCTACTTAAAAATGAGCAGCACTGTGTTACATTAAACATGTCTCTTTTCTAACAGTGTCTTTTACTTTGTATTTAACCCCAGATCCAGTCTCAATTTTGATGTTATTTGCCTTTTATTTTACTCCTCAGTTGTGTTCTTGCACCTTCTGGCTCATATACCTGAGCATTTGGAAAAAATACCGACCATGTTTGACCAAATTGCAAAGGCTGCTCTGTTCCTCATCTCATCCAGTGCAATCACTCCAGAAAAGAGAGAGAGCCTGAGAACAGACGTCATGTATATTGGCACAATTCTGAACCAGTTTCGCCTCAAAATCTACCATTACAGCCCCACCAAACCCCAGGTGCTTTAAAAGCTCTTTGAATCCACATCTCTCCACCCCGGCCTATTGTGACTGTGCTGTAACCTTTCTGCACAAAGGACAGTGTCCACACACAAAACAGAGGAGAGAACAAGAGGCTGAGCTGATGCTCAGATCCCTCTATGGTTCAACTCATCCACAGGGAGATACAGTGCACTGCCCTCAAAGGCTAAAATTAGCCACTAGCTTACAGGATGGCTGTCTCAATGCACCCAGTATCTCCTCTGCTGCCTACATCTTTATTCTTAATTTAGCACCGTGTGTGTGTGTGTGTGTGTGAGTGTGTCTCCACATTCATCACAGTTTGATGACACGATAGGACAGAACAACAGACACAGGGAGAGACAGACAGACAGAGAATGGGAAAGACAAAAAAACAAAGACAGGAAGACATGAAGGTAACTAATAAAGGTACATATTCCTGGAGGATTACAATAGGAGTGGAAAACAGGAAGTAGCACTTTGGTTCCTCTTTGACTTGCAAATGACTCACACCAGGCAGAAATAGAGAAGGCTTGACTGCCTGTCTGCACTTCTCCTCCTTCAACTAATGCGTAGTTGAAAAACAAAACAACGGAGGCTCATAAAAATGGGGATCAGGTTTTGGGGGACAGCAAGTGTGAAGTGAAGGTTGCAGAGAGGATTTTTGCAAATTCTCTGAGATCATTTCACTCTGCTGGGAGGCCTCTGCGACCTTTGGGTCAAGCTGAGTCATTGAGGCCAGAGAGGAGAGATGTAGAAACTCATTAACACAATGTGGGGTTTGTTTGGGTTTGTATTTCAGTCTGATAAGTCTGCTAGTGGCAGCAGGTAGCTGCAAGGTAGTGGTCTATTATTAGAGTCCTTAATAATAGAAGCTCCGGGTGTAGATCACTGGTCTGCTCAGAGGATTATACAGGATAACCTTCATCGTAATGTAGGAATGTATTAGGATGAATTTTAACCATTTGTTTGTGTTTCAGTTGTTGCCATTGCTCCATTAAGACTAAAACAATCATTCCATATAGCAAATTCACTTTATTTGTAATTATACAAAGGATAATTAGTGGAAAGAAGGGATGCTATGTCATGCTCAGGAAACATGTGAGCCTTATGAACATGCCTTTTGCTGGATCATCACTCAGCAACTTTCTGTGACAGAGTGTTAATGAGTTGCACTGAGGCCACAGGGAGGGAGGCAGTTGTGTGTCTGTGCGGCTAATGTTGATGGAGAGGAGTGGTTAAAATATAGGCCTGTTTAACACGTACAGTAAGGGAAATCAAACTGGACCTAAAAATAAAAAGCATCACTGCACTGACATTGTTTTTGGTCACTCTGTAGTAAAAGTAAAAGAAATGACTTCATGTTTGAGGAAATTACTTTGGAGTTCAGTAAACTAGCAGCCCTGGAAATACAGTGCAGAATACAGATTTTCAGAAGCTATATGTAAAGCAGCATGGCCAGTGAGGCTGAACAGGCTATTCTCTGTTGGGAGCATCAAAACCCTGGTTTTAAAGATGAACTATAATGACATAATGTCGGTGAGAAAAGGCTTTTTTTCCAACAGGAATGAGTGCTCCTGACTGGTCGCAGTACCAGCCTGTCGAACTCTCTGAGTTTAGTTGCCTCTCTGTGTTTTTTGTTTGCAAAGCTGCTGTGCAAAAGCAGCATTAGCATAAGAACCATTGTGTGCTGTCATGCAAGACCCTGCCCCTTTTTTGCAGTTCTGATGTGCTCCTGTGCTGTTCTTTCATCAACGTATTGACTTGATTTTGTGACTGTGACCATCTGTTTGTGTTACTCCCATGTAGATCCAAAGGGTAGCCTGTCCAGTGAATGCAAAATATCTCCTCGGTGCAGTGTTTGTGCATTTGCATGATTGTGCCCTCGCCTCTGGGGTTGAAAGGGGCCGTGTAGAAATTGTTGAATCACCTGCTCACATTACAAACACCCAGGAGAGCAAGGCCAGGACATTACATGGACATTTCAGAACATTGTCCCAAATGTGAGACACAACAAAGCAATCAACCAAGCTGTGTATTCCAAGATCTGAATTTGTTTTCAGTGTGCCCTCTCTGCCACTGTAAGCTCTCATAAACTGCATGACTACAGGAAATAGGTGGCACTGACAGGGAGCCAAGAGCGCTGCCAATACGCTCAGCTGGCATTGGCAGAATATAGGCTTAGAATTAAGTGCATCAAGCTTAAATTTGACCGGGGACAGGGGCAGAGGTCAGCATAATCCTCTAATACAGTGGAGACAAACAGCCAAGATGTGATGTGATAGCGACACAAGGTCACACGCTGGTTGTGTCCAGCCAGCACGGCGCTCATTCACATTTGGCCCGTCCCCATCCATTCAGCACTACAGTATGGTAGAGCAGAGCAGATGAGGATAGGGTGGAAGGTACATACACAAATAAGCTTCTCTGAGCAAAAGTGATTAAATGTCAATCACTGAATTGTTACGTTAGATTGTTACATTAGACGCCATCATAGAGGTGATTCAACATGTGTTTCACTTCAACTTTAAAAGGGTTTCCACCACAGCAGTCAGTCAGGTTGATATGTTTACTGTAGGCTGACATTTCGAGTCTGATGTGCACAGAAAAGAGCACGCAGGAGAATTACTCATCATCAAGCTGTGGGCCTTGATCACGCAATTACAAAGTGTTCTTTATGCATCTTCAAATTGGACATGAGTGACCTCTGTTTGAGGTTAGTGAGGATTAGCGAGGGACTAATTTGAGGGGATTAAATCCACCACTGGCTATTACATTGAAGGATGACAAAACTGCTTCCAGGAAAATCTGGAATTCTCCCGCTTAACATCGTCTTGCAAATCTCCTTTTTGGATCTCTCTTGGTTTTGCTTAATCACGAAATTACAGTTGAACTTGGATTTGAAAAATCATATTATCATGTAATGGGAATTCACTGGGATTTAGCAAGTCTCGTGTTTTCTTCTTCTGTATACTAGAAAAAGTTGTTGGCCATTAAACTCTCAACTTATTAAAAAAAGGCAACCGAACCCCTCCTAAAGACAATGTATGTCTGAGCAGATAAAGTGGAAATATTTCATACACACTGAAATAGTTTCTCTTCCCCTGAAGAGAGGCAGCTTGCTGGAAGTAATTACAGTTCATGTGACTGTAATACGCTATGTGTAATCATGGTGATATATGTATAGTTCAGCAATAAATAAACATAAATAGACTTGGCATTATTTCAGAGCTTCAGGCAGAGTACTGTATGCTCTGAGAAGCTAATCAGTCTGTAAATCTGTATACAGCACACACTAGAACAGACCAGACTACACAGGACGAGCAGGGTCACACATGTATCAACTCAAGGCTGTGTAAAAACTGCAGAACAGTTGTTTCCCTGCTTTAAAAGGCTCCGACTCGGGCACAGAGGCACTGCATTTAGGTAATGAGGCCCACAGTAATTTGCAGTCAGAGACTTAATTAAAAGGCAGGTGGAGATCGATGGGATCTTTACACAGGCAGAAAACAACTAGTGAACTATTAATGTAACAGAGAACACTTTAAAGAGGAGATCATTATTTCTTCACTGCTTGCACTTCTGCCTTACACGCCCAACCAAGCATAACCTCATGAAGAAGTACTAGTAAGTACTTGAAAGAAGCAAGTAAAGACACATTAGTATTACTGGTAAAATACACTTGAAGTTACATTCATATGCAAGGGAGAACATAATTTTAATGTATGAGCTCATTTAAACTACTGTATACGCTGCTGCATAGTTACATCTGCAGTATGACCATGCTTTATATTTTATAAGCTGATTGCGTTTTGTATGAAAAATTCTAAGTATCTAAGTATTTGTAATAGGGCTGAACAATTCATCTAAATATTATTGAAATCACAATGTGGCCAAGTACAATGTCCTAATTGCAGCAGCTGCAGTTTTTTTAATAAAGGTCACAACATACCGTAAATGAAGCGTTGTGGTGTCTATAAATCATATTCTCCAAAGGAGAAAAAAATCACAAAATAAAAATGAAAATGAAAAATGAAATACAAAAATAACCGTTCCAACTGAAATCATAAATCATATTGCAACCTCAATACCTGCCAAAATAATATGACAACAATAGGATTTTGTTTGCATATTGTCCAGCCCTAATTTGTACTGAGGTACATTTCAGGTTACTTTCCAACACTGCGAATAACTGATCTCTGAACCAGTGAGGAGACGAAAGTTGACAGAAAACAACAGCAGACTCAGCCATTCTTCCTGATGGTGACTTAGTTGTCACGAACACAAAACATTTTTGGAACATGCTAATTAATCTCAAACAAAGCCCTGTGTCACTCATTCATCTTGATTATTTGGTTACCATTCACAACCTGACTGTTGCTTTTCTTCAGGGGCTGACCTTGTCAAGGAATAAAAATTTGACATTTGACAAACACTCGAAATAGTGAAGCTATTATTTATTTATGTATTTCACATAAAAAGAATCAAATATTTGGGTCACTGATGCAGGCCTTAAAAGTATCATGTGCCACACAGAATGCACTGTAGTGATACCCGGACATTGCAAGTGGCACAGCGGTCATAGTTTTCCTCTTGTTTTTATTTTCTGCAGTTGCTTTGATATGAATTTTCTAGCGCTTTCAAATGTTTGAATGTAGCCTTATGGCCTCAGTCGATGCATATTCTTGATCATGGAATACAGCTGCTAACATTAAGGACTGAGACAAGTGTTGAATGTAGGACGAAAATAGATGGTAGGTGTGTCGTCGTAGAATGTGTGGTTATGCTGTTCTTTGCTGGATTAGCCTATAGCAACAATTAATCAATGCATTCATTTAATTGGATGAGTCATCCCCTGGTAATGCGTCAGTCACAAGTTAAAATAAAGACTCTTTCTGCCCGGGTAGCTCTTTCCTATGGGAGCAGCGCCGTTCATCTGCTCTGTTTTCCATCATTTCTTTGTCCGTCAGCAGTATTCTCTTGTTCCCCCACTAAGCACATCACACTATACCGCGAGCTGAGCTGCCTTGCCCGCTGTCTCACCCGCTCTGCGTCTATTTTGGTCGTGTGAGCGTGATAACCTCGACACTTCTGTTCTGCCTTAATCTGTGCTCTGCCATTCAGAGCTGCATTGGCAGAGGCAGCATCCTCTGGGGCAGAAGCTCACACAGCCACAGGGGTCACGTTTATGATGTGTTTTGCATGGTATTCATTTTGCAGATTGTATAGAGAGGATGCTGTTGTTGCTAGAGCGCTTTAGGACTGAAACTGAAATGTTACATAAAAACCCTGTACCTCTTCTGTCAGTACTTCAATACATCGTGACCCATACAGTCTGCTAAGCCTTCTTTTTGTCCCTATGTGGCCATTATTCTCAGAGTCTGCAGGGATTAATGTATGCAGTTAATTTATGCATGCTCTTCTAGAAATTTCTGTCGAGGTTTACAGAAGTCTATATGCAGGGAAAGGGCTCGGTGCATCTGGTGAACAAGTAAATGTATTTATGGATGAGGAGGAGGTTGAATGTTCTATTGATTTGTACCTGTAACCTGAGCCGTGGTGACAAAACAACAACATCGGCTCAGCTCTGAGAAAACATGTACACATGGCTGACATCTCCAAACATACCCAGTATCAGACAGCGACACCTGTGACACTCGTCAATGCAACGAGACGATCACGGAGAAGACAAGTGAACACAGACGTATTGTTCCGAAACACGCCAGTAGGCTCAACTGTTTTCCTATGTGACCCATTTTCCCACCAATTGTCTGGTTATGCAAGGCAAGTCTGTTTCAGAGCGACAGTTTGACAACATCATTCCAGGAATTAAATCAGTGTCCTCAGTCAGTCAGTCAGTCAGTCAGTCAGTGTATGAATGAGGGCTGACGGAGGAGAGAAAGAAAGAGAGAAAGAACAGAGAGATAACGGGGAGAGAGGCATGCAACATCTGCTCAAGAACTAGGATAAATATGACACCTCGTGGATTAGTAAGCAGGTCAGCGAGGAAGGATCACACAGTAATATTGTCTAAATATAGTTGATTTCAACTGGTATCATTTGTCTGCAGTTGGCACAGATATATTTTACAATCTTCATATAGTTTGATTTAAGGGATTATGTTCTGAAATGCTTTGGTAAAAGCTCTTGAGAACAATAATATTTTTTGAAACTCTCTACAGTCTGCTTGTGTAAAATGCTGCTAGGGGAAAAAAAAGTATTATTTTAAAGGAATAGTTTGTCATTATGAGAAAGAATTCACTTTCTTGACAGGCGTTGACAGACGAGAAAGTTGGAGCTGAAGCCTGGGTGTGATTAGCTAACCTTAGCATAGCATAAAGACTGGGGGCAGAGGGAAACAGCAAGCCTGTCTCTCTCCAAAGTACCACTATGTGTGGACCAGCACTGCAAGTGTACTTTTGTTGTAACGAAGAAACCACAACTTTCTGTCATAAATTTTAGCCAAGCTAGCTGCTCCCCCTGCCTCCAGTCTTCATGCTAAGATAAGTTAAGCCAATCGACTCTCAGCCCTGGCTCCAGAGTACATTCACAAAGGTAAGAGTGGTATAGATCTTAGCTTACTCTCGGCAAGAAAGCAAATAGCTATATTTTCCATAATGTCAAACTAATTCTTAATTTAATTTGGAACTTTAAGGGAGTTCAAGTATGACTGTAATGTTTGTATGTCTTGTAGGGATTTTTGCCACAATTAATTTACAAGCACACAGAGTATATTTTAGGAAGGCAGGCAAGCATGGCAACAGAAAAAGAAAGAAAGAAAGAAAAAGAACAAAGGGCGACAGAGAGAAAAAATGGAGAAGGAGTCAGAAATGAGCCAAAGAGGTAAGAAGAGAACAGGATTCCATTTTTTACAAATGTCATGGAGGAGTGAAAGAGAGGCTATGGGTGTTGAAGCCCGAGTTGTGGTTGTGCTAAGAAGGCAGTCAGGGAAGATTAGTACCCATGTGAGAGCAAGAAGGATTTGAGTGGATTGCACAGGGTGACCTGCTGTGCTCATGTAAACATCAGCAAGATGGACCCTTCCTACCACAGTTTACAGCAAGGACACACCCTTCCCAATGTCCCAGGGTGGGTGGAGACGGCCCCGCAGTGTGATTTAGACTATACTTGAAGCTGCGATCGATCCTTCCTGAAGCCCAAACACAGCGTACGATGGCTCTAATAGTGGCCATGTTTCCTCTCAGCATGATGACGGAAACAGATACAGACTGTAGTAGAAAGAGGATACACATTAAATACAACAGTACAACAACACTAAATACTCAGCACAGTGGGGGTTATATATTATAATCGGTCATATGATCCACAGTGGAGCAACAGCACATCATCTAATCTCACATACCTCTTACTGTGTTGGCTGTAGCATCATGACTACACCTGATAATGCTACATAATCTAATCTGCACTGTAGTCACACCATAACAATATTTATCTATGGTGTAATAATAGACCATTGCTATAATGATGTTCCTATACAAGACAACATAAACTGTTGCAGCCCAGCTGCTGTCATGAGATGGATGAAGGGTGCTGCACTAAATCAATCCACCACAACATTAACTCTTGGGAAGTGAAAGTAGAAGAAATGCTTCACTAGTTACTAATTAATTAATTTGCACAAGGCATCATTACAGGATGTCTTCCATGAGA
This sequence comes from Trachinotus anak, assembly GCF_046630095.1. Taxonomy (NCBI): domain Eukaryota; kingdom Metazoa; phylum Chordata; class Actinopteri; order Carangiformes; family Carangidae; genus Trachinotus; species Trachinotus anak. Next base: position 6,936,351 of record NW_027273879.1, on the reverse strand, counting down.
AGCGTTGCCCCCTCCCCTCTCTAAAATTAACCAAGGGATCATTATGTGCCTCATGGAGAATCAATCAGTCACATATGTGGGGCTGCGAGGATTAGTCAACTGATCAGTCCATTGACAGAAAATTAATTAGCAACTATTTTGATCATCAATTTATCATTTAAGTAAAAAAAAAAAAAAAAAAAAAAAAAGGCAAAGACCTTTAATAGTTCCAGTGTCTAAAATCATCCTGCACTACAGCGATTTTAGTGATGTCTTTGGGTTTTTGACTTTCAGTCTGACATGTGAAGATGTAACCTCTGGCTCTGGGTATTTTTCACTGTTGTTTTATAGACTAAATGATTAAATCAGTAAAGTACTGGCAGATTGATCAATAATGAAGGTAGTTATGGACAGTCTATAGTGCACAGACGAGCTTTTCCTACCTAACTACTAGGGATCACCAATGCACGTTTCCTCCAGTGTAACCCCTTCCCCACATACCCCCAACAAACCCCCTACTCACACACAGCAACCACCAACAACAGGCCAGTGAACAAAAATAACCGAGATTAGCCTAATCACCACACTTATCACTTAAGTCCCCTCCCAAGACTATATCTGTCATCTGTCTGCTTACTGTACTGTGCACACCATGCAGAGGGAAACTTTAGTTCACAGGGGGGATACCCCATGGCGATGGACACAAGATCAAAGCCGCTTCCACCGACTGTTTCCTTCTCAAAACTCTGGAGGGGGTTAATACGAATCAAGAAGAAAATATTGTTGCTGAATATCAAAAATCTGACATGAGCCGAAAAGCAAAATTATGCTAAAAAAATAAGCAGCAGATGTTGGAAGGAAGAGCAGATGTTTATTTAGTTTGACTGCTGTGGGGCTGCTGAAACAGTTATACCCCAGGCTCAATAACAGAGGATGGCAGTGGTTTGAGGGCACATCATGTATCAATTATTGCTCTAATTCATATAGCACAAAACCTGCTCCCTTTTACCTTAAAAAAAAAACCAAAAACATTATGATTTTATATTGCAGTCAGATTTCCTCTCTGGACAAACGGTCCCTTCTCTTTTTCTCAGTCTCTTGCCTCTCGGTGTCACTGCCTTTCTGTCTCGCTGTCTTTACTGTGCAGGCATGTCTGGTTATATCTTACATCAAATAATCGAACTGAGAGACAGACTGACAGCGGCAGTACGAGATGAAAAGAAAGAGACAGAGAGCGAGGGATAAATAGAGGTACTCCCAGTGGAGGAGTACACAGCATTTGAAATGTCATACATCAGCCCCCATTGGCAGTCTGATACAGAGTGACCTGTAGCCTATAGCTAGCTGTTGTTAGTATGGGTGAACTTACAGGGATGATAGATTAGCATTTTTTTTAAATCACATAAATGTGCTCTGTTGCCTCAGTTGAAACAAAAATAGTTTATAAGAAATAAAGATGCCACAGTAGAGTTCAGCACAAGAGGAAGCGGACATGTTTTAAATGATGATCTAGCCTATTTTTAACCTATATACTTCAATGCTTTCAAGTCCCTCTTTTCCTCTTTCTGTCCTGTCTATTTCTGAAAGCATCTAGAAGACACACTTTCATGTGTGGTACTTTCAATATTTGATATATTAAAAGCGATGCCTACACCTCCAATCCACACTCATTTAACCGATGTGTTTTAATGACATCAATGATCCGAGTCGGTGTACGGGCATTTCTGCTGACATGCTAATTTTAATAGACCTATTTGTAGTGATGTGTATAAAACTATGTTCTTCTGTTTAACACGGAAATAAAGCTGAGCCGTGGCTCTATAATTAGTGTGCTTAAAGCTGTACTTTTCTCTCTGCTTTAACACCACCGGTGTCACAATTAACTCTGTACTCTAAACCATATGGTCAAGCAATTAACACTCTCTACTGCAGTTAACAAGACCAACCAACAACAGAAGGAGCACTCAGTGACTTGGCAAGGGAAATTGGGTTCCATCTACAGGGGATGAGGAGGGAAAAAAACTCTTCCTTTCAGGCGGTGGAGTCTGGGATTTTCCACCCTGTGGGCCAAGAGCGAGCGTCCCTCAGTGAGATGAGCAAGAACATGATTCGAGGCACATTATGTTCATCGTCAGAGAGCCATGTCTTAAAACAGAGAGGACAAGAACACAGACAGCATGGGGGGGGGGGGCACATTGTCCTTCGTTTTTGTCTGCTTGACAAAATTGGACTGGAGGAGTCCATTAGGCTTGTATGTGTGTGTGTGTGTGTGTGTGAGAGAGAGAGAGAGAGAGAGAGAGAGAGAGAGAGAGAGAGAGAGAGAGAGAGAGAGGAAGAAGAGAGAGAAATGGACAAAGAGGGAGGGAAAGTGAGAGATAATGTATGTTTTTAGAGAAGCTGCTGCACCAAAAGAAAGATCTGTACGTTAAACTAAATTTAGCGAGACTAATATCTGTAGGAGAAGTTCTACATTTTAAATGCCCTAATGAACTTAATGAAGCTGAATCTAAAGCTCAAATCATCAAGTCTAGAATGTTTTTTGGGACAAATAATTGTTGAGAAAAAATAACATTGTTATCCAGCGTATTTAATATTTATACTGGTGAGTGAAGCTACGACAGTGTGGGTGGCTCTAAGGTGAACAGGGAGAGGTCCCCCTCCTCACGACATGTCAAATGTGTGACAGTCAGATTGTCGCACATAAAGACATGTGACAGAGCTCTTTAGCCCCCCCGCAGGCTGCAACTCCCACACACAAGACAACAAAGGTCTGCTTCGCCTCCATCAGCCTGCCATGCCATGCCATGCACTACTGTAAAATTGGTGGGGTTCCCAGACACGATTATGCTGATGACCACCAAAACGCCTCAACACCCTGTTCGGTCCTTCAACAGCAAAACACGTGCTCTAGCAAAGCAGAGCACAATCTGATTTGGATATAGTCAAATTCACAGGCTGTCTTGTTAAACAGTCAAACCTGAAAAAAAAGATGCAAACGTGGTCATTGTTAACATGGAAATGCTAATTTGTTAGCATTTTCCATTAAAAAAAAAAAGGGCTGACTTGCTTAAACCAAATGCAACAAAGCATGCACCAACATCACCATGGAGCTTGAGCACTGATGAAAAATGCAAGAGTGAAGAAAAAGCAGTGAATTCACTGTTCCGTAGCCAAGTGCTTAGTAGCACTGGACAGCATAATTGCATCTGCACATGCTTTAGTGATGAATTCACTTATTTCTGCTGAGGTAATGAGCACAAAACGGTTCGCAGTTCACCTACAAACACTGGACTTCTATTGCATATACATCAGAATAGATTGATAAAATGCAAAACAAACATTTTAAAGATTTTATAGATGAAATTTTTTTTTAATGCCAACCAGTGGAGGAGAAGCAGCTGCTCGACAGCAGCTGCATGGAAGATGTAGGAGGCACTGATATCCTTAATGTTAACCAAGACCCACATGTAACTGTATCCAAATGCTATGCTATCAAAATGTCACTGTGCAATCACCATGGTGCACGGGGCATCAAATGTACTACAGCTGCAACAACTGCACTTTGTCTTCAGACGGGGAAATTTCCACTCAAACCTGCACTTTCATCCAGACCTTTATTCCAAATAGCAGTCATCCAGACGTACATCTCCTCCTTTTAATGCATAAAAACAGAAAAGTAACCTTCACTAACAACACACACAAACTGCACCTCAGATTACAAACAGCACTTCCAGGCTACTGCTGCTGCTTTGATAAATGACATGCACGTCTCCAGGCACAGGAAAGTAGTGCTCCAGTGTCCTCAAGATACCTCGAAGTGAAATCAGACCTTTCTGTGCTTTGCGAAACAATGCCCGATGTCCCGAGTTCTTGTTGGGACATTAAATAGAAACAACCAGCTGTGCACCCCTGCCTACGTGGGCCTCGTGCAGCAACATTACAGAATCAGGGATAACTCACACCTGCTACAGTGCCTCGTAGAGACTATGAACAATGTGTGATGTCTTTTCAAGCACCTTCAATTCAACTATAATGATCATCTGAATCAATTCTGTGTGTACGTCTTGCTTAAAGGTTTTAGTTTCCAACACTATTTCTCTTATTTGTCTCTGCTGCAGTGAACCCATGAACATGGTGTTGGCAGATTGACATTTGCAAAGTATTGGCCTATGAAAATACAATATATTTTAGGAATGGAAAAAAAAAAAAAAAAAAAAAGCAAAAAAACAAGTTACCATATGCCACCTCCGGGCTTCAGGGTCTGATATATCCGGATGCACACACACAAACGCACAGACATGACACAGTCCCGCAATAATCCTGAGCCTCACACATCACATCAGTTCATATCAAATCACATCCCATAACAGGAAACAGTTGTATACAGTCATCAGCCGTAGGCTCTGCTCCGACACAGCTCTTTCATGGAGGAGAGTCCTGCAGCCAGTCACATCTCTGCTCCTCACTACTGTATGTGTGTCCCACAACTAAATGCCATTTGAGAGAACATGGTAATGAGGCCAGGCTCCTTTTAATTATCCTCCTATAAATGTCATTTGCTGTTCTGTGTGATAAATGGATTGTATACTTTCTTTATGGATCCAGCTTGTCTTTGTTTAAAAAGGCTCTGCAGTCACTGTGATAAATTGCATGTAGGTACAGCTTATAGAGCATAGGTGGATTGCATGCACTGAAATGTACACAAATGTTCATGTTTAAAAACCTTTGCTCCTACTTCATTTAGCATCGTTTTACAAGGTGTAATTACAGAGAGAAACATGGGTCAACTCAATCGAAAATCAATCAGGGGAACATAGTGGAGGAATCACAGTTGCTGCTGTATGATATAAAATGTAACACACACTTCTTTGTTCCTTTGTTTCCTCTTTCTCATTATTTCTATCAGTCTCCCCGTCTCCCTTTCAGCCTCACACATGACACAGCACTTCCTAATTCAGCACACACCCTCCGTCCGTCTGTCTCTGTGTGTGTGTGCGTGCGTGTGTGTATGTGATTATGCACCTGTGTCCCTGCAGGAGACTAGGGCGGTGGCCTAAAGGCACCGCACAGTTGGCATGGCCTATTCTGAGACAGGTGAATCAAGTCCACAGGACTCAATAAACCAAAGCCGACTAATCTCCTCTGGCATCAAACTATCTGTAGCTGAGGTGGCAAATTACAGTACGTCAGTGGCTTCATCGTGATCTCTCTTCACCTCACAAACCCTGTGTCATGGGTCGTTTTGAACTGATGCTGCGACAGTTGGCTGATTAAGCGATTGCTTGATCGAGGGAAAACAGATTATTTCTCAAGCAAAAATGGTTGTTTTCAGTTTCCTGTTTTTTCTTCCTTTTCCTCTCTTTACATCATTGTAAGCTATTAATGGAGAGTTTTGCAGTCATTTGGAGCCGAATCATGCAACTTGAAGACGTCATCCTGGGCTTTGTAATGTGAAATTGCATTTTTTTTCCTACTACTATTTTCCAATAACTGAAAGAAATGATCTACTGATGAACAGCAAAACTAATCCTGATTTGCAGCCTTATTGTCAAACTTCTAAGTGTGTGGTACTTTATTAGAAATTAGATTTATTTTAACAATCTACTGTATATCACAAAACTGAGCCTTTGAAGTTCTGCTCTGGCTTCAATTCGTCTTTAAAAAAACTGATATGACGCTGTGAAAAGGTACAGACAAACATTCACATCTCCTCCATCAGTCTGTTTAAAAAAAAAAAAAAAGAAAGGGTCTGCTGTCAGGCTGTCACACAATAGTATGGGTTATTTCAGTGGGGACCAGATTTAGCCAGTGTAATGTAGTTAAAGTCTCCTCTACTGTTCCCACGCAGTGAACTAGATACCCAGGTCAGTTGGCTCACATTTTCCCCTCTTTCAGATCAATTTACCGAGCGAGCTGTGAATCAACCGTGCACCTTTGCTTAGGTCGACGCATCCCCACAGACACACTCTAATTAAACAGATCGCTTGCCTCATGCTTTGCTGTCAGCTGGAGCAGACACTGCCTATCTGCTGTAAATATAGCCGGCCAAAAAAGCAGAATATCAACAACAGTCTGATCTCGAGAAGTGACTCAGTCTGTCACAGAGGTGTTCACAGAAACAGGTTGTACTTTTGCACGACAGCTCAGTGATCCTGATACTGACAAAGTGGAGCTGCACATAGGGGATGACATAGCTGCCACTTCTTACAAGGAGCTGCCAAGTGCATCACGCACATTCAGTTTGTTTCCCTATAAAATATGAATATAGTTGTTATTGCATGCCACATATCAAAAGATAAATCAACTTCACTCGTTCAAGAATATATATATATATAATATATACTCATTCAAGAATATATATTGGCAGAAACAAACACAACTCTGGTGATGACATGATGGCATAAGATGATGACACAGTTTCATCACCAGGATCATCCGTCCAGAAACATAAAAGGGAAATTTAAAAACGGTGAAGCAAAGAAAGAAACAACAACAACAACAACAAAAAAAAAATAGGAAATAAACTGTCTGTTTGTTTGCATAGGAATAAGAATGAATTAGAATAAAGAAAGGTTACAGCAACACTGGTGAAACTGGTAACATCCCCTCATCAAAATACAGTTGACTGTAACATGACCAGAAACAACATGTATAGTGATACAACACAATGTCTGTTTAACTACAGAGGAAAACAAACCCTAAATTGGAGGGAAAATGTGTCAATTTTAATACACACACACACACAGAGACAAATCTCCCTCGGTATCCTTAGACAAAGTATTGCAATGCTGGAGCTGGTTTATCAATAGAAATATTGTCGTATATCAGTTATTTACCTCGACTATAGGGACTATAAAACCTTAGACTAATGTTAGCTCTCTAGTTTTGCAGTTTGCTAAATTAGCTTTCAAAATGTTTTGGCAATTTATTCATTAGAATTTTCAATGCAGCATCACAGAGAGAAACAATAATTAGGTCCCAGCAGATGTCTTACAAGGCAATCATTGATGACTTTTCTGCAGAGAACACATATTAAAAATACAACAAAAGCTTAAGTAGCTCATTAAAATTGATGTATGTATTTTTGACAGTTCAAAATAGATATGCGTAGCCCATATATTGTTTTCTATGTCCAGGTTATTACCACAAACATCTCAAAAGCTTTAGACTGGAGGTGAGGTGTTCATTTTTTAGTGTATGTAGGTTATTTATTTCATCAATTTTCATTTAATCATTTATATCGATTATTGTCAATAGACCTGACACTGACCTGACACATATATATATATATATATATATATGTGTGTGTGTGTGTGTGTGTATATGTATGTGTATGTGTGTATATATATATATATATGTGTGTGTGTGTGTGTGTGTGTAAAATAATGTTTACTGATTTATTACCGATAATACTGGAGTAAAACGCAGATGCTGCCTGGGGCTTTAGAAAGGGTAGTGCCACCCCTGGGGCCTGGTATCCTGCCACAAGCCCAACCTGAGCTCTTGTGCTGGAGTTGGGATCTGGCGGGAGGCCTGGTGGCTGTGATGAGCCAGATGTGGCACTGGGAGCTGTGGGGATTCTCTACTGCAGTTTAAAAATGTTATCCCCTTAGTCTGCTTTTGCATTTTTTATTAAACAAAATGAACCAAAATCAGCAGTGGACGGGGAATCAGTGGTAACATAAATCATTAGAATCTAAAGGTAACAGCAGAAGTTGGGGGAAAACTGTCTGTAAGGTCATTGGGATAATTAGCTCTGTATCTGAGAGGGCATGAAATAATAAGTGAAACATAAGTGAGGTAGAGTTCGAAATGAATAGGACCAGGGGGCAACAATGCCCTTGACAGATCCAAAAATGCCTGTGAAATTAAAGATGAAAGGGCAACAAATGCCCTCGATGACTATTCTCATTATTTCACTGAATTGTTAAATACTTAGCCATTAAACATGACTCACAGGGGGCTGCTGTTAGTGAGTGGTAGGAACCTATGACTAGGGGATTTTTTTTTCCTCTGTAGAAACTGTTAACATCACATATACAGTAGGTACTGCAGCATTAAAGGGGCTATTTGTAAAATTTCCTATCGTTGTGTTTACAAGACAAGAGCTTGAGGTCTGAGCAGCGCCACATCTTCAGGGCAGATTGGAGGTTACAGTTAGTCGCTATTGGAAAGGGACGAGATGAGCCGGGGCTAGCTGGTTAGCATGCTAACTTCAATAAAAGGAAAGATGTGACAGAAACAAGAGTTAACACTGGCGCTGGAGACAGCTCTTGGCAGGTAAAGGAATGAAGTTTGATGCTGAAATTGCAACATTTCTTCCAGACTGGTAATTAAACAGCTAATGTTAACTCTGGCTATATATGGCCAGTTAGCTCCTTCAATTAAGTGTCAAATCAAAACAGTTAAGTTGTGGCTGTAAAACCAAAACATTGAGCTGAAAGGTGCTAAAATACAATGTAGAGGGGAAATGCAGAGTTGAATAAGTTTCCACACTCCTCACATTATATTTGACCTGTTGCCTTTATCTTCATTTCTACTGGCACTAATACAAAGTGCCTCATAGATTAGGTTGCAGGTTCTACATGTCTTTGAGTGAAAACATGTTGATTGTCACTTAGATTGACTTCAGATATTTCATCTAAGTGTTTCCATAGTTTAAAGAATCACTGAGTGTCCTCCAGATGTGTAAACAGCACACCAGCATCCGTTTGGTCGGCGCTTGTTTAAACTGTGGTGTTTGAGCACAGAGTGTATTTACTGCTCTGCATGACCTTCGCGCTGTTGGCTGCAATTTCCCTAAGCACTTCACATTGCAATAATTATGTGTGAGCAAACAAAGGAATGAATTATTGAGCCAAACGGATGGAAAATCATACACACAGATAGAAATAGTAGCATCTAGCAGTACGAACACAAAGGCCTGGGTCAGAGCCTGTATAACATGTATGTCCGTAGTGGTGATCCTGAAATCTAGAGGAGGTAGTATTAATGCTTACTCAAACTATTGCATCAAATACATATTTTATTTAATTGATTATTTTTCTGACTAATTACCACAGCCAGATGGTGTTATCTACTGCTCCTGTAATGAGTGTGAGTTGCTTAAATAATATGCATCAGTTCCTTTGTGGATACCAATACTGTAGCGATTCAGCTGTTTTACTCAGACCACAATACCCAGCAGCCACTTCCCAGCGGCGCTGTCTGTGAGAGGTTCCTGGTTAAGCACATCACAAAAGGAACCCTGAGTATTTATTGACAAAATTGAGACAAACAATCAGGTAATCATCTCAACACACATTAATCTTCTGCTGGCTATTGCTTATTAAGGTCTAACAAAAGAGGTTATCGACAAAAAAAAAAAAAACAATCTGGCTGAGCTTCATTGTGACTGTCCAGCCTGCGCTTTACCTCACAGATGGAGGGAAGAAATGGTGACAAAGTGGAGAGAGGGATGGGTGGGGGTGGGGGGCAGACCGCACACGACAGCTGAGGGAATGACGGGCATACAGGCTGGAGGATGACTTATTGTAGAAATTGACTGAATAACTAACGGAGTCCATCCCAGGGCTGATGTAATGATGGTTCACTGCTTGAAGCCCATTATGGCTGGAGACTGCATTTGTCCCTCCATTAAAGCGCTAATCCTGCATCCTACACCTAACATCTTACGACAGCCTGGAATTTTTCCACCGAGTGCCTTTCCTCTTCTCTCACGTCTGCTGTGGATGCATTTGATTCGTTGTGGTTTATTACACAGCATGTATATTAAATACGGTCACACACAAGTAACTATACTCAATTTCTATACTACGGGATCTGTATTTTTAAGCCTGCTGGGGTTAGAGACACAACAGCAACGACAGAGACAGGGAGGGTGCTAAGGGAGGATGACATATCGTGAGTGAGAGGGTGAGAAAAACCATGCGAGGGTGGGGGGAGAGGGGGAGAACCGAAGAGGAAGACAGAGCCAGAGTTTGATAAGCAGAAAGACGAATAGAGACAAAGAGGAGTGAGTGAGTGTGAGAGAGACAAACTCAGAGTGCAGGGCTGGGCTATTGTATCCAAGCATTATGACACATCTCTATATACCGCACTGCCTCCCTGCATGCTCACTGCAGATTTTCATTAACCTTGCGGCACCGTCTATTTGTGTTTCTAACCTGGTCCATACCGCCCCATCCTCCCACTGCATACAGCTCTGCAACCTATACAGCAGTATAATATACTGCCCCGTCTGAATTCCATAATCAACTTCCTACATAGTGTGCAGGCCAGGATAATAACACCAAGCAACTGCAATCCATATGGAGCGGTGTGTGTGTGTGTGAGTTTGTGTGTGTGGATCCTAAATCCAAAACCGTATTTGGCAAAGCATGAATAATGCTTTGCTGAAGCCTGAATAATGTTTTTGTTTTTTAAATGCCACATTGTGCAGTAAGGATAATATAAAACTGTTGGAAAACATATACTGACAGAAACACAGACGCTACCATAAACACTATTGAAGTCTGATGCCCCATTGGTACTTGAAAACAAAGATGATCATTTCCTGCTCGATAAATGTTCACTGATCCATAGTACGGCAGCAGGGAATTGGACACGATGCAGGATTGTACTGTTTACACGAAGAACTAACTGGATTCTGCTCATACATATAAATGTTAGTGTTTTTATATAAGCTGCTGTTCACAGGTTCATAACCTTTAGGTTGTCATATGCATTTCATACAGTTTTTTTTTTGTTGTTGTTATTTATTTATTTTTTGCACTGGCATTGTTACTGTTGCATCATTGAACCATACATTATGTGAGCTCAGGTTGAGCCCCGACAGCAACGCAATTTACAAAAAACAAAAAGCACGGATAACAGCAGCAATAATAACAAGGGAGGGAGGCAGACAGAGAGACGGACAGGGAGCATTAGGACAAGGACGTTCAGGATGAGGATGAGGCTGGCCATTAAAAATGACTGTGTTATGGTCACCTATTTACATTCTTACTAAGCTACTTCTCAGGTCAAACGTAATGTCAGTGCTTTGGGCCATGAAATCTTAAAATGTATCCACCTGCTGTAATGGTTCAGGTGTGATATGGAGGAGCACAATCTTTAGATCAGTCAGTGTAATGAAATCATTACCGCGAGAAAGGAGAACTAGAGCTTGGTTAAATAGTCTGAGTCAGGGAGTGCAATGACTCGGTGGAGGGTAATAATGTATCGCTCTCGGTTATGTCCAGTGGGGTTTAACCTTGTGGATGTTCACACAAACTCCACTGCAGTCATCTAGAACAACCACACCAGCATAACATTAAGAGAGTAGTTCATTTAGCCTCGGATATACACTATACTAATGAACAGATAAAATAGTTAACTATATTATATTATGCCCTTAATCCATATATTCCCACTATATAGTAGGAACAAAAGCATTTATTTCTGAAAAACTGGAGGCAATTCCCTCAGATTTCTGATCTTGAATTAATTTCACCCATCACTGAGCTGAAACTGACATTACCACTTGTCATCCACAGATAAGCCTTCTGACCAATGCTGATTGACAGCACCTATTAGTTTGATACGCACGCAATTATATCTGTGCATTACCCTTTCAAGGTTGTTACCGAGCTGCTGGTAAAAACAGCCAGCAAGAGTAAGAACCACCACACAGCACAAATACATCAGCAACAAACGCACCATAATTCTCTGAGTCAACATCTTGCTCTCTGCTTTTACGTCGGTTTCCTTTTCTATTTTTTCTGCTCACTCATGTACGCAGACAAAAGTATACACACCTCCTCCCACTGATGTATGTATCTGATGAGTCGGGACAGTCTCAACAGACGCAGAAGACTGAGGATCTTGGTGAAGCGGACGATTCGCAGGGCGCGGGCCGTTTTATATACCTCTGAGTCAAAGCCTTTCTCCACTATTAAAAAGATATAATCCACTGGAATGGAGGAGAGGAAGTCCACAACGAACCAGCTCTTCAGGTAATTCATCTTGATGACCTTGGGGTCGAGGATGATCTCGGAGCTCTCCTCGTTGACGATCCCCGTCCTGAAGTTCATGACCAGGTCCACCAGGAAGATGGTGTCCGAGGCCACGTTGAAGACCAGCCAGGTGGTGGTAGTCTGCTCTGAGAAGAAGGTTATTCCCACAGGAATGATGATTAGATTCCCCATCATCATGATGAGCATTATCAAGTCCCAGTAGAACCTGCGGAGCAACACACACAAATCAGCAAAGCAAGTGAGAAAACTTGTTGTAGACCGTTAATTAGAAAGTAAAATAGCCAGTAAAGGGGGAAGAATGAGAGAAATAGAATCAAGTTTTAAAAAGCTTTTACCTTTACCAAATTCCAAATGATGCAAATTACCAAAGTTATTACAGTCCAGTAGGATGTATTAGTGGATACACCAGAGGGGGAAGGTGAACGTCTGTACAGAATTTCACACCAATCCATTCAGTATATGCTGTAATACTTTAGTCTCGACCTAAGTGGTGGACCAATCCTGCCACTAACAGCCTCTCCACTAAAAGAAATCACAACAATATTATGGTTGTTATTACAACCTGACTTATTTCCTACTATGGCAGTATTCTATGTGCATACAAACATACAGTATACTGTATTAGATATTGCCTAAACAAACAACAATACCGAGTAGATACGTCTTCAAGGCCTCACAAGCTGCTCAAGGAGAGCTAACAGCAGGTGCAGCTCTGACAGGTACATACTCTGTGCTTGTGCTGCTACCAAAACTCTTATTAGCCTCTTGACAGTCAGGGCCCAAAAGTTCACTGATTCAAAGACATCAAGCATTTACTCTATGTATACAGGGCCCTGTTAGCATGAGGCACTCTTATCCTTCCTGCCCTCTGTTTTGTGATGAACAGAGCCAGAAGTGATTCATCAGCACCCTGCTCTTTTCACGAGGTGTCCTGGGCCTCCATAAAGGCTGAGCAACCATGAATGAAAATAGATGCTTTCAGGAATCCTATCTCATGCTAAAAACTCTCCACTGACGCCTTCCCTGCTGATGCCTGACTGCCTGCCTCTGCTCTGCCTTGCTGCACGTCCATTGCCGTTGTTGAAGATGGAAATGGACTGGCTGGTTGGTTGGCAGGCTGCCTGTCTGGCTGGCATACTGGCCGCCCAGTAATGGATCTGTTTGAATAAATTAAGCAGGGGCCTTGGCTTTATAAATATCCACGGATCATGTGTCCGATAATTGTCTTCACTTCAACTAAACAGCAGTCTTCTAGGTGGTTCATAATATGCACCACAGGTATTTTTACACCGGCAGGCATTGAACTGGGGCCTGTGGAGTGGACTCTTCATAAGGAGAGCCTTGACTTAACACCTTGAGTGGGACATCAGAGCAGAGAACATGATGCAATGGGTTTTTTGATGCTCTTCATTCCCCGCAAGCCTGCATGATAGCATCAAACTTATGCAACAATGATAAAAAGCATGAGCACCAAAACTGCAGAATTTGAGGTCGCCTTTGCAAAAAATACACCACACACCATTAAATCATAGCTTCCGTCTAGAATATACGGGCACTGTTGCCAACCTTTCACCCTATGATTGCCCCATCAGACATTTCAAGACACCTGCTATAATTCATCTTTTCAGTTGCTTCACAACAAGATGCAAAGAAAAGAACTGTTCATATTTGAAGGGAACAAGAAAAAAGATAAAGATGAGACCATGATTAAGAAGGTTTTTATAGGGGTCTTTTAATTTGTAGAAAACAAATTACTTTAGATACCTTAATTAGTTTAATTGGTCTGTGGTTAAAAAGAAGATAATTAAAAGAAATCTGATATCAGAACAATGCATTTTCCTTTTTAATATATTCATAGAATTATATATTATATTTCAAATTATATAATAACTGAAATTTACAATAACAAGAACATATATCACTTTCTATTACATTGCTCTGTCTCAAGTAATGGAAATGGGGGATGTTTTCTGCTCATATTAATGTAATGAAAAGCTTTGTGTTGAAAATGAGAGCCCACACAGCGCCCACATCTCTAAGATAAATCTATTTCTCTCTTGACCTATGTAGGTGGTATTTATACTGTACGTGACCTCTAAGACACCCACTTGTCTAATGAATAAAACATAATGTTTCTCCTCTTGAATTAGAAATCATAAGGCAGCAGACCTCAGCATATTCTGCATTAGAATGAAGTTGTGCACAGACTTAAAGAATACATGAAATTCTACATGAAGAGCAGTTCAGGTGTTTGAATGCCCAGTGACAGTCCTCACTGTAAGGCAAATCTAAGGCCAAGTCAAAAGCGTGCCACTGCAGTTCCAACAGCAGCTCTAATACTGCATCCAGCTCCTGCTACATCATTGTATTAGACTATTGCTCCAATGCTCTAATTCTCAGAATGCACCCAGCCCCAGTCAAACCAGTAAGCGAGAGCGGTGCATCCAACTGTAAGTGCAGCCCCAACACCAGCACGGCAGTCAGCCCTCAGTTTGACTCCTGCTTCAGGATCCACAGCACCAGCAGTGCACCTGCAGGACTTTACATTCACCTGGTGCTCCAGCAGCACACTCGCATTTGCTTGCAACCCATTTGCTATGCTTTCACTTCAAGATGAGCTCTGCATTCTGCTAGTCATTTTTTTTTTCATCTGAGACCAACTTCAATTTGTAAACCCACTCTGAAACACAAGCTGCTGTTCTGATTGAGTAAAGTGGTTGATGCGATCACTGGATCACTGTTACCAAACACAGTAGGCTCTGTAGTATCACTGCAGAGACAACACTGGTTCCTCTGTCTGAGATATACACCCTGTATGAATTGAGACAAATGAGCATATGTTATCCTGATATAGTACAGAAAAAAAAAAAACTTTCAGGTAACCAAAACGCCATACAAATCAGTTCTTTACCAAATGTCAGAAGTTGTCACGTGATCTTTTTTTTAGCCCTTAAACCTACTTAGTGAAGGAGCAGGTCATTCTGTAGCACCCATAAAAGAAAAACTACAAATTTCTACTGATATCTTTACTGTAGCTACCACTCCTGTGGTGGATTGGAGAATCAGCTCCGGTCAAAGCAGAGCAATCCTGCTCCAAATCAAGCCAGCTCATACTCTTCTTCTAGGTTTCCTCCCATGAACAAGTGCTCCATCATAATCAATGCTAGACCACTCCTGCCAATCAACAGAGGGAACCCCACATGATCTACTCAGCACCGACCCTGTCCAATCTGCAATGTAATGGGTATACTCTGCCACAAGAGGTCACGTGTTGTATGGATGTATAGAGTGAGAGTAATATGGACTTCAGATAAGGTCAAATTTCTATATGGTTGATGAAATTAACAAAGCACAATGCCTACAGATAGTTGACCAAACTATCAGTAGCCATAGCCCATATCATTCCCTGTAGATCTGAAGGGCAATACATTTGTTTGCATTGGTGAAGATGCTCTAAACTATTCTTCAAACAAAGAAGCTCTTATAGGGATAATAATTAAACACTCAATTACCCCGAGTTTTCCGCACGACACATTCTAGGCACCAATGACAAATTTACCTATGATCAGATGTGACTTTGTAATAGCTCTTTAAAACAGGCTCAAAGAAAACATCACTGAGAGTCTTTTAGACTTTGACAAAGGCCTCTCCTTAGCATAACCAGAGGTGTATGAGGCCTTGCATGAGGCCTCTCTAAAAATCCATGAATAATGTATATTACTAACCTGCCATTAATCTTTAAGCAGCCACTGTGTACAAAGAATATGTTGGATATTGAGTTTCAACACTCCCACAAAGCAATATAAAGCTTGTGTGAACAGTGGTGTCATTCATGGACTGTACTTACGTAAGACTTTTTAGTGAAAGACCATACTGTGTTTTTTTGTTTTCTGCCTTTGGTCAAACAATGTTCTGCCAAACAAATATGGGACAATACACGTTTAATGTAATTATGTCACAATGAGGGACTGCTAGTGATACACACTCCTGTAGAGAAAAAAAAACTGAACAAACAAAAATATAGAAGTTGTTAAGGCAAGCCCCACAGCAGAGAAACAGATTAGCTTTTAAGCTAGAGTACAAGGAGACCTACCAAGCAAAGTGTACCCTTGCACCTCCATCATTTATGCACCAGCATGATAGATAGCTTGAAGCACTGGGATATAACCTCACAGTACCACTTTGAAGCCAGGATGCTATCTCACTGGCATAGAAGGATTGTGTCGTTACTCTGGCTGGAGGACGAGGACCACTTCTGAAAAACCACCCTTTGGAAAATGTTATTAGAAAGAAACCGTAGGGTGCCTTCACCTTACCTGAGTTATTTTCTAATAGAGCAGAAGTAAGAGTCAGTCTCCTTGAGCAGAGATTAAATTGCAAAATCCCCATTGACTGTCCAATTTGTCTTTTATTTTACATAATATCATCCAAGACATACTGTACTGTACATGTGTATTACAGAGCCATCATATGGAGCCTTTTCAGCATATAGTAGATTGCAAACACAGCCCATTATACAAGACAGCTAACTGGGGCAATCAAAGAGCATAGACCTCCACCAAGGCCAAATAACATACACCACTTCAGAGACTTAAGAGGAAAAAATTCAATTTTGGTATGAATCGGTTCAGTACTTTTTCTATAATCCCGCTGACAAATAAGCAAACACGGATGAAAACACAACCTCTTGTTGGAGGTAATTCATTAAAACAATAATTAATAACTATGAAAAAGGTATGCATATCACGGAATGGTTCAGGTCCTACCCTTTGGCCATCTTTTAGAGGGAGGGGGGGGGTCAATCTTCTTACATAATTGTTTTCAGAGACTGCTAAGCTCATTGACTGTTGTGTTGTGCTACTAATCCTTGCCCACCATCATTGTACATCTGTGCTCGCACATGGGCATGTGCATATGTCTGTGTCGTTGTGTGGGTGAGTTCCGGATATCCCATTTAGCTTTGTTCTTATGTGGAGCGCAGGGGCAAAACAAAAACAATGTCTGATGGACACAGTTTAGAGCTATTAAGAACATTGTGTTGTATCGCATCTCTAGAGTCCACTGTATTGATGGAGTTTAATATAACAGATGTTAAAATTGATGGAGTTTAATATAACGGATATTAAACTCAATCAATACAGTCGACTTTTCTATGAGTACATGGAAGGGGAAGCCACACGGTCATAAAGCCTAGTGAAAGAGTAACTGCAACTTTTAGTGCACCAATTCCGTGGGCTGGGATGCAGGTTTGCAGGCTCCAGCAGCTCTCAATCAGCAGCAGCAGCAGCAGCAGCAGTAGACTATAAACGCTGAGGGAAACAGGAGAGCTCTGGGTTCAGGACCACGGACAGCACCAGAGGAAACAACGTGCCCTGGCATGTTACTTTCTACAGCGGAAAACGGGAATGATTGTCGCCATCAAGCTGTGCCAGGGGACACTGGTGCAGAGCCTGGGCCAGATGAGATGCTTAATTGGTGAAGTGGTGAACTGTAAACACGCAGCTTGTGGGGAACCAGTCCTGCCTGAACCTGATCTCATTTGTTTACCATGTGAACTCAGTGTGTTAGAAACGTTAGAGGCAGCTCATGCTGACGGGGCCCGTACGTGACTGCTTCTCCTATAATGTGTGATAAGATGGGGAGTCGCTGCGTCGTCTGTTGGGGCAGTGTGAGAGTGTAGTTTTCACTTTGCAGCCTCTCTCTATGGGACAATGAACCACAGGCTTGCTCAGTTTCAAGACTGACGAGCCAATGGGGGAAAAAAATACCAACACAATAATCGTGAGAGTTTGGCATTTAGGGGGATGCCAGGGGAGGGAAGTGTGGCATGATCCTTCTGCAGCTCCTTTCAAACTAACACATTCCATCACATTTCCCCAGCGGGGCAGCTGCAAAAACACATCACTCACACATCAGCGCCGTCAAATGTTTGCAACTCCAGGATCTGATTCGAAGATCAGTTTTTAACTCATTAATTCAAAACAACGGCCATTTTCCTCGTAATCGTTCTCCTGCACGAATATTTTACCGCATTCTGTACGTTTTTGTTTCCCCCCCCCCCCCCTATCTTTCTTTTTCGCACTCGGGCCCGTCGCCTCACCGCCGCCTACCCTGACATGTTTACAACCTGTGCTGGTGCAATGGCATTGTCACGTTGTGCCCAGGTACCGTCGCCCCTACACCAGCGGAATATTGTCGCAATGGGGACGTTACACTGTGTGGTTGCTGTGCTACAGTCGGAGAGGCTGCGTTTGTGCGCCTTTTCAAATCATGACATTCACCATCCTTTTGCCAAGGACATTTCACTGATACACCTTTGTAGCCTTGAAATGCGCCCCTCTCTATTATAATAAAAATGCCGCAATGAAACACACACACACAGACACACGCACACGCACACACACACACACTCAGTGAGCACATTTTGACAGTGAAGCCTGATTGCCTAAATACAGAGGTAGATTAGCGTGTGCGCTTTGGGGCAGGCTGTGCGTGTGCCGATGACAGAGCGTTATGTGTGAAAGTGGATATAGCTTGCAGACCCTAGGGTGACGGGAGGGGTGGATAAAAAAAAAAAAAGAAAAAAAAAAAGAAAAAGGGAGGAGGGAGGGTGAGCAGGTGTCTTTTTCCAGCCCTTACCTAAAATCGCTATATGGATGAATGATCCAGTATCCGGCCGTTTGAACCCTCTCTTGCTCTTTCTCCACGGCTTTCTGACTGCCGAACATACGCAAGGAGAACTTATTGACTCCGGGCTGCATCATGGCCCCAAATTGCCTCTGCATAAAACCATATTGCCTGGACGCCCCCTCTAGATCGTCAAAACCGACCATGGCCTCTTCCCGCTCCCCCTTGAAGCCCACTGAGTTGCCATGGTCCTTCATATTCTGGCTCCCCGTGTTATTTTTCTGTATCGAGTCTTGCCTCTGAAAAACATTATTCCCATCCGCCTTCTCCTCCTTGTTGCTGGAGAACGAATTAGATTTGTCTTCCATGGTGTTTTTAGTTTTCCCGTTTTTCTCTGTGACGAAGCGTTCCGGCTCCTGCTCGGGAGGGCTGCGCGCAAAACTCGAGAGGACCCGCCGTGAGCGCTCCTGTTTCTCTTGATGTCCTTCAAACTGCTCAGCTCCTCTGCCTTCAATGCGAGTGCTGCAAACTGAGACAGAGTGCCCGAGAGCCCGGTGGATCAGGTTTCTTGGGTTACCGCCATCTACCGACGGCCCCGGCTGCTACCGTTCCAAAGCCTCTGCCCAGTCTCACTTCGCACGGCACTGCGGTTTAACTGGCACATGCTCCTGCACCTTATTTACATAATGTGGCTCATGATACCCCCCCACACCCCACCACCCCCCCCCCTCTCCTCTCCCCTCACCGGCTCCACACATGTCAGGAGGGAGCCAAAATCGTAGGAGCAGAGCGAATGTAATTCAGTGAAGTTAATGAAGACATGTTTGTTTTTATTTATT
Source organism: Trachinotus anak (assembly GCF_046630095.1). Classification (NCBI taxonomy): domain Eukaryota; kingdom Metazoa; phylum Chordata; class Actinopteri; order Carangiformes; family Carangidae; genus Trachinotus; species Trachinotus anak. Next base: position 6,916,892 of record NW_027273879.1, on the reverse strand, counting down.
TATTTATTTATTTCCTGAATCGTTTTGATACAGCATGTGTGCTTCCTGTGGGTCGGCTGGCAGCAGGTTTCCTGCCTCCTACCAAGCAGTGGTAATAGAAGACAACAGATTGTGATGTCTGTGTGATCTGGTCATAGGAGAGAACTAGATGAACATCTTGTGGATATCACGCCTTTTAAGGTGTTGCAGATATTGATCCAACATTGTGTGAAGGCACTTACTCCACTGTTCTGTCTATAGTTGCAAGATGGGATCACTTGTTTGCGCTGCCTTCTTATACACACCAACCTGGTCTTTTACATGCACAAAATGCTCCAGAATAAAATCTGCTTGGTGCATTTTAAACCAGTTAGTTAGATAAAGTCTGCAGAGTGCATCAAGCTGGGATGACCAACTACTCTAATACAGCTCCTATAAGACGTTTGGCCAGACGTTTAAAGTTGAATTATGGGGTTCATAGTTATTTTGAGAAAGCAATTCCGTTTTATATGGAGCACCAGTCCAAATAAATAAAATGATTAGCTACTGAAAAAAAGACAGACAGAGGGGAAAAAAGAAAAAACACCCAGACAGAAGAAGATTAAAGAAAATCTACAAGGAGGTGAATTGGGGAATTGTAATAAATAAAATAATAAAATAAATAAAACAAAAAAAAAAAAAACGGATAAAATAGCAGAGGAATGAAGGGATGGAGAAGGACATTTATTATGGAGAATGGAGACAGCAGAAGGATGGTGAAAAACACAGAAACTGTTGGGTGGTCACTTGGCGATTTCAACTTCAACAACCTAACACCAATATGAGTAATATCACATACTTTTAAACCTTTGCAAAGAACTTAGGGTAGTGCAGTATTACTATGAAAACTATAGGTTACTGCAATGTCCTCATTCGTCATTTCTGATGGCTCAAGCTTCTCCAACATGAGGATTTCTTCTTTTTCTTTAAGAATGTAAATCAGAATCAGCACAAGTTTAATGATCCCTGCAGGGAAATTGCTTTTTTACAATTGCACAGCACACTTAGGAAAGAGAGAGTAAACTGAGTAAAATAATAATAAATAATAATAATAAATAGTAGCAAATCAATAGAAAAATGTGCAAATGCAAAAAGTAATGTCCAGCCTGTCCAGGACTTCAGGCCTCTTAGCACACAGCAGCTCCAGGGTCCTTTCTCCTCTGGTGGTGCAGTAGTGAGGAAACTTGTCCAGTTGGTCATGAAGGAAGCAGGAGTCTCATATAATATCATTTTAAACTGAATATCTGTATATGTGTACTTTTGTGTAAGTAATTTGATATCATTGGATGTTGGTTGTGATGATGGGAATTTCAATTATATGTTTCTAACGTTTATGGACCAAACAATGAATTGATAAATCAGAAAAATTAGTTGATAATCTCTAGTTGCAGCCTTTAATAACTAGTTTGGAAGAGTGGATGAAGAGAAGCTCACAGTCCTATTTGTCTACAGGAATAACCCAGTTTATGTTTACTACATGATGGCATCACTGCAATACCACATGCCACAAAACCCATCTGCTCATGAAGCATCACATTATGCATGTATACATACACACATACATACATAATTATGTTATTTGACTGTCTTAAAGTACCACTACATTTATTTATATTTAGTTACTAGATTTTATAATCACTTAATGTACATTAAATGAGCCAATACTATATGTATTAGTTGAAATCAGAGTCACCTTGACAAACTGAAACAGCAAACTGCTACTTACATATGTATGTATGTATGTATTTACATATGTATCAATATTAATAATCCAGTGATAAAATATATAATGATACAACAGTTGTTCTGCATATTGACACATTTTTCTTATTGCACTTAAAGTACATTTTTCTGATGATACTCTGCTATTACTTGAGTTAAATCTTGAATGCTGCACTTTAACTTGTAAATGAATATTTGTCCACTGACGTATTCCTACTTGTAACCCACTCACCACTACTATAGGTCGATGGCCAGATACGTTTTTTATAAGACTTTTTTAGACTTTTGTCTGTTTTATATTTTATTGTGCCTTTTAGAACAGGCCCACATGAAATTTCTCTGACAAAAAAAAATCATAGTAATACTGAACTATTCTAATAGTTGAGTCAAAGAGCACCAGTCAGTGTGGCTCAATGTGCTCATTACGTGCCCACACTGAGGCCACGCACTCAGTCTTTTCATGGCCACACAAAACTACAGCTGGCTGTGTACATGACCAGAGAGGACATTAGCTCAGATATTTTGCATGTTTGGTAGTGGATTATTATGTAATGATCCAAATGTTACTGTAATTGAAACAGACATGCCTTGATTTTTTGTGCATTTTCTCTCTCAGCTGGGTTTGTGTTGGGTTGGATTAGTTGGCATGCCAACTGTTTCCCCTGCACAACGCTTGTGTAACTTCAGTTACACAGTTAATGGGGCAGGGAGGGGTACTGAGAGAGTGAGAGAGAGAGAGAGAGAGAGAAAATGTTGCATAAGATTTATGGCTTAAAGTAATACTGATATTGAACAAAGTGCAAATCCCAGATGGCCCACTCACATGTCAGGAAATAAATAACAACAAGAATAAATTCACTGGGTAGTGAACGTACATCACAGAAGGAAATGGATTCATGCGGGGCAAACGTTTATTTTGGTTCGGCCAATTCTCATCACCACTCCCAGGTGTTGCCATGCATCTGACACTGTGGGATAACTCAACTAATAAATAATAAATGTAGTAAGTTAAAGAAAGAGTGAGTGGTTAAAAGTCAAAAATGAGAAGACTGAACTATTGTAATTTTGATTTTATTTTACACATTTTTCATCAAATTTATTGAGAAAATTGTAGTAAATAATGGAGATGTCAGAACTGAGATTCCTAACATTACACATTTTGTAAATTTAGATTAAGTAGTTGAATATACTGTATGTTGCATCATGTTTAAGCTGATTCCAGTGGGACTTAATCCTGCCTTATAATATTATACAGAATATCCAGAAAATGTTGGGCCAAATATCCAGCTTCCTGCACGGCAAAATGTTTTCCTGATTCTCCTGATGGTTTCATTGGCCCTGCTGATATTGCATTGTGTCTCTAACATTACATCCAGTCATCTCTGCTTACAGTCAATACCTCATCTGGACATGAAACATTACATAGCCCCGTACTGCCAGCCATTGCTTATGCCACAAATAGCATCAGCCAGCTACAGGATGGCAGCATTGTGTTACAATGCCCCCCTTGGCCCCTTTTCATTTTCTGCAAGTCATTCAATGTATAGCCAGTTTATCCATCAGAGAGGCATTGTTCCTGGTCACAATATTTTGAGGCAGCATTTAGAATAAGTCTTAAAGTGACAGCAGAATGTAAAAAAATACTTTTTGTCATTTTTAAAAAATTACATTTATTATTTGTCAGAGTACCCATTGCATTAGAAGTGTTATCAGTACCCACCGCAGAGTACATTTTAGAAGTAAATTTTCTTCTCTTGTAACATATTTTAGTGTCTCTGAAACATCTGAGAGACCAAGCTCAATAACCAACACAAATTAAAAATACAAATCTTCTACCTCCTGGACCAGACATGTCTACTAATGCACTTGTCCTCTTTGGACTCTTGTCCCATGACTGACTACTTTAATTAAACCATGATTGGGGCTGGGAAGATGGTAGTGTCGTAATAGGATTGCAAGCTTTGGTCCGTCTCCAGCTGAGACTATCAGGGTATCATGGACCTTAGGGATGAGGCTGGGGCATTGGACGGGGACCGGCTGAGGCCAAGGTTGACTTAATCAGCAAACTGACTGGTATAAACAAATGGGAGCATTAGGAAGCTCAGTCAAGAAGGTGATTACCATAAAATCATGAGGTACATCAGTGTAGGTTTGTACATCAGTGTGAGCTACCCACATTAATGGAACGTACAGAAACGCACCATCCCATTCCTCTTTATCAGTGACCTATGAAATTGTCCCTATAAGTTCATTGTCACATCATGAAAACACTATGAAATATTTTATTAAAATTGAAACTTAGAATAAAACATTTGCAGAGCATCCCATTTCCATAAGTTTCTGTACTGTACGTTGCAGCAAGATTGTGGGATGGGACTCAATGCTTCAATCAAATAAGTAAACCAGTTACATGTTAGTGCCGTTCATGTGACAGTTGGTATTACCATATCATAATTAGATCCACACAGCTGAGCTCTTGTTCAAACTCCACAGATTATCAGCCACTAGGCTGCAGCTGCACTTAACCTTTAAGCTCATATCCGTGAATTCTGCTGCTTATCAATGCTGCAGAAGAAAGAGATTTTGTTTCCCTCAAAGCTAATGAGATTTTCTAACACGGTCCTGTCAGTGGCTGGAGTATCATCGGGGAATGGCTGAAGCATGGCCGGTGCCCCATCCACACATAAAGGCATTCTGTAGGTGCATTTAGGGCTGTAACTAATAATTATTCTCATGATGGATTTATCTGCTAATTATCTTCTCAACTAGTCAATAAATGGGTTGGTCTGTAAAAAAAAAAAAAATTCCTGCCACAATTTCACAGAGCCCAGATTGACATGTTTAAATGTCCTTTTTTGTCCCAGCAAAAGTCCAAAACCTAAAGATATTCAGTTTCCTGAGAAAACCAGCAAAAAAGCAGATGTGAGATGATAGAGCAAGCTGATTTTGCTTAGAAAGTTACTCAGTTAATGTATAATCATCATTGTTGTCAATTAAATTTGGAGAGACTCCACTGGTTGCAAAAAGAAATCTGATTGTATAGAAGCCTATGGGAAAAGTTTTCCTAATGAATTTTTGGTCTCAATCGCTAGTTTCAAGTCTTCTTCATTACAACTTGTTCTTCATTTTTAAATTATGGTCCACTTAGAGGAAAATAGACCATAAAGCAGGGTATGCATTAGGGCATGGCTACCATGTGACTGACAGACTGTACCACACAGCGACCCGCCTGACAATCAGGATACAGTACAGAGCAGGTCAGATTTACCCCTCACACAAGAACAAAACAATTATAAATTAAATGAAAGTAATTGGATAATTACACTTTTGATTGGCTGTGATATGCTAAGGTTGCAGGTTAATTAATGCACAATATCACCTACTGTTCTTCCAGTATTGATTTCTTGTTCTAAAACAGCATACCATGAAAACTTATATACAGCCCTATGGTACTATAAATATCATGTAATATAGAACTGAGTCAGAGCCACAGTTAGTTCCTCGCACTGTAGTGGGCAGCCTGCCTAACCTGGATGCATCCCTGCTCTGTTTGACAACAGAGTGACCCAGCACCTGATCCTGATTAACTCGGAGGGCCGATACAAGTGAATTCTTTCGGAGGTTTTCTTAAAAGGCGTGTTTTATCCATTTGCACTGGCTCATGAAACTGTGTGGGCAGTACCTCACACTACTGTGTTTGATCTGGGATCATCCAATCCAATGAGAAAAACTGTAGCAAAAAAAAAAAAAAAAACTAGAGTAACCGTTCTTTGTGTTTACAGTACAGTATGCTCACATTCACAGATCATCAGCCTCTCTCCTCTGAGTATGTGCCCCCAAGTCCCCTGGCAAAAATGCAAAGACTGTGACCTATTATTGCATGTTGAATTTCAAATAAACAGTATGTGCATGTAATTACTTTTATAATGGATTTTCCCTCCATGCACGACTATTTTGCTGAGTTCGCACTACACGTCTAGTTCAGTAGCACTACGCTCTCGTGCACGTTCTTTTCATCATGACATTACACCGGTTTTCAGTAGCATTGCTGCCAGGGTCTTTTGAACCTTTTTCAAGAAAGTTGACAAAGTTCAATGGAACATATGGTGCAGGTCATTTGAAATGACACAGTTACAGGCACCTTTGCCCTGTGAACACATATGCCTAGACAGTGGATCAGGTGTTATGCACCATTGACAGCCTTTCACTGCCTAATTCCAGATTTGTGGCATACACAGTGTCCACTTGCTAAGCGTAGTAATCCCAAAGGATTGGCAAGTATTTTTAGTAATGGATTTACTGACGTCCGTTGATCCCTTGATGGGTGGCGTCTTTCAGAACAGTCATGGAGGAGTGAGCCGTCCCAGCCTTGCTGAGCAAAGTGTTTATCAGTATGCACGTGTGTGTGTGGGGGGATTTGTGTGTAGGCTTAGCCGTCTACCTGCAGGTGCAGCCATAGTGTTTGAATAAAGGAGTAAAGGTTGAAAGAAAGTTGCAATGCTTTTCTGTCTGCCATCTTATCTGAAACTCATTGTGATGAAAGCCAAACAAGAATCTGTTGAAGATCTTCTCACAGGGGTCATAGGTTATTCCTCTGTGTGTTCGGCAATGTTGATTTGTTGGACTGGAGTTTTCTTTCACCGTCTTCCCATCCTGTCATCATTTCTGCTCCAAATGTTCACCGTACTGTAGGAAACCGAAGTGATTTCAGAACAGGGTTTGACAGTTGCCAGGTTGATGCCCTGACACCTGCTGAAGAGAAATAAGACGCTGAGGAAATAACCTTTTGGAAAGAATAGAAACTGTCATTTGACTTACACATCAAAGATTTCACCAAGACATCATTTTCCCACCTTTACAATGGTCCAAAACATTTTAAAGCATTGCCTGCACTGACCTACCTACTGTATTTCAAACCAGATCTGTCTTCAGAGTGCCTCTGCTAATGCACCAGTAATTGCTTGGGCTTGTACCATCGCACTTTTGTGTTACTGCTTCAGTCAGCAGGGAACAGAGTGTTTTACTCCTCTCTGAGTCTTTGGAAACAATTTAATCTAACAATTAGGGAAGAAGGGGGGAAAAAAAGCTTTTCTGCTCTCCCTGTTATAAGACTGTGCAGTTTAGGGCTAAAGGAGTCTCTTCTTTTACCTTCAACAATATTAATACAAGAAGAAGACTATGGGAACTGTCACGTCTTAGCACTCCCTCTCTGTCTGCATCATTACTTCCAATATCTGCTGGGTTAGTGTGGGTTTGTCAGTGTGGGTCTTGGATAGTGTTGCTGTCTGACTTTTCTCTCTGAGGCTCGTGTCGAAGGTAGTGATTTTACTTCATGTTTGATGGGGCTGCTGTCTCTGTTTTGTGGACACTGAGCTGTACAAACTCCATTATTTCATTCAATAGTGTGACTTTTTTTTTTTTTAGGATAAGTAAATAATCTGAGGTTCGGTTTTAAAACCTTATCATGTCAGATATGTTGTGTATACATGTGTGCAATGCTATGAGCAAGTTGAAACCCCGGAGCAAAACAATGGCCACGTCATGGCTGGCTGAGTATGAGAGGAATCTAAATGTTAATTATATCTCCAAAAAGTCAAATCGCCTAAACGTTGAAAGCCAGAGATTTTAGAGGCTGTTGGGAAAATCCCATAGTAATCCATGGTGATCTGAAGTACTCTAGCTCCCAGACAGCGCAGACCACAGCCAGCTGCAGACAGACGAGTGTGCGTCTATGTGTGCGCATGCTTGTATGTGTGTGTCTGTCTGCATTTGGGGCAGGGAACAAGAGGAGGGAATTACTTTAGATGAATTCTGAACGTTTTACGGTAAGAGGATACGACGTGTTCCTGGTCCAAGGCTGGGGAAATGAAGTGAAGGGTTACTTTGCAGAACTCAACGCAAACCTACGCAACTTGTGATGTCACCTCTTCTCTCATCCATCCTCTGCCTTATCCCTCTTTTTTTTCCCTGTCCAAACACTGAGCCTCCCTGTCGACTATTCCTTTCAACCCATATTTTCAAAGTGACACTAACCACCCCCTGCTTATTCCCAAACCTTTTTATCCTCCTGTTATCTCGTACCTCTTCATCTGTCCTCCTTAAACCCTAACCCATCACTCAGCCCTCTATATTTTCCCGTCCTGTCACGGCAGTAAAGGTTTCCTGGCGTTTTAGTCTGCAGCCTCAGCAGCACAGCAAGGTTAAATCTCCCAAAAGAAAGCGGTTTCCCGCAGCTCTACCCATTATTGCATACGGTGGCCTCACCTTGGAAGACTGACAGTGTTCATGCAGGCTTGATTATACATTTCACATCTGAAAAGGGTGAACAAAGGGGACGCGTTGAAAAATACATGCACCATAGTGAATGTCCTTGTGTCGTTAGAATTTCAATATTCAATCAATGCAGTTAAGTTTTGTTCAGATTGAGGCAAAATAATGTCTCAGTTAAATACCATCAAGGTGATGAAAGTGAAGGCGTCCAGCTCAGAGGTGTCAAGGAGCAGTCAGAGTCATTTGACATTGAGCAAGTCTCTCTCTTAATCTCTGAACTTTCATGCTTTAAATTCAGCCCCTCGGGCAGTGCTTAATCCCAAGATGCCCCCAACAAGCTCCACCAATCAGATGATTATGTTTAGGGTCAGCAAATCCTCATGAAGACATCAGGATTTGTAAGCAGGCGCAGTGTTGACTGGGACACTCAACTTGTAACAAGAAAGTCCCATGATGAAGGTTTTGAACCAAGATTAATTCATTGATTGTAATTTCCTGATAAGGAGAAAATGAGATATACTGTCAGCCTTATCCTTTATAGAGAAATACATGATCATATAGTTATTAAAGGATAACTCTGGTTTATTACAGTGTGGGAGTTTTATACTTCCTTAGCTTTAGCCATCATTGTATTCACCAAGTAAACTGCTGAGAGATGCGACTGCGGTGACATTGTTAAAAAGAAATTACAGGATTTAATGCCTGTCTGATTGTCTGACTTTGTTTTTTTCCCTGTTGGACTTTGTTGTAGTGTTGCCACCGTGTTTACATATGTCCACATCAGTTTCCAGCTGACAGCAGATGTGGTTTCCAGCAGCTGTAAAAGGGTTCTGAAATATGCACTTGATGGTGTACATATTTTGTTAAAAAAAAAAAAAAAAAGAAAGGGTGAAGCTGCCTTTCCAAAGCAAGTCAGAATTTTCGCCCATTGATACCCCCTGTAGAATACTTGTAAATGAAGAATTTTTTATTGCATTTTTCATCAGTAGGCATTTACCTTCACTTGAAATGTTACAAGAGCAAAGACTTTTAGAATGTGAATTAAAGAACATGTTTGGCAAAAGCACTATTATCTCAGGTAACTTTGGCTAGGGTGTGAAGTTCTCCAAAACCAATAAAAAGCAGGACAGAGTAGCTAATATTACTTCAAACTGCATCCAGGACTGGCTTTCCCTCAGTGCGGAAACCCAAAAATGGCCGTGCTAGTTGTGAACAGGATGTGTGTGTGTTTTTGTTTTTTTTTTTTTTAAACCTGTAACACAACAAACTAATGTAACCTAGTTAGTTACTGATATGCACTGTGTTCTTGAATGAAATGCATGAAATGCTCTGTTAATACTGTAGATGGTAAGCCAGCCAAACAATTGCATTATACACACTGCATTATGTTAGAGCTCTTGTATTTGTGGTTTTGGAAAGACAAGAACAAAAACACCCTTCAAATTCAAGTATATCCCTCTTACTGTAGCTCCACACCGACCACCTCAGCATGCTGAGAAATCCTGTCTGTCATTCCCAGTTATAGTTGCTGTAATAAGCTGCACTGGACAGCCACAGTTTGGGCAATGGGTTTTGGAAACAGTCAGTTACTCACCGAGAACAATATCATATTGAATGGGCAAAACTACAGCACTAAATTAAAAAAAAAACCTAAATCATCCTTTAAAATGCTAATGTTGCAGATTATATTCTTCACGTTATTTTAATCCAGAGCATGGAAATGAAAAGCTCACAAAGTATGTTTTTTAGAAAGCTTATTGGATTTCTTCTAAACGAGGCTGAATTCCTCCAAACACCAAAGGTTTCTGCAATCGCATGATTCTGTTATAATGTTTTTTTTTCCACTGTGAAGATCAAGTTATAGACATTTCTCACGCTTGCCGTTTTGATTTGTTACACAAGAGTAACTAATAACATTAGTTCCAGCGTGTGAGCCAGTCCCGGGGTCCTGCTGTTGTGCAGGCTGGCTGATGCTGGCTGCAGAACTTACTGCGATGCTTCAGCTGATCATTGTGGTTAGGGTTAGGGTCAGGGCTTTTCCTGCTACAATACCAAATCCTGACAGAAACAGACATGCTAACGTGGGTAATTAAGAGTTGCCTCAGAAAAGCTGAACACTGAGAAGGAGCTATTGATTTCTTTCTGCGCGTGTTGGTCCAGACTCACTGATATATTGCATTAACAATATGAATGATGGTTGGATATTTTTACCCCAACCCTCCCTCACTGTTTCTCAGCATCTGTGTAGCAATGTAAGAGTGTATGTGTTTTTGCAAATTAAACCTGTCTATCTTTGTGGGAAACCAAATCACAGACTTGAGTGTGTCTGGTTTGACACTTAGAGAAAATGACTTTGCTTGCCTTGTACTGATGATGAACTCCATCGGGAGTAGAGTAAACAAGATGTTGTACCTGGCACACAGCCTGCCTTCTATATTGAAATATGACCTGAATTAATTTAGTTTCATTTCTGTCCTGGCACAGGCGGTGAAGAGAGAAGCAGTTTGCATTCAGATGCTTAATACAGCTAATGCTTTCTCTGCTGTCTGTAGAAAGTGCGTAGCATTTTACTTAAGGATTTTCTAGCTGTAAAGCAGTGACAATGTTTAAAGTATTATCATCCAGATAACGTCATTAAGCTGGAGCGCAAATTATTCCAGCTACAACGACTTTAATTTGCTGTTTGCTGTGATGCAGAATCTGTTACTGACGCATTGCGTTGGTTTAGATTGACATAGCCACCTAAACCAATGCAATATTTATTGCATCTACCAGGATCTGAAAGTGAGAAACTGCTGGTCAGAGCCGTACTGTCATGATCCCTTAATGTTTAATTGACCAACGGGAATCAGGTTTTTTTTAAGTGTGCGGTGTCCACTTTAACAGCCACCCCTGATTAAACATGTCATTTCTTGGCGAGTGATTTATCTGATTTGTTTATAACTTGCTTAAGATGATTAGAAGATAAATTCTGTGGAGAGAGTTTTCTGTAATGAGGCCCAGTGGAGGTTAGCCATAGACTGTCAGCACAAGGTTGCAGCTTTCATCCACTGGACCGGCAGGAAAACTGATTAAATGACCACTGCCCCTCCTTGTTACCAACTATACCAAAGTACCCTTGAGCAAGATGCTTAGTCCCAGTAAAGCGTCAGCTGTAGACAGAAAAACATGCTCATTAACCCTAGCTTATCCACATGAATATGGAAATATGTTCTTTTAACAGTGACATATAGTGACTGTGGTTTACACAGAGTCTATATCTTTTCAATATTCATTAGTGCCAAAAGAGGCCCAGGACAAAGCTTTAAATCCAGGTTTAAGCCCTTTGAGCTCTCCCTTATGAATAATTAAGAAGCCCACAATGGCAAGGTGCCCTAGTTCGATCCTGAGCAAATGAATCTATCACTAATGGCTCACTTAGCTCATCAGGCTTGACATCAGTAGACCCAACATTTAACCAACAACACTTCAGCATGACTCTGTTAGCTTGAAGTGTCGGCTCGAGGTGTCAAAACTCCTCTTATGTCTCGTCTCCACCAACTCTTATTTCCCCAGAGGATGTGACTGTTTTATTATCCTCCCTGTCTTCTTCTTCTAAAATATTGAGAGTTTAACAGGCTGGAGGTTATATTCACTGACCTAATCTTGTTTTTACTGCATTTTAATGCCTGTCCTCACTGGGTGGATTTATCTGGTCTGATACATGTTTCATTATCAGCTGAGTGTAATTTGCTCCTGCCTCATGCTTTTTGGTCTGTTGTGTTGTTTTTACCTCTCTACGTGCTTCTTTAGATCTGAATAAAGCCTTTGTGTCACCACTGTATTGGCTGTTGTCACTGTTCAGACACAAACCATCTCTGGTATCATTAGCTTTTTATATACAGTATAAATAGATTCATAAAGAAACAAGGAGCAGGTAGGGGAGCAGGAAGCAGGAAATGAGGGCTGACTGGAAACTGAAATTCAGTGCAAACAGACACATTGGGGGCACCTGGTGGACAGGTGAGGAGAGATTCTGAGAAAATATCACTACAAGTGTTCCTACATTAATGTGAGAATTAGTTTGATTTCTATGTTGAATAGAGATATATAGAGAGCTTCAATTATCTGGCAAGCTGCATTACTTCCCACATAAGGCCTACTGAGATTGTCTGGCGGTTCCCAAAGTGCTGAAGTGGGCAACATTTATCAAACCTGACTATATTGTCAGTAATTATCTCTTCCTGTGTTGATGATAGATTGGCATCACCCTCCATCACTGCAGCACGCAGCGAAATATCAGACTGCAACAAACACAAATTAACTGTATCTGATCAAATGAATGCTGCAGCTGAAAAACATCAATCACAGTTGCTTCTAGAGATGTCGCTGCCACCCCCTAACTGAGAGGTCACGGTTTAAATATTGGTTTCTGGCAAACCAAAACGATATTCATAAAACTGTGGGCAGAAACACTCAGCCCTCAAGCTTATACAAGCTGATTATACACTACCTGGACAGGACGAGATGGCAGAGAGCCAAAGTAAACAAGTGGCTGGTGAAGATAGTGGAACATCTAGCAATGCAAGAGATTTAGATATTGTTTCTCAGCACTTGGCAGAGAAAACCAGGGCTAAAATGACAGTAAATGCTTAGTTTATATTTGTCAAATAGCGAGAAAGAGGACTCCAATACAATACCCATTCTGTGCTGTATGCTTTACAGTTGTTCAGGGGGGTGGTCTGTTGCTTTTTTAAGCCAGTCAAAACAATGAGAAAGGAGTCAACAGGGTACAAAACCTCTCCCTCCTCTGCCCAGGAATCAGTGCGCTATGAACTGGAAGAGGTATTAAAAACTAGTGGCCCCAGTCTATAATGAGCTGTTTGTAAGTTTTACAATTTCTACATTAGCATTAACAGCTGTTTACTGACGAATAGCCCCTTTAATATCATAAATACTCCTCCAACTTTGTACCAGCCTTCTTTTGTCATGCAAGTATTTACCCAGACATTTCTAAATTAACATTTTTACCAAATGTCATGGAGGAAGACTTACTGGGAAAAAACTATTACCTGGAAATAATGAAACGGAACACTGGACTCCGTTTGGCCTGAAAGTGTCTGACTCTGTAAGTGGATGCAACCTTTTCATGGGCTTAGAAACAAAGCTGTCATTCTATGTTTACTGCATTTGATGGATTATGGAAATTGCTCGAATCTTTTCGCTGGTATAAAGTAACGGCCATTTTGATAATCAATCTGCCTGGCTTCACGAGGAGCCGAGGCCCAAAGTCACTAATGAGCACCTGATAGTAGAGTATCTGTTCCTCTCTTCAGGATCAAGTCTGTAGGTTGTGGAAAAGAAACTTCAGCAATCATGACATTACCTGCCCTGTGTTGACATTCGTTACTACTTTTATATTTTCTTGCTTTTTAAGTGGACTAGAACATTTTGTTCTTTCATAAAGTAGTTAGAGAGAAAATTGTATCAATATCAATATAAATACATTTACAGACACAATGTATCTGTTTGTTGAAGATAGTGGATAGTATCTTTTTTCTATTATCCGTTGCTCTCTCTTACAAGCTTGCAATAAATCTGTGTCGCTGGCACAGACTTTGGATGATTCAGAGTCAGTCCACCTACTTACATCACACAGTCATGCATCACATGTGAAAAACCTTTGGCTCTGCAGCTATAACCCCACTGACAGAGAGCTATCAATTAATACAGAAAGGCTCCAGCTGAGTGGTTACAAACTGTCGCTGGCAGCATCCAGCCATTGACTGATGTTATAACCATGAGGAAGCTTTCAAGAAAATGAGGTCTCAGAGCCAGAACATACAGTCACTGATGGATTGCTCTCAACTTTTCACCTTTATGGACATCAGGGCTCAGGGTTCCTTCCTCCTCCCCGCCCTTGTTACTCAGTGCATGAGATGGCTCAGTGGAAGGTCAGTCTGAAGTCTCGCTAATCAAGAATGATACAAGTGCCATGTGTCTGATGATGTGTATTTTCTCTGTGCCACAGAAATAGGTCTTTCCAGTCGTACATTTGGATCCCTGGGTAAAATGCTGTGTTCCAAAAAACTTGGCAACATAAAGCTCTGTAGAGCAGCAAAAGTAAACGGCAGCTGTCTGGGGCATGTGACCGGGTGTCTGCTGCAGAGGGAACGAGCTGTATCATGATTGATAAGCCCAGGCATTGCCTTAATTGAAGACAGTGTGTCAGCCAGGCATATTAGCTTGAGACATACAAACATGCGCACATCTGTACATACCTTATGCATGGATAAACGCCACGCACACACAACACGGTCTCACACACACAAGCACTTCCATTCATTTGCTGTCGTTCTTCACTTGCTCTCTGTCATCGCCTTCTGCTTTCTTTCCACATGCCATATTTTTGCCATCTTTCCATCGTTTTGTGGCTAACCAAAAACCCTGTTGTAACGCCACAAAAAGCCTGACTCGATATATTAACTGACTTCATCATTATACTAATAATATAGCCAGTGTAACACGTGGTGAACAGCTGTTACAGCTACCAGCTGGTACAGCTATCATCCCCCCCCCCCCCTCCTTTCTCTCTGCCAGCATCCTCACCCCGGGAGGTCAGCTGTGTGCTATTCCCCTTGTTTCATCTCATTATGCAATTCCTGCTTGCTTTTAAATTTCTCACTAAAAATATGCTTCATGGTCGTTCAGGGTTTTTCCAAGAAAGATGTAGATTTGATGCTTGTTTTTGATTCCTGTTATTACTCCGAACTATGAATTTTCACGCTTTTCTATATTCTATAATGTCTCTTAAAGGCAGTGTCAGTGAAAGAGGTGATTCATTTGTTATGATGCTATGGTGTATTCTTCATACAGTGAATTTCTTAAGACAAATGCTTTTATCTAAACACAATATAACCTCTTATAAGGAAACTTATTCACCAGACTCCATACCATTGGCAAAACCATCTCATAATAATCATAACAATAAAGTTTTAAGATGAGGTTGTATCCCATATCTGCTGGCATTAACACACCATCGCTTCATTCTGGGCGGTCAGCTTAAGGCTAATGAGGATATATGGGCAATTCCAGGCTACAGTTCCTTATCAGAGATTTATGTTTATTAGGGAGGCAGCCATTCCTCCAAGATTCTGCAACTATGCGAATCCATCAAACTGTCATAAAATTGTAGCTTCAATCCTGAATTTTCATAAAATTCCATATGATGACTTGCTATTACCCAGGATTAAGATGTTTCTAGACATTAATATTAACTAAATCATAAATTAGCCATGTTGATTTTCCATATGATCAGATGAATAGTGGATAAATGTTTCAGGTATTTCACATATTGACCATTTGTCTATTTTCATTAATAATGTCGTACTGTACCTTATTACCCAGACATGATAGTTACAGCTCTGTAAATCCACTTTTGAATGATGAATGAGAGAGACTGCTGTTGCCAGTGGGTGCACATGTTTCCTAGTCAGCACTCCCTGTGTCCACAGACACAGCTGGATCTTTGTGTGAAAGTGTGTGCACACATGCATGAATGTAATTTCATTTGCATATATTGAAGCTGTTTATCCAGTAGCTGCTCTTATTATCTACTATGCATACATTGGGACATTTCATCATGAATGCAAGTATCAAACTGCACGTTACATACTGTTTAAATCCATATTTGTTGGAATAACTGTCTCTGTGTGTATGTGTCATTATGTGCGAGCTTAGCTCTGTGAGTATGAGTTCCTGTGGAATCGTTCACAGTTTTTCTGGAAACGTGGCCAGAAGCTCTCAAGTTTCTTGGTGCCACTTCTCCCTGTCTGCGAGCTGGGAGGTGTTTACAAGTGCACCCAGGGCACCTGACACTTTGTGGGTAATACTAGAACAGTACCCACAACACTCACACCGGCACTGCAGGGTAAGAGTTGATCACAGACACCTCAAGTGCAAAGAAAGGACAGTCCATCTGTCTAAATCTCTGGGGTTATTATCCTTAACAAATAATTAGTGATAATCATTTATATTTACATTAATCTAGTCAAATCTGCATATTTGGTCACCACTGACCAGTGTTATATGTATTATTATGTGTATATTATATATGTATTATTATTATTATGTATATGTATTTGACCACATGGGTCAAATACTTAAACATGCAATAATCTGGACCCTGAACAATTTCAGTAACATACCCTGTAAACTGAAGGACTCATGCAATGTAAGAATTCTTCACTGTATTTTTTATTTAACTTGCTGAACATAAATGAGAGTGTCACAGGCATGGGGAGAGTTTGTTGTATTTGCAGGTTTCAGATCCTACACAAGGCACAGTTCACTGCATGATTAATATTACAGTTAACCAAGAGGCTGAAGATAAATCACCGGCCCTGCTTGAAATATAATCTTCACGGCTTTGATGTCAGCACAACTGTACACAAGGACTTTTATGTAGGTCAGGTTAATAAATTGTATTTTCATGGATATCTAACACATAGTGTAAGAATAATAAAGTGGAGTAATTTAGCCGTGACTTTAAACGCAATCAGCAGTTGAACCCCCAACTGGATGCTCTCACAAAGTGATGTAATCCGATATATCAGGTTTGTGTCTGGCCTGATGTACAGTATTCCAGCCCTGTATGCTCCCCACGCTGCAGCCTGCATTTAGTCTATTTTCTTTAAAGCTACGGAGAACAGGATCTCACATTTTCAGTCCTGCCACATTCTCATACATGTTTTCAAGTACACGCCTGCTCTATAGCCTATTCACATACACACACACATGTACATACATAGTAATGCTGGTACTCTTTGATTGGTATTGTATTAACAACACTCTCAAGTGAATCTGCAGCCGATCTCAAGCCCTCTTGACCATTACTGCTCTTTCCTGCTCTTCAGACGAATGCCCCAATGCAGCAGCCACTTGTGCGCTCTGCCTCAGTATTCAGTGGAGACCCATTCATCTGCCTGAGATGTTTCTGTGTGCATTCGACGAGTCTTTTTTTTTTTTCAGCTTTTCATTAAACCATTTGATTTTTACAAACAATGCATGCAAACAATGCCGGCAGACAGGCTACTAACATTGAAGTGTAATCTGATTACATTAAAAAATATTGGTTACTTGGAATGAACTGCAAATAGCATTAATATATTTTAATTAATATATATTATTATATTCATTTTTTATTTATTTTATTGCATGCATGTAGTGTATATCCGCATTCTGAGATGCTGAGATGTTTGCACAGCACAGAGGAAGCTGTATTTGCAGTGAGATACTGTGTGTTCTGGTAGTTTGTCACATACACTGTACAGGTACTGTATGTCTGCACATATGCAGACTGCATTGCAGCACTCTGCTGCCTCCTCCCTGTCAGAGCCTTCAGTATTCATTCATATTTTTGTCATGTTTTGTTCTGTGGTAATTCTCCTCTTCACATTTTTTGTTCCTTTTGATTGTCCTCTTTCGCCCATCATGCTTTCACTGTCACTGGCATCTCGAAAGAGGTCTGCTCTGCATGATACATTGTTTTTTGTCATGTTTTATGATCAGTATGGGTCTCACCATGCAAAAATCATGAATCTTATCGTGATCTCACGGCGACAGAAGAGGGAAGATGTCTTTGAGGTAATAAACCTGAGGGAGAGATGAATGGTGTAGACTATACAAGAATATAAATTATCAGAACGGTTTATACGCAGCTATTTTGGTTTTGTGATTACCCTGCAGACACAGTTTGGCAGCTGGAGTGGGCTGCATGACAGTTGAGTGTGTGTGAATGCATACATATGAGTTTGTGACACTGTGCTACACATGCATTATCCCAGGTGCTGGGTCTATACTGAATGATACAGGCCTACTTTGTGCAGTATTTTAAGCTCACAGGGAGCTTAACTAGGCCCCTATCCTACACATCCTGCTCTACCCTTTTTCTTGTGTCATCATCTCTCCATCCCAACCCAACAATATGCAAACATAGCCTTGTATTTGTAAGCCCTTATGATGGCCACAGAAAGGATTGTGAGGTCCCAGAAAATGTATCTTGGAGGTATCTCAAAGCCAGCACCAGATAATATTCTGAGACACATCAAAGCATTGCCTCATTTATTTCTGCTGCCAAACAAACCAGAATTATTTATTTATTTTTTACGTCCAAACAAACAAAAGTACAAAAGGTATTAATTCATATTACACCTCACCTCCTGTGCTTGGAAATATTTGTGCATCACTAATCTTGCAAATATAGCTCAGCTTAAACCAGCTTGTACATTTATATGTCTCTTTTTTTGACTTATAATCATGGTCAAGCCCATCAGAAAACAACATGGGCAGATGGCATACACCAGATGTTCATGATTACGGAGAATACAAAATGATTCCCGATTTCAACATCATTAGCAAATAAAAAAATAAAAGGGGGGGGGGGGGCAGTGGGAGAGAAAAAAATTTCTGTTCCTGGCTTTGAATCAACGACGCAAATAGGAATGCCCTTCGTGTTTTCATCCCACAGGAGAAGAGAGGGAGGGGATAACTGGTGTTGATGTAATCACAGCTGATTTATAAAAGAGATGGGCTGGTCTTGCAAGGTCCCTTGCCCAGATGTTGTTGCATAATAGCTCATTGAAAATGAAAGCTCTGTTGTTTTGTGTTGGCTTCCAACCCCTGGGACCAGCTGGCCAGCTTTGGATGTATGAAGCTGAGCTGATGCCCACTGCCAACCACAGGAGATGTTAGACAACTATAGTTCCAGCTCCATACACAGCAGAGATGACGTATCATAACAGGGATTTAAAAAAAAAAAAAAGAGGATACACTGAGCATCAGTGGGTATTTTATGTGTGTGAGCTTCATGCAGGATTTCATTGACTTGTTAGAGAATGGTGAGGAGGACTGACTATCTTGCTGATTGGCAGCTCAGTTTTATGACATGGGTGAGGATGTCAGTCTGCATCTTAATCACATTGAGAGCAGCAAGTTTTTTTTTAGGCACCTGGTGAGGATGCTGCCCACAGCTCTGTCTGAGACACTACACACTTTTTGTGTTCTTTCCTTCCAGTGCTATGTCCCCAATGGCTCATTCTGTTGTCCTCTTTAACCCCAGGAAAACAATTCTGGATGAAATGATATTTTGTATATCAAGTTAATAGGCTGACTTTTAAATCTGATTTGACATCCGCTGTTGCAACTGCCGCTGTGTTACAAGAGCCAAAGTGGTGGGGTAGAGGAACATCACTCTTCAGATGAGATTTGTTTGATGACCCACATAGGGAAATTAAATCATAGCAAAAAAAGATTGTGCAGGAAAAGACAAATACAAGCATGCTGTGTACATAGATGTAGCATTCAGTGTGACTGATTTGAGAAAATACTGGTTAAGAGTGTAAGACATCTGCATCTCATGTTACATGGTAATGAGCTACTACACAAGAGTTTTTGCTGACTTTACTGTAGGTGACATGCAGGAAACACATGGGGGGGCCATGTTTCACCACCCAGTCGATGCACTTAATTCACAGCGTGCATAGCAAAAATCTAATTACCTCACCTGACAAATAGCAATCTGCACAATTTGAGTTAATGAAAGCAGCAGTTATTGTGTGAATACATTTTTCGAGTGAAGTGATGATGATGATAAGTAAACACTGTGTTGGTTAAGTAACAAGACTAAGGCTACATCTACACTACGTTTTAGTTTTAAAAACTCATGTTTTTGGTACGTTTATGCCTAGCAGCAACACCACAAGCCCCTGAAGGAAAATTCTTCATTTTAACACTACAACTGCCTTTGCTGTTCCTCATTCATAGTATTTTCCACAACCAACCAACTGCAGAGAAGATAACCTCCTTCCTGTTTACACCGACTAGGTCAGAGGTTCACTAAAGTCTTTGTAATTCATCCGATGGGGGAAACAAATGTCTGTACCAAACTTCAAAAATGACAAAATGTCAACCTGCTTGTGGTGGTAGACGTGTAGTCTGCTGCTCACCAAACTCAGTAGGATACATCATCTGGAAACCACAAATGTCCTCACAAAATTTCACTGAGTAGGTGAAAACTTTGACATACTAGTGACGCTAGACTAAAAATGTGGGTATGTCAAGGGAGTAGAATACATCCTCTAGGGACTGTTGATATCTGTACAAAAGTTTATAGTAATTCAATCAATTCAACAAAAAGATGTCAGTCAAGATCAAAGTGCTGGACTAACATTGCCGTCTCTACGGCCAAACTTTTAAATAGTAAACAATTTAAATCTTAAAAAAACCTAAGCCAATAAAATAAACAGGTTCACCTGATACACGTGTTTTAGAGTCGTCTTTTGATTCATTCCAGAAAGGCCCAGTAGTATGAGGAGATTGTGTTGCCCCTTCAGACACCGTTGCATTATTAATCAGAGCAGTCTCACCAGGTTCCCACCTAGTGCCACTTAAATCCTCCGTAAGTCCCATGGCACACCCAAGCTTTTCTCTCCACAGGCCATTTAAGGGGAACTACAACTAAAGAGCAAGTTGGTAAAAACTTGCAATCTTGAGAGCGAGAGAGAGAGAACATCTACTCAGTCAAAATACTAATACTAGAAACTACAGAAAGAGAAAGCCACAGCATATGAGTGAAAAAAACAGGAATGAATGAAAACAATAAGCTGAAAATGAAAAGCAAGAAGGCCTAATAGTGCACCTAGCAAATTTTCAATAACCTTACATCTACTTGAGATGCTAGTGGATACCCTGGTGTAAAGGTCACCTTTGTTCTTCATCATGTTTCCTTGAAGCTACCAGAGAGCCTCAATCTAAGGGTCTCAGTAGTTAAATAAGTAAGACTTTAAATGTCAATATTTTAATTTTCAATTTCTGCTTTATAAGTAATATGTTAAAAAAAATGTGTTTTAGATTGATACCACTCCTGTGTCTATAAGCTAAATATGAAGCCATAGCCAGCAGGCAGTTAGCTTAGCTTAGCATAAAGCAAGGGGAAAGAGCTAGCCTGGCTCTGTCCAATCTACCACCTCATAATAAAGATGAACATTTGACCTGCTAAACATCAGCATGCTCACATTGTCATTGTGGGCATGTTAGCATGCTGAAACCAAACCACCAATATGCAGCCAACAATACCCGGCCTCACAGAGCCACGAGCCCCGGGAGAGACTCTTACTGTGCGCTCAGAGAGAACACAAAGGGAGTTTTTAGATGTGTGCGTTGTTCGACAGGGTCTTGGAGGCAAAGAAACAATCCTGCAGTCAAATGTGCTGCTACGCTAAGCTAACTGCCTGCTAAGAAATGTATTCCAATGTATTCAAACTGTAAGTCAGACCCACTACAGCCTTTCACCATGTCCTCAACTTCTTCCTGTCGTCCATCTGGCACATATCACAACAACCTGAATGTCAATTGGCAGGAAGGCAAGCACGTCCATATCACATCACCGACTGAAACTGTACCAGAGTCTTAAATGTCTCTGAGGTACATGGGTCACACTCTGCCTGTCCTGTAATAAGAGAGGAGAAGGTGCCAGCCAGGATACTCAAACAAGCCCTTAGCAGCCCAGGCACACATAACATCAGCGCATTACCTCAGGAATTCATTGACCCGAGCCCAAGTGCCCTTGTTTTTTTTTTGTTTTTTTTTACAGCAGCCCTCATCCATTGTCACTGTCTAGATGAAATGAGCTTCTCTGATTTTGGAGGGGAGCAGGGGGAGGGAGGTAAGGGTGGGAGGGGGGCGGGGGGGGGGGGGGGGGGGGGGGGGGGGGGGGTCAGGTGACCATTCACATTCCCTGTTTTGCCTCAGTGAGACTATGTAGGTCACACCCTCCTTTGGCTCATTAAAAATTCAGGATGGAGAGACCTGCTTCATTCTTCGCTGGCATGAAAAATATTTTACTACTAAAATCGAAATTTCTAGTGTTTTTTTGTAAAGTATAGTCAGGAATAAAACTGAAGATATAAGGTATTAAAGCATTTAGTCCACTGCTGGTCTCTCCACAGTCACACCAAACTCAACAGGTGATATTCAACAGCCACATTTGCAAGGGTCAGGTTAAAAATCACTGTCGCCTTTTAACTCTCCTCAACATATGTTTTTACTTATTTAGTTTATTTTTTGTTGTTTTACTTATTGTGCATATTACTGTGCAAGCACCTAATTTTCCATTATTATTCACTTTCAGTTTCCACATTATTATAGTTTTCAGTTTTTTAAATATCCTTTTAAATCTTTATATCCTTCAAATTTAAAAGTGCCATATAATAACAGTTTTGTCATAGACGGGTCAGTCTATGGAGGAATGCAGTGAACAATCTGTTACCTGCTTTTCTCCCCTGAAGAGAGCTGAGGAGAAACAGGGGGCGGAAAAAGAGAAATGAAAACATATTATTTGAATGACTTTGCACTTTCTGTGGCGATATTGTAATTTGGACATGTAAAAGATATTGGCAAGCTCAGTGAAGCTAGCTGAAATCTGTATTTTTTTTTTAGCCTGGGGTTATTTTTCAAAGCGAACGCTCAAAGATTTAATGAAATGGAGGAGGGTAACTGTCAACATGGTGATTATCTACTCTGTTGATGCATGAACGTGATCATAATATGACTAAAACACAGGAGAAAAAAAAAAAAAGTTACATTTGATTATTGCACCTACAAGCTAATAATTGTTGACAGAACATGTAACATTAACAGTGGTTAAGGTTAGTGTTAAAACAGCTAGTGTACAGTTACATTTAAGAAACACAATTTTTTAAACATGGGATAAATCTAATTTTTGAACTGAATATTTCTTAATGTATTCATCAAGCTGCTGTACTGAAGAAGCCCAGTGCAGTGATTCAGCTGGACGGGGGCCTGGAACATGATAAGGACTATTGAGATTTACTGTTTAAGGCCATGAGCGAGCTGTTGTAGAGATTCCAGAAACTCTAGCAGGGCCCTTGTTGATGCTGTTTAAATGAATAGTTGTGAAATAAGTGGAAACCTTTTTTGCAGAGTTATATTAGAAGATTTTTTAAATCTATGTTAAATATGAAGCCACAGCCAGAAAAAGGCTATCTTAGATTATTTTCGCTTAGCTTAGTTTAAAGCCGTCCAGAGCAAAAAAGTGCATCAGCCTACTAGCAATTCTGCTCACTATCATATTATATCTTGTAACTGACACAAACTGAAGTGAAAAAAAAAATGGACAGTTTGAGGTTGTTCCGGAGGGTTATGTGCTGGACCGTTTCCTCACAGAGACAAATAGAGAAGAAAAAGACTGAGTCATTTCAGCAAGTGTCCCAAAACAGCATATGTTTACATTCAAGTGACAAAGCCCTGCGGCAGCCGTTATGACTCTTCTCTGGCTGGAGCAAAGGAAGTCACGTGATGTTACAGAGCATTTTAGAGTAATTAAACACTTAGACTCCAAATGATTAAACGGAAAGGAATGATTTTTTATTTTCATTCTACCCTTGCTTCTCCACTGTAACTGAACCTCCTTCAACCAGCCCCGACTGCTGTGAAGGCGGCCCAGGCAATGCATTTGTCAGGCAGTCACCACCACGCTCTTGACCTTTGTGTAATGCATCTGCAAAAGCCAAGGGCGGGCGTCGCTCAGCGCTCACATGGTGACGTCATCATGGATAAACCCTCTGAATCTCAGCCTGAGGAGCATCCCCATGGCCATACTTTTGCAATTATTCTATACAAAAACAAAGCACTCTTCCCATAAATAGTGGAGTATATTACTTTGTATTATATTTTGTTATAATTTCATTACTTTTTTTCAAAGAAGTATGAACTACTTTTTCTTAGATTAATACCAAGGTTAGGTTCAACTTCCAGTGTAAAGCAATTGGCAGCTCTCAAAGTAGTTTGCCCAACACTGCATATGCGAGTGTAACTAAGGCAGAGCTCATACTCACACTCTCAGTTAATGAATGCTTGCTGCACAGCTGCCACAGTAGCTATGCTGACTTGCTCCCATGCAGTGTATTAAATTATTATGTCAACCACGCTCTCTCTCTCCACAGTGCTGCTTTAATTCATGTCACCCATTCAATAACAAAACATGCCGCCATGAGGGATTGCTCTCTACGATATGATTGACCAACAGTCCTGCAGTCTTGTCTTCCCAAAGCCAACTTACTTTGAATTTATTTTTATTTTTTTTTAATTGCATGAAAAAAAGTTGCATAAATTCAGGGATACCCATGTGTCCCTTTGAACCTGAGCACAGACATATTTTTGGGAATTGCACCTGGGTTGAAACCAACGTAGGTGGCCTTGTTAGAGTGGGAACACACGAGCAGCACTTGCTTTTGAAATATTTTCATGATGCAAACTAAGACCAGCTGCACTTCTTTGGCACCAAGGAGAATGTCTCAATACAATGTGCCACTGTTACTTTAAATCTTACTCAGATTTGAAATGGTGTGTTGCTGGAGTAATCTGACCATCCAGTACGTTGTCATCTATTTGTACAGATCAAAGCAGCTTATTGGGAGAAACAGGGTGACAGTGATCAGCTGACAGTGAAATGCATCATCAGCTATACAAGATCTGTTTGTGTGTGTGTGTCTGTGTGTGTCTGTGTGCATGCACTAATGATCTCTGCTTATTCTCAGTGCTCTCTTGAACTTGCTTTGTGCAGTGGAACATGTACGCGCAACAACCACACTGCCCTCCTGTGGGAATAGGAGGTATCACATATTCATAACCAGGTCTGTTCACACTTTGATTAATAAAAATTAAAACTGCTCCCACAGTGCATAAACACTATTGATCTGCCAGCCCTAATTACTGCAGGCATATTACATCTCTCTTTGTAGATTATGAATTTGAAGACCTTGGCTTGTGTGATTGATGATTGAGTGCTGATGTGTTTATAAGAGGTTTCCTATCTCAATGAGAGAAAATGATCAGATCCCCTGGACAGATATTCAAATGTAATTTAGAACAAGTTCAATTTCAAAGTAAGCTACAATTATTCCTGCAATTCTAACCGTATTTAGTCTTTGTGCTGTTTTCCAACCTCTTATTTTATCCTCATGAGCAGGTTGTTAAATAAATAACCTGTGAATGTTGTGTGGAATCAGTGCAAGTAATTGCAGCCAGGATATTTTTGTTTGCTGTTGTATTCGTGCGAGTGGATCTACAATACAGCTCAGAGTAATGTAGCTCCACTGTGTCTACACACATTTGCAATAGGATGTAATGTAATATCACAGTGGAAATAACAGGTAGACGCCAGGCATCTGAAGCAAATTCCTGACATCATCTTTTTTTAGTTTTATTTTATTTTTTTTGTCTTTCCAAATTTGTGTACTTGTTAAGTTGATGGATGGATGTTATATTTATACCAGGCAAGGTCTCTGGTGAAAAAGCCTCCCTGTCTCAGCTGCAGGGCTGCTGACTGCAGGTTGTATTCTGTCTTACTGGCCGTGCCGCACACGGGGAAACAGATGGTTAATAAGGTCACAGCAGACGTGCCTCTCACTGGCGCAGACAAATTGCAGACTCACCAGCGGTGCTGACTCAGGACATTAGACTCAGGGGAACTGAATTAAGACCTCTTTTTGTAATGGGGGAAGTTGTTGCTTTGTGTGCTGTTGTTTGTGTCGCTATCCATAGATGGAAATGAAACATACAGTTCTTAATGAAGCATGAGGTCTTACATAAACACATCATTTTCTGTTGGAACATTTTTTCACATGACAGATTTCTGTATTTGTGTTTTTATCTGTGCTGTTATGACCGGTTTGAAGTTGGGCGGGGTGCTCGTCTGGAAAAATGTTATGTCACGCATTTTCTTGATCAAAATGATGTGACAGTTGTGAGTTGTTTGCTCACCCCTGATGAAGAAGATTAGCTGAGTTTTTAATCCATAAACTCTCAGTAAATAAAGCCTTGAGTGGTTTTCCCCTAACATGAAACTTGATTCTTGCTTATTTAGTCATGGCTGAAGACTCACTGGAGGAATGCACTGTATCATACTGTATATTTTATATTTTTTACTTCTAAACTATCAGATTAGATGATAAATAAGTCATTTATATTTGGACCTTGTACAGCCCGCGTATCCAGTATGTTTCAGTGCATTATATTAATCCGGTTATTGCAGTATTTCCAAGTACTTCTTTACTACAACCTACAGTAAGACAGCTAACAACCTTATTGTTTCTCTCATAAAGAGGAAAAATCACTCATATTGACTCCTTAGAAAACACATCTTAGACCCTTTCATTACCAATTATTCTGAAGTGCTCTCATTTTTGGTGCAAGAGTCAGCGGTTGACAGACTACCAGACCAAAGATGATGTTTCCAATTAGATTTCTGTTCTAAACATAGAAGATGTGTCTTACGACCTTAAATCTTCCTGCTGTAAGGACTGGTCGATGATGTTCTGCTCCCATTCTGTTTGAATGTCATAACGTCTTTGTCAGAGCAGATCAGAGCGTCATAACTGAGAATTTATTTTTGTCATTATTTGTCATTTTGCTTGAGAAAGTATAGTTGTTAATGCTGATCTTCTGACATATGTTTGCAAACTAATTAAGGTAAATTACTATAATATGAATACATTTAGTTCACTGTGTCTCTCCCAATTCCTTGTGAAGAATACTAATAATAAAATATAATAAAATAAAAGAAATTTATACATTAAAAGTACAACGGCACAATTGATTGAATAGATATAATTTTTGCTTTTTTTGAGACAAAAAGACAAAATTTAAAATCCCAGAACCAAATCACATCAGTGTCTCCATTTATTGCATCTTTTTGAGAATGTTTTGTTAAGATTTCAGAGGGCTCGTATTGGGACTTACGAAACTTACAACATACAGTAGTGTCACATGATTACTCAGTCCAACTCTAAATCTTCTTAGACCTTTATTCTCGTTACCTAAATTTATCATTTTATCTTTTGCTTCATATTTATACTTTATATACACTTCTTGTTTCCTCTTGTCAGTTGTTCTATGCACAGTATGTTGAATACCATCTATACCCATAAACTGCTAAGACAAGCAAGCTTTTGTTGTCATCTACCTAATAACAAAGTGACTGATAATCTAAAAGTACCAGCATCTACTTTGTAAACCAGTGATGTGTACGTTGATCAGAAATTTCAACCACAGTACACCAAAGTCCTTCCTTATTTAAACACTCTTTATTTTACAATAATACTGCCTATGTGTGACAGGTCATTAAATTATTACATATTTTCAAACAAACAGGCACATTAACTCTTTTCTTGTGGCTTTATCACCTATATTTTTAAAATCTTATTCTTTATCCCTGTAGTTTTGATTCAGAGTACGCACTGCAATAATTACAACACCTTGCACAGTTGGAAAATCAAAACTACGCATGTCTTTGAATCAACAAACATATAAACAGTACACTACCATACAGGTTTGGCGAATAAAAATCTGTGTTCAGTGCATAATGTGCATGGCATCAGAGAAGATACATTCATCACCCTGTTCACCGCAGCTCTCTGCTTCAGTCCTCGGTGTCAGAGCTGTCTGCTGGGTCGGTGTTGTGGGTCAGCATGTAGTTGTCCATGTCGATGGAGGGGCAGTTGTGGATGGAGTAACGCAGACGCTCAGCGAGAATAGCCTGACTTGTGTACGGGGGCAGGCGAAGCAGGAAGAAGCAGGTCTGAGCAGTAGGGAGGCCGTTGACAGGCTGGAGGAGATGATGAGGGGGACTATTAGTATTAATGTTACTATTAGTATTTGTTCTTGTAATTAGGCTAACGACTTCGGTAGCAATGGCCTTACCCTGTCAACCTTGATGATTTGGAACTTCTGTGTGATATCAGCCGGGTTGGAAGGCAACCTGGACCTGCCAGAGACGAAGCGTAGGAACAGCACCCTCTCCTCATTGGTGAACTCCTCCAAGCTCTGCCAAAACCAGCCAATGAGCTGGTGGCTCTCAGTGATGTCACGGTAACGCACCAGCTTCTTCAGCATCTCAACAGAGACCTCTGGCAGGCCACAGACCAGCTGCTCCAGCTGCTGTGCTGTCAGCAGGGAGAGGAGGGGTACGGGGATGATGGTGGACATGCCCTCTCTGATGGCTGCCACCTGGACACAACAGAGCAACGTCAGCTTTGATACTTCTTAGGACGAGATAAAGGGAACAACAACGGGAACAACGGGAACAACAAACAGGCTGTCGAGTGGGCGCTAATGGAAACTGGTGGGCAGACTGAATGTTTAAAATGGAGGCAGTGTTTCACAAACAGTAGAGAGAAATCCTCAAAGTCATTATTGTACAATAACACTGCCTGTGCGAGTCAGATGTGTTTGGTGAATTCAGCTAAAAGAAATTAGTTGTAAGTTTTTACCGGTCAGTTTGTTTAATGGGGGTTAAAGATATTTGTTTAGGTTTCTACTAGAAAAACAACTAATTTCATCAGTTGATTATTTTCTCAAAAAAACCCAAAAGAAATACATATTATATATTATACTTATTCATATTTGAGAGGCTGGAACAAGTGACTTTTTAGCTTAAAAATGACTTAAACAATTAACTGATTATCAAAATTCTTGCAGATGACAATTGGCGCTATCACCTAACTGTTTTGGCTCCTCCTCCATCTAAATAACTGGGGTGACAATAATTTTGTTTTCTGTGCTGAAAGAAAACTGCTGACTGTCCCAGTCACACAGGATACAGAGGCCTCACTGTTTGCATGTTTCATCAGGAAACTATTTATTTTCTCAGGGTTAAAAGGGTTAGGGGTTAACTCCCTTGTACTACTACACTTAAGCATTTTAGTGCAGCACTTGATTAAATGGGTTTTCACTGATATAAACAATATGTAGGCGCCTATGCAAAGGTAGCATGCATCAATAGGTTGTTATTCAATTACTTGTTGCCAGTCTGTGTTTTTTTTTTTTTTTGACTGCTGTTTTTTTTTTTAACTTGACTGCTGAAACAAAATCGAGCACAATGAAACAAAGAGTTCTGGTTTGTGAATGACAAGTTGACTGTGTCCACTTTGCTGATTTGGTCACTTCCTCCTTGTGTAATGATACAAACTACTAAGGACATTTTGACAGCTCTGCTAAATGCACTCTTAATACCTGTGAATCCATCTCATGCAGTCTGTAGTCTAGAGCTCTCTCCACATATTCAGTCCGGTTGGCAAAGGTTAGGGATATGTTTTGACCTCCAGGAACCACAGGTACCAGCCTTCCATCTGCACTGTGTGCCATGAACGAGTCCAGTGGGATCATCTTCAGACAGGGGGTAAAGCAGGACAGATAATATAGAAAATAACAGAGAGGAGTTGGGAGGTGGAGAATAAAATTTTAGTTTAATATCTTTCAGCTTGGAAAGTTGAAGATCTGCAGGAATAACAATCAATAGTTTGCATCATATCTCACCACATGGAAATTATCGTCTGTGATTCCACTGTTTTCCAGATGAAGGATGCCTTGGAGGGTGCGGTAGGTGAGCAGGTCTACCTCCTCAAGGTCAGGCCCTCCCAGTGGCATGGAGCAGAGTTGTTTCCACACCCAAGGAGCCAGATGTAAATCCAGAGGCTTCTTGGTGCGAATGGCCACAGCCATAAGGATGCCAAGGAAGCGAAACTGGACCATGTGATCGTCTGAGAGTGCCGCTGGGTTCAGGAGGAACCTGTACAGGTACAAAGCCAAAGCCAGAGGTAAACATCATTTGTGAAAATGTGATATTCTGTTTGACTTTAAATGTATTGTTATGATTGGTGGGTATAAAAAGAAGTCCACAGACCTGTCAGTGTTACTGCCCACATCTGCAAAGCTGTTGGGAGTATGAATCAGAAGATCCACCACACCAGACTGCAGCTCCTGGTGAACACACATCGTCAGTTTGACTATTTACATTAAGCAGAATATTCAGGCTGCGTTTTAGGCCACCTGTTGCTGTTAGACCTCCTGTGTGTGATTTTGCCTCCTACCTGGCACATCTCAGTGATGGTGTCATCAAACACTCCTCCAGCATCGTCGGCTCCCTCTCCAACAAGCTTGACCTTCCAGGCTCGTGATGGCAGCCGAAGCTCCAGAGGATTCAGGCTCACCACCTGCTTTGCGATCTGCACGAAGATCGGTTTGCTCGAGCGGCCTCTGTGGGGGTGTAAGAGAGGAGACATCAATCATCAATCAAGTGATGGCCACATGCTCACATATATAAAACAAGCAGACAGCTGCAATCAAAGGGTGCTTTAAAAAAAAAAAATTGCAGGCAAAACGACCAAGGTGGCAGATTAAAGTCATGAAATTAAGCTACTGCTGGCCAGTTGGAAATACAGCAAGTTGTTTTGGCCAGCTCCTGTTTTTCCACCAGCTGACCCCTGAAGACATACACATCCTGCCAGCTGACTCAACATCATGGTCACTCTTACCTTGTAGATATCCGTTTCACAGTGATCTGTGGCCCATATGTTTTGCCCTGGGTCATTGTCCTGCCAATGGAGCGCACTAGAGGCAGAGTGTTGACCTTGGGTGACAGAAGGCCTCTGAGCTCGCCCCGGATGATAGCTGTCGTACCTAAACTATAGCGTGAGGTGGACGCCTGAATGGAGGGAAGGACAGGAAATAAAAATGAAGGAAGTGAGTGAGGCATCACACTGAGGGAATGATAGTGAGGCAGAGAGAAGTATGTGATTACCAGCTAGACTAGTCAATTATTTTTTGTTTGATGATTTAAAAGGGCAGAAAATAGGATAAACGATTACCGGATTCTTGGTGTCCAGGTTGAGCAGCCTCCAGGACTTGTACATGAGATCAGAGAAGTGGTAGAGTACCCTAAGCCGCATGCTAAGGACATCAGGGCTGCAGTCTTTCAAGGTGTTGTACTGGGGAGGGACTGACTGGGGAAGGCCAAGCTGGAAATTTCCAGAGCCACCTGGAGATGAAGGTAACAAATGGAGTTCCATGTGTGGATCATGGACACAAAGAGTATTTGGTTGTGTACAGGTGCTGTAGGACTGTGTGTCTACCTGAGTTTTTCATCGAGGTAGAGGGGGTGGTCCATGCTGAACTGTGGCAGCGGCCAGCAGAAATCTGTCTGATGTTTTTCCCCTGGAGGGCCATTACGAGTGTGGGCTCCTTCACTGGGTTGGAGTGTCCGAGACCAAGCTGGACCACGAACAAAAAGGACCACAGTCTATGGAGTGCTTCTGATGTGCAGTAAAAACAAACTTCAAAGTGCATAATTTAATATTGAGCATTTGGTTACCTGTCCCTCACTGTTGCAGCCCCAGGCATAGACGTCTCCAGTGGAGGACAGGGCGAGGACATGTTCACAGCCCACAGCAATGTCCTCTATGAACAGCCCCTCCAGGGATGGAACCACCTGGGGGCAGGATTTATTCTTCAGCATGGAGTCCGGCAGGCCGATCAGACGCTCTGATTAATGAACAGAGGGAGGCCAAGTAACACAATGGCATATGTGAGTGTGCTCCACAAATAAACCAACAAAATTGCTTTTTTTTTTTGCTGCATGCAGCTTTATAGATTATTTCAACTAAGTTGATGAATTGATTTAAAAAAATTATGAGCACTGACACCTTTTTGTCATAAAGAACACCCTTCTTAACAAGCACACAGTTCAGAATTAATACATAGTAACTGCGGCCCAAAGACCCAAGAAGCAAATTAGTTTTTAATTACTGAAATACCCAATGTGTCGAATTTGAAAAGTTGTGACTTCAAGTTCATCAAGAAAAGACACTGTGACAATCAGCAATGGAGGCCAATATAATTGCTACAAGCTATTTTACATACTTTTTACATGTATATGCAAATTAGATTAATACTTAATGAGTTTTCTTTCTTTTTTTTTTTTTTTTTGAAGGGTCAATTTAATTTGATTTTCCAATCAAATAATTTGCAGTTAAAAGAAAGTTACATTATTTTCATCATAGTTGTGGCATAATTATATAACAAGGCTATTTAAAAAAGATATTTTTAAAACAATTTTAAAACAATTTTAAAATCTAGTTTGTACCTTGTCCAAATGTGTAAACATGTCCATCACAGGCCAACGCCACAGAAAACTGAGTTCCACAACTGACCTTCTTAATTCCCTTGTTGCACAGCTGCTCCACTTTCTGAAAACAGGAACAACCAAAAATAACATTTTATCTACAGTACACTACATTTACAGCACCTGTAAATACATGAGGGAAAATAATTCAATTAAAATAAACTAATAAACAGTTTAAGCAATGAATATAGATGAGGCATTGATAAGATTGTCTCTCGTATTCTTCACTGCTCCAGGAAAGTAATCAGGTGACATTAACAATCTGTGTTTTGTCTTGTGTGGATTCCTTCATTTGAGTCTTTGTCACCATCAACTTACCTGAGGGTAGTATTTTGCTGTAGAGGACCCGGTTCCTAATTTGCCATAATCCCCATCTCCAAAAGCCCACACAACCATCCCATCGAGGGACAGCACCAGAGTGTGGTTGAGACCACATGACACCTGAGAAAGGTGACCAAGTTAGCTTTTTTTTCCCCCCACAGTGGAGACTTCAGTTTACAGTATCACCATCTAAGTTCAAGAATTACCTGCCCCACATGATATCCCTCTAATGCTGCCACCCGTTCAGGCAGCATCTTGTTGGATGTTGACCTTTGACCCAGACGTCCAGATTCACCACTGCCAAAGGTGAACAGTTTCCCATCTGCTGTTACCACGGCAGAGTGCCGGAAGCCGCAAGCCAGCTGGGAAGAGAAAGAAAAGCGTCTATGTCACCTACATTGGCATCTTCGACATGTTGGTTGTAATACCAGAATCTTTTTGACGGTTCCAACAATATAGCAGAAAATCACAAAAATATCACACAGTAGTTCAGAGCAGACTTGATTTCTACCTGAACGACCTCTTCTCCTTGTAATGCCTCTATCTGTTTGGGTCTCCTCTGCCTTTCACTGTTGCCGTGCCCCAGTTTTCCAAAGTCTCCGTCTCCCCAACTGAACACCTCCCCAGTCTCAGTCAGGGCCATAGAGTGTCCATCAGACCCACAAGACGTCACCAGCTGAGTCACCACATACCCTGTCCACAAATCAAAAAGTCAGTAAAGCTCAGCTTATACAGAGAAGAATTAAGAGAACATTAATTAACAATTAAGCCTAAATAGAAAGTACCTTATCAAACTGCAATACTACAGTCAAAGTATTTTTTGTCCCTTCTGTTGTAGATAAAACTAAAAGCAGACCAGCTCAGACTTGTTTCTTTGGCCCCCTGTGAATTCTGTACCTTGAAAAGCAAAGATAATGGTGGGGACGTAGAGATCATCAGAATTCCCCTGGCCCAGTCTGCCATATTGTCCTTCTCCTACAGCCAATACAGTCCCATTGGACTGGAGCAGGAAGGTACAGTTCTGACCACACACAACCTGGATGACAATGCAAACACACAAGGGAGAAAGAAATGTTAGAAAACAGCAGCAATGTGGGACCCAGTCTGTGTCCAGAGAGGAGAAAGTGTTACCTGTTGTGTCTGTGATAGAGAGGGCGCAAGAGTTGGCATCATGAGGTTGGTTCCCATTCCTGCCAACTGTCCATAACGTCCGTTCCCCCACAGGTATACCTCACTCCTCCCCCCTTGTTGCCAGTCCTAAGAAACACAACAGGTGAAATGGACATAATCATGTTTTATAACACAATAGAAAATACTATCTCACTGTGTAAAGAGAAAGCAAATTGAAGATTTTTTTTCCTACAATAGCTTTAAAAACCTGTGTATTGTGCCCTGTTTAAAGATGGTTAAGCTGTTACCTCTGGTCTGTTTGTTGCCCAGGACATCAGCTGTTCATCCATCCTGAAGCTCCACTTGCTATTGTCCTGAAAGACAGAGAAGTGTCTCAATAGATGTCCACATTCAGATTCCTGAAACATGTCCAGCTATTCCCTAAACAAACAATAGGACAAAGAGGTTTGTCACTACTCACCAGTGCCTTAATGATTTCAGTATCTTCCGCATCCTGAAACTCTGAAACAATGAAGGATTCTGGGAAGGCAGTACCGCTGGCAATAGCCTCAGCGCTCCGGACAGTAGTGGCGTATGTAGCGAGCCAGCTCCACTCTGATGGGCAGGCGTGGATATCAGGACAGGTGTGGTGTGGGGGGCGTGGGAAACGGCACAGGTGCTTCTCCAAGGACAAACCAACAGTCAAGGAGGCCAGGCTCTGAAGGAAGGCACTGTGGACCAGCTGGTCACCTGCTGCAACGTGGGTCTGTATTGACAGAGGGCAGTTACAATTCAGTCCCAGCTGAATGGGACAAAAACATACATAAGTGAGTAGTGAAATATTTTGGTTGTTGCTGATATAAAAATTGGAAATTAACAGCGGAGACAAAAGATGAACACCAGCATACAAGGAAAGAGGTGAGATGTGCCCGGAATGACAATCAAATTCAACAAATTTAAAACAAACTATTTTAAAATGTCGTTTCATTAATGACCCGCTCATGGTTGTACTGCTCCTGCAACAGCAAGGGCAGCCTCTCCAGGAAGACGGCCAAACAAGGCGCCCGATTTAGGCCCAGGATGTTCTGGCTTCTGAGAACCATACGACAGGAAGCTAGCACATGATTTTGACTGATCCAGTCGGGGGTGCAGCAGATCAACAAAACGTCCTGAGAAAGAAACAATGGCACAACACAGCAGTTAAGTAACAGAGGCAAGAGAAAATGTGGCATCTGCAAAGAATTGGGCACCTTTTTTTTTTTTTTTTTTTTACATGGTCTCATAGTCATAGAAAGTCTTAGAAACGAACCTTCAGTATAGAGTAGTATGAAGAAAATCACAGCGAGTGTCTGGTTACTTTCAAGAAGCAGTTCAACATTTTTGGAAATACACTTATTTGATTTGTGCAGGATTATTATATGACAAGGTCGATACGACTCTCTTATCTGTACACTAAATATGAAGTTAGAGCCAGGAGATGATTAGCTTAGCTTAGCATTAAGACTGGAATGTTTGAAAGAATTAGCACCAACCTATCCAAATGTAAAAAAAAAAAAAAAATGCTAGTACCTCTAAAGTTTGCTAATCTAATCAAAGACCTTTTAGCTGGAGATTTGTATTAAGAAACAGATGTGAGAATAACCATATATGTTGAACTATTCCTTTAAGATTTGATAGAAATTTAAAGTATAAGTGATCCACATTACCTTCGACCTCCCAAAGCAGGCAGCTACACCCAAGTTTGGTATCCATGTAGTGCTGACAACTGAACCCAAACCTGTAACAGTCTGTAAGACTGAACCATCCTGCAAGAAGCACAGAGAGGCAGAGGATTGAAATTCTGTAGTCAGACCTCTGAAATATTTATTGTAAAGTGAAACACCACAAGAGTTTAATTGTCTGGCAACATTAAGCATTAGATAAGTGACATTTGCATCGACTTCAGATTAGAAAGTGGCAGAAGCAGTAATCATTGTTTTCTGACCTGTAAAGACCAAATGTTGAGCAGCCCCCCTATCCCTCCAGACACCAGAGTCAGTCCACTGGAGCAAAATGAAAGGGACTTCACTGCCGTAATGTGGCCATGAAGTACAAACACACACTTTGCACTGTCCTGCTGTAAAAAAGGAACAGAAACAGATAAAATCAAACGATGAATAACTGCTGCATAAAATCCTGACAACATTTTCATCATTTCAAAATATTAGTAGAACCAGGCCTGCAGAAGGACCTCCAACAGCAGAGACAAACTGACCTTGGCATCACTATTTTTATCTTGGCTTGGGGAGTTGTTCAGTATGTTGGGCAAAGACACAATAGTGCCCCCCTGTGGCAGTGTCCAGACATACACAGAGCCGTTCTGGCAACCTCTACAGAAACATGGAGATAAAAAAAAAAAAAGAATTATCTACAACATGTGAAAAAAGGAATAATCCTACATGCAGCTATTATTAGACAGTGTTAGATTTTCACTGGTTCTTTGTATGTCCTTCTCTAAAATTGTTACCGTTACTGTTGTTAAGCTAATTGTCATCTAAAATCAGAAAAGGCAGAAATTGAGAGAAAGAACGAAGAATGGGTTATTTAAACTCACGCAGCCATCATGAGCCTGGGATCAGGCGCTCTGCCAGCAAGTGGGCACCATTCGGCGATGTTAACAGTGCTGGTGTGAATAAGGGAGTGCAGGGTCACCCAGGTGCCCCCAGAGCGTCCCAATATCTTTGTCACCTCTGACCTGCCCAAGCAGAGTAGCAAGTGTCCTGTGGGGTCCCATTTTAGAGAACTCACACTGTCCTGCAGAGTGAAGAGGAGGAGAGTGGAGCGGTCAGTAAGAGTAAACAGAGAGGAGAATGATTGTGTGTATATTCTTTGTCAGTGTGTAGACAATAGAGTCATGGATGCAGCTCTTCAGCATAATGAAATTAAGATGAGTATGGAGGAAGCTTTGCAGACAAACCTGGAAGACAGACAGCACTACAGGCTGCTCATTCTCATAGGTCTCAGTCATGGCCAACAGGATCTTTCCAGTGGGATAGCCCACTGCAAAAGGCTTGTCCTCACTGTGCCAGGCGACACACTGGGGGGCTAGGAGGAATCATGGGAGAAGATCATAAGATTGATATTCTGAGAAATGCACATGTTCGCATTCTTGCCAAGAGTGAGATGAGAAGATTGATGCCACTCTCATGTTTGTACGAAGATAGAGCCAGGAGTTGATGAGCTTAGCTTAGCATAAAGACTGGAAGCAAGGGGAAACGGCTAGCCTGGCTCTGTCCAAACATAAAAGATCTCAAGGAAATCACTGCGCCTGCCTAAGAAATAATTCCAGCATACAACTTCCTTTAAACCTAAAACGTCTCAGTCTCACAAATGGTGAGGTAAGATGTGTCCATTCAAACACATCAGCTAATCATCGACAATAGAAATTTAAAGAGAAAATTAAGTTAAACTATTAAGTATGTGTTCATAATCAATTTTAAATCTTTTCTTAACACAGAGTCTCCTTTTATATTTACATGAAAATCTGAGTGCGATGTGAGCGCCTTCATTCTGTTCGGGTAAGTGAGTAACAGCATGTAGTAAGTGTGTATAGCAGCCTCCTCACCCTCTTTCCTGTGGCAGTGGGTGAGTTCAGTGTTCTTCACATGCAGCTCCATTTCCTGCATTGTGACCTGCAGCCAGCAGAGGGAGCCATCCAGCCGACCCACCAACAGGCTCTCAGCAGCTCTATTCTTACAGGTGGCCGGCTGGTCAAGGACCCACAAGCTGAAGGTCTGAGCCCAGCAAAGGGCTGTTACCCGAGACACCTGAGCCTCCACATGACAGTGAGATCCTATAAAGTAGTAGTTTAATACAAAGCATAATCAAAGCAAGCACTTACAGTGATTTCTGTACTGTAGATCATTTTATAAATATTATTTTTGTATTTGTTATGTTTCGGTATACCACATATTTATTAATTAGTGACATGGAATAATCTGTTTGACTATATAATCCACAACAATAAGAAAAAACATTTGCAAAAAAAGTTACATATATTTTCAGCTTCAACATTGTGTTTTGTTACACTGCTGGTAATTCATTCTCTTACCAGATGTTACAAGACAACTAATAAAATCTGAGACTAGTTAAAAAAAGACATAGATCAATAGACCAACCCCTGATGTTCATGATGTTGATGTGCTTGTTCTCAGGGGCAGCCAAGAAGTTTCCCCCTGGACTCCAGTACACGGGAGACATGTGATGACATCTACCAGCCCTCTCACTGTTTGATCGGTCCGCCTTACTGGAGAGAGTCAAAGGGAGGAAAATTTCAGTTTACAATCCAATTCTTTGTTAGAAACCCCTCTATCAGATTTTTAGAAACTTCTAGGTTTCGTCTACAGGAACCATTCATTTTTCATATGTTTTAATTGAAGCTAAAATGCACGTCTTTCTGTGCCAAGTACATTAGGCTTTCTGAATTAAATGTTATTAATATATAGTTTTACCTACGAATAAAATGAAGGTTTGAGAAGTTAGATGAACAGATATCCTTTAAAAATGAGCATCAATACAGCAGAGGATCGAACAGACTTTACCTCGTTATGCAGGAGAAGGTGGTCTGTAACTCCACTGTGTTCTGGCTGATGCTCCACAGTTGCACCACCTTGTCCTGAGAACATGTAGCCAGCAAGCTCTGCTCACTGCTCCAAGAACAGCTGGCCACCTTAAACAAACAGAAATCATGTAAAGATACTTCTACTGCACAAAGAGGAATAGTGTTACAATATGTGTAGCTGTGACTTTAAATATTGTTCTAATGGTGATTGTTCATTGACTACTAATCCTGTAAATCCCTCACCTTGTTGTAATGTCCTTCCAGCCTCTTGAGAGGACATTTGTGTAAGTCACCAGCCAGGTCGCTGTACGTTTGGGGACGATTAGGATTGTCCCGTCCTGTGGCAGCCAAGGCCTGCACCAGCTGTTGTGCTGCCCACTGGCGGTGTTTACTGGTCAGCCGGGCAGACAGGACACATGCTGCCAACGCATTAGCCAGCTCCAGAGGGCCCACTCTGGGACTCAAGTGGGGTAAAGGGGAGGGAGGCAAGGATGAAGAAGACACCCCGTGGTTTCCTGCATCTATGTTAAACAGACACATAAGCAGAGGAGAGCTACTATGAATAACAAGATCACAAGATTTCAGACACTGTAATAAATAATTACACATAACAACACATCGACTCTCTCTTACCATGAGCCTCGTGTTCAGCCCTGTCCGGGCTGTAACAGTGAACACCCTTTTCAGTCAGCAGAGTCACCAGACTTTGTGTGACCAGGAATGTCGGTGGCGTCTGGTCATTGTAGTCCCTCTGCTGCTGGGCTCCCTGGGCTGCAGCTGTTAGATTGGAGGTCAGACAAACTCTCTGCTGTGGGTCACTGATGGCCCCGATGTTCACCCCTGTAGCTGCTGCCATTAGGTCCTACAGGCAGCAATATAAAAAGACATTCACATTTTAGAATTTACATCCATTTGTCAGCATTTATATATGTTCACAATGAAATAATCCCTTAATGCATGGATAATTCATTATTTCAGTGGAACATAATTACATCATTTATAATTTTCTATGCTTCTGCCACATTTGTTCTTTTAATTTCATCTGAAAGAAATGCTCTTTTTTTTTAATCATAATTACTGTATTTTTGTATTTTCATTGTGCTGTCTGTGTTTTAAATCATTCTTGAAGCTCATTGTAATTAATCTTTTACCAGCCTAACTTAGCTTTCTTCACAGTTTCCAATAAATACTTTCAATAATACCTTATTCCCAAATAAATAATAAATAAAGCACAAAAGACACAACTATATTGTACAGTACAAAAGAGAAAATTATATTTACTGATATATTAAAAAATATGTACATTTACTGTTATCAAAAGCATATGTGACACTGATATAGAGCCGATATACTGATATAATGTGATGCAAAATTTTGAGCACTAATGATTAGCTTATTAAGTTTTTTTATAAATAGTGACTGACCAAAGAAAACTGACCTGAGTGCATATCTCCACCAGCTGTCTGTAAGCAGTAGAGCTATGGGCTACCACGCTGCCGATGGCTGAGGTAAGGAAGCTGAGGCAGGTGGAGTTGTTGCGTTCTGTTGCCAGCCCCTTCGTACCTGACTGCCTGTCCACACAGGTGTGAGCCCTGCCCCCTGCCGCTAGAGTCATCAAACGCACCAAGATACGGATATCTGCCAGACCCAAGGACTCTAATCCGTTGGACTGGCTGCACACTGACGCACTGGGTAGGAAGATGAAAGAGGAATCTTGAAAACACAATGAACTGATGAAAAACAAAATGTATCAACAAAGGTATATTTCGGTCAAACGTGCTGTACCTAGAGGCAGTCTGAGACAGTGCTCTCATCACCATACTGTAGGCCAGCAGAATCTGTGCGGTGGAGGTGACTCTTCTTAAAGCTTTCAGTCTATCATGAGAGTCCCTCAGGGATACTGCCTGCTGTCCAAGGCTCAGAGAGGTCTTCTGCTCAACAAGGGCATTCCCTGGTGAGGACAAAAAATACATCAAACAGCACTCGTTAATTATAGGACGAACCTTGCTGAATTCACACTGTAAAGCATCCTGACAGTACACGGCATTCTTATCCTTCTTGTGTGAGCTTGCAAAAAAAAAAAACCCCATACCCTGGGAGTATGTGTGCCTCAGATGTGCAGCTATGATAAATGAGTAATGAGTCACTGTGCTGCAGTAAGTTTGACTGTGGATGGATTGTGGATGCTGCCAACAAGCACAGAGGGAATGTGGGTGTGTGTTACAACAAGTGGGCCAAATCTTTCAGCAGAGATAAAATGAAAGAAACATCTATTGCAACAGGAACAGGAGGACAGTTAACCACTAAGTGTATCTGACCTACTGTTGCGTTTGTATATGGCCAGCAATTTAATATTCAGAGGTGTGTGAATACCAGAATTTTTTTTTCACGGGTGATTGGTTTGGTGTCACACTGTAGAGACATTTCTGCAGAAAAAGTGACCACTTATCAACTCACTGATGCTTGACCAAATCTCGCAACTATAATAAAACACCCAGTACCTTTGGGAGCTGCTGCTCTCGTTGGGTCAGCACAGCTGTAAACCCGGGCTCCAAGGGGATCTGGTTCAGCAAAGGCAATGGGGTCTGGTACCAGCTTCTTTTCAGTTAGCCCTAGTGGTCTCAGCAAAAGCCCAAAGTCCTCCAGGCCTGTCAGCTTGTCTGTGTCACACTCGTCCTGGTGGCTCATTTCCCAATCATCTGAGCAAACAAAAGTACCATTTATATAACAATGCATTTAATGAGTACCAAATGACTATATTTTAGAGTTAAAGTATCCTTCCCTACCGTCAGATGTGCTGTCCAATTGGCCGATCAAATCAGATGTCAGACCTTTAATCCTAAGAGAAAACAGAGGACAAAACAATGATAATAATAGGCTATATACTATACAAGTTTTTATAAAAAGTATGAGAACAAGAAACAGTCTAGAGGCACTGTTATAGGCTGCTATTTAAATTGTCTTGCATGCATCCATTCATCATTCCCTGCATACATAATGTCACATATATCTGCTTTACCTTTCATATTTAGAATTTGTGTCGCTCAGGTTTGCAGCCAGATACT
Source organism: Trachinotus anak (assembly GCF_046630095.1). Classification (NCBI taxonomy): domain Eukaryota; kingdom Metazoa; phylum Chordata; class Actinopteri; order Carangiformes; family Carangidae; genus Trachinotus; species Trachinotus anak. The sequence goes on along the minus strand of NW_027273879.1, from coordinate 6,875,770 downwards.
TTTCCCTGCAGGAGCTGCAGAGGAGGTAGAAGGGAAAGTTGGAGCCACATTCCCCTTTGAACCAGACATCCACGTAGGCCCCGGTGCTGTCGTAGCCCTTTCGTGCAGCGCTCTGCCCGCAACCTGGGTGACGGCGCTTTATGTGATTGTTAAACTGCAGGGTAAGGGTGTTGCACAGCTCACACTTCACCATCTGACTGTGTTCTTCTCCGGCCTTAAACAAGGGTAAAAAGATGGATGATAATATTTCTAGTATACTGACAAGAAGTGAACAGTATGAGAGGGTATGTATGCATCAATGTTTTAAACACAGTGGGAGCAAAGCAAGCCAAGAAATGAAACAACAAACAACACATCATATGTGCTTTACTTGTTCTGCCAGCGTAGTTTGTAAGAATGAATACAACAAAATCAGTATGTCTATATTGAGATTCTTTATGAAATTTCATTCATTTTATTTGCTATGATGTGATATTTGACAGAAATTAATCTGAGAGTTTGTCGTTTTGCATTTCATATCATGACATATATTTATTAAAATAATCAAAACTACATCATTGTTTTTGTCCATGTCTTGTAGCCTTAGTGATGATTTTTGTGTCACCTCCACTATCTGGAGTGTGTCTCTCTCCAAGCTGAAGAACGAGGGCGTGAGCAGGTCCTCATAACTTTCCTCATGGTATGGGTCATCCATGTAGCCCAACTCTGACTCCTCCTCAGCAGAGAAAGGATGAAACTCCACCTGCTCTGGCCATTCACCGACCGCCGTGTGTTGTTGGTACAGCTGTGGGAGGGGGTTGGGTGATGGGAGGTCTGAAAAAAAGATTGTGTTTGTTTCAAGTGAAAACGCTCAGTAGAATGAGAGAGATTTAATGTTATTGTGGGCTGTTATTGTGACTCACGTCTGCTTTCAAACCAACACATGATCTAACACAGCTTTGATGTGCACATTTCATTTCTGAATCAAGGCTGTTACTCTGACCTGCCCGTCTGAAGGAGGTCCTCTGAGTCGGGCCGGAGCGTCGCCGCCGTGCTGGAGGAGGTCTGTTCCTGGTCAGGTGGACATCCAGGAAGTTCTCCCTCTCTATCCAGTCCAGCCCTGGCAACAGGCTATAAACCAAATAACATGCACTCCATCAGCAAACTGGTTCTACTTATAACAATAATACAGTACCAGCTGCAAAATGTCAATATGCTCCTGAAATCCCTGACCTTTCACTGGGTTGACTGGTGGGGCGCTCAGGACATTGCACTGTCTCCGGCCCATCTGGGGACGGGGTCTCAGGAGCACCCGCGGGTCTAGTTGACTCAGCTGCCTGCTGCTGCTCCTCAGTCAGGGGGTGCTCTAGCATCCAGCTGGCCAACACCTCAATGGTCTGAGAGTCCAAGTCACCTGCTACATCTGGGAGGGACCACAGGGAAGTTGAACTGTCAGAGTTCAAAAAGAAAGGATGGATCATGGAGTGCTGCATTTCTACTTCATGTCGGACATCACCACCAGATGATCACGCTTCTGTGCACTATCTAAGGTCAGGCCAGCACATCTGCTCTGACAACACAGTGTGGGACGAGGGGTGGTGTGAAATTTGTCTCATAGTGGGTGAGGAAAGGCCTAAAATTAGGCTAATGAGGGCAAGTGAAGTGATAAAAAGGGTGACAATATGTATTGGTGCTATGTGTAAATGTGAAAATACTCATACAATTACTTGTTTACATACTCATAATACATATATGATCTGTGCCATATGAGAACCAAAAATTCTGAATGGGTTCAGTTTTACCGTGAGGTGACCATGTCGCCTTAGAAGCTTGTGTGAGCAACATTTTAGCAAAAATAAGATTTGCATGAAATTCAAAATAATAAAAATAACAACAATAAATAATAAACAAATAAATAATAATAACTATCAAATATATGGTTATAGTAATTTTGATGCTTGTTATTTTTGCATTAACACTAGAAAATAACAAGAGCACTCTGTTCACTCTAAAAGAAAGAAAATGCCCCCCCCCCCCCCAACATATAATGCACACTTTTCGTTTAACAAATACTACAGGAAGGCTGCAGCACACAGTGAAGGACAGATGTTTAAAATAGAAAAGCACATGAAGCAAAAAAATTTGTGGTATCAGACACACTACACAAAGCAGTACCTGCTGCCTCCATGGCCCAGTAGATATGTCTCATAGAGAATCCCATTTCTAGCAACCGACTGGTGACAAACATTTGTGTCCGTTCTGGTAGTTGAGGAGAAAAGGAAAAGTACACAAAAAAAAACAGAAAACAAAAACAAGCCCACAGAGACATCTTGAGTTTTTCATGCATGTAGACTGCTGTGGAATTTAGCAGATAAATAAATTACCTTCACATTTTGTTTTATTTCTTTTCCTCAGTTTATGCTATTTTATTAGTCTTTACACAAAAAGCCTCTACGTCTTTTGTATAGTACACCTTTTCAGTTTAGTTTTCATATCCTGAATGAATGATGACACCTACCAATTGACCGGCCTGTTAAATCCTAATTTATCCTTAGATAGTCAGAGCAATGACCTCAAGTTTCATGCACTTCCCAGCAATGTTCAAAAATAACAATAGCATAACTGACGATGAAACAAATGGTGCCATTCAAGCATGTCAGTGCACAAACTGTGTCATGCAAGCAGTTGATAATTTTAATATCATATCTGTCTGACAGCAGAACAAAACACATGCTGTTTTGAGCAGCAGATAAGTGACAAATAACTGAACATGAGAGCATGCAAGAGACTGAGTTTCCAATGAGTTATCACCATTCTCCTGTTATGATAACGCAGGAGTCTGGCTGAATTCAGCTCTTTTTGAAATTACATTAATAGCATTTTTGAATATGAAGCCAGCATGGGGAAAAAGTTTGTTAAAATCTGAACTGACCTGCAATTCTGCAGCAATTAGCAAAGCTATTCTTTTTGAAACATTATGTTGTTTATCATTTATTTCAATTTTTCTTCTCTTTGTACTGCAATGTATTGACAGCTTTTCCACCAATCAATGTCTCTGCGTTTGTTCTTACCCAGGCTGCTTCTGGCCTGCGTGCTGCAGGGACCTGGTTCCATGAAGCTAGTCTGCTGCTCTGTGAAGGCATCACAGGAAGCAGAGCTGGCCAGGCTGAAGCAAGGGTGCAGAACGGAAGGAGCACTAACCAGGCCGGTAAGCGTAGGGAACCGAGTTAGCACCATGTGCCTAGAAGGAGTGAAGATATACAGTAGTATATACAGTAATAACACAGTGCAAGTGGTGCTACACTACCAGTCGTCAGTCCCAAACAAACTTTTTAAATATTAAGTATCTAAAAAGCATAAGTTGAGCTTCATTTAACCTGATTGAAGATGCCTAAAATCACAGCAAATCAAGCATGTATCCTCTTACGTCAACATTTTGCTCAACTCAGAGAAGGTAGTACAATATGTGCTTTGTATTGTGGGAGACTTTTGGAGAAGAGCTTGGTACTATACTTATCAAAATTCTCCTCCCTGAAGGGCTTAGATTTCATTTTGTGTTTTGTTACATAACCCCGAAGCTGTTTGTTTGTTCGCCTCTTGAAAGCAGGAACAACATCGACACTGATCAGCTGGCTGGGTTAAGAGAAAAACAAGCAGGCGGAGCTGCAGCCTAGTCTACAGACAGTGCAGGCAGAATCCTCACTCTCTTTTTTCATATATATCCTAACTCACCCATTCCCTGGACTTCAGAAAAGCTGCTGCTGCCAAAAGATACAGGTCTGTGGCAATCAGTAACATGAGAATTCACCAGAATTCCAGTTTGTGTCCATTCAAGACATTTCAGAGAATATGCTATACTGAGCTTTTAGTAGGACTTATTCAATAATGTTCTTATAATGAACCAATTCCATACTCACTGGAGCAGACTGATAGGGAGGAAAGGGTTGAAATTGTCAAGGCCATCTGCCTGCAGGTTTGTTGGCAGAGATGAAGCCAAGTCAGTATTAGAGGATGAAGCAGAGGCTCTGTTTGACTGACCGAAGATGGCAGTGCCTTCCGAACCTGCACTGTACAAGGACACGGAGCTGGAGGACTTGGATATGGGCTGAGACAAGTGGTGGCCTGATTCTGCAAGGAAAATGTTAAGTTATTATTTAGTTGTTATTAATATACTATATTTATATTTTGATCCTTAACACAACACAACATACATGTCATTGTAACCCCCTAGTCCTTGAGCACAAGAGTTGAGTTGAGTTGAGTCAAGTCACAAGTCTTCATAAAGAAAATTGCAAAGTCGAGCTTCAAGTCCTTCAGATGCGAATGTAGATAATTAGCAAGTCATTTAATTTCAACATTTAAAGGTGTGTTAATAGTGTGTTTTAGAAACCAACTAGAGCTGCAATGATTAGCTGATTTAAAGAAAATTTGACAGTTGTATGGCTCTGGGAAACTCTGATGGGCATTTTTCATTATATTCTGATGTTTTGAAAACCAAACAGTTAAAAAAGTAATCAGCAAATTAATCGATAATAAAAGCCATAGTTTTAGGCCGAATATGTCCAATGCAAAGGCCAAATAATTAAATATTCATGGTGTGTGGCTCAGCAAGGCATCCATGTCACTATCTCATTTATTTCTTAATTATCTATGGACTTTAAAAATAAAAACCTAAGACTTCACAAGTCCAACTCAAGTCCTAAGTTGGAATTTATGTGAGTTCAAGTTCAAGTTCAAAGTCTCCAGCTCATCTACACAGTAACAGAACAAAAGAACTAATAAATCTGATCCATAAATTTAGATACCTTTGCGTTCTTTGTCCTCCTGCAGTTTGTTAAGCGCTCCTTTGTAGATCATGACCTGAGCCCTTTCCAGGTCGGTAAGAGACACGCTCTGTTTGATGGGACAGGGCCTGACTGCCCACTTCACCATGCTCTGCACCACATACTGCAGCACTGATCTCAGCTCAGCACTCTCATCCCATTGTTTGCTGCTGGCCTTAGCCTGGTCGGGGTTTACGCTGGAGAGGGGACTCACTGAAGAGTTGGGAGGCTCATGTTTAGACACTAGAAGCAGATCTGATAGCTTCTCACAGCTAAAAATGACAGTGAGGGATTTCAAAGCTCCAATGAGAAGATATGAGACTCTAACTGCTCTCAGTTCAAGTGCAAAGGCATCTGCTTTGGAGGTTTGGGATGTTTGGTGAGGTAGGGATGGACAGGACAGCTCCTGATGGTCCGCGATCTTTGTAGCATCTTTGGTTGAGGACGGTGATATGAAGACATCTGTCTCAACCTTCTGATCCTTAAACATTTTCCTCTCGTCTTCGGTCAGCCATCTGACTTCATCCGACGCGTCTTCATCCAAACAGCTCTGTGTCTCACCCTCTTTCATGTTCTCCTCTGAGTATTTCCTTTTGGGGCTTGGAAAAGCCCCGAGCCACCCCTGCTCCTCCAGCAGCCCCATCAAATAAATCAGATCTAACAACACCGTCGGTTTGAGGCCTCCGAGTCGGGTGACATCGCAGCAGGATATGTCACAGGGCTCCAATGAGATGATCGGCGTGTCGCTGGGTGACCAAGAATTCATGGAGCTTAGTTATTGGGTAGGATTGGAAGAAGCCACAGATAGAGCATGGATTGACACCAGGACGGATTCAACAGGGATTAATGGATTTAAGAATGAAGAAGAAGAAGCAAGAGGAAAGTAAGATCAGAGGGGTAAATGATGAAAGTAAAGTAAAGACAAAGAAGTAACTTACAGAGGAGGAAAAATAAACACTAACAGAAAGGAATTATACAGAGTAGTAAAGATGCTGAAAGGACCAAGACAAGAAAATATAATAACTGTTTAATGGAAGTTAATGAAAGTCATAATTTAAGAAACATATACAAAGACATTTCATCATAAGTAAGTGAGCATATGAATATATATTTGTAATACCTGACAGAGAGGTCCGGCTCCTCCCACTGAAGCTTGGCCAGGGAGCTTCCTTCTTTCAGGACGCCGAGCAGAATAGCCCTGCGTCCACTGGGCTTGTGCAGGCACAGACCTCCAGCCCGCAGACCGCTGTCCACTCCTCCGATGAGGGCCAGCACTGGCCACACTTCGTTGCACAAAGCAGCCAGCCTGGCCTCTGACAGGGACCGACGATGTGCTACCAATTCCCCTGTGTCGTCACCAGCCACATCTTTGTCTCTGTCACTGTTTTCTTTCTCTGAGTGTGTGGAACTGATGCCTTGTATGAGAATGCAAGACAGTGACAATCAAACAAAGAGTAATACCCATTTAGAAAAATACATTTCACATAAATGTACATAAGCTTAATCAGTTGAAACTTTAATATTGAAACTCGGTTACTGGATACTGTTTGATAATCAGTGGCAGGTTCTCAAGCCACAGATGTACTAAATCAAACAGTCTCTAGCTGGTTTCATCCATCTGTTTTTCACACCAGCTGTTCACTCCTGGGTCCACGGGAGGTGGACTGTGACTGACGGGGAATTGTTTAAAGTCTCTATTGCTAACATCATTTCAGTTTTACATATACACACATATCTGAAAGATAATGTGAAACCTATATTGAAAATTAATGCCCTTCCTGTCTACCTCAAAATCCTAGGAATCTGACAAATCTGGTAATCAATCAGCATGGTGAAGGCAGTGAGGATTTACGTGTACTGAAATTGCATCACTGTATTTGTAATAATACATTAGTTTGATAGGTCTGGCTGTCTGGATACATGGAATTAACCACAAACACAATTGCCTGCGTTCAAAAAACATTCAGAAACATTTAGAGTGACATTATGATTCCTTTGTTCACTACTGTATATAGCCCATCTTTTAATTTCACTTGAAAATAAGTTAAAGATATAAAGTTTTCCTGCATCGGTGTCATAAAATGTAACAGACGGGACAAAACAGCAGACTTAATTGTCTAAACTTGTGCCTGACCTTGATTGATGCTTCCTAAGTCATCCTCTTTCAGCAAGGGACCAATGAGCTCCAGGTGGGAATGGATGTACTGGTTGATGTGCGAGGCCCACTGGTCACACTGATGGAGCCTACGGAGGAGCTGCACTGTGGACTCCAGCAGCACCGTTGTCCGAGGGCTGCAGAGAGGCTCCCCAGGAAGTAGATTACTGGGCATGCCTCTCATCTGGAGGTCACGCAGTGCCACCTGTGAGAAACACAAAGGTACAGTTTTGATGATTGTGTAGAGTTCCTGGCTCCTAATATTAATGCAATCCACAGGTATTTTTATTCTAACTGTGGTCAAAGATCATGGTCATCAATTGCTTTTAATGGATACTCTCTAACAGTCAGTGGCAGATGCAGATGTTAATAATGAAAATGCTTGGGGGCAACAACACAAGTGCCTACAGTATGTACCTTCTCTCCAGGATTACTGCTGTAGAACAACACACAAGGGTACAGTTCAGAGGCAACCACACCTTCAAATGCCAACTTTGGGTCCTAGAAGAAAAATGCAAACACACAAAGATTTCAGAAACACACAACAATCAAATTGAGCAAAACTCCTGAACGCTAACTGTGAAGATCTGGTCGGACCTTGTCATTCTTCGCAAACGATATGGTGTGAGCCTCCATGTCCAGGATACAGGTGATGGTGTCGCCCTGGGTAAAAGAGGGAAGCGTGCGGACTAGTTCCCCACCATGGTACAGGTTGCCACTATAAGCACGATACAGCCACATGTCCGTGGTGGTGTGGTGGTTGTGATCTCTGACTGGCCAGCGTGAAACACCAATACATGTGCCCTCGTTGCCTCGGTTCTCTTTGGTGATGTAGAACTGATGAGAGAAGTTGAGTACATGTCAAGTTATTGGAGATGTTTTCTCCTCACTATATTTGGGTGATAAAATCCAATCAATAAACAAGAAACAGAAATCAGACACCACACCCTACCTTCCATATAAAACAGCCAGAGGTGATGGACGTGGTTGCCAGGCCATAACCTTTCCCTCCTGACCCATGGGAGAGGATGTTCCCACTCTCCAAAGAACAGCAGGTTATCTTGTGTGGGTCAAAGGAAAAATCTCCAATGGGAATACATTCATCGTAGTTGCCAGGATTCTGCAAAATAAGTGGTGGATAACACATGAGCACTGTATAACATGACATCCATCAACCGAATGAATAAAGAAATGTAATTTAAAAAATCCTGAAACTGGAAAATCTCAAGAATATGGAAAAAATTTGAGATGTAAGAAGACAATTCTAGGTAACCAACCGCCAGATAGAATTCAACTGTAAATAAATTATCTGTTTAGCAAATCACATTTTCAAATGCTGTTTATCATTTTGTACTCAAGGGTTATATTTCAGATTTATGTAATTCATGTAATATTCTTTGTAATTTGACAGTTATTAAATTAGTTTTTATTTTTTTGTCTCCTCTCACTTCCCATCTTACCCCCACCATGAAGAACAGGCCCATCTGTTCTATCAAGTAGCCCTGCTGTTTTCAGTGTCCTTACTGCCAGCAGTGCATTTCACTTCTTCCCGACAAAGGCATTTTCTCTCAGACTACTGCGTCACTTCATTCATCATTTTCGACCGGTAATAAAACACCAACCACTTGCATTTTTATTATATTGCTATTAAGGTAATAGGCTGGTTATTTGCAAACATTTCAACCGAATTGTGAATAGGGTCGAAATGTAATCACTGAGAGTACTAAACACAAAGCTTAGGCTAGCATGTAATTTATATCACGCATGGTATAGATATGTCAGTGGTATAGATATGTTTCATCTTTTTTTTATTTGCAGAAATTACTGAAAGTGATTTCTGCATATAAAAAAAGATGATGAATAAATAAGAACACATAAAAGATGAATGGTTTATTTCTCTGATTCTGCAAGGGGAGGGAAAATTGTTGCCTCCTCTCATATATTAGGGGACTAGTCAAGACATACCATGGAACTGCAGGGACAATTAAGTTTTACACAGTAATAAAAAGAAGAGGAACATTATACTGGTTATATGGCAATATAATATAGTATAATAACATTGTATAATAAGTATTGTAGAAAGTGCAAAAGACTTTGAAGTATTATTAAAGTTAACACTACTTTATTACCCCTGTGTCTTTTTCAGATGGCTCCTCGTGGTTCCTCTCAGCTAGAGGTTCCTCCCACATATAAACAGACAAGAGCTGAAAGAGTTGTTTAACAATCTACAAGAAGACAAAGAAAATAAGGAAAACATCATCTTAATGTACAATTTCAAACTAACAAATACATCAAGGAGCCAGTAATTTTCAAGATAAATTGTATCATACCTGTTGTATCTGAACTGGCTCAGAACAAGCAGGTAACAGTCTCTCTAAAACGTGAAAGGCCAAGAGCTTAGTGCGAAGGTTCTGGAAGCAAGGAGATCCTGAAAAGAGGATGGTGATGGTGAACAGGGAATCAAATGGAACTCATGTAAACTGTTCTGCACTGTTAACATTATCAATGCTGTTTTAGATGATTATTTTAAAGTACCTTACCTAAAGGGCACTTGTGTGAAATAATGGCCATGAGTGGATCAATCCATTTGACAAAAGTAGAAAGTCTTTTCATTACTCTCAATGACAGCACACGCCTCAGAAACACCAGGAAATCTGCAAGCTGCGATTCAACCACTTTGCTGTTTTCCACTCCTGAAACAGCAAAACAGCAGGAAGACTGTGCTCAAAAACACAAAGGCTATTTCATTATCGGTTTCACATCTGTCCTTTAAAAGAATAAACTGAACTGTGATCTTTCATTACATTGCAATGACAGTAAAAAAAAAAATTCAGGGATGTTTGATATAGCTAAATTTGCCACACCAACTAGATTTGCACTCTTGCAGCTGGAGTCCAGCTCTGTTCTCTCAGCTGTTCCTCGCTCTGCCGTCTGCTGCTGGTGGAAAGTGTGCAGGACATTTTGGAGCTGCTCACACATCACATCCATTAGAGCACTGGACACATCAATAGGCAGCGCATCCTCACAGGAGCTGAACACAGAGGACAATTTGTGATGCAGCTGTCAACACTGTGTACAAGTGTACCTTAATTTTTTGGTGAAAAAAGTCATGCGCACTGTTTTACAGCTTCTTACTGTCTCCACATTCTCACCTTGCAGCTACAGTCAATATCTGAAGCAGGCGTGTACAAGCTAGTCTGACAGCCCCGCTCAGCAGCATGGATCCAGATGTTGTGGCTGCAAACCAGCTCTGGTTCATCAGAGCACAGCTGTTGTTGGTCAGCGTGGAAAGGATTTCCAGGATGCCACATTTGATGACCAGCACCAGGTCCACTGGTTGGTAGCAGAAGTTCAGTGCAAACATTGTGGCGAGGAGAAGGTGCTGGCAGGAGCCTGGGGGAAGGGGTGGGGGGTTGTAAAATAATGTTTAAATGATACTCTAACATGTTGGACAGATGCAAAACAGAAACAGATACAAACCTGAATGTTTTCTTTCCAACAGGACCCTCTGTCTGAGGACACGCACCACCTGCTGGTAGAAGGTGTGGGCTGCAGATTGTAGCTCTCTTTGTGTATCCATACAAGCTGAATGTGTACCAGACTGGAATGAGAAAAGGGGGATTTGAGAGTAATTTATACAACTCAGCCATGAAATAGAAACTTATAAAATTAATATAATATCAGTGTTTCCCCTCTCTCCATCTGGCTGGATTAAATATTCATTCTTTCTTTCTTTACTATCTATCTATATTTACTAATCATCAACAGCTGCACAAACAATGTGATAGCATGATTACTAGATGTACCATGTAATGCTGCATCTCATAATTAGCACCGGAGTGAGAACCAATAATTTGCGTTCCCAAAGCAAAGCATCCAGAGAGGAACTGAAGCTGCACAGACTGCAACAACGCAGGAAACTGAGGGGCCACCGTGAACCCGCTGCTCTTTTCCTCCATTTTGGACAGGAAGGATGACATCTGACACAAAGCCTCCAGACGCACCTACTCAGAGCAAAGGAAATAGTTAGTAGTTAGATAGGAGCTTAAAATGTAACCACAGAACTGCATTAATGCTCCAAATCCTTTCCAGAGCTGCATTTTGCAAATCGTTTTGCAAGTTTTTAATCATTTCCACCTACTCTTTGGCCTATGTGGCTGATTACATCTCATTTAATTAACAATATGTAAAACACTACAAACATAATGAAACCTATAAGTAAAACAAACAGATGGAGATGCTGCAGGGGTCGAATTCCACTGCAGCATTCCTCAAGTCATATTAAAAAGAAACAGCTATTACCTCAGCCCTCTGTTGCTGCTGCAGTATAGCAAAAGTAATGGCCTTCGGATCCGCCAGACTACACATCTGTCCACCCGGCAGTGATGTTGAGGAGGATGACAAGTGGATCAGGCTTCCACATACAAAGTGGAACACCTGGTTAAGAATTGGCAAAGGGTTGTTGCCATAGTGGGACATGGTGGCGGTTGGGCTGATACACTGTCGCAGGCGATCCCAAGCGTCCTTCATGATGCCCAGAGAGCACAGAGGTAAGCCTGGAACAGAGCAGAGGGACAAAGGCAAATATTGTCTCAGTCTTTACTGAAATAATATTTAAACATCTCATATAGTGTTAATCATTCAGTATTAATTTTTGTATGAATTAATACTTGGTGTGATTTCTCTCACTGATTAGAGCACAACATTTCCAATAAGAGACTCATCTAAAATTTTTCATACTGACATAAGGAGTACATCTCTGTTTGTCAATATGTTTACATACATACATACATACAGACACACAGAATATACATAACTGAATATCCACAACAGCATGAAACAGCATTACACAGAACTAATGAAATTCAGCTTTAAAGTAATAGCTCAACAATTAGGGAAATATGTTTATTTGCTTTCTTTTTCCCGCAGCAGGTTAGCTTAGCTTAGCATGAAGACTATAAACTGTAAATCAACACGTGAGATGATTCTTAAGTGGTTTTTGACCTCCAAGTCCTGACTTTGTTTCTGGGAATTAACACATATTATATCTTTGTTTATCTTTGAATCCATACAAAAACCTATGTGGTTTTACAGGGGATTCAGACAGTGCCAGGCTGCAGCTGTTTGCAGTCTTTATGCTAAGCGAAGCTAATCAGCTGCTGGCGGCAGTCTTATATTTAAAAGAGAGTTATGAGAGTGGCATTAATCATCGCATATAAGCAAATCATTCAGTAATACAGGATTGTAGCTTAAGACATTTTTTTTTAAAAATGCACTATTTGTACAAATATTTACACTTACCCATTTTATTCTTGGAAGATCCCAAGGAGGTTCTGGATTGGTCAGACTGAATGAGACAAAGAGAGTATATTAGCACTGATGTAGAGGTGTAGGGCTATACTGTACTTGTACTGTACAAGACTAACCTGTTTCCGGCCATCAGCAGCCATTGTAAATGATTCTGATGATGATTTCCTGAAAGTGGACAGACACTTAGTTCAGGAACCGCACACAAACCACAGCTGCTTTAAAACAAACCAACACAGACCACCCGACACAAACTCTACCTTGCTCCAGTGTTCACAGCCTGACTAGTCTCCCCTTCACTGGGTTCCACCCAAGCAGGCCTGACCCCCAGCAGGAGGAAGAGACAGCGGGACACCACCAGATGGCAAGCAGCAGGGAAAGACAAGCCTTCCTCAGACTCCCTCTGCTTCTCCCACTGCTGCTTGGGATCTGGCTCCTTGTCTGGGCTGATGGGGCTTTCCATGCTGCTGGGGAGGGTGGAAGTGCCAAAGGATTCATACACCGTCACATTCTGCTGTACTTGCATGGCCTCCCGGGTGGCCATGAATGATTCTAGGACCTCTGCAGAGACAGGAAAGACGCTTGAGAACCAGATGTGTTGTGATGATGACTTCTGTGTATGTAACATGCAGTTCTGTTTGTGTCTGTGTTCAAAACGAAGCACTTTTTTTTAACATCACTGGGGTAAGGGCAGAAACAGAGATATGCATTTCTAACCTGACATGTACATGCGACTAGTGCCAAATACAGCCTCCTCTGCAACCTCCTCCTGGTTGTGGTTGGCTGTGGGAGGTGGGGTCACCTGCACCTCCCGGCTACAGTGACCTCCTGACTGCTGTTCGTGATCCTTTCCCACTTGCTCCACTGAGGTCCCTGGCTCTTGCCTGTCTGTATCAGGACTCTGGGGAGTTTGAACAGTCTGCAATTCAGGAGAGAAAAAACAGAGGCTAGAAATATGTTCAATACACATGTTTTTTTGTTTTAATCAGATTTAATCAGAGAGATTAATGGTGAAAGAAAATATGCCCCTTGAAATAAAGTGTAAGTTATACTTACAAGGCCAAGCATATTTTTTTGTACTATTTACAGTACAGTTATTAAGCTATATATCCTTTAGAAATGACTCTGTTTTGCTCTATAATTGTCATATATGTCATTGTGACATGAAGTGGAGAAATTTTAGTAACAGTACCTGTTTGGCAGAAGCCTGCACCTGAGACATCCTTGTAGAGTTTTTTTGTGCCAACAAAGTGCTTCTGATTTTATAAACAGTTTCATAGACATCTAACAGTTTCTCACATGGCTCATATCTGTGGAGAGATAGAGTGGATGATTAGCATTGTTCCTCACTGAAATATACTGTAGATCTTATCCAGTAACAATTCATTCACATAATCACATCCTTTATAAATGAATAAACTGATAAACTTTAACATGTAAGTACTGTCAATGTTTTACTGTATCAAAATGAATGAGTAAACATTTCAGTAAATATGGTATTTGTATTACTAACCTGTCCTGCCAATGGGCCTCATTCTGCAGACCTGTGTGTTTCAGAAGAGCAGCCAGACAGCAACGACAGACCGTCTGCAGCAAACAGTCTCCCGAAGAGCCTCCGCTCTCCCATTCTGCTCTCACAGCAAACAATACAGATTAATTACAACAAAGTCACAAAAAATACACAACCTACAGACCAGAATTTTTTTTCTAAAAAAAAAGAATCTATGATGGATATTGAAAAGCAAATGATCACAGCAACTGTGATAATATTCAACAGTTCTCTTCCAAGCAAAATTTTCAAAATCAGCATTTAGTCCATTATCATCTGGATATTTACATTATAAACATTCAGAAACAGACATGTACTCACAAACACAAACAGAAATGTGCAAGTGAAAATACCTTTGCTGTGAGCGTACTCCTCCATCTTCTGCCACAGTCCACCTGCAGATCCTCTGGAGGATCCCAGTGCCAGATCCAGTAAAGTCCTGGTTTCCTCATTCAGGTTGAGCTCTGCTAGCCTGGCATCACTACTGCCCAGGAGCACCACCTCAGTCAGCCATTCCATGCTGGAGTCTACAGGACAAAGCATCACATGGGACACAGGATAAGTGGCCAAGTGAAAACTACACATGACATTTAAAACTATTGTTTATTTCCTCATTAGCATAATAAAATGATATCCTCAAGTTGCAGATGGCCTTCAGGGTCTCCTGCTCTAAGATGTATAGCATGTAAGGTAAAAACTGCTTTCAGTTGGTTTGCCGAAACATAAGCACATGTGAATGCGTGGAGAGTGAGCAGTTTGTTTTCCTACCCAGCTCCTCAAAGTCCATCTCGAGGCCATTCCTGAGAAGGACATTTGATAGCCAGAACTCTGCCGTTTTCTCCTGGAGCGAGGGCGGCGGGCCTTGCAGCATACCACCAAGGCAGCGGCCGACTGCCAACGCTACAGACCGTTCCAGGTCCAACAGCCAAACCCACTTGCACTCCTCCTCCTGTGGCTGCTGTCCAAGGCATGTGTTTTCTTCACTTTTATCTGCAGAGAGGACCCCTTGTCATTGTTAAACCAGGAAGAATATAAGTGTAAAAATGGGCTATCCTTTTTCAAAAAATGATATCCATGGCAACACTGTGGCTAACAATGATAATACTCTGTGTGTCAAGCAGGTAGGTCAAAATCCACTGACCTGAACAAGTTATTTGAGCCTCCATCCCTAATTCTTGTTCCTCCAGCAGGCTTGTCTCTGGCAGCAACCTATTGAAATCATCGAGGTGCTCCAACAAGGCCAGTAAATGGCTCAGCAGAGGTTGAACTGTGCCCAGGGGGAGCAGCAGCAAGGAGTACATTACCTGGCACAGCAGGCTGCCAGCCACTGAGTTGTACAACACCACTGGGACAAGGGTGAGACGAGAGAGGGGGATTAGACTTGCTGATAAAACTGAGGAAGTAGAGGATTAGATTATGGATTTTAAACTCCATTTATTGAATGTGTTTATGTGCTTGTCATCAAATCAACTGACATCTCAGCGTGACCTGATCTAACTGTACACTGCTCTAAAATCTCACAGTGTTATTATATAAATAAGTAGAGACAAATGATTATGCCTGAAGCTGTTTTTGGTACACACAATCATATACAGAGATATCTGCTGTGTAAATGTTTGAACATGCCATTCCACTGGTTAGTAAATAATAAAAAGAATGTTTTCTGATTGTGTTTTGTGAATAAAAGTGCAATTTAGATCTGTGCAAACAACTCGCATAACAACAAGAAAACTATGTGGGACAGTAGAGTATCTAGGTTACGATGGCAGACACTTGTTCGCAGCCATTATTCTTACTGTTCAGCTTCTTGATGATTTGTTTATCCTGGGAACTCTCCTTCAACAGTTTGGTGGATCTCCTGAGTGTCTCAGCAGCACAGGGGAACAGTAGGTAAAGATGCTCACGAAGCAGCGTTACACTGCTGTCATCCTGCAAAACAGCAGAGTCAGCGGGAACCTGAATGCAGCACACCACACCACAGAACTCTGGGTTGAATATTAGGTTTAAATATACGCGTGTCAGCATTAAGCTATCGTGTACTGTTTCACAAAAAATTGATGTCCCCAGTTCCTGTCAGTAATTTCTGTGATAACGTACTGCACATATTTTTATTTTGCATAGCTGTTACTATAATGTACCTCAGGGCTGGAATGGATGAAGCAATGGGCAAGCAGGTGTTTGTGAAGTCCAGACAGCAGCTGGTGGAAGTGACAGGGAGGATCAGTCTGTCCCTGGCTATCACTAGAAAGCTGTTTGTCACTGTTTTTCTCCAATTCCCCAAATGCCCGCTCCTGTATGAACACACACAAAAAGAAAATGCATGTGGAGGAGCAGGAATATCGCTCTAATTTAATGTGCACCAAAATGTCCAGAAATCAAAGAACCTGGTACAACAATGCACTATATTAACCCAAAGATTTTATTGTAAATCCCCCATTCGACACACTTAGGACACAAAGTTACACACAAACACATGGAGTCCTTGGTTCCATACCGTGTAAAAGCCTATGCTGAGAAGCAGGGTTCTGAGGAGGACCTCTGCTAAATGTAGAGGATCATAGGCTTCAACAGAGCTGGATGAAGAGGGCGGCCGGACTGACATAGCGGGTGTCAGTGGGGGTCCCAGGGCTGTCACCTCCCCAAAATTGCTGTAACCTAGCAGAGAAGCTACATGGCTCTGGTCCTGAAGGCTACTGAGGACCATGTCCAACTGAAGACGCTTTGAAAGATGCAGATGAAAGAAGAAGAGAGAACTGTCCAGTATTTGATCATGCAAGTGTGAGGTTACCAAAAACATTTCTGCAGTGAAGAAATTATGTTTTTACAGCAACACATTTTCACAATGTTCAAGCAGTCTTCACAAATTGCCTAGCAACGCTCCAAGTTGGCGCTGTGATTTTTGACAAACACACTGTTTGCTAGTTCCATCAATTCTCTGGCCAACTCTCTGGATCACAGTCATAGTCAAAATGAAGGAAGCCAAGCAGCCATGGCAGAATACATGTCCTTGAATTGTGTCCTTATATTTACACAAACATCTTCTATATAGACCAGATATTATGATCCATCATAATAAGCAGCACTGCTTCTGTATTATGACAGATCATACATTTTTTTAAATGGCACTAAGGAACTCTACATACCTGGCCTTTGGAGAGGGCATTCAAGCTCTGAGGGCCCTGAGGAAGGAGGGAGAGGAGCAGTTCCGTTCTCTCCCTCAGCGGAGGCAGCAGCAGAGAGGCACCGATGGACAGCGTGTTCAAAACTGCCTGAGGACAGACAAGAATATCAGCACAATATGAAAATATGCACGGTGATCAAGGGTAAGGAAGTTTTACGGCAAGAAATAAATGAAACAAAATTAGCACAAATAGACTCTAACAGCACACTTCACACTTTGATTTGGTGAGCTTAACAGACCACACAAACAATCCCTCCAAATCCCATTGTCATTTGTAACAAGTTTGTAATAAGTGTTTTATCAAAACAATTATAAACACACAGCCTTTTAGTTTACCTGTTGTATGGAGTCTGGCATGTTGGTGTCTATGAGCCTGAAGAGCAGGTTTCTGAGGGGCCTGCTCTGAGCCCCCAAAACCATGGCACCAGTGCCCCCAGCATGAGCCAAAGACAAGTGGATGGACAGCAGCTTCATGCACAGCAAAAGAAACTGATGGTGATCCCTGAAGCGCAGACACAGAGAGCATTAGGAACATGGGTTCAGTGGAAAGTGAGTCAACATGTCCTCCTTGTTGGTGGTGAGGAACATCTTTTTGTGTGTGTGTGTGTGTGTGTGAGTGATTCTATACTAGATACATTTTCAAACAGAAACATAAAATACAGCCTTGAGGTAAGCGATTGTAATTGTAAGGTAATTTCATACCTTTTGGATAAGAACGGAGCAGGGGGTGTGTCATTCCCGATGCCATCACAGTAACTTTCTAGGAAGTTGCGTAGGTAGGTGAAGGTACTCTCCTCCAAGTCGACACAGAAGGGCCTGTGCCATGCCACCAGTTGCCTGAAAAAAAACTAAGTCACTTAAAAAGAGCCCATACTAGTGTGATTTCTTTGGTGAAATCCCATTTGTCTACACTGTAGAGGAATAGAATATATCGAGTAGCAGCTTTACCGGTCAGTTGGAACTGCGGTCCAAGCCAGGCTGTGAGAAGTGCCGGCAGTGATCTGTTGGATCGAAACCCCCTCTAAACCGAGCACTTTCTTAGGTTTGGTAATAGGTGTAGAAGTGTGGCCTTGTCCACACTGGCCCATGGTGTTGTTCCCCCAGGCATACACTTCATTCTCTGACGAAAGAAGAGAAGCATACCTGACAGTCATTCACAATCACAATTTTAAGAGCCCATTTACAAACCTAAAAATTATAATTCTTACCATGAATTTAAAAAAAAATTCTGAAAGCAAGTTTTTTTTTAAAAATAATTATCTGAGTAAGTGACTGTGAACTGTTGAAGGTATCTTACCGTGAGACAGAGCCAGACAGTGGCTGTCTCCACATGAGATATCAATGATCTTGGTGATACCCAGGTCCTCTACAAACCTGGGCCTCAAAGAGGTCGTCTCAGAGGAACCACACCCTAAACACGAGCCACAGCCCCATGCAAACACCTGAAGAAATAACATTGCATTAACAAAAATGAAGGCATTATTGACATCTAGTCCTTGTATTTGGGATGTAATTAAATGCAACTGCATTATTTGGACTGAACACCATCAAGTGTAAAGACAGAGAGTGATGGATAACAATTGTTGCAATGTTTTGAATGCTCGTTCAAAATAAAAGCTTGTCGACAAAGAGAGCTTAGCTTTGTTCAAATTAATACATTAGACTGCGTTTTTCTGTCAAAGGATCAGTTTTGAACAAGTAAGAGCTATACAGTAGGGTTAAATGTGGTATTAAATTTTGTATGTAGCACTCATCAGTTCTGTTCTGACTTTGAAAAATCCTCTCTGTCCTGAAATGCGACATCTCACCTGTCCTGCAGAGGTAAGGGCCAGAGATGATTGGCTGCCAGCACACACTTTCCTGATGATGAATCCATGCAGGGCCTCTATGACCTTGGGGCGATACACACGATTGGTGTCTCCATGACCTAGTTTACCTACAAGGATGAGTCATATCTGAGTACCAGTATCACATCCCACCAGCTCAAGATATTTTTGTTATGATAGAGCACAAGTGATACTGTGATGCTACAGTCTGTTTTCACGAAGGGCACAAAAAGCATCTGATTTTCTGCTCAAGCTAATGTTTATATTTTGTTTAAGTGTGTGATCTCAAGCTGCCATGTCATCTGTCAACATACCATTGTCCCCTCCTCCAAAGGACCACACAGTGTGTCCATCCTGTGCCACAGCAATGGTGTGGGAGCTGCCACAGGCCACCTGACCCACACCACTGATGTCCTTCACCAATGTGGGCACGTTCCGACTCTGGCTGTCACTGTGACCTGGTCAGGGAGAAACATGTTGCTAACATACCAGAGGATTGATTTCACCTTGAAAATGTTGAGCCAAATAAGCACAAGCAACTTGAGAAATAGGATGTGTACCAAGTCTGCCAAAGTCCCCTTCTCCCCACGTATACAGCTCTCCATCATTAGTCACAGCAGCACTGTGTCTGTAGCCAGCAGACACACAAACAACAACCTGGCAGAGACATGGTCATATATTAAAAGGGAAATCACTTTATGCCTTTTCAAAAACAACATATGAATAAATGTACAAGGCCACTCCCTACAAGCTGATGTGTTTCCTGCTTGCTTACTTTGCCTAGCAGCGGTCCTTGTATGATTTTGGGGTATTTCTGTGTAGCACTGTTGCCGTGGCCCAGCTTCCCATACTCTCCGTCACCCCAGCTGAACACCTGGGAGAAACATTTTTTAAATCTTACAATTATCAATAAAGAAATCTGACAGTCAAAATCTCACAAGCACCTACAGATTTGTGTTTTGTAACAGAAACAGAGCAGAAAAACCACTGTTGAAACTACAGCCTACAAACCGTTGAAATATGTATGAGTAATCAGAGGTCATTTCAGTTCCACCGATCATTTTTACTCTTTACCTCTCCCTCTACAGTGATGGCCAGAGTGTGACCGTCAGAGCCCTTGGAGGATGACACTTTCTTCATGTTCCTATGTGGCTCCAGCACAAGTTTCTTGGGCATGGACTGGTTGTTTGAGTCACCCAGGCCCAGACGGCCATAGCTGCCTTTCCCACATGCTTTCACTGCACCATCTGCAGATACTGAGAAGGTACAGTACTGACCCGCCTCAATCTAAAAGTAGAACCAAGTGGATAAAGATGGGTGAGGATGAGATTTAACATGGAAGAATTATATTATTTTATAATCCTTTTTTTTTTTTTTAAATAGGCTTTAAAGTACACTACAACTACACTACACTACAACTAGCACACTATTTCTGATTATAACATTATTATGCCTATCTGATGCTGGCTGAATGGAAATAACATAAAAGTCTCTCTCTCCCTCTCCCTCTCTCCCTCTCCCTCTCTCCCTCTCTCTCAATTAAAAATAAGTAAACCTGTAAAATGGGAATAATGTGACATCTGTGGTTAGTGCCCTGTTCTAATGAGTAGCCATACCATTTGGGCATCACTGAAGCCCTGCGTCAGTTTTGGCAGCAGGATTTTCTCCAGAGTTCCCTCTGCCAGCTGATGGCTGCTGTTGCTGCCCCACACATACACCATGACTGTGTCACTCTCTGTACCAGGAGAAGCTGCATCAGTGCTGCAGGAGCACAGGCAGTAGGATGCTAGGTTACAAATCTGCCAAAGGGGAGGAAGGTGAGGTTCTTTGAGTTCTGGGAAGTTTAACAGGTTTTAATAGTGTCTATATGTTACAGTATGTGACTTAATTCACTGTTACCTCCTCAAAGAGGCAGAGAGCTGCCTGAGAGAGCCGACAAAGCCCATCTGCATCCTTCTTCAGCACCTGAGTATTGACAGAGTCTCCACGGAAACCCTGGGGGAAAAAAAGTGCTTAGCCTTCAACAAAGTATTCTTAATATAACTCAGCATGTTTAAACATGAATCATTTTTCTTATGTTTCTAGGGTGCTATAGGTGCTTATAATTCTAAGCCATATATATATATATATATATCAGAACAAGAAAAGCCACTTTCCAAAAACAGTGACATGTCACTGCATGATCAGATAGGGGGTGAAGTCAAAAACGAGAAGGCGGCAGACACAGGTGTCAGCAGAGATACAGGTTAGTGGAGAGAGCAGCAGGCTGCTTCCTCCTTTTTTTCTCTCACCAGAAACCAAAACTAAATTGTGCTGAAAGATGCGTGATCCCTCAGGTATTTATTGTAGCTTATATGTGGGATGTAACATAAATACAAACTCTTAAATCTATAATCTGAAAATCTGTTATCATGTACAGTATCATGGGGTTGTTGGCAGTACCCAGCCCTGGCTGTCATTTGAACAGAAATATTGTAAAGCTGATTAGCCTGCTAAAGGATGACTCAATATGCATATCTCGAGAGGACAGGAAGACTGACTCAATCCTAATCCTTATCTGCACACTAATACATCACTACGAGCTTCAAATGAGACTGTTCAAATAAAAAGGACAGTCTGCAGCAGGCAAAAGGCCTCATTTATTGGCATGTTCATATAAATGTCTGCAAGTGAAGATATGGAAATTTATGAACTAACCACTGCTGCCATTGGAAATACATGTATATATTCCTACATGTGATCCAATGTCATGGTCTGGAAATGTGGTGCTTACAATAATGGTTATAGCTGAACAGAGATGATGGAACATAGAATAAAAAGGAGACAACATATATAGAATAAAACATGTTACATACCGAGTATTGCCTCATTTGGAAAAGGGTTTGATGGATGACCTCAAAGCCCACACCAGCTGACTGCTTGGAGCTCAGTGAGGAGGAGGAAGACAGTGTAGAGGTGCAGGAGGACATAGAAGCAGCTAAAGCTACCTCCACCCACTCCAGCAGAAACTTCAGAGAGCCTCTCTGTATGGCCAGCCCAAGCAGCAGCTCCAGCGCAAGCCTCCTACCGGTGGGGTCTGCCCCACCAGTCCCACTGCTCACTGATGTCTTCTTGAGGAAGTCAGCCACCTGTGCTAGGCAGTCCAACCCCACCGACGGGATCTTGTTCTCATTGGCCAGAGAGAGTGGCGGTAGCGAAGTCAGCACCGAGGAGGCCGTGGCAAGCACGTCGTTGCAAAGCACCGACTCAGGGTGCACCGAAGCGGCATATCTCCAGTTCTGCTGCAGTAATGAGAAGAGCAGACTCAAACCTGTCCTCACACCCATCTCTATCAGAACATCTGTACCCGACTTGACTTTGGACACACCCCCTGGCAGGCAAGGCTCTGAGGCCAGCTCAATTTGCCCACATTCGGCCCCGCTGTCTGTGGACTGGGAGGGCAGCTGAACGCGGAATTTGTCATGGTATTTGCTGTGAAGTGCGTAGTAGATCCTCTGGAGAACTACCAGCCTGTGGTGGAGGCCCAAGGTGTAGGAGGTTTGCGTCAGCATGCGGTGAGCCAGCCATCGCTGGCTGCGAAGCAGGGATGACAGGTACTCTTCCTTCTCCTCTGAGGCACTGGACTCACACTCGAAGTCTGGCAGGCGTGGGCCAACGAGTTCTTGAACAGGCTGGGCCAGAGTCACCACTTCCTTGTTGTGGAGAAGCTTACTGTAGAGCGCAGCAGCTCCATGCCTCCTGGCTGTCTGCACACTATCTTCTGCAGCCCAGGAGCTATTGAAGTGCTCCTGCCACTTTAGCAACACATGGGTCTGACAAGGCACCATGTCTGAGCATTATCTATACTTTGATGTACACCTGAAAAAAAAAGAATATGATTGAAAGCCCTAATGAGGCCTGTATATTGGCAAATTTATATAATTCACACATATCACTCTCTCACACTTGATTAACATAATGAAAAGGCACTTTTATCCCCATCATCAATTCACTGGCAACATTTGCTGCTGAAAGCTAATGTTCTAATGCATTTCCCTGCCAAGTAAATTCACTGTAAAGGTGTCAGGTTTCTCCTTAGTGTTGGCCATATTCCAACAAACAGTACATCCAGGATATTGCCACAGGCCCAGTGGGTATCACTGAAATAGTTCAGCTCTCCATATGATTATTTCTAACACAACCACACTAATGAGGGCACTTTTGTCTCACAGGCTGCACAATATACAGACATGTATTATGTCTATCTTCATTTAGGAGTATTAGTTTCATAATATGGCCTGTCAAAGCCAAAACCTGCTTCGAGAGATTAGGCACACAGGTGATTATAACCTGATCCCCCATGTCAATTCATTCATATTCTCTATCTCAGTCAGAATGCAGTTGTTACAGTCATCGTCTCAATGTTGATCACCTGATGCTCTGACATACAATCCTGTAGAAAGATCACTTGGACTCCACCTAACCCCCAGTCTGCCTGTCTGCATAGTTTGTCAGCTTTCCAGAAAAATAAAGTGCAAGCCTGTTGTTGCTGTCGAGAGGACATTTTAGATCTTCAAAGTAATAGCTTTCCTGGAACTAAAAAAAACAGATTTTAGTTTTCCCAGATTGCATTTTAATATGAAGGTTTGTTAACAAGTCCGATCTGCTTGAAATCCTTAAATGCTGGTTAAAATGTGAGAATCCCCATGACAGTCACAATATGGAGGTCAACATTCATATCTTAGTGGGTAATTTCATGGGAATATCGCTTGCATGACATTCTTATGACACAAGTTAAAGCACATTCATCCTACCAGTTCTAAAGTATATTTATAAAAGGCTAAGCTAGCGCGAGGAAGAAATATTTCTGATGTGTTTCAGGCTTGATGGAAATATGTGCCTTCAATACAAATGCATCTCTCTTACAAGTTTTCATTTCTGTTAAGCAACACAACAAGCTTGAGAGTAAACTAACCATTGAAATCTCCATACTGTTGGGACACCGAGCTGCTATTATTAAAACTTATACAAAAACATGAAGCGCTAGTTACAGCCTGCTAAACATGTGAGTGTGCCACTTTGACCCTAGTCCACACTCACACGGCCTCATCTCTCTTGCCTTGCCTGAGGCCTGTGGGGCTATATGGTTTCCACTCCGGCCAAAAATAACAGCAAGCATTGATATAGTAATGGGCTCTTCGGTCAGGCAACCACCAGCAATGTTAGGAGCGACTATCACTGATTACAAACTATCTGAAGTTGTAGGACACAAACATTTAGAACACCTCTTGAGTTTGGCCCTCGTTTTTTCACCAGCCCAGCTAGCGTCAGACTTTATGTAGCCTGCAATATGCAGGTCACAAATGTTGATCCATTTAAAACATGCACAAACCAGTAACATATATCTTACTTTTTATTAATCACCGACTACAAATTGAGCCAAACATCCAAACAACTCTTCAGTAAGATATAAAAACAAAATCAAATCATAAAGGCTCACAGGTGGGCTCATGTGCAGGCATAGATGCGAATGATAAAACCAGTAGCCTTCAATCTTCTAAAAAACAGTGTCAACAATTTCAATAAATGACTTTCAATGCAGGTATCACCGCGTATGATCAGTGGAAAAGTAAAAGTTGGTGATAGTAGTGGGATTGACTATGAAACTGGGTCACATCTCATACAAAGCCATGATATTTGTACTTTTTTAGTACAATCAGCTCCAGTAACACTGCTTTTTTTTGTCCCATGATGCTGAAGAGAGAGATGAAAAATGCCCATTTCCCAATTTCCCAGCATCCAAGGTGATATATACAAATTGCTTATTTTGTCCGACTAACCGTCCAAACCTCAGAGATATTCAATTTTAATTTTAAATCATATGTAGCAAGACCCACCTAGGCTCAGGATGAACTAATGACATTGTGTAGATGTGTTTGGTACTGATTGCATTTTTCTGTAGGATTTTCTGCAGGCTTCAAACCACAAGAGAGCGAGCTCTGTATCAAATCCAAGATGGTTTGGCCACCTGCATGGCCCTCAGCCACCACCATCTGGTACCTTCCTGGGCCTTGATGAGAAAAGACCCCATTGGAAGACCCAGAGCAGGAGTTACAGTTTTATATGTCCCCTCTGGCCGTATAATGAGACTTGAAAGTCACCTAGACTCAGCTGGAGGAAGTTGCTGGACCAAGGGTCGTTTGGGCTGCTGTTGCCACGACAACCCCAACAATGAGCATTTAAACAAAGGATGCATGGATGAGTGTTAAATCAAACACGTTGCTAATGTAAGCAGTGGATAGGTAATATATCAGAGGGCATTAATTCACCTCTGACAGCAACTTAATTATCTTAAGCCGCAGGGAGGGGAGAGACATACCGTTATATTCCTGATAAGGCTGCTGTCATGTTGACACAAGTTAGGCTTTGAGTTGGGCATTCATGCTACGTTAGCCGAAAGGATAACTGAATTCATTTACCATCAACGAAATGACCCATCCTTGCTATCTGGCTCCTTGTCTGTCAACATTTTGTAGCGCTTTTTTTTTTCCATCCCTGGCTGTTAGTTAGCGACACAAACAACGAAATATGCGAATCTGAAACGCGGACCCCGCCGTGTCATTCACAAACACCGGTGACATTATTCTGCATCTGCGGTGACAGCTGAGCTGAGCTAACGCTGGCTGCAGTGCAGTTGCTAGTCTGCTCCATGGCTGTCAAACCCGACCAAGCCCCTCCGCTTAGCACGCTGCCAGCTCTCGGCAAAAACGCTCCCGCAGCTCGTTAACGCCGGGCTAACATTTTTAACCCGGGTATTAGGGAATTAAAACACACCGCAGACGTGTGAGTTACCTTGACAGCAAGTCCCCCCCCCCCCCCCCCGCTGATAAATGGTTTGCGTTACCTGTCCCGTCCCAGTGAGGTCTCCCTTGGACGCGAATATCATATCAACCTTCTCCTCTTTCCTCTTCTTCTTCGTCTGCTTGAGTCTCAGCCACTCTGCTGGATGGCTGCGTTACCGCCACCCTGTGTCACGGAGTAAGAACTTATCATCATCATCGTCATCACTATCATCATCATGATGTTTTCATTCATTTACGTTTCTTTCCATCCAGACTGACACAGCCCAGTGTGTGTGTGTGTGTGTGTGTGTTACATGTTTGAAGCCTGGTTTCATTAAGCATGAATGTGCAAGAATCCAGGACCAGACCAAGTATTTCTGAGGGCCCAAACCCACCTACCACCCCACCCACCACCTTCAAAACCATATCTAAATAATTAAATCCAGTCAATAAAACAACTACGCTCCGATCAGCACATTCTTTATATGGATGGACATATATATTTATTATTATAGCAGCAGCAGCCTAGCTGTAATAGAGGCTGGCCTGCTTGAAGGGGCAGTCCACTGCTTTAACAAATGAAGGTCAATTTACTTGTCAGGAGGTTCAGCCAACTACTCAGTGGAAGCAGATGCATAATGTCTTCTGTGACTCTGGTGGAGGCTTTGTCAATACTGAGAAAATAACCTTGACAATGCATCATGGGAAATGTTGCATCCAGTGTTTTTGGACCTTGGCCCAAAAACAGGGACTAAGGATCAGCCTCAATTTCGATTTTTTTCCCAGTGTGAGTCCTGAGAGTTTAAGGAACTGTGCTACTAAAGTAAAAGTAGCCTACTCCTTTAAAGCACAATTTAGTTGTGTGTGTTGTCTTTTGTCTCTTTTATGCCCTAACAACGTCCCTCTATTGCCAAAGAAAAAATGTACTCATTTTAAAACTTGCAACTTTAAAAAAAAAAAAAAAAAAGTGAAAAACAAAATGAAAAACAAAATCAATAAGTCATAGTCTACTTAGAAGCTTAGAAGAAGAAACTTTAAAGCACTCTCAGTGTCCTATGGTTTAAATAGTTGGATCATTGATGGCATGTTTTATTTTCTGTCAGTTCTTTATTCATTTATTTTTTACAGAATGAAATAATAATAATAATAATAATAATGTAATAGACGAGACTAGTTTTCTCGTTTTCTTTCATTTCACCCATAAGACATTTTTCTAATCTGTTAAATATTGTCAATATGTTTTTCCTATATGTGACTAAAAAACATCTTGTAGCATAAAAGTGAATTCTTCAAAGCGTTCCAGTCAAGGTTTTGGGGGGCTCCGTCACTCACACAAAAACAAACCAAAGATAATTTATGACATCAGGTCGCACGGATTTCAATTCCTGGATGGCGGTCCGGAGTTAATCCCACTTCCAAGCCGGATCTCTAAAAAGGGGGCTGACTGGCAAAAGGGACGACAACACCGGAATGAGGAAATTGACGAGGGGGCAAGCCATGTGCAAAACAAAGTTGTTCATCGCTGATAACCATGCAACCTGATGAACCAGAGGTCACTCCACTCAAGTCTCCCAGAGGCGACCCGCTTCTCCGTCTCTTCCCGAACAAACCAGCGGCAGCCTTCCACGGGTTCTCCCCGCATCCAGTGATGGCTTTTCTCCTCATCACAGTGCTGTCCTCACTTCTGCTGCGAGATGCTGAGGCGTGGGGTACCAGCGTCAAGTACGCAGTGAACTGCCCCGACAGATGCAACGCGGAGCGGTGCGGCGGGACACAGCGGTGCACACGGACCGTCCTGGATGACTGCGGCTGTTGCCAGGTCTGCGCAGCCGGCAGAGGGGAGCACTGTTACCGCACAGTGTCGGGGATGCACGGGGTGAAGTGCGGACCGGGATTATTCTGCGAGTTCTACAAAGACGAAGACGATTACGGTGACGAATACGGGATTTGCAAAGGTAAATGCACATTAAATGGCCCGTTTTGAAATCTTGCTGCTGTTTCTGCACGCTGCGTTTTGATATAGGGTGATGCTCTGCTGCACCAAATCCAGTATCCCATTATGTTATTACAGTCTTTTAGGCTGTATTTTCTTAATTATCGCAATAAATAGCACCGTTGGCATGTAACTGTTGGTTATAGCGGCACATATGCAGACCTGTGCATCACTGAATTGGTTAATCGATCAGCCAAAGCTTTGAGTTAAGGCACTGAAACACTAATGCTGCTGCTGGTGACTGCTCAGTTACTCACTCATTCTCATGCTGACTGTGAATGTGAGTCTGTAGCACTAAGTAACTAAAAGTGGGGGCCACATCAGAGCCATTCTGGTGCACTTACCGTTTCCACTGCTTATTCTTTGTCCCTGATTTTTAAGTGTTTATTTTATTCTTCTTTACAGACTGTCTGTATGGAACCTATGGGGTTGAGTGCCGCAACACATGCAACTGCAAGGGAGGCATTTGTGACAGGGAGACAGGAGCTTGTCTCACCCTCAAATTCTTTCCCAAAATTGCCAGCAAGTTCAAGACTGAGCCACAAGCAGGTAAAAAAAAAATTATGGAGGCTTCTTGAAATAAAGATTTCTCCATTAAAAAAAATTTTTTTTTGGAAAGCATTTATATCATCAGTACATTCTCAGTGGGCTCTCTCAGTCAAATGTCCCACCAAAAGTGCTAAATTAAGTATTTTTTATTTTTCATACATTGAAACATTAATGAACTCTTTCCCTTTTATTTTCAGGGGGAGATGGCGGCTCAGGAGAGGTCAGCACCACCCAGAACACAGATCAACACACAGACAGATCCACTGCTCCGAAGCGGCTCAACCCTCGCTGACAAGTGCTGACAAGACTGAATCTATTCAGTGTAAATGTAGCATTAACTTATAAATGATCTGAAAGATATATTTTATTATGTTAAATGATAAACAGACTTTTTTACAGCAAATTTTATTTGGTTTGTTTGGTCCTGTCATCTTTTCTAATGAATACGCAGACTATGTTATTATCTCTCTTTTATTGTTCTGTATCAGTTTGTAGAGTAAATTATCTAGAATGATCCAGTCCAGATCAACTCCAGAGTCTCTCAGTTAGCGTGCCTTCATACATTATTGTTGAAGAAATGAGAGTTATTGTCACAAGAATGGGCCGTGCATTTATTTTCAAACTGGATACAGCAATAAGCTCTCCATACTGATATTTTATTTGTACTGTATATATGAAAACATGGGAAATATCATGTATATGACACCAGCCAATGTAAAGAATGCTCTTACAATTAAACCAAAGTTATCACTGACTGTTGTCATTGGATTTTCATTGTCTAGTTTATCTGTTAACTTTATGAGATCATTATATAGAGTAACTGCATCATCTAAAAACCATGACAAGAACACGAATTCAGTGTAATTATACTGTGATTTAAACATCTCATCTTAAAGTGCTGCAAAATAAAGAATACATTGTCCACAAATAAATAATGGGAAGTAAAGATCAAATGACCATGTTAAAGTACATCAAATACAAAGCGTAATGCAAAAGATTAAAAGCTAAGTTTTTTTCTGACTTTTTCCTTAATGCATTGTTGAAACACCGTTAGCAGCTATCACAGCTTCATAACTTTATAGATCTGAACTTTGACAGTTTGGAACCTCAGAAACTTTGAGTCACATATTTAGTCTACAGATTTTCAATCAATTTCAAACCTGGGCTTGGAAGGGGATGACAAAAGTATTGAGAAACTCCACTCACCTCTCACCACTCTCCAGGATTGTATCATCAAGGTGAAGAGTGGTTACCTGTATTTCACTAGAGAGACCCAAGCCATGGGGGTCAATTTTTTGTTTTATTACAATCTTTTTCCCCAATGCTCAGATTACTTTCAGTGCTTTCATATGCATCTCATATGCATCATATGAATGCTGCAGAAACTGGTTTTCTATCAGGTAGATTCTCTCTTTGCAGAAAAGCTACAGATCTCTGTTACAGTGGCCCATAGAAATTAAAATAATTTATAAGATGAAATCATCAGAAATGGATAACTGGTGCCACATACCATGTGAGCGAAGTTGGGGCAGCTCTTACTTAAACTAAATCTTTGGGATTGGTGTGTTTTCTTGGTCCATAATTAAAGTCAAATAAAATGGCGGTTGACATGCAAAGTTTAGAACGTGCTTGTGCACCTTATGCTCCATTTGTAGAAGAATTTGACACCTCTACATGTTGCAGAGGCACCTGGTAACTTTAGAAATTGGGAGGACCCAGTGGTAGATTAAAGCCTGAGTAGAAATTCTTTGAAAAAAGAGGCAGAGACATTTATATTCCCAGGATGACATTAGTTTAGGGGAGTTGGAAAAAAATGTGAAGGGCTCTGGAAAGAAAAAATCTTTTGAGCAAAAGGAATTCTTGTTTCCCATGTAGATATGAAACAGTATATCCAAACACTAGATCAAAAATGGTTATTATTAATGCTGAGAATTACTTTTAAGTTGTGGAACGCAGTGCTTTTCTCGACTTCCACAAATGGCAAAAATATTCTTTGTTCCCATGCAGAAAACATCTCAAGCGTGGAAAAATGCTTTCACCACTAATAGAATAAGAAGTGATGGGCAAAGAGAGTTTACAGGCTTCGCAAAAGATTATC
The DNA here is from genome assembly GCF_046630095.1 of Trachinotus anak. Taxonomy (NCBI): domain Eukaryota; kingdom Metazoa; phylum Chordata; class Actinopteri; order Carangiformes; family Carangidae; genus Trachinotus; species Trachinotus anak. Next base: position 6,845,489 of record NW_027273879.1, on the reverse strand, counting down.
ACTGGTGGGAGAGAATTTGGAGAAGCTCTTCCGATGTTTGAAGAATTTTCTCAACTTAGCTTTGACTGTAATGTTGCATTGAAATAGATGAAGATCTCAGGATGAGCCAAGAATACAGACTTATGAGTCAACATGGGAAACAAAGTTGTGAACAGAAGTGATTTAAATATTGAGACAATGCTCAAGGTCTTTTTTTTTTTTTTTTTTTTTGAGAAGAATTTCCTCCCTGGAGGAAAACATCCATGAGTCTTTCAGCTCTTCTTTCAATCCTGAGTATTTCAGCTTATACACCAGAACAGAAGTGAATCATTTTCCTGAGAGAGCAGACAAGATATCATCATTTTATGAGTGAATGGTATCCTAATATTCAGTACCACTTTGCCTAAGAATAAGATAAAACAGACCATAGGCTTCCCAGATAACTAGAAGTTTTACAGAAGTTGAGAAATCCATTTTCTTTGAATGTAAATGTTAAATAATTATAGTAAATGTAATAGTAAATGTATTGTATCAGACTAACTATATAAACCAGTGATGCATTTAGCAATGATTTGTGATCATCTGTCTGTAATACATTATCTGGGTTTATGATTTTAAAAAATGGACTCCTCAAAGTTGAACTTTTTTAAACATTTGAAAAATTAAATATACTCTCATACACATTGGTCTGTAATGAAGCTAACCATAATAATAAGCTGAAATATTCATTGTTTTTGTGATTCTGAAGTAAAAGGCCAGAATGAAACCTCAAATCATTTATGATCAAGCATGATAATAGACCCTTGATTAGAGGAAGATGCCTTTTCTGTCCATTCCTCTATAAAACATCAGCTGGCAGTGTTAAAGTACAAAACAGCTAAAGCAGATGAAAAATAAACCAAAACATATTGGACAAAATTTCAAAAATAATCCTGTCCCAGTTATAAATATCTCTTATTAGCCTCACCTCTGACTCTTGCTGGTACAAAAATGTTTTCCAGTATTCAGCTTGTTTATTTCCTGTGCTTCCTGACACCTGTGAAAATGGCCCTTCTTCCTGTTGTTGTTGTGTCTGTCCAGGAGAGGAATTTAAAGCAAGGATTTTTTCAAGTGACACTCCAAAAGCTTGGAATTTGTAAGTGACACACAACGGCAAAGGCCTTATCCTCTTGTCAGGAGTCAGAAGAGGACACTTCCTGTCCAATTTATTCTTCTTCTTATTAATTATTATTTCAATGAAAGCTCAACACCCAAACACCCTTCAACAAACACATTGTCCCTGAGTCAAATTTTGAAAAAGGGTCAACTCTAATGTACTTTTTAAATCAAATTAATATCAGTTATTCTATAACTATGATCCACATTATCATTTGAAGTCATGTTTTCAGTAAAAAAAACAAACAAAAACTGTGGGAATTGAAGAATGTCACACGAAGGATAACAAATTTCTTTGTTTGAAAACGACAAAATCTGCAGGATCAAACAAACTGTAGGTCAGCTTTCTCTGCTTACGAAGTCATTTTCTTACTGTAATTCTGAATTACAACTAGAGCTTTACTGCATATTAGTAAATAACGAAATGCATTTCCTGGAATTTCCCAGTTTTGTATCATTGCACAACTGTCAAATTCATAAAGGGTAAAGTTCCCTAGAAGTCATGAAATCATGTATCTCCTCAATCCAAAGGCAAGGTGACACACACACACACACACACACACACACACAGTGATACAGGTATGGGAGCAGCCTTGTGTGTGAGGGCAGGAGTGTTCTTAGCACTCAGACTCTAATGTTCCTCTCATTCCCCTGAGAACCGACAGGCCGAGGCCTCGCAACCAAACAAAGGACCCTGGAAAATAACAGGAAAGCGTTGGTGAGAAATACCCTTTATCTGACTCCCTGAACACGTCACTGCCGCCTCTGCAGAAACAAAGGTGCGTGAACGGAGTAGTAAATAACACTGATTTACTGCAAATAGATGTTCTGGTATTTACAGTTTGGCCCTGCCTCAACAGGTTGTTTATTGTAGCTGTAGAATGACAAGGCTTATTGGAGACAACACACAAACACTCCAAACAAGGAAATTAAGTGCTTTGATTGATTACATTGATAGCAGTTATCAAAAAGGGGGCTTGTGAAAAGTAACAAGAGGCACTTTAGCTCACGCACTGTCATGTCACTTGATTCAACTAATGAAAGCCAGTCTGATTAATGAATTCTGTGGCTCCGTCATCCCAGGGTTTCCCTCCTAGCTCTTTTTTCTTTGTCTTAATAGTTCTGAGAAACATTTTGCAGTAAACTGGCAGTAGCTACACGAGCAGCCGGAGCCTTGACCCCAGCGACCTGGCAGAGCAATGAACCCTGGAGGGATTGTCTTTTTCTTGACAATGTGACGTCAGGAGGTTTATTATCAATAATGGCTGACCCCCACAAGATAGTTTTAGTTAGTTTTAGTAGCCAGCCAAAAAATAAATCCAAATATTTCAGAACTGACAGATAGTCTCTTGATGTAACTGGGTACTGCCTCCCTTTGCTCTCAAACAACTTCAATTCTTCGTTGCCACAGGATGTTGGAAACATGACTTTGATTTTCTGCTCCATGTTGACATGATTGCATCACATAATTTTTGCCAGGTACACGTTCATGCTGACAACCTCCTGTTCTCCCACATCCCAAAGGTGTTCAACTCCTTCCCATCTGACCCTCTGACCCTCCCTTCCCCTCCCACCTGCTTTTTCAACTGCCCAGTTTAGGTGAGCCTGTGTCCGCTGCAGCCTCAGTGACCCAATGTGGTTTTCTGCTGTTGTAGTCGATCCGCCTCAGGTATTGTGTGTTCTGAGATGACTTTCTGCTCACCACAGTTGTAAAGAGTGGTTATTATCTGAGCAATTGTATCCTCTCTGTCCAACCAGTCTGTCCATTCTCTTCTGACTTCTCTCATCAACAAGGCGTTTCCATCCACAAAAATGCTGCTCACTTGATGTTTTTATGTTTTTTGTAATTCTGAGTGTTAAATGTGAAAATCCCAGGAGATCAGCAGTTTCAGAAATACTGAGACCAGCTTGTCTGGCACCAACAATCATGCAACGAGATCACATCGTTTCCTCACTTTGATGTTAATCTTTGATCTGAACATGAACTGAAGCTCCTGACCTGTATCTGCATGATTTCATGCATTGCACTGCTGCCCCATGGCTGGCGGATTGATTAATTGCATGAATATGCAGATGTTTAGGTGTTCCTAATGAAGTGCTCAGTGACTGTGCTTCATATCATGATGAAGCACAACTTTTGGAGCTGTGAGAGAGTGCTCATATACAACACACATTTAGATCCAGGTTTTTGAATTGCATGCACACTGCTTTCCTTTGGTATGACACATGGACCTCTGGTGGCTCTCTGATGGTATTGTATCATACAGTTATCTTGCATTTATTGTCCATTCGGTTTATCCTGAAGCTCTGACAGATACTTCAATATGTGATTTCACTTAGATCTTTTTAATTTGGGTTTATGTCTCTCTGTTTGCAATAAGCCAGAGAAGAGTTTTATAGAACTTAGCCAACATTGATGATTGGCCACTGTCAAAGTGCCATTGATCAACATACAAACAATTTCTTCAAATAACATATTTATGTGATGACTATTAATGTGCGTGCACAACTGAAAAGCTAAAGAGAAATAGGTATAACCAAGATTGTGAAATTTCTTAATCCAAAAGTTTAAGAAGTCACCAGCAGAGAGCAATGTTGCATCAAGGGAAACAAGGAGATATGAGCTTTGCTGTGGAGGAAACCGTAATTTCTCTCAAGAAATTATTGATTTTATCTTATGGAAAATTAGACTATTGCACTAGTAAAGAAAAGAACATCATTAAACTACTGAGGATTGAAAATAAATAATGATTACTATTGTGATATATAGTTGTTCAGAGATAATTCATGTACCACAGAACTGGAATATGTACAAGTTAAGAGATGTTTCCAGTTAACCGAACCAAGGTCAGCTGGAGTTTTCAATTTAAAGCAGCCAGGAGGAAGGAAAAATGCCTCAGGTCCAGGTGAATAAATAAAAGAAAGATGTGTGTGTGTGTGTGTGTGTGTGTGTACACATACCCACTGTAGTGTGTCTTTGCCTGGCTCTGTGCGTTTGTGTTGACCTTTCAAAACATCTGTCACTAAGTTAAAAAAAGGAAATGCAACCTTACTACTGTAGTTTTTGTGAGACAAAGTGAGACCAAGTGAGACACGCAGACTACATCCCTTATAGACTCCTGTAACTACCATCAACAGTGTCCTTTTCTCAGTTTTCATTAGAGAGTCAGTGGTAGAGAGCAGAGAGAGATAGGATGACATGCAACCCCAGACATTGTGGTTCATGATTACTTTTCATTCCTAGGCCAGCAGGGAGCCCCCAGTTTTATCATTTATTCACTTCTTTATCTTTTTTTTTTTCACACTCACTGTTTAGATATTAAATCAGAAACAACTGATCTTGGCCGTTTGGGGGCAGCAGAAACAAGCTGTGGACATGGACATATTATCATCACCCTATTTAAGTTGATAAAACTATTTTTTTTTAATGCAAACATTGGCTTATTGACATGTCAAGCATATTCAAAGCAACAGTAGTAACACATTTTAAGAATTTAAGCCCAGTATTCACCCTCCTTTAGCTCTGTTTTGGTGGACACCAAAATATAAATGTTTCTTTAGCTGCTGAACGCTTCACTATGTTCACCAGCTGCTTTGTCTGCTGTTTGTTGTTGGGCTGTTAGAGATTTTTCACCATTGGTAATATCATAGTATTGACTATTGCTGCTTTAAATAAATGTATCTGTGTGTCTAAAGAGCCTCTTCAGTTCTTTGGGACTGCTCTCCTTGGCTACACACATCTGTTTACACACACTACCTTTTCCACTTTCTTCTTTGTTGATATTCACTAGGTTTTAACAAAGTCTTCAGTGGAAATCAAGAAGTCAGCGGCCCTTCTCTGCTTGCTATTGCATTGATGCGAACAGGAACTGACACTTGCCAACAGAGGTCACACCCAACTGCAGAAGTTCAGCTATTGCTTTTATTCCCAATATCACTATTTATGCCATACAACACGCTAAACTATCAATTATTTACATTTACATTTAAGTACAGGGCAGGAAGTGGTCAAACATGAATACTGCATATTCCTATAGAAATTGTAGAGGCCTGAAAATTGTATAATCAAAGAAACTGTGTGCTAGTGTTATCTCAGTCCACTGGGATAGACCTTCTGTCTAGGTCAGCCTCCAGGGTGTTTCATGATCTGTCCAGAAGTCACCAACTGTCCAAACCCTCAGAGTCGAAGGCCATGAGAACGACAGACCATCGAGAACATTTTTATTCCCAAAGGCTTCCTCTGTGAGGATTCATCCATTCAAACCTTATGAGTTATCTCCTATCAGATAGAGTCTCTCATGGGAGTAGATGCGGCTCCAGTTTGTTTACAGATGGCCACTTCTTACGTCACAAGGTCACAGTGTTTCGTGTTAAGCATTCCACGTCCTGCAAATATAATAAAACATGCTGAAGGATGGTGGCAGACAGATGGATCAGAGGCTACCGTTGTTTGTTCTCAACATTTAATTTAATCTTGGTTTGATCTAATGAGGCCTTTCATGACACCTAAAAAGACTCACCCTCTGTGCGGTGATTATATTTTATTGGAAGGAAGGAATTATACTATGTTCTCACAGTTGACTGTTCAATATAAATATCTTTGCACAGCTGCAAATAAAAAAAATCATTTGAACCTCTCTCAATGACATGCCATTCAGTTTCATAATGACATTCCATATCGGGTGATAAAAAGTGACGGAGAAAAAAACAAAGTGTGCTGCCAAGAACACGGTTACTGTGCATGAGCTACCATGGGATACAAGGTCAGTGTGGCAAACTGCAGTGGAAGCCACATTCACTCACTCACTCACACGTACAGCACTTTTCCCTACACATTCAGTGTTTTCTCTACCGTACGCACTTAAACACAGAGGCCACTTTGAAATGTGGGCTGGTTGAGGGGGGAATCAAACCACCAAACTTCCAGTTGGTGGATGACCCACTCTACCTCCTGAGCCACAGCTGCTCTCAACAAATCGACAAACAACCACTTCACAAATAACCAATGATATCCAGTAAGTTATTTTTAGGGTGTAAGTCTTATAAAGATGGCTGCAGAAGACACACACATTGACCTGAGTTAGTGCCCTTAGTGTCTAGATTACTGGTTTGCAACCTGGGGATGAGGTTTCCCCAAAGAGTCCTAAGATAAATCTGATGGGTCTTAGGATGCTTCAATTGCAAAAAAAAAGGTATCTATTTTTTCTAGCTTTTTGCTAATACTTCCCTTTTTTCTTTCTGAAATATTGACTACTTCAGGCCTCTGTTACTGATGTGACAATATCAATGTCTTTGGTTGAACTGCTCACAACACACACCCACGCTGAGACCTTTATGTGTGATGAGGTGTTGCAGGTAAACAGTGGTTTGTTTTTGTAGGGGTCAGAAGTCAAAAAAGTGGGGAACCACTGGTCTGGATGGCTGAAAAGATTGTGCTGTTAAACAAACGTCACAGCTTTGCTACAGCCGCAAATGTGCATTCAGTGCAATGTGTCCTGTACGATCCTGGTGACCTTTCTCAGGTTGGTGCAGCACTGCTAAAGAACCAGTTACTGTAAACATAAAAAAATAAACAGAGGCAGGGTTTCAGGCCTAAATCGGATCACAGTCTGTGCATTCAGAAAATTGTCCGCTTGAAGGTTTGGATAGATTCATGTTCTGCTGCGGACTCTTTGATCAATCACTTGACAGATGCTAATAGAAAGTCCAACATTGACAGTGTACATCATCAGCTCTGACTGCACTCCTGCCTCACTGCTTAGACTCTGCCTATAGATCACACAGATCAATACATAATGTGCTTAGCCTGGTCCTACACTTGACCCTCTAACACCTTAATAACCTGGCCAGGATCATGTCACCTCCTCCACATTCAACACTATGACAGTCCTCTGTCACCTTACTTGTAGCTTGCATGTTGGCCATTTCAGTATAGTATATATTGGGAAATAGACGTCTTTTGTCTGTGAAAACTTGTCCATCTGATTCTACACTTTTTTGAGCTGAGCTTATGTTTGCAATATTTAATGAGATTTAGATGCAAATCACCATTAAAAAATGTACCTCTTCCATCTTCCTCCAGACTTCATCCTTTGCACTGAAGCATCTTCCAACCTTTTGTTTACAGTTCTTTGAGAAGCCCATACATCATTTCTAAACTGTTCTTCTGTGAACATTTTATTACATATAACTACCTATATTTCATTTTTAGAGCTTGCATGCCAACCATGCATTGGAATCTCTAAGAGAGTAACATATTTTCAAAGTATTTCTGGTGTCATAAATCAATAGTCTATGTCTGGTCATTAAGCAGGTTGTGAGAAGTAGATAAGGAGCTCAGTGATTGCATGATTGAGCTCAGGAATGTACTGTACATGCCAAACACCCATAACCACAGTGTAAAGGATTTAACTATGAGACCATCTCCATTTATCATATATTACAAACAAAATGGAAAATGCTCTTCTTCAGGAATGTTCTTCAGAAGGAGCCACTGTGAGAAAAGACAAAAAAAAAAAAAATCTTAGACCACTCCCAAATAAACAAGATGCACTTTCCACTGGTGTGTATACAGCTGGGCTTGCACCAAAGTGAGGATAGAGTCACTGAATAAATGTTTGTCAAGCTGCGTGCATGCAGTCATTTGTATATGTCATCCTGAGGACACCTTAGAGCTGGGGCCATCTCCAGTGTCTGCGCCGGATTACTCACAGGGCATGTATGGAAATTCAGGATTTTTATTCCACATCATGAACCATATTCTTGGCTGTTAACACCTTGAGCAGAGTGGAACACGATGCGGGAGTTTGAAAACTGCCAGTTGCTTGTGTGTAATCTGAAATACAAGAGAAAGTC